>NC_045629.1:44635597-45260597 GCF_009829155.1 Mustela erminea | reverse complement strand
GGGAACTCAGTCTGTCATATCCAGCTCTGCTTCTTCTGTCTAGAACACTGATCCCTTTCCATTCAAAAACGAGTTTGCCCTATTGTTCAAGATTTATTCAAAGGAATTGTGCATACCAGGAGGTGGGGGATTATTGGGAGCCATTTCAGAGACTACTCTGCTAATATTGTTTTTAATTGAAGTATAGTTGACATGCAATGCTACATTAGTTCCAGGTGTACAAAGGAGTGATTGAGCAATTCTGTGCAAGGCTATCTGTTATGCTACGCTCATCACAAGTGTAGGTACCATCTGTCACCATACAGCACTATTTCAGTACCATTGACTACTTCAGTATACTATTAATATCCCCATTTTCCAGGGGAGGCACAGAAAGGCTTAATAATTTGCCCAAGATGATGTGGATGGTATACATGACGGAGCTGGGATTCCGGCCCAGTTAGTCTAACTGCAGAGTTTGGGGTACTGCACCACGCTGTCTCCCTACTCTTAATTCTGTAAAGGAAACTGAAGTTGAAGGGAAGCTGAAGTTACTTGCTCCAGATCACACATAGGCTCCTAACAACGAAAGGATATTCCCTCATAGACAGCATAGTCTAATGGTTCCTAAGCCTGGCCGACTCAAACTCTGGAACATTATTTTAATTGCTTACAATTTTTTAATAGATTTATCCACATATAGCAAAAGACAAGCTTCTACTGTAAGAGGCAAGAGTATTCTAATTTTAATTGAATTTAGCTGTTCTTCTGGTATGTACAGTAGTCTTATTTTCTAGGATTTCTGTAATACCATTAATTTCATAAACTTGTTTTCCTTTGAATGAAGAAAATTTCAAATGTATAAAAAAGTTACTTGGTTCTTTGTAAGGATATTCAAAAGGATAATCAGCATTTAATTATTTAAAAATTTTTTGACTGAGCCTTATATCTTAATTTTTTATTAGAAAAATTATGACAGGGGCATCTGGGTGGCTCGGTCGTAAACTATCTGTCTTTGGCTCAGGTCATGATCCCAGGGTCCTGGAATTGAGCCCCACATCAGGCTCCCTGCTCTGTGGGAAAGCCTGCCTCTCCCTCTCCCACTCCCCCTACTTATGTTCCCTCTCTTGCTGTCTCTCTTTCTCAGTCAAAAAAATAAAATCTTAAAAAAAAAAAAATTATCAGAAGGTAGCAACAGTTTTGACAAAGTTTTAGTCAAATATTGATTTTTGCTGTGACCCAAAAAAAGGGTCGGGGGAGAAAAAGTAATCCTCTATCCCACCTACTTATTCCTATCCCTCATCAACTTCCTGAGACCATCTGTGGAGGCAGCAACTATGATCAGGTTTTTTGTTTGACCTAAGAATGTTCTATCATATGCAAGCATGTGTGTATATGTGTGTACAAATACAAATGAACACATGTACATACAACTTGGTAACATTTATATTCTGCTCTCCACTTTTTTTTTTTAAAGATTTTATTTATTTATCAGAGAGAGAGAGAGAGGGAGAGCGAGCGAGCACAGGCAGACAGAATGGCAGGCAGAGGCAGAGGGAGAAGCAGGCTCCCCGCTGAGCAAGGAGCCCGATGTGGGACTCGATCCCAGGACGTTGGGATCATGACCTGAACTGAAAGCAGCTGCTTAACCCACTGAGCCACCCAGGCGTCCCTGCTCTCCACTTTCTTAACTTAACTGTATATGAGAGATAGTTTTGTACTAGGACTTCTTGTTTTTAATGCTTGTTTAGTCCATACTGTGGATTGTCCAGTCCCTCATGACAAACATGCTGGGGTGTTTCCAGTCACTACTATCATAATGAGGCTGCAGTGACTCTCCGTGTGTGTGTGTGTGTGTGTGAGTGAAAATGATATACATATATTTATCATATATATCCCATATACTGCTATGTATCTGTAGGACAGATTTCTAGGAGTGACATTGCTAGGTGAAAGGGTATGAGCATTTACAATCTTAATAGATACCGACAAGTTGTCCTTTGTAAGGTTGTTTTCCAGTTCAGGCTCCCACCAGCATCGTACAGAAGTGCCAGTTTCTCTATTGCCCTCACTAATACAGAGTCATCAGAATTTATGGTTTCAGTTCATTTTATAGATTAAAAACAATGCCTTAAAAGCCAACCGAACAAACAAACAAAAACATAATGACTCAGTGTTGTTTCAGAAATAACATTTGGAGGGTCTTTTGCAATGCTGAATTTCTATATACATTGCCTTTTCTATAAATCTCCTTTGCCATTTTAAAATTAAAGTCTTTTTCTTTCTTTTGTAAGCATTCTTATATATTTTAACAAAATTAGTTATTTCTCTGTGACATGTTATAAATACTCAACACTTGTTCTGACTTTGTCAGTGGTTGGAGGGGGTTGCCTTGCATTTTAAATTTTTATATAGTTTAATTTATTGGTCTTTTCTCTCATATCCTCTAAGGGAGTCCCTTAAAGGAGTAGTAGTCACTTATAAAATATAAGCTCTGGTGGTACATGGTATAGAAATATCATAGGCCTTCAGTGTAGGCATGCCTGAGTTCACATCTCAGCTTGGTCGTTAATTAGCTAGTGGCCTAAGAGGAATTATTTAACTTCTTTGAATCTGTATTTTTTTCATATACAATGTAGAAAATTTACCTGGTTCACAGGTTATTGTTTTTGTTTTTCTGGTAAGAATTAAGACAATGTACTTGTATATTTTAGGTATTTAATAAAACTGCCTTTTACTATGTGTATAAGGTTTTAAAAACCAATAATGTTATTTCATAGTCAAACTTTCTATTTTACTACCTTATTTTGGTTCCCAGAAACTTAGCAGGAAATTTCTCTGTTGTTAAAAGGCGTGTTGAAAATCATAGTAAAAATTATTGACGAATATACATACTCAGTAAATTTGCTAAACGAAAACATTCCCCTCTCCATTTCAGCCACGTGTGAGGGTTTTTATAAAAAGAGTTTGGAATCTCTTATTTCCTAATTTGTGGATTTTTTTGTTCTAAGCAAAAAATTCTTAAACGGAAGCCATTGGTTTTTTTCTACAAAGTAATAAAATAAGTCAGATTAACTGAAAAGAGAACCTGTTAGTAGATTTCAGAATTACTTGGTTTCTAAGTAGAAAAGGGAACCATTCTAGAGTTGGTTGGGTGCTTGTTTTGCTTTAACCATATTTGGACCATTACTATAGAATGTTTTTATTTATCCTTTTTTTTGTTACTTTGGAAAGTAGCATGACTTTAGTAAATGCTAATCATACGTACATGTACTTTTTGTTTATTTCTCTAGAGTGGCTTATCTGCAGTCAAAAAATTTCAGTAAGGCACATATCGCACAGATGGTCAGAAATGCGCCATTTTTGCTGAGTTTTTCAGTGGAGAGATTGGATAACAGATTGGGATTTTTTCAGAAAGAACTTGAACTTAGCGTGAAGAAGGTAAAGAAAACAGGAGAATTTATATTTTCCCATGTGTGCTCCATTTAGTAACTTAAATCTCACGTTTCTCACAGATCCCTGGCCCAAATGAATTCTATAAATGCTTGGTGTTTTTGTATAAGAATGAATTACCCTACTAGGTTAAATATATAACTGTATCATTTTATAATATTCCATCAAGTTAGTGCCTTAAGTTTTGTTTTCAGTATTTGTTTTTTTCTCAAACAGTTTTAAGTTTATGTATTTTCAGGGTTCCTGAATTCCTGAATTCTTTCTGAATTGCTCATATTTTGAGTTTTAGATTTGTGTTCCTAATAATGGCTTGTTTTCCCAAACTAGTTGAATGTGCATGTATAGTAATAATGATTTTTTTTTTAAATAACTATAGACTAGAGACCTGGTAGTTCGTCTCCCAAGGCTACTAACTGGAAGTCTGGAGCCTGTGAAAGAAAACATGAAGGTAGGTCAACTTTAAGATTTTCAGAAATCAGCTTCTTTCTTTAAGTGCTTAAGAGGATAGATTTTGCTTCTGTCTTCTTAAAGAACACTAGATTGTGAAAGAAGTTATTTCTGGAAAGATGGACCTAGGAAATAAATAAATATCAAGCAAGCAGTTTATTTTAGTATGTTCATGTGTTGAGCAGGTATTAGGTGCGGAAATCACCTTGTAGACACTGATACCAATAATCCTGGAGTAATGCATTCGGTATCCGGGTGATATCTGGGAACTACGTCTGTTACCCAGTGTGAGATCCCGGCTTTATGTCACCTCGGTGGGAGAGGAGATTTAGAGGCTGGATCCAGAAGACCTGTAAAGAAGACTAGTGGCCAGCACATTGCTCTCCTTAGAACTGTGCCCACTGCCCGCTCTAGTTCCCTCACAGGATGTACCAGACACTTGTTACTGTCCTTCCTCCAGGAGAATAGTATTAGGCCAAAGGCAGTTTGTTTCTAGTTAGTATACAAAGCTGTAGTGGTATTTGAAATTATGATAGAAGGCCTGTTTTTCTGAGGTGCTTGAAGTATTTCATGTCCAGTTGTCCGTCTGGCCCTGCACTGTGCTCTCATGGGTCTTACCATCCAGCGGGGGCACAGCGTGCGGAGTGGGAGAGCAGTGGATTGGTAGGGGAGCAGAGGACCTAACTACATATATGGGTGTTTAGTTTTACCATCTCTGTCTGGAATGTTGACATGTTTTTCCAGATAACATGTATGTGAGTGTTCTGGGGAACAGAGGCTCAAAAAAACGTGCTGACAGTCTTAACGGCTGGTCTGTGGTGTAGGGCCCATACAGATAGCCCGACCAGGACTTCCACATCCACCATCATTCTGTTTCATCGTTATGGTAGGGCCTTTTGGTGATCTTCATGATGATCACCATGCTATGAGGGTTCATCTCAGGAAAGGGGCTTGAAATTCAGGTTACCCCAGAAGCACTGGGGTGCCCATGGGACCCTTGAGGGCACTGGCATAGCTCTCTCCAAATTTTAAAGTCCTCATTCCAGTTTTGAAAGAATCAGTGTGTTCTCTGGCATATTGCCAAAATAACTGTTTCCGTTTGTGATTCAAGTAACTCTACTTTCTTACAGGTTTATCGTCTTGAACTAGGTTTTAAACGTAATGAAATCCAACATATGATCACCAAAGTCCCAAAGATGTTGACTGCAAATAAAAGGAAACTGACCGAGACTTTTGACTATGTGCACAATGTGATGAGCATTCCCCACCACCTCATTGTCCGCTTCCCACAGGTAACAGGTCACAGCTCTCTCTGGGAGCTCTCATTGCCCTTCATCCAGAACTGCTCTCTGTGGGCATTGTGCTGTTCCACTGAGAAAATGACTTGCTGTTTGGGAAGGAACTGGACCAAAGATAGTCTGGTTCTGAGGCTGACAGTTGTAATAAGGTTGTATTTCTTTTGCCCGTCTTTTAAATCAAGAACGCATCTAGCAGAAGTTGTTGAGGGATCACTTGTGAAAAGTTCACAACTTCTAGGGCACACGTATACATCTCCGTCAGAGACACAAATGACGAGTCTGTTGCCCGATAGTTGTTACCTACTGCTCATCCTGCCTAACATATTCCCAATTGTGTTTTTCTCCATTTAAATTGGAAATACATCACTTCCCTTAAAGGTCCTTTCAATTCTATTTGTACTTTTTAGTCACAGTCTATGTATATGCCAATCTATCTATATCCATCAGTTAGGGCTGCCTTGGTGGCTCAGTTGGTTAAAGTGTCTGACTCTTGGTTTTTGGCTCAAGTCATCATCTCATGAGTCCTGAGAGTGAGCCCCACTGGGCTCTGCAGTCAGCAGGGTGTTTGCTTGGGCTTCTCTCCTTCTGTCCTGCCCCACCCCCCATCACAGTCCTCTTACTGTCTCTCAAATGAATAAATAAATCTTTTAAAATAAATAAATAAAACCACGAGTTAATGAGCCATATTGTAATGATCTCCTACAAAGGCATGAAACAGTTTGTTTGCCACTGTGCCAAGCCACATTTATATTTTACAAGCTCATCAGACTTTGCTGTTCTTTAGCAAGTGACATTATCCGCTTGTTCACAATATGTTAATTCTTTGAAAGCAGAGATCCTGTCTGATTTATACAGTGCTGGATTTTCAGTGCCTAGAACTATACTGGGATATTTAGTAGATATTTGCTGAACAAATGAATGATTGAATTTCATCAAAGTCATCCTTTTTTTCCTGTTTGCCATGTGAATAGACATTCCATATTCATATTCATATACTGGATAAATGAAAGATTGAATTTCATTAGAGTGATCCCCCTACTCTGTTTGCTACCTGTGTTCTTGATACACGATAGGCAAAAGAAATACAACTTTAATATAACTCAGAACTAGATTGAACTTAGTACAGTTCCTTCATAAATAGCAATGTTTATTTACCTATCATACTTCACTATGAATAGGCCCTTAATAGAGAGTTTTTCTGTTTCATTAAATGTATATGTATTCATTATTAAAAGTGCAGTGGTACAGATGTGGCTTTTTGGAACAATTGTAAAGTAAGTGGTCTTCAACTAAAAAGCAGGAACAATTAGTTTTCCCCTGGGCTGTTGGATAATTCAGTGACAGAGCATAATAAAATAATCTGGTTTGGGGATACAAAAATCAATCAGACATGGTATGTATTCTTGTGGAATTTGTAATCTAGTGTGGGAGACAAGTTTCTAAAATGTAGTTGATTTACATAATGTTAGAGTCTTAACCAGATAGACTTAAGTCTAAGTCTACCTTAATCTAGACTTAGATAAGTCTTAACCTTACAAGAGCTTATTAATTTAATTTAGAAGAGGTAGGAAAAAATCATAGAAATAATGGAAGCTACTAAGTGATCACTGTGTACTAGCCCTGCCTTTACTGCTTTACTTGTATTAATTCATTTAATTCTGACAACCACCATATGAGATGGGTACTATAATTATCCTGATTTTACAAGTGAAGAAAACATAAAAGGATTGTCCAAAGGTTACCCAGGTAACAAGAGACAAAGCCAAGATTAGAACTCTTGTCAGTTGAGTTTAAAAATCCATGCTCTTAACAAGGATATGCTACCACTCTAAGAACCGACATTTGAGTGGTCAGTAGAATGAGTGGGGTCTCAAAGATGGACAGAAACTTTCTGAACAGAGGAAACTATAAACTTGACCAGATGGAGCAAAATCATTTCTTTAAAACACACAGACTCTTAGGCACCCAAACCCTTGCTTCTGAAAAGCCCAGTTATAGAACTGGGACCTCCTTATTGGGATTCTCAGACTTGTAGGGGTCTGACTAATATTATTTTTAAAAAACTAATGGAAAAATACATTAACTGACAGGACTGTGGGGCAACTGATAGACTTTAAATTTTTGGCTGGTGCTTCAAAAACTTAGTGGTATGAAATGAATTTTCTCTTGCAAATAAAAATTCTGGTTGGCCTGTTTCTGACTCCTTTTAAAAGTTTCTGCCACTCACACTACCCTTAGGAGTTTTAACCGCAAGATGGATAAGACATGCTTTCCCTAGTGGCTCCCCTAGGGGCCTGCCCTTGTTCATTTCATTCTGAAATGAATGTCAGAGGGAGCAGGTGGGAATTTTACCAAAATAAGGAAGCTTCACAGATTGTGAAATCTTGCAAACTTTTCCGTGCCGATAGACCTTGATTTCTAACTTTGGTTCTCAAACTCGGCAGTCATTAGAATCACCTGGAGAACCTGTGGGCCCCATTCAGAATTTCTGATTAAGTATTTTGGGGGCAGGGCTTGAGGATTTGCTATCTTAATTTCTCCTCCATCTGGATTAGCCAATGTTTTTTGCCTACAATATAGCCCTTAATTACTTTATAATTGTTCTGTTAGTTCTTTTTAATCATAGTTTCTTAGCAGAAGCTTTATCATAGTTACAGAGCATGTAGTCAATGCTTTATAATTGTTAAGTAATTAAAATTTTTAGCCAAATAAACATTTTAATAGTTCATCTTTCAGTGCATAATGTTTTTGTTAAAAACTTTTTTTTTTTCTTTTTTAGGTATTTAATACAAGGTTGTTTAAAGTCAAAGAAAGGCATTTGTTCCTTACCTATTTAGGAAGAGCACAATATGATCCAGTAAAACCTAACTACATCTCTTTGGACAAGTTAGTGTCTGTACCTGATGAGATATTTTGTGAAGAGATTGCCAAAGCCTCAGTACAAGACTTTGAAAAATTCTTAAAAACTCTTTAGTTTTTGATGATGTAAAGCATAATAATGTAAAATGAATGTATATATGAATGAATGATACATATTTTTAAATAAATGCCTCAGGCCTCCACTGATCCTGGAAAAAAATTTCTTAATATTGTGTATTTGGGCACACTTGTGGCACGTCTTTCTAACAAGTTCCTAGTGACTTAATTTTTCTTCAACTTGACCATTTCCTTCCTTCTCAGGGAGGACAAAACAAACCACAGCAAGTGAGAGAAGGAGTCACTTTCCTATGGGTGGGCATACTGTCCTGCTGGTGAGGATGAGGACAGAGGTTTCCCTGTAGTTGCAGGCCTTCTAAAGTGGTTTCATCACAAGACCTCTTTATTTGCTTTGAAAGCTTACTAGAGTTTCTGGAACATGCTGTTTTATTATTTACTTAATAGTTACTATCCATGTAGATCATGCTACAAAATGCATTCCATTTTGGATGATCTGCACTGTATCTTCCTGAGTATAGATACTGAGAGTTGCTCACAGTTGGCTGCTGAGAACTGGGAAAAGAAGAGGGTTTGGGGGAAAGGGGGGTGGGCAGTAGTGTGAAGATAAATAAAGGGCAATGAGATAAAGCAAAAGGTCATAACAAACCTCTGACTTATTGCCAGTATGCAAAGATATACAACATGAACTGATACAAACTTGTAATCCTGGGCCAATAATTTAACCTCTGGGTCAGATCCTTGTTTGTAAAACAAGGCGTTGTGACTTAAGCTATCCGCTTTGGGATCACAAGCTTGGGTGGGTAATTAACAGTGGTGGCTTCCAGTGAACCACCCCAGTGTTTGTACTCTTTGTCCCCTTCCACACGGACTCTGGGCCAATGGGATCTGGTCCCTGAAACATCAAGTAGAGGCTAGATACGTTCTGCAATATTGGGACTTTTCCTCTTGAAACATTTGCTGTCAGAACCCTGAGCCACTACATAGAGAGGTCGGGTGACCCTCGGAGAAGTGATGTGGAGAGAAAGAGGTTGGCCAGATGTCAGCCATTCCAGCCATCCCAACGGAGCACGAGACAGGTGGGGGAAGAAGCTATCTTAGACATTTCAGCCTCAGCAGATACAACATGGAGCAGAGCTATCCAGCTGAATTAAGAACTGGGATAAAAAAGTGTTTTAAAACACTAACCGGGAGTAGTTTGTTGTACACTGGGGTTCTGTGGTGTGCTGTAGGTTGGGAAGGCTCATAAACTGAATCTGTAATTGATCAGGTTCTTCCTGTTAGGTATTTTATTCATTTGCCTGACAGACATTTGAGTTCCTAAAATGCAGTGGTGAGTGTGGCATAGATATGGGCCTTCATGGAGTTCTCTAATGGATGAGATCAATACACAGGAAACAAGATTCAGCTAAAAAAGCATGGAAGCATCCCAACTGGTCTTTATGGCTCCAAACCTCATTTTGCCTTTCTTAACAAACCACTTATATCAGCCAGAATAGGCTATAATGAACAGTTCTAAAACCTTAAGTAATTTTCTAAAGATAGTATTCATTTAGAGAGAGAGTGAGCACGAATGCTAGTGGGGAGGGGCAGAGAGATAAGGAGAAGCAGACTCCCCACTGGCCAGTGAGCCTGGTGCGGGATTCCATCCCAGGACTCTGAGATCATGACCTGAGCCCATGGCAGATGCTTAAGCAACCGAGCCACCCAGGAGCCCCAAACCATAAGTGGTTTAAAACCACAGAAGTTTTGTTTGTTTTGCTTTTTGGTTTTTTTTTTTTTTTCATCTCATACATTTCTTACTTGAGACCAAAAAAGCTCTGCTCCATATCATCTTTGGTGATAGAGGTTGATAGAGCCTCTACTGTGTCTTAAGTGTAGCCATTCTATGAAAGGGAAAGGAATGAGAATTGCTCTTAAAAACTAATCACACTTTTCTTCGCCAAAGCATCACATGACCATGCCTGCCTTAAGGCAGCAGAGAAATGCAGTCCTACCCATGTGCCCAGAGGGAAATAAAACAGAATTTTGAACCAAACTTAAAGACTGCCAGCAAACATCCAGGAGCTGTAGGCTCAATACCACTAGGAATTGGAGTTTGGGACAGTCTTGGGCATCTGATCTCTTGACACGGTCTTCCCTCTCTTACCACCTTCACTGTGTAATCAGCAAGCTGAAACTTAAGGGTAACGAGGAAATAAGAGTTTACTGAGTACTTCTTGCAAAGCAATGTGCCAGTGTTTAAATGTATCACACTTCACATCTTTCAGACTTCACTTTGGCTAGTGTAGTCTGGGAGCAGACATTCATCAGTTTTTCGTGCTGCACACAGGACTGGGTAATGTGAGAATCTGGTGGCACAAAGAAGAAAAAAGGGAAGGCAACAAAAGTTTAGAACTGGAATGTGACTAAGACCACTGAATCTAACCTTCTGAATTTACCATGAGATGGAGTTCTATATGGTCCCAGTTCTCTGCTTAAGCCTGAAGAAAACAAAAGTAAATATCTGTAGGTACTTGTTATGGATTGCATTGTGTCTCTCCAGAAGTCCTGTTGAAACCCGAACCCCCAGTGTGATAGCATTTAGAGATAAGGCCCTCATAATGCCAATACTGTTCTTGTAAGATACAAAAGAGCCTGCTGTGTCTTTGCCATGTGAAGACACAGTGAGAAGGCAGCCCTCTAAAAAATGCACAGGAAAAGCTATCACCTGAAAGTGCCCATTCTTGCACCTGATCTAGGGATTCCAGCTTCCGGAACAGTGAGAAATACATTTTGTTTTTCAAACTATCCAGTCGGTGGTGTTTTGTTATGGCAATTCAAGCTGACCATGACAGTAATGGTGGTAGGTCACTAGGAACTGAATGAATCAGTCACACTATAATCATTTCTGTCCTTAGAGAAATGTTGGGGCAGAGAGCTTAAGAGTATAAGAGCTTAAGAGTATACTTTCATCTTAAAATCACAAATTCTGCTATAAATCTTAGATTTAGTATTAACAAAACTTTTTTTTTTTTTTTTGGTTCTGACCTAAACTTCCACTAAAATGGCTTGGTGTAGCCAAGCTGGAAAATGGAAGGCCAGAGAGGGTTAGTGTCTCCTGGATTAGTAGTGTGGTATATGGCCCTAGAATTAAGGAGTCCCAGAGTTTTACCCGGATCCTTTGATACTAGAAGATAAATCTGGATTCTTCGTAGCTGTGTAGCCTTTGACAATTTATTCGACTTTTCTGAGCCCTGTTTCCTCTCTACAATGGGGATAATCCCAGTACGTACCTCATGGATTTAGAACTAAATGAGAACATTAAAATGAGAATACAAAGTAAAAGGTTTAGCGCGTTGCTTGGCACAAAGGGCGCAATAAATACTCCCTAAATTCTCCCAGCTCATTCAACACAGAACTCAGTCTGAAGCCCCTTATTCCTTGCCTAATGTGCTTCCCATCAGGTCACATGAAACGTTCCATGGAACGGGCAGCACAAGATGCCAACCCGACTACACTGGCATGACCCAAGCGGAAATAGCGGCAGCCGCAGATGCCCCAATTCCGCTGCCAGAAACTGCGCCTGCGCGCGCGTCCTTCCTCGCCAGGCGACGCGACGTGAGGCGCCTGCGCATTGGGCCTAGAGCGTCCTCCAGGACTTACCCAGCAGGCAACGCAGCAGTCTCGGGTCAAAATGGCGAGCAGGCCGGCCGGTAAGTTACGGGTGACCTCTCAGGCATTGCCATACTCAGCCTTTTCTTCTTGCAGCAATTTGCTCCGCTTCCTCTGTCCTAAGTGGCTAGGTGTGCGATGTCAGGGAAGGTGGAGGCTGCGCTCCAGCCTAAAGGGCGCTTTCCCCCCGACCCTCTTCCTGTCCCCAGGCCGGGCTCACCTGAAGGGTTGAAGGTGGATCTACCGTCGGTGAAGGTGCCCGCGGTGGCTCCGATAGCCTTGCCATTCCAACTGCCCGTACGCGGCAGGCCTTCCCTCGGCCTTGAAGTGTTCAGGGGGCACAAAGAGATAATTAGTGCATGACTTTCAACTAAAACCTAGTGCTTGCCGTGAGTCAAGCCCTGTCGTCTGCGATCACTTCTCCTGCCAGTGTGACGACGGAGATAATGGTTTGCCTCTTAACGCTGGTCTGGTAGCCGAGGGAAAATGACGGGAGGAAATAGGTCTGCAAACTTCCTTTCACCCCTCGCGCTTCTCGAACGGCATTCGGGACAGCTGAACCAGGGTTCCTGCGAAGCTTCAGATTAATGTAGGCTTATCTGGAACGTCAGCTCCGTCTGCAGATTTGGAGAAGTTTGTATTTACTGTAGGCACTAAAACATACGTACTATCCAATAGAATATACAGATTACCGGAATATTTAAAACAGAGCGTGAACACCAAGGATTTTCCCTCCCCCGCACCTTTTTTCAGGTCTCTGCCCTCTGGAGGTATAAATCGGAGTAACCTTTAAATGCTCTTGGTCCCTTTCTCCTCGCTCTCAGCAATGATGAAGCTATTGGGAAAGAGCAGATTGCCGGAAAAATCCATTACTCTAAATGACACTGAACTTTTTGGGGGGTGGGGGGACATTGAAGAATTCATTGTTTCATTAACTTGACAAATATAGAAGTCACTGTGCTCTGTCCTGTGTTTGAGAACTAGATAGACCTGGTCTCCATCCTATCTATCACTGGAAGGCTCTGATCTTGGATAGGATAAGTTCCCTAAACATTACTCTTCTGGTAGGACAGGAGTGTTGTAAATAAACCCAGCTAATGTGGATAAAGCAGATAAGATAGTGTCTAGTACACAAGTGTTAAATGAATATTAATCATCACCATCAATGACAAATAGATATACAGATCATTTGTTTTCTACAAATACGGTTGTAGATTGTTGACTCTTTGGTACTTGTTTTTCTAGAAGCAGTCTTTTACATGGTGCTTCATTTTTTTTTTTTAAGATTTTATTTATTTTATTTGACAGAGATCACAAGTAGGCAGAGAGGCAGGCAGAGAGAGAGAGGAGGAAGCAGGCTCCCTGCTGAGCAGAGAGCCCGATGCTGGGCTCGATCCCAGGACCCTGGGATCATGACCCTAGCCGAAGGCAGAGGCTTTAACCCACTGAGCCACATGGTGCTTCATTTTTAAGGAGCTTTGCCAAAGCTGTGTAATCTGTGATATACTAAGGAGAAGGGAGGAGGAGGGGTTGGAATAAAAGAGTTTGCTCTTGGTGAGGGGCTAGCCCCAGCCAAAATTTTAAAAAGAAAATTTAAATTTGCTCTGTCTCCCCTTCTTAACAACACCTGACCTATGAACATTAGGCACTTTCATGTTGCCCTTAACTTCTGCTGAGTCACCTATCAGTTTCAGTCCTGCACCCCAAAGAGCTTTAACATTACCTATTTCTTCTCATCCATTTTCAAATATTCATTTCCTTGTTGGAAAGTTAACTATTTGGGAGTAGGAAAATGGGCTTCTTCATGTGTTTGAGTTTACCCTTTTTTCCCATGACTTGCTGTCCATTTTTTTTTTAACCTGTAATCACTTTTGCTCATAGATAAAATAAGCAGTTTTTATCTACATTGTACAGAATATACATTTTGAAAAGGAAATTTCCTTTCTCTGTTTGCATTCTCTAACAAGGCAACTGTAAGAGTACTGGTTGCCTACCTCTCCAGGTGTTCATATAGTATAATAAATAATAATTGCATCATAGAAACTAACAGTGTGACAATATTAGTTGCAGCATCAAGCCAGTGGCTGGAGGGTATTCGAAAATGGTACTACAATGCTGCAGGGTTCAATAAACTGGGTGAGTATCTGTTTTCTTTTTTCTTTCTTCCTTTCTTCCTTTTTTTTGCTTTTGCAAGAGATGTTAGTATTCCCAAAAGCTGCTTAACTAATTGTACCTGTGTATATTAGAACATTTTAAAATTAGGTCACATTTTATTGTTCAGTCATTTCTTTTTTATTATTTTGAGAAGAGAGTAATAGAATCAATCATCTCAGATGTTTGAGGTGCATATAAGTCACGTTCTTGAAGTCTGGTAGCAGTACATTATCCTTATCATATGCTCCCTTTCCCAACTCCTCCATCTGGCATTTGAAAATTTAGGTTATATGAACTTTGAAAGTAAGAGATTTCACAGATGTTAAAATTGCCAAATGTCCAAATCATCAGATCTCTTTTTTTTAAGGTCTTTATTTATTTATTTGACAGAGATCACAAGTAGGCAGAGAGAGGAAGGGAAGCAGGCTCCCTGCTGAGGGATGCTGGGGATGTGAGGCTCGATCCCAGGACCCTGAGATCATGACTTGAGCTGAAGGCAGAGACTTTAACCCACTGAGCCACTCAGGTGCCCCTAAATCGTCAGATATCTGAACACTAAGAATTTCAGCTTTTTTTAATTGAAGCTTGACAGAAGCATCATTAAATGTTACTGGTTCCTTAGTACACTGTTATCTTAAGGTTCTTTAATACCGTGATCTCAGATTCAAAGTATAAGAAAATAGAGATGTGATTTACTGATGTGTTTAAAAACAAAGTAGATATTTTAGATGTTTTAAAAATTGTTTTAGATAAAATGTGAATTTTTTGACAGTGGATTTTAAAAGACTCATTGTTTCTAGGGTACCATTTAAGAAATAATCCATTATGAAGGAAAGGAGAAAATAAAATAAGAAAATCGGAGAGGGAGACAAACCATAGGAGATGCTAGGAAACAAAACTGAGGGTTCCTGGAGGGAGGGTCGGGGGGTGGGGTAAGCAGGTGAGGGACGTTATGGAGTGGACTTGATGTAATGAGCACCGGCTGTTATATACAACTCATGAATCACTAAATTATACCTTTGAAGCTAATAATAAACTATATGTTAATTCATTGATTTTTAAATTTTAAAAAAGAAAAAACCCATTATTACGTATGAAATGCATACATAGTTCACCTGAGTCTTAAGTTATGTCATAAACTTGTTTCATTCATTTTTTTTTAAATGTCTGATTTTTGAGATGTGTATTCAGTCCAACTCTTGTTTCTGTCACAGGGTTAATGCGAGATGATACAATACATGAGAATGATGATGTGAAAGAAGCCATAAGAAGGCTACCTGAGAACCTTTATAATGACAGGATGTTTCGCATTAAGAGGGCACTGGACCTGACCATGAGGCATCAGATCTTGCCTAAAGAGCAATGGACAAAATACGAGGAGGTAGCTCAGCTTTTATGTATGGGACAGCTTTGGGCACTAAGCATTGAGCATTAGAAACAAACAAATTCATTGATACCGTTCTTTAGAGTTCTTAAAGTTGTGTCAGAGAAATACCCTCATGGCAGTCCAGTGAGGTTAATAGAGCAAATGTTAACTCCATTTTAGAGATAAATTTTGTGACTTAGGGGTGATGTGACTGTTCCAAAATCACCAAGCAAGTCTCTAATGTAGATATCCAGGGCTACAGTCCAGATCCTCTCTCTTCTGGGTCATTCTCCTTCTATACTCTGTTTCCTGCTTGATGAAAAAATGGTAGTATCTATGTGATCAGCTCTTGGGGTAGCCCTCTGGCTCCCAGGAAGGACTCTGAAGTTAACCCCCACCCCTTGAACTATACTGAAGTTAGGCAAAAGCTTTTAACTTCACTTCTTCTTTGGCAGACTTTACTCTCTCAACCTGTCAAAGCAACTTATTACAGTGGCTTTGTTGGTTTTTACATTTTAGAAAAGCAGACAGTTCTTAGACTGCTTGTAAATACATTTTCTTAAGTTGGAAATAAAAATTAATTTTGATGATTGTCTTTTGTTGAAGACCTGTTGAGTGTTTGGGATATATTAGTATGTGATGGCTGTATATAATATTTTTCTTTCATTCATTCTTTAGGATAAATTCTACCTTGAACCGTATCTGAAAGAAGTTATTCGGGAAAGGAAAGAGAGAGAAGAATGGGCAAAGAAGTAATCATGGAGTTGAAAACTGTCATTGCATCTGCCCTCAAGTATTTTTAAGAAGTTGAATAAAGCTGAAATGTACAATTTAGAACTATCTGAGCTGCAAATGTATTGCTTTAAATAAATATCTATTATGATTACTATTGGAGTGTTTGCATTCTAAATCTTATTCTGAATAACTACTGAATTTACTTACCTGTTAACAATTCTTTCTAGACTTCTAAGATATATTTTAGTTACGATTTTACTGCTTCCTGGAGCTCAGAGAGGCCACTTGAATCAGCTTTCCTCACTGGTTGGACAACATCTTATTTTACTGAAGAATGTAACATTCTTTCAAGTAGAGTAATCACCTTTATATTGCCTTTGTAGTTTACCAAGATATGTAGAAGCCCCCTCAGGCCTCACTTGGCTGGGATGGAGTAGAGCAAGAAATTAGTGTGGTGACTTTACTGTATGTGAAGCAAACAGCACTGTAACAGATTGCCTCTCAGACATCACAAGTTACCCGATAAAAAGAGGATTCACCCCCTCCTTGGGCAGGATTGATAAATAGCATTCTCCAACCACTGGCCTCTGAATATTATTGATGTTACATCCTATCCTTTTTTAAAAAACTATGTATGTGGTCGCAGTATCGCTCTATGTAGGATACATACATGTGATCTTGTGTTAATATGTGTATTAGCAAACAAAAACTAGACAGTAAAAAAATGACAAAAATACAAAGTAGAAGTGTTAAGGTTATAATTTTATTTTACTTTATTTTTTTTTAAAGATTTTATTTATTTATTTGACAGAGAGAGATCACAAGTAGGCAGAGAGGCAGGCAGAGAGAGGAGGAAGCAGGCTCCCTGCTGAGCAGAGAGCCCAATGTGGGACTCGATCCCAGGACCCTGAGATCATGACCTGAGCTGAAGGCAGTGGCTTAACCCACTGAGCCACCCAGGCGCCCCAAGGTTATAATTTTAAATACAAATTAGAACCATTCAATAATGTCATTCCTACCCCTGAATTCTAAAATGCTTCGGTGGAAGGAGCTGTGTAGGACCTGCATCCTGTGTGGGGTTCTGCCAGCCTCTGCTGTGTGCAGAGAGAGCTCTGATTGGGATCTTCTCTCGGAGAACAGAACAACAGTGTAAAAAGCAAGTTGGGGGTTCTATTTAAAATTCCTAAAGCAGGATCAAAGTATATATATATGTATATATATATTTTTTTTTCACAAAAAGGGTTACGATGTTTGACAGTCATTTATGTTTGACTTCTACAACATGAAAGTGAGTGTCTTAAATTTTTTGCCTTAATATCTAAAATATTAAAAAACGTCATTAAATTCTCAAAGAGCCTTCTCTTTCACAAAGTTATTTTCTGAAATGCCTAATCATTCTTGCCAATTTTCTTTAGTCTGGTCTGAGTTGCTTGGATCTCCATTTGATAATGGTCTTGGTCACGATAAAAGTTCCCCTTTAACATACTTAATATTTTATAAGATTTGTGATTTGATTTTGCAGTCCGTTTGAGTTACGTTTTTGGGACAGTATCACAAATCACAGAGAAACAGATGAAGATGCCAGTAGATGCTAGTGTTGGGGAACGATTTAGTGAGGGACTATATATCATTAGTGAATTATTAAATTTTTTGTGTCAAGATGCTTCCTTATATAGGGATAATGAGGCAACTAAGATAAATTCTCAGACAACCAAGAACCACCCAGTGTTTCAGTGATTCAGTTTCTTTCCTCTCATGCTTTTACAAATAAATTTGAATCTCATATGTGGCTGATGGGTGTTAATAACCCTATGACCCTTTGGGCAGCATTTTGGCAATGTGAATCAAGAATTACAAAATCTAAATAATTCCAATAGCAGTCATCATTATATTGAGTGATTATGATTGTTTTACATGAGGCACTGTGTCCTTTACAATCATTGGTCTCACAATAATGCAATGAGGGTTATTACACCTTTGCAAATAAGCAAACTAAGGCTTACTTTACAGAGGTCAAGCACCTTGCCCAAAGTCGTGCATCCACAGAAATGGTGTGTGACTCCAAAACTGTGCTGCAGTGCTGCTTATCAGAGTGAAAAACCAAACAAGTATAAGTTTTCAATAATAGGACATACTTAAGTAAGCTGTACTGAGTGGGGAAAGTGTATTTATGAAGATAGTTTAAAAAGTCAGAAACTTCTTGTGATATGAAGACAGATGTAACCAGGTGAAACAAAATCCCCAACCGTTTGTTAAGGAAAGATGGGAAACAGGAAGGTGATAGTGGAGGTTCTCTTTTTGTGAGTAAGTGTGGTTTAGTATTCTTCCTTTCTCTGACTTTTAATTTTTCATAATTGAGTAGCAATCACTTTTACAGTAAAAAGGCAATAGCAGATATTTGTGTTATTGGCCCAAAAGCCAATAGGTCGTAGGATCTACGACTCAAAAGGTCGTAGGATCTCTTGCCTTGCCTGAGCCCCGTGCCCCAGGAGCTCTTATGAATGAAATGGTAACCAGCAATAAGAATGAACAATTTGCATGGAGGACATGGGGAGATAGAGAGGAGAAGGGAGTTGGGGGAAATTGGAAGGGGAAGTGAACCATGAGAGACTATGGACTCTGAAAAACAATCTGAGGGTTTTGAAGGGGTGGGGGGTGGGAGGTCGGGGTACCAGGTGGTGGGTATTATAGAGGGCATGGATTGCCTGGAGCACTGGGTGTGGTGCAAAAAAATGAATACTGTTATGCTGAAAAAAATAAATTAAAAAATAGATTATATGTTTAAAAAAAATTTTAAAAATTAAATTAAAAAAAAGAATGAACAATTTTTCTAAAACATGTTCAGGCTAAATAAAGAAGACTGGACTGAAGAACAGCAAGCAGGCTGTGCCCTGATGTTTATAGCAGCAATGTCCACAATAGCCAAACTATGGAAAAAACCTAGATGTCCATCAACAGATGAATGGATAAAGAAGATGTGGTATATATACACAATGGAATACTATGCAGCCATCAAAAGAAATGAAATCTTGCCATTTGCGATGACATGGATGGAACTAGAGGGTATTATATATATATACACACACACATATATGTATAATAATATATATAGTACTATATACTATATATATCATATAACACTGCTTGTTACCAGTGAATTTGCTACTATGGTGAGGACTGAAAAACCATCCAGGGAAAAGCAAGGCTCCCTGGAGGTTCTTAGGAAAAAGATCAGGTCACACTGGGAGGAGGTTTCAACATAGTCCTGCTTGGCAGAAGAAGGTTGAGAAAAAGGACAGTCCAGAACCCCCATTTTTTTTTTAAATTATTTTTTATTGACATATAATGTATTATTAGCCCCAGGGGTATAGGTCTGTGAATTGCCAGGTTTACACACTTGACAGCACTCACCATCGCACATACCCTCCCCAATGTCCATAACCCCACCCCCCATCTCCCAACTCCCCTTTCCCCGGCAACCCTCAGTTTGTTTTGTGAGATTAAGAGTCACTTATGGTTTGTCTCCCTCCCAATCCCATCTTGTTTCATTTATTCTTTTCCTACCCCCAACCCCCCACCACGTTGCATCTCAACTTCCTCATATCAGGGAGATCATATGATAATTGTCTTTCTCCGATTGACTTATTTCACTAAGCATAATACCCTCTAGTTCCATCCACGTCATCACAAATGGCAAGATTTCATTTTTTGATGGCTGCATAGTATTCCATTGTATATATATATACCACATCTTCTTTATCCATTCATCTGTTGATGGACATCTAGGTTTTTTCCATAGTTTGGCTATTGTGGACATTGCTACTATAAACATTTGGATGCAAGTGCCCCCCACCCCCCAAAATCATTTGTATCCTCAGAGAATTTCCTTGACTAGGACTCTCCAGAGGCTCCTTTAACCTCCGGATCACTTTTGCAGAGTCTGACAATCATTCAACTAAGCATCCAGTGCGCATCTTTATAAGGAGACCAGAGCGGAAGCACCTCCAGCTGGACTCCTACAAAGGTGTGTGAAGAGAAGGATGGGGTGGAGGGAGGCCGGGGCACTAAACTTGGGAACTATGCTTGCAAATGCTGGTGACATTTAAAGCAAGCCTAAGGGCTCCACTGAAAGATGGCGCCATCAGATGACCAAGGTTAAGGTGTAACGGGAGCAACTGGGTCATCCACCTGCTCCAAGCAGAAAATGAGGCATGACGGTAGTCTGGTCTGTGACTTTGTGAAAGCTCTTTCTAGCCAAACTGTAAGGATTTTCCACATCACTTAACGACCTTATTCTTCTAAATGGAAAAAGTATGCAAAAGTTCTTTGAAAACCATAGAACACTGTATCAATGTTTTTACTATTAATTATAATTACCAGTATTATTCTGCTTGTCATGCAGAATAAGACAGAAAATAGGAACCGTATTTGGCCCACTAAAAGAATAGTTGAAGGGGTGAGAATTTTGTTAATTGGCCAATGAAATCCTTTCATTTGAAGAGAGGGTCATTTTGTTACCAAAAGCATACTATGAAAAACTTGAAAAATCAGCACTGGAAAATCTGAAATACAGGCTCATGGAATAGTAAGATTCAGAGATGCCCGGATATGAATCCACTTACTCTGTGACTATAGGACTCTGATCTAACCGCTCCATACCTTGGTTTTCTCAGCTCTAAAGTGGGGGTCATGATAGGACCCACTTTAAAGGGTTATTGTGAAAATTGCCTGACTTCATTACATGCCAAACACTGAGAATAGTTCCTGGACATGGTAAACACTAGAAGAGTCAGCTTTGGTGCTCCTTTATGTGAATAGAAGGGAGAATAAATATTCTGGGGAAATGTTGAGGGCCATTAAGTCTGGTAGTGGCCTATGGAGGCCCAGGTCCCGGGCTCTTTTCTTCTACCTCCTATGTGACACTCTCATTCCTCATTCTGTCTCCATGGGATGTCTGGCCTTGAATGAAGTACCCATTACCCAAGATAAGGGCAGGTGGAATCAGACCTATGTGATAGCTTAATTAGGAAGGAGCCGAGCCAAGACTTTCCTGTCTCCTTGTTTTGCTTTTTGGATTGGCAGTGTTTTTTTAAACTTTCACATCCTGCTAGTTTACTGTGTACAGTGTAAAATGTTTGATAGCTTTTATTGTTCAAAGTTTGAGGTTGATTTAGGTTTTGAGTATATGGCTTCCTAGACCTTGAAGAAAGATAGATTTGCTTACTCTCAAGTGGCCTACTTTGTTTTTCATTTCTTTGCAATTCCATCCAAAACACTTAGCTTATGCTCACTGTTGTGGATCACTCAGCCTCCACGGTGTCCTGGTGTAGGAAACAGAGTAAGGTATGGTGGGGGCTTAGGTCCCCAAATTCTGATTCTGGTATTCCCAAACTGTGCAGCAATGTTGGTAACGTTCCCCAACGGAGTTCTCACAGCCTCAGTGTTTATGTGATGCTCTACGAATGGGGCCAACATGTTAGTGAAGGACTCTTCACCAGCAGCACCATTGCCTGTTTTAAAACTCTAGGATCTTAATAAAATCCCAAGTGTAGATTTTGATAAAGATTGTATGTTTGCTTTAAGGACTCCCTTTTAAGGCATTAGTTCTTTACTAATTCTGACTTTCTAAAAGACTCATTAATAAGAATAAAAACTGGGCCAAAGCCCAAAGTTCCTACAGCCATAATAATCCTCCTATATTCACAAATGTGTTGGGGTTTGGTACTACAGACATCCTGTGTGTGACTTTGAAAATAACCAAAGTACTGGGAATTTCAAAGTTAGGCGAACATAAAAACTGTACGAAGCAAACCCGGGACAACCTGGAGGATGGAGGGAATTGAGTTTACTCTGAATGGGTGACGGCAATTTTAGGAACTATGGTATCAGAGATGAACAGAGTTGAAGGGTGAACTGAATCACGTTATTTTAGAAAATACGAGGAAAGGGTCCCTTGTTAGAATAAGGTACTAAATTCTGCCACTAGGTGGCGATGCACTACAACTTTACAACTTCAAGGTACACCACACCAGTGTGATTGAAGATTTATCCATTCCATGCCCCACCAACTCCCTCCCCTTCATTTTTCAGGATGACAGCACCTTAGAGGTTTATGGCCATCAGGAGAATTTACAACTAAGCTATATACTGATGTAATGAAATCTAATATATGCTGTGCAATGAATTATGAGATGTTATTTTGTTTCAGGATTTTATTACTTCAATCAGTTATGACCATATTTCCTTTTATATGATTGCTCACTCTTTAAACATACCAGATGACTGTATAAGGAACACCTAATAAAGTCTATAGATGTTAAAGTATAAATGTTTTAATTTATTTGCCATAATTTGTTTAAATTCTGGTTATACTGGTGTTCATATTAAAAGTCATAACATGTTAGAATCTGAGATCTCAGATGGACGGTGCCTCTGAATTACATTTTTCTAAGAAATGTCATTGTATGTACTAGCAATTGAGCAGGAAAGAAGAATGGAATCATTACAAGGCAGTTAATTTTTAGCATAGATTCCAGAAAGTCTGTTAATATTTGAGGGGTTTATGTATTATGACAAACTATTTAAATTGTTATTCTGGATTCTGACTATATCTCTCCTACAGTCAAAAGTATGTATTATTTGTTTTACTTTGTATTTTAATACACTTGCCTATTTTTGCATAAATGCCAAAAATGTAATTTCAAAATAAATCCCTGTGAAACTTCTGGTAACAGAATTCAGTTGAGTCATTGCTCTGTTAGTATTCTATCTTAAAGAAAGTTTTATACATATATATGAAAACTATATTTGCAAGCCAACCCCACCCCCACAAAGATAACTGTTTGGTTTACAAAAGAGTCAGTTTATAATTCCTTTCTTATGCATGCATTTAAAATGTGGTTTGCTACTAAACTGGAAACTCAGATCTGAAGCCAACAATTTAGGCAAGCCATTAGCCTTTATAGATTGGGGTTTCTCAGCTATGAGATGAAGGGGCTTAGCTGCAAAGTCTTTAAGACTCATTTCAGCACCAACACAATCTGGGTCTGTGATTTAATCTATGCACTTTGTTGTTAGGATAAACCGCCAGTGATGGAGCCTCAGCTTTGTCCTAGGCCTTGTTCATACGTTGCCTCTTTTTATCCTCCCTTTAACCCTCTGAGATAGATATTATTACATCTATTGTATGGAAGAAGAAATTGGGCTTGAGAAGGTCATTTAACTATTGTTCATTACATAGTTAAAAAATTTTTTTTCGGTGTATGCTTTTTATGTGCTTTATACTAGGTGGGAGCTAGGGATAGGACAGGGTTTCCTCAATATCGGTACTACTGACATTTTGGGCTGGATAATTCTTCGTTATGGGGGCTTTCCTGTACATTGTAGGATGTTTAGTAGCATCCCTGGTCCCCCCCCCCAGTTGTGGCTACCAAAAATGTCCCCACACCTTGCCCAATGTCCCATGGGAGACAGAACTGCCTCCAGCTGAAACCCTTCAGTGTAGGAATACAAAGAGAGAAACCAAGAGGGTGGAGACATATATGTAAATAGATTCATGAATATGTAAATTACTATAAATATGTATGTATAGGGTATTATGGAAACATGGTAAAGGCAAACTCACTCAGCCTGGAGGATATTCAGGGAAAACCCTCTGACAACTTAGCTGATTCCAGAAGAGTAAGCGAAGTCAGCCAAGCCAAGAAGGTGGTGGAGGACTTTGTAAGCAGAGGGAAACAAAAAGGACTCACTCAAGGCACCAAAGTGCAAGGTGTACGTCTTGGGAAGAACAAACAGTCTTGCTTTAATGGAGTGGCAGATGTCAGCTGGGAGACGTGCGAGATAAAACTCGGAAGGGCGCTTCAAATTGACCTGCTTGGACTTTGTGAGCAGGAAAAGTCTTTGAAAAAATTCTGAAAATCTTTCCCAGCATTCTCCCAGAATTCCAGAATTTTCAAGTTGGGTCAAGGGGGATGAATTTTAAAGTTTCTCAATACCAAACTGCCAATTTGCTTTTCATAACTTTGTAATGATTTATATGCCTCTAAGCAATCCATTAACACCCCTGCCTGAACTGTGTACTCCCCTTAAGGACAATCTTTGTGGGGGCACCTGGGTGGCTCAGTGGGTTAAAGCCAATGCCTTTGGCTCAGGTCATGATCCTGGGGTCCTGGAATCGAGCCCCGAATTGGGCTCTCTGCTCAGCCGGGAGCCTGCTTTCCTCTCATGCTCTGCCTGCCTCTCTGCCTACTTGTGATCTGTGTGTGTGTGTGTGTGTGTGTGTGTGTGTGTGTGTGAAATAAATAAATAAATTCTTAAAAAAAAAGAACAATCTTTGTGAACTTGGTTGAATAGTTTCTTGTTTAAATTTGCATTTCTTGGATTGAGTAAACATTTTTCCATAAGCTGTTATTAAGTTGTTTTTCCTCCTTTTCTTTTTTAAGATTTCATTTTTTAATTTATTTGACAGAGAGATCACAAGTAAGCAGAGAGGCAGGCGGGACGGGGGGCGGCGGGGGTGTGGGTGGGAAGCAGGCTCCCTGCTCAGCAGAGAGCCCGATGTGGGGCTCGATCCCAGGACCCTGGGATCATGACCTGAGCAGAAGGCACAGGCTTAACCCACTGAGCCACCCACGTGCCCCAAGTTGTTTTTCCTCCTTAGTCAATCTTGTTCGTGTCCTTTTCCTATGCCTCTATTTTTATTTTTACAGGTTTTTTGGTTTTGTTTTGTTTTCTTCTTAGTAACCCCCCCCCCCAAAATTTGGGTCATTTCTTATCTATTTGTAGGAGACCTTTATGTATTTAGACAGTACTCCTTTTACTTATATTTGCTGAGATGATATTTTCTTATTTCATTGTTTGAGTTTTGTTTTGGTAATTTTTGATGCCTTTTAAATTATGTTCATGGTGGTTTTTGTTGAATGGAAGTTTCCAATTTTTATGTAGCACCATCTATCAGTCCTCTCCTCTGTGGTTTTGCCTTTGAGGTCATGCTTTGAGAAGTCCTCCCTTTACTCCAAAGTTATATAAATATCCAGTGAGGTTTTCATCCAGTACTTTTAGCTGGAAGAAGTTAAACCATAAATCTTTAGTCTCCAAGGAATTTAGGTATATGGTATGAGCAGAGCATGTTTTTGAGAGATACTAGGAGGTCCAGTTGGCAAGACTGGATGATCAATTATACGTGCAGGGAATGGAGGTGGGAAGTAGAGAGGGAGGCATGTAGGGGATCCACAAAAGGGAATGCTTTAGGGGGGAAGCAGGTGGTAATCAGCCCCGTCTATGAGCTTGTCGTTCTGTAGGAGTTTTCGCTGTGCTGGATATTCCAGATCCACTCTCTGTACTTCTCCACCCTGCTTTGCACCTGGGAGGCTGACCTGCATGGACTACATCAATAGGTATCTTGACCTCTGGCTTCTGGCTTGAGGTTGGCCAATGGAAAGTCACCTGTAGGAGATTGCAGACAGGAAGACAGACGAGGATGTACTTCTCCAGTCCACCTTCTGCTGGGCTATGGGTTGGCAGTCCCTCTCAGGATTCCTGCAGCTCTCTCCCTCTCCACACCCATCCTTTGTGGGTTTCCTTTAACCCTGCCTGCCCTTTGTTAGTGATTTCTTCACTGGATGTTCTTTGGTTGCGGGAATCTGACTGGCAACCAAGGACCCTGACTCATACAGAGTTGGGCTCCCCTCAAGAGTTGTTGGGTTTCCCCATGAGAGTACCAAGGGCTGTCCCTTGCAATTGGTTTGTGGTCCATCCTGGAAAACTTTACAAGCTTGCTTCTTTGAAGTCGGCCAACTCATGGCCCAGAGTCAGCCTCCAAGAGACCACACAAGTTCCTGTCGAAGGGAATGACCTTCCAAACCCTGTCTCCTACCACTCCCACTTCTCTGCCTCCAAGCCTGATGGATCTGCTTCCAATCAGAGACTTACTCTTCCACACAATTTAATTCAGGGAAATGCCAGGGCTAAAAAGATGCTGTATGACAGAAAACAGAAGGTTCACCCAACCTGACAGACTGCCGCGCTGTCTTTCTGGGCAAGCTCTTTCTTCTTGTTTAACTCCCTCTTCCCCAAACATACTTTAAAATTCTACCTCTAGTCTTTGTTTTTCCTGTTCCATCTCCTGGGATGTCACTTGCAACCCTCAACCCTCACCATTGTCTCTGCTTGCCCACATTCTAGCTTTATTTTCAGAAAAAAAAGGAAATTCTACCTACTCAGAGAAGTCCTCACT
The DNA here is from genome assembly GCF_009829155.1 of Mustela erminea. NCBI lineage: Eukaryota > Metazoa > Chordata > Mammalia > Carnivora > Mustelidae > Mustela > Mustela erminea. The sequence continues at coordinate 45,234,340 of NC_045629.1, read as the reverse complement.
GATCCCAAGGCACCTGACCTGTCTATTTTCTTTGATTTCTGAAGCACTTACTGTTTCAGCCAATCATTTGTTATTTAAAATTAGCTAATATTATCTACCTAGTGTCCACTATGTGCTAATAGCAGTGTTCTTATTTCTTAAAAAAAAACAAAACAAAAAAACCCCCACAAAACTTCAGGGGTGCCTGGGTGGCTCAGTGGGTTAAAGCCTCTGCCTTCAGCTCAGGTCATGATCCCAGGGTCCTGGGATCCAGCCCCGCATTGGGCTCTCTGCTCAGCAGGGAACCTGCTTCCTCTCCTCTCTCTCTGCCTGCCTTCTGCCTATTTGTGATCTCTGTCTGTCAAATAAGCAAATTAAATCTTTAAAAAAAAAAAAAACTTCAACCTGGGCACATTTTTATAAGTGCTCAGAGATCTTAGATAACAGATCCAAGATCACGGCAAGTGAGCAAACTGAAATTTAAATTCTGTAGGCCTTGAAATGGCATGCTGTCTTTTCAATATCTGCCATCTTGTGTTTACCACCTCAACATTTGCAAATTCAATTCTATTTCATTCTTTGCTTATGTTTTTCTTTTAAAAAAAAGCCTCCGTGTCAAATGAAATCTTTAGTTTTAAAAGTAGCGTAATCATACTCTCTCTGAGGAGGTGACATTTGAACTATGTCCTGTTGGAGAGGAACCTCCATGGGAAGCCGCCCTGATTCTCAAGTTGAGCTGTGCAGATAATCCCCAGGGAACTCTAGAAACAAACAAGCAACTCAGACCAAAACAATGATGCTTGGGAGCCATTCCTGTGATTCTGAATTGACTGGACTAGGATGCAGCCTGTAATGCAGATGTGTTTAATATACAACTACGGCAGAGAAACACTGGTTTGGGGAAGAACACTCGTGGCAGAGAAAACAGCAAGTGCAAAGGACCTGTGGTAGTAGCTGGCTGGGAGCCCCTGAGGAGAAGCTGATGGAGAAGGCCATCCTGCTGACCCTGAACAGAGGGTGGGAGAAAGCAAACCCGAAGTCAGAGAGGCAGGCAGAGTCAACCCAGTGGAAGACATTTTAGACCAGGGGAAGGAGTTTGAATTTTATGTAAACCCAACCATAAGCCCAGGAGGGTTTTAAGCAGAGCAGTGAACTCTGATTTGAAAGCAAGCGGTATGTATAAAACTACCTCTTTTTCAGGAAAGCAGAGCTCTCCAGCTTACGGGTGTCTAATAATTTATTCAGCCACTTGCTCATTGATTGGCATTTGGGCTGCTTCCAGCAGAATGCTATTACAAAATAGAGCAGCAGTGAATATCCCTCTGCACTTGTGCTTTCGCATTTTTGTAGGAGAGAGTCCAGAGGCTTAAAAAATTTAGACAGGGGACATGGTTGGCAGGGAGGGGAGAAAATCCTTTAAAACTCCCCGTCATGCAAGAGAGACAGATCTCTTAAGCCCAAGGGTCTGAAATGCGTGTTCCACACCAGCCAGGATAAAGCCAGGTTTAGCACACCATCAGCATTTTGCGAGTGTCCTACAGTGACACTGAAGTGTGAGGAACATGGACACACCCAGCATTACTGAAATGGACACTGCATTTCCTCTTAGGTTTTAATAATATCATAAATTGATTACATTTGCTCACTTCCAGTTCTATCCAAGCGATTTCGTGAACATATCATATGTTTAATATTTTACGTTCACGTAAAAGTCAGCTTTTGAAAATCCTGTTGTAAATCAGGACAGAATTTTCCTTTTAGGTAGGTAAGTATACTTTAAAAAAAGAAAATTCCCATTGTCTAAAGAAAAGGTGCCTAATGTGAATGTTTCTCCATCTATTCAAAAGTTTTTTCTTAGGAAAAAGTTTTTTCTTAGGAACCAAGGAATGCCTGGGGAGGGCTGGAGATGGGTGAGGTTCAGTTCCTTCTGGAGGCTCTGGGGGAGAATCTGTTCCTCTGCTCCTCCAGCTTCCAGAGGTTGCCAGCATTGCCTGGCTTGTGGCCACAGCTCTCTGATTTCTGGTGCTATTAGCACCGGGCTTACTGCTATCTTCAACCTCTCTGCTTCCCTATTCTAAGAACCCTTGTGAGTACGTTGGGTCCACCCAGATGATGCAGGATAATCTCCCCATCTCAAGATTCTTCACTAAGTCGAATCTGCAAAGTCCCTCTTGCCATGTAAGGTCACAGACTCACAGGTGCCAAGGATTAAAGAGAGGACCTCTTTGGGGACGGGAAGTCATTATTCCACCCACCACGGAAGGCAAAAGAGACGCCCCCAGAAAAGGATGGACGGGCTCAGGCCCTGCCAAGTTCCTGTCCCAGGACGGATGGACTAAAGCCCTGTACTGGCCGCAGCAGCTGCTGGCCCCCGCTACCGGCCTGTGTCATTTCCCAGCTCTCCCTGCACCTGTGTTGTTCCCACGAGACAGAATCGTGAGCTGGAACATCCAGGTGGGGGCTCTGGCTCAGGCACCCCATGCTGACTGCTGGGAGGTGTCCTGCTCCCCAAGCTCGGGTAACAAGAGGGGAGCGATTGGCTCCCTGCAGGACTCAGATTGGAGGCTTCCCTTCCATGCCCTGCCAGGAGCATGTCCAGATGCTGGCAGCTCTGATGTGGAAACAAGAACACATTTACGTCCCAGGAAGGAACAGTCACCAGGGGCGTCACCCTGGACGGAGCTGCTGGGGCCGGCGGCCTGAATAAGACTGTTAGAGTAACTCACGAGAGCTCATCTGCCCTCTTTCGGGTGGCTCATTTCAGGACACTTGGGCCCTGTATCAGGCTGTCATTTCCCCAAGAAAGGGGACTAATTCTAATATGAATAAAAGGTATCTGCAAAGAAATCAGAGACCCAGAGTCTGTTCTAAAAGCCACAGACGGAACACGGGAGTCCCTCACTTTAATACGGCACTGGTGAGTGTGCAGATTGGCAAGATCTCTCTCAAAAGCAATGAATGCGGAGGCCTGGGTGGCTCAGTCAGTTAAGCCTCTGTCTTCAGCTCGGGTCATGATCTCAGGGTCCTGGGATAGAGCACCGCATCGGGCTCCCTGCTCAGTGGGGAGCCTGCTTTCCCCTCTGCCTCTTCCTCTCTTTCTATCTCTCATGAATAAATAAATAAATAAAATATTAAAAAAAAAAGAAAAAGAAAAAGAAAGAAAGAAATGCAAAATAAAGCAAATGCCAAGAGCCTTTAAAAGGACATACCATCCGGTCCAGTAATTCTGCATATTGGAATGGGAAAGAAGAAAACAATAAAAGATGCAGAGATTTATGTACGTGGTGGTTTGTTCCAGCATTGTTTATTGTAATGCATGTGGGTAATTTCACTGTCAATGAGGGGGGATGGCGGTTGGAATATATTCACCCTTAAAAAGTAATATTTGCGGGGCGCCTGGGTGGCTCAGTGGGTTAAAGCCTCTGCCTTCGGCTCAGGTCATGATCTCAGGGTCCTGGGATCGAGCCCCACATCGGGCTCTCTGCTCAGCAGGGAGCCTGCTTCCTCCTCTCTCTCTCTCTCTCTCTCTGCCTGCCTCTCTGCCTACCTGTGATCTCTGTCTGTCAAATAAATAAATAAAATCTTAAAAAAAAAAGCTTTTAAAAAAAGTGATATTCGCGAGAGGTACTTAAGGATATAGTGATATTAAAGATATGTCTTGTTAACTAGGAAAGAAAAACTGTTTCAAACAAAAACAGATATTAATATTATAAAGGGGGGAAAAGGCAACAGGAATTTTCTGTAAGTTTTCAGGTTTAGGCTGTGCCCCTCCTTGAAATCCAACCAGGGCTTCTCGATTTAGACTCCCTGGACTAAGAAAGGTACGTCTGACTAATCGGTTGAGAGATGGTTTTAGCCTTTTTAGGTGTACTTTTTCAGATTTTCAGTGAATTGTTTTTATCATCTGAGCATTTAAAAAAATTAATGACATTGAAAAATTAAGCTGTGATATTACGAGAAAATAAAGACAGAAAAATATCACACACCACACCTTTTCTCTGCCACGGGTGTATGTTAGAACCACCTGGGGGCCTTTTTTATAATACGCTCCCCCCAGAGATCCTGATTCGGTATGCAGAAGAAGAAAAAAACAAGACCTATTGGATTCATGTCTGTGCCCCTGCCAAGGATCTCCAATTCCAAACATGTATGCATTTCTCATACGGAGAAACAAACTCCAGCCTTCCTGGGCATGGATGGCTTCTCTCTCTCCGTTTCCTGCTAAGATGTTTGCTGCTTCTCCAGCCTCTTTCACTTCTCCCCCTCGCTCTTCTTCATAGCTTGCATCTTACCAGAAAGCACCAGTCTAACTTAGTCCTTGGAAATGCCGTCTCCTGCGATACATCTCGTGTCTCTGTTCTCATCTATAAAGGGTTGTGGATTGGATTTGTGGGCAGAGCCCTCTGGTATAGCAAGTCACGGCTGCTTTGCTGCCAGTTCAATTGTGTTAAATACCCAGCTACCAGCCGATCCTTTGAAGTTGGACAGCAGTTTGCAGACAGCAGAAAGAATAAGTCCTAAATTGCCCACAGAACAAGGGTCAAGTCCTAATGTCTCTCTCTTTTTTTTTTTTAAGATTTTATTTATTTATTTAACACAGGGAGAGAGAGCGATCACAAGTAGGCAGAGCAGCAGGCAGAGAGAGGGGGGAGCAGGCTCCCCACTGAGCAGAGAGCCTGATGTCGGGCTCGATCCCAGGACCCCGAGATCATGCCCTGAGCCAAAAGAAGAGGCTTAACCCACTGAGCCACCCAGGCACCCCTCAAATCCTAATGTCCCCATCTGGAAAATTGCAAGACTGACTTACTTAACTTAGTGAGCAAAACTTTGTTTAAAAACAACAGAGTACAATGTCTTTTTTTTTTCCCTCGCCCCCCAGGGATGTACTTCTTACTGGAAACCGAGTGAAAAGGCAAAGAACACGCTGATCCACGTGCTGGAAATTGTCCCTGGGGTTAAAGAGAGTGGCTCATGTCTTTACCTTACTCAAATATTTACAGCACAAATGGGTGAGCCAAAAGAAGGAATAGACATTTTGGGGCAATGGTTCATTTTTCTTTTTTCTCTCCAGATTGCTTTTCTTTCCAATCCATATAGAAATGTTGGTCTAAGATGTTGTAAGTTAACTACCTTGAGTATTGAGAACTAAAAACACAGCTTAGCTCACTGACCCATATTATAATCTTTTAACTGTTGCGATGTTATCTAAAGATCAGGAAAAAGTAAGAAAAGTGATTTGCTGATGAACAACTGTTTCAAATTATGACTTTGACTTAAAAAAGCAAAATATCAACATTAGACCCTAACACTCCAACTTGGAACTTGGTCTTGGGGCTTGACTGAATTTATAACCTCAACTCCATAACTCTGTCATTCCTGGGAGAGAAGGGTCTGTGGACTTTGGTTCAGAAATTTAAGATAGGGGATCTTAGAGGATAGGGACTGATGACAGCAGCTGTTCAAATGTCTGAAGAGAATCTGTCACTGGACAAACAAATCTGTTTTTTAAGCAGAGGGGTTGTACACGAGTTAAACAACAACAGACAGCCAGTGTGTTTAGGTTTCTCTCTGATAGTTTGGAAGATCTTCAAATTAATCTTGACCCACTATTTCCTTTACTCTAGAATCTTTACTTTCTTTTAGTTATGAAAACGTGGACCATAACTACGAGGTGTGGCCATCTCTGCTGTGAGTCAACAGATTAGCCTCATCAGAATCTTAAGAAACTGAAACTTCAGGAAGAAGGTATAAAAGTATAGACAGACTATAGTGACATGGAGAAATGGGAAAATCTCAGTAACTGAATTCAACAATTCTAGCTGGGTTCCAGGCAATCAACATTGGGTGTACGTGATGAACGAAACAGATAAGCTTTCTGCCCTAGTGACACTGTGACATTAAGCCATTTGGGAACAATGGGGCAATTAAATCTCTGAGTTTGGTCCAGGCCTACACAGTTTCTGTGTGCATGAGTGTCTGATTTTTTATGGTGTTTGCCAAGTCTTATAGAAGAGCATTCACTGTGGACCGAACGTTTGTGCCCCCACTCCCCCCACCAATTTGTATGTTGAAACCCTAGTGTGATAGTATTTGGAGATGGAGTTTTGGGAGGTGATTCAGTAATGAAGGTGGAGCCATTGGGGGTAAGAATAGACCCAAGAGGGGCGCCTGCATGGCTCAGTGGGTTAAAGCCTCTGCCTTCAGCTTAGGTCATGATCCCAGGGTCTTGGGATCGAGCCCTGCATCTGGCTCTCTGCTCAGAAAGGAGCCTGCTTCCCCCTCTCTCTCTGCCTGCCCCTCTGCCTACTGATCTCTCTGTGTCAAATAAATAAATAAAATCTTAAAAAAAAAAAAGAAAGAAAGAAAAGAAAAGAAAAGGAAAAAGAACAGACCCGAGAGAGCTTGCCTCCTCTTTCTCTACTCTCTACCATGTGAGCGTATAAGAAAGCAACTGCCCATCAACCAGGAAGTGTTCCCTCATCAGACGTCATCCTGCTGCCTCCTTGATCTTGGACGTCCCCTCCCTTAGAACTGTGAGGAGTCCAGTTGTTGACTAAGCCACAGAGTCTGGGTTGCCATATTCTGTTACAGCAGCGCAAACTGACCAAGGCATCAACTAAGAGATCTTTTCGTTGTATTATGATCACCGAGGTGTTTATTTTCTAGTCCACAAACTGAATCCAAGCTACGTACTTTTGGTGGATCACTGAATAACTAATACATAATATACTATTCTATACTTAATTTAATAATACAATATAATATAAAAATACATACATATGTAGATATATATAAAATGTCCAGAGTTGGCTTTTCAGTCTCCCCCAGAGCAGGGGGCAGTTTGCCGGCTCTGCCTTCTCTCCCATCAGGGTGTACATCCACCCACACCAAGGCAGTGGTGAGGCCCCTCTCGGTTCTCCCTGCCTGGTGGGCTGGCATGCTGGCCCATAGGGATGCCACGCCTGGCTCTGCGCTGTGAGACCTGCCTTTTGGGCAGAGCCTAGTGCACGGAATCGTGATGCTGCTGCCCTGTCCCTGTGTGGTTCTCTCTGCCCTTCCAAGCAACCCTCATTTGCTGCCCTTTTCCTATGGAAATAAATGCAGGAGAGAAGTGTTGTCCAGGCCACTTGGCCACTTGGGCCGTTGGTCACATACCTTTACTTAGGGGACAGGCCAGGTTCATGTGGGGGAGGTTAAGAGCCACAGATCTGAAGTCAGACTGCCTGGGTTCAAATCCTAGCTGTGTGACCTTAGACCAGTGACTCAGCCTCTCTGTGCCCCCATTCCCTCATCTCTAAACAGTGGGAAGATGATCACAAGATTGCTTGGTGAAGGGGGTCAGCACGGAGCCCATCCCCTTGAAGTTAGTAAGCACTTACTACATGTTGCCCATTATGATTTCATAGGCTGTGAACAAGTCGAAACATTCGCCTTGGGCTTTGTATTTCCAGCACTAAAGCAGATTATTTCTTCCTGTTTAGACTCCTTTGTTTTTAAGTGAGAGGTACTGATGTGGCAGGAATTTATAAAAAGGGATTTTTTTTTAAGATCTTATTTATTTATTTATTTGACAGACAGAGAGATCACAAGGAGGCAGAGAGACAGGCAGAGAGAGAGGGGGAAGCAGGCTCCTTGCTGAGCAGAGAGCCCAATGGGGGGGGCTCAATCCCAGAACCTCAGGATCATGACCTTAGCCGAAGGCAGAGGCTTAACCCACTGAGTCACCCAGGTGCCCCTAAAAAGGGCTTCTTTAACAAACCTGGAGAAAAGTTGCCCCCTAAGGACACATAACCTGGGGGGAAATGCCTGGGGAAGCAGGGCAGGGTCCCAGGAAGTCAGCATCACCTCCTCCAAGTGGACCAGCTCGCCTGTCCGTGCCCAGGCCCTGGTCTCCCTCACATTTACCCTGAGTGTGTGGCCCTGGTAGGGGTGTGACTGTCCCTGAGTAGCTGAGGATAAGAAAGCAAGGGAAGAGGCACGGGTTGGTTGCGGCGCTTTGGAACCCCTGAAGAACAGATCTTGGCCTATTTGTGAATGCCATGTGCTCACTGAATCCGAACACCCCCCACCCAGCAGCTGATAGTGCTGAACTATCAACAAAGGGCTGCTTGTCTGCTGGATTTTTAAGAGAGAAACGTCCCAGATTCATACACTTGTAAAGAAAAAACTATCTGGCCCATATCTTGGCCTCCCGTTGTCAACGGCAGATCCACGTCTTCCAAAGTTTCCCCGACCACAGAAAGCTCAACTTCCCAGCTTGAGCCTTCTGAGTAAGGTGAGACTGACCTCAGAGTTCTGTATTTATCAGTGATTTTGCCAAACAAACCAGCTTAGCGAAAAACATGGAATTGAGACCGTCTCGACGGGGCCAAAAGCCGAACAGTAACAAGAACAGAAACTTGGCGTTTGGGTCCCCAATTGTTTCTGAAATGCTCCTCTTGTCCTTTCCCTCCCTTCCCCCAGGACTGTTTCAACAGCCGAAGAAAGATTTCATTCAGAGGGAACTGATTGGCTCTCCCACAGACGGGATAGAAGATGCGTCAGCGGCCCCACCGAGCGGGGGAGGTGGTGTTGCTGGCATCTTTGGGTCAGGGGCTCAGCTTTCTCTTTTGGCTGGAAGTGCTTTGTTATTAGAGTCTGTTTAAAACTGGAATCCTCGGGGTCCTTTTCTGAAAAGCATCATCAGCATCTTTGCGAGCTGCGAAGATGTTTCTCTCCCTGCCTTGGATCTGGCCTTAAAAAACCAGACCGCGGCTGCTAGTGGGTTTGGGTCGCTCAGACAATGGAGTTTTCAGACTTTGTGGAGTCTCAGAAATGTTACCTTGAAAGTACTGAGAACCTTGATGTAAAAATATGTGGTAAGGATATAAGGCAGGTGCTACCCATGTACAAAACACTACTCTTTGTAGGCAACTGTCTATGGTAAGGGGGACCTTAAGAGTGACAACTTCGTAAAATATTAACATCGTGAGTGTGCAGGTGGAGGCTTCGGAGCCCAATAAAACTTGGTTCGGCCTCACCAGACTTTCTGGCCATTATATTGTTATGTGCTTGCCTAGTGGATGGGCAGGGAATCAGGTCACAGGCAGAAAGGGAATTGTAGAATGAGGGAGGGGGAGAGAAAAAAGGCATGACTTAGGAGCCATGAATTTTAGCAGGGGGTGGAATGCTGATGTCTTTAGCTGAAAAAGAAGGAATCAATGTAGGGATAGAAGAAAGTGACAGTATCTTGGGTGTGTTGAGCTTATGGGCCTGTATGACGTCTCCCACCCCACCATAAACCCCAGGAAGACAGCAGGACCTGTCACGTGTTTTGTATGGGTAACACTTACTACGGATAACTGATAAGTGCTTGAACTGATGGGTTAATGGCAGCAGATGTAGATGTCCAGTGTACTGTGGGAAAGTAAATCAGGTGCTCCGGCGAAGACCAGGGTCTAACTGTCCTGAGAAAAACTGCAGAGAATTTAATTGAAAGCTCTGGGAGCAGGTACCATGGAGAGTATGAATGAGAAGAGAAGGCACTGAACACAGGTTGAGGGGGTGGCCTGTGTTTCCCTGGGCATCCCCGCAGCCTTCCAGACCACTCGGTCTCTGTTGGTCTTTCATAATTGCCAGACTGGTTTGAGCAGAAGTCTGAGGATTAGACAGACATGAGAAGTATATGTTCTCCCCCTCAAAATGTCTCCATCAGGAGGTATGTTGCAATGGAAAAAGCAAGTCTTATAGGAATTATGTTACACACATTGATCAGCAAGTGCAGTGGAGGGCGTTCACCCGACCTTTTCTTTTAGGTTTGGTGAGGTCCTAGATGTCCAACAACACTTTGCATTCAATGTTCTCTCTTTTTAAAAAATAAATATGGTTTTCTTTATTGAAGTCTAGTTGACATACAATGTTAGCTTAATTTCAGGTGTACAACATAGTAATTGGAGCTACTGACTGTCACCGTACAACACTATTACAATGTAATTGACTATACTCCTTATGCTGTACCTTTTACTCCCATGGCTTATTCCTTCCATAACTAGAAGCCGGTATCTACCACTCACCTTCACCCATGTTGTCCGTTTCTCATTCTCCTCCACTCTGGCAAACATCAGTTTGTTCTCGGTATCTGAAGTTTGATTCTGCATATATATGACAATAGTGGTGGGATCAGCTTTTGTCCTAGGCTGATGGCATGAATCCTCTCTGAAGTAGGGACACCCAGGACCAAATGGAACCTTGGGTTCCATTTGAAACCAAGCGCCATGTGGTCTAGAATCAAGGCCTGATATCTTAAGCTCCCTTGACATCTTATAACATCAGAAAGGCCACAGATGGCCTAGCCACAAATTTCTCTCCCCACTCTGCTCCTGCAGATAAGGTCCTCTGGCCAAACAAACCTTATTACAAGAACCAGACACAGTTCCTGCTTATCCCTGGTAGCAGTCTTCTGTTCCTGCTGGTGCATGGAATTCTAACAAGCTGATCACATCCTGCCAAAAGAGCCAAGGGCCACTTCCCCCTCTTGGTACCACAAAGACTGCCTCCCACAGTCCCTGGTTGTGTGCTCTGTTCCTGAGGACAGCCCCTCTGGGACATTCTGGGTGCTCTTTCCTCAGGCTGTGAGTGTACGCGATGTATCAAGTGCTGTCCAATTTACCTGTCCCTGCTGAACCGAAGTCTTCGATCATCTCCAGAGCCCCAGGACAGGAATGCTTTCCTCACTAATAGGGTGAATAGGAGGTGATTAAAATAGACCTCTTCAAAGGCGGGAAGTAGCCGGGTTCACCAGATCCAATATCCCCTTCATGCAAAGTACCTACACAGCGTTTCCAGCCAATCCCTGTACCTTTGGCACCACTTCCTTCCATTGTAAGATATTTTTAAAACATTCTTCATGCTAGTTGACAGAACCGATGGTGGCACTGAAACTCTTGCAGTAGCTGTTTCTAGAGCAGGGATGCCTAATAGTGTCTTCCAAAATGCTAACTCTATTTCTGATAGGGTATGCCTCGGGTGTGGATGACATATGCACCACTCTATTTAGGCTGAGGTGTTCTCTTTTTCGAAATATTTTATTTATTTATTTGAGAAAGAGAGAGACAGAGACAGAGACAGAGATAGTGAGAGAGAGCATGAGCAGGGAAGAGAGACAGAAGCAGGCTCCCTGCTGAGCAGGGAGCCGGACATGGTCCTCGATCCCAGGACCCCGGGATCATGACTCAAGCCACAGGCAGACACTTAATAGACTGAACCATCCAGGTGCACAGTGCTGAAGTATTATATTATAGTATATATATGAAGTATATATTATAGACAATATGAACGGTTGTTTCCTTTAGTGTTGAAAAATTGGTTTGAGTTTTTTTTTCATGTAAGGTGAATATCTAATATACCTTACCAGGACTCTGGACATGTCTGGGCTCACCTCTCTCCTGCTCTCTGAATTTACAGTCTCTTGTGAGTGTTCTCCCTTCCTCAAACTTTTGCTTCTTTAGAATGCTACCTTAGTTCCCTTACTCCCCAAACCACCCCTGACCGGAAATAGCAGACTTTACTGAAAGTTCAGGGCGAGGAGAACCCATTCACCAAAACTGCATACCAGCAGGGTTGCTAGATTTAGCAAATAGAAGACTCTCAATTAAATCTGAATTTCAGATAAACAATGGGGAATGTTTTAATATGCGCCCATCCCAACTAGTACACGGTAACCTGCCTTTTACCTGGCAATCCTACATACCGAGACCCTATACAGACATCTCTGTTCTTACACCAGCCGCAGAAATTACCCACTGATCTCCTTTTCCCTTCTGTCAAGTGGAGAGCGTCACAGGTGTCAGAGATAAACGTGTGGTGTGAAGCGAGATCCAACGGGAGGGTGCTTGGCGTGCGGTGGTGAGCAGAGAGACGATGAAGATGGCGAAGATGGCACAGGCTTTGGCTTGGTGACTTTTGGAAGAGTGATGCCAGCGGATGTCGGGAGGAGAACAATGATTTCAAAGGACGGAACGAGACCCGAAGAGGTTCTGTTGAATTTGGCCGTGAAGGGAAAGAGTGTACTGGAATCGAAGGAGATGGAAACTTAGGAGGTTTTTTTTTTTTTTTTAATTGGATAGGTTTATAGCTATTTGTGGGCCGAAAAGAAGGAACCACTAAAGACAGAAAGAGGAACTCTGAACCAAAGATTTAATAGGGATATCCCTTTCTCTCTGTGGCCAGGTGTCTGATGAAGCAGTGTTATGGGCTGAATCGCGTGCGGCCGTGCGGTGAAGTCCTAACCCCCAGTACCTCCGAACGCCACCGTATTTGGAGACAGGCTCTTTGAAGAGGTAATTAAGGTAAAATGAGGCCATATGGGTGGGCCCTAGTTCAATATGACTGGCATCTTTATAAGAAAAGGTTGGCACGGACCTGCACAGCAGGAAGACCATGGGAAGATGAGCAAAGGACACAGTCATCCACAAGACAAGGAGAGAGGCCCGGGAGAAGCCAGCTCTGCTGACAGCTCAGTTTCAGACTCATAGCCTTCAGAATTATGGGAGCACGAGTTTCTACTGTGCAAACCCCCTGGTCAGTGGTGCTTTGTTACGGCAGCTCTAGCTAACCAATACAATGGGTATTTGTAATCACTGTGTGTATAGGGTTTGGGGTCTGCTGGTGTGGGCTTGAGTCCTGGTTGGGCTTCTTTCTGGCTGTGGGATTTTTTTTTTTTAATTATTTATTTAACAGACAGAGATCACAAGTAGGCAGAGAGGCAGGCAGAGAGAGAGGAAGGGAAGCAGGCTCCCGGCTGAGCAGAGAGCCGGATGCAGGGCTCGATTCCAGGACCCTGGGATCATGACCTGAGCTGAAGGCAGAGGCTTCAACCCACTGAGCCACCCAGGCGCCCCCTGGCTGTGGGATCTTGATGGATTTAGTAAACCTGGAAGCCTCAGTTTTCTCCTCTGCAAAATGGGAGTAATGGTTTACACCTGTATCATTGCGAGGCAATGCATATAAGACCCTTCTTAGCACAGTGTCTAGCAAGAAGGTAAGTGATTGGTGCCTTTATTCCTTCAACGAGTACTTACCGAAAGACTCTATGCCAGGCATTGTTCCAGGTGCTGGGGACATATCCGTGAATTAGACAAAAACCCCTGCCCTCTGGTGGCTTTTATTCTGGTGGAGGAAGGCATATAATAAACAATTATGTAAAGTCTACAGAAAGTTAGATGAAATGGTTAAGTCTATAATATAAGGGCTAAGGAGAAAAGTAAAACATGGAAGGGATAAATGAAATGCTAGGAGGTACTGAAATTTTAAATAAGGTGACCAGGGAAAACCTCACTGAGTGGGTAGCTTTTGAGTTAAGACCTGAAGGAAGTGAAGGAGCCAGCACTCTAACAGGAAACAGCAAATGCAAAGGTCCTGTGGCAGGAATGAGCTTGGTTTACATAAGGCACAGCAAGGAAGCCTGTGAGTATGAAGAGAATAAAGGTAAAAGGAGCAGGAGGTAAGGCCAGAGAGGTGACAGGGGCAGATCATGGAGGGCCCTGTAGTGATGGAACGGTAGCCCCTAAAGTATGTGTCTGAGCCCTAATTCCTGGCATTAGTGAGGTTCCCTTATATGGCAAATGGTGAATAGTACCTCATACGATAAAAAATACGATTAAGGATCATAAGAGGGGAGGCCTATCGAGGATGATCCGGGTGGTTCCTAAATGCAGCCCCATGTATTCTTCTAAGGTAGACACAAGCGAGGAGGGTGATGGGCAGACGAAGCAGGGAGGTACAGAGAGGTGCACCATAAGCCAGAGTGCCCTCACCGGAAGCTGGAAGAGGCCAGGGATACCTTCTCTTCCAGAGCTTCCAGAGGGTGAGGGACCCTGCCAACACCCTCATTTCAGACATCTAACCTCCAGAATTGCAAGAGAATACATTTCTATTGTTTTCAGCCACTAAGATTGTGATAATTTGTTACAGAAGGCCTAAGAAGGTAATACAGGCCTGAGAGCTCATATTAAGGAACTTGAGATATCTTTTGAGGGTCAGCAGGACCACTGGAGGTATCTGAGGGGTGGAACAGCATGATCTGGCTCTGTTTAAAAAAACTGCATTGGGGACTGTGTTGGGGTGCGGGGCCCAAGGGGACAGAGGTCAGGGCCCCAGTTAGGAGACCTCTGCTAGAATTCAAGAGCAAAGATGGGGGCCAGGACCAGGAAGGCAGAGTGAAGGTGGGGAGAAGGCTCGGGTTCTGGATACATTTCAAAGGTAAAGCCAACAGGATCTAAGAGTTGAGATGCTGCTGCTCTGATGGGCACTTGGCAGTAGGACCTTGTTTTGGGGGGTGAGGCGAAGGGCCAGTGAAGGGCTCCGTTTGGAACTCAGTGTTACCTCTGAGATGCCTATGAGACCTGCAGACTCGGACACTGACCAGCAGGGGACTATATGGAACAGAGTCCCTGAGAGGGGCTGTGCTGGCAGTGAAAATCGTGGCGTCAACAGCACACCAGGCGTAATTAAAGCCAAGACATATTAGCTGTTCAAATGGGAGCAAGTGTTTGTTCCATTTGGTGTTGTTGTGTTTTAATGGACAGGACTCCCACACTGCAAAGCCTTGATTGCCTCTAGATGTCTAAACTCATAACGATCGCTTTTGATGTGTCCTTAATTGACTCTGAGCGCATGGAGCGCAACACTGGGATAATGGCGTCATCTGGCAAAGCTACTGCCTTCCAGACTTAAGAAAATGCAAAATATTTAAAAATCAGTAATTTCATAAAATCAGTCCAAGCTTCAGTTCTCTTGCAAAATACTATTCCCCCACCCCCAGTCTCCAGACAGTCCTCCCTGAACACAGTTTGAACAAGACCTCTGCCTGGTGCTGCGTTCCCCCTCCCACCGAAGAAGGGCAGACCCGCAACCAGCTCACCTATAAGAAAAGGGAATGTTTCCTTGAGACATGGGGAGTGGAGTGTATTTACAAATCCCTTGGGATTTTTTTAAATGAAAAATTTATGCATTTCTTTAGGTTAAATTGGAAGAGCTGCAAGAATGAGTTATTTAATTTTTCTGAGAGAGATGTGGCTCATATGAAAGTGATGATGATTAGCCTTCTAACTGGAATGCTTTATACAGCACTTTGTATTCAGAATGGGTTTCAGTGACTGCCATGTTCATTATTGTATCCAGGCCCATTCTCCCTCCTCTGGAAAGGGAAGCTGAAAATATCACTGACCTAGGGGGAAAAGAAATTTAGAAATCACAGAAAGGAATCTAGATTATTTAGAAATTTTTTTTTCTAAATTTTCTATCTTGATTTACTTCATTGATTACAGGACTGTATCTGAATCAAATATCTACTTATTTAAGTGTAGTTAGGGCATCAGGAGAGTCAACAAGGTGGAAGAGAGAAACAGGCATTGGTGGGAGAAGTGGATTTGAATCCCAGTTTGCCCTACACTATCCATGACTCGGGACAAGACACCTCAGCTCTCTGACACCAAGTCTCTTCCCCTCCTATGTGGGGACAGTAACAACCACCTCATAAAGTTGTGAGGATGGAATGAAGCGTACACCTGAGCCCACAGCAGACACCTGTCCCTGGGTAGACACTGGGTAGTTGCTTTTCTGCACACACCTCTTGTTTGTATCATAAATCAGGTAACAAGCTCACGTTTTGTCCTAGGCCCACCATTACCAAATGCTAGAGGTTGAAGAATGACACAAACCTGGCTCCTGGGGAAATGGGTCTCACAGTCCCTTAGGGAATTTATGTATTCAGCAGATAGTCATTAAGGGATTATTATGTGTCAGTCTCTGTCCTAAGAGAGAAGAGACAAAGTCCCTGTCTTTGGGGAGCTTACATTTTACTGTAGGTAACCGTAATCACGCACGTGAAGAAGTAGATAATATCAGCTAGGTTGGCATCAGTGCTCTGAGAAGAGTGGTCTAGACAACGATGGTAGGGTGGATATTTTGGTAGTGTGTTTGGGGACAGCCTCTCTGAGAAGGTGACCCTTGAAAAGAGACCTGGAAGAAGCGAGGGAATGAGTTCCCAGAAAGTACAAAGCTCTGATGTGGGAATGCGCTTGGCAGAGAAGTGGGCAGAAGGTCAGTCTGGAAGGAGCAAGAAAGACAAGGGGACAAGGGGGTGAGATTGGAGAGATCACCAGGGGTCAGGTGGCAAGGAACAGATAGACATGTGACTCTATAACATAAGTGGTTTGTTGGGGGTGCAAATGTAGTGCCTTGGGGACGTAGAATGCTCTGCTAATTCTGCTCAGGAATGAGAGATTGCCTCGGGTCGGTGTGAGGGAACACTTCTCAGAGAGCCAGAAATGGAGCTGAGCCACTCAACACATGCTCAGCATCTGCCGAATGCCAGGGACAAAGACAACAAGACAAGGTTTTGGCCTTAAGGGGTTTGCAATCTCCTGAGATTATGAAACAAAATGCTTGACTTAATGGGGACAGATGGTAGTGACACTTGCAGTGGGCATAAGCTATACACTTGTTGAATCACTATGTTGAACACCTGAAATGTTACATTGTGTGTCAACTATACTCAAGTAAAAAAAAACATAAACAAGCAAACACTTGACCTGGAAGTCTGCATGTGGCACGTTAGATCCCCACTGAAGGAAATTTTGGTGGTGTGTGGTGTGTGTAGGGCATGGAGTCACAGCAGATGGCAGACTTATGAGAGTCCGGAAGGCTCTTGGAACAGGAACATGGTTGGATCTCATAGTGTAGATGTTGAAAATGGAGAGAAGACAAAGTGGGGTAAAAAATATAGGGATTTGCTGAAATTAATTCAAAGATACATTTCTTCTCCTCTGTCCGAAGAAGGTCTTTGCCAACATGACACAACATACATAGGCCATGTCTTATCGCAGGAGACTGGCTGTCGGTGTCTTCCAGAAACCCAGGGTTTCCTCTTCTAGACCACCCTTGCGTTCCTGTGTGATTCTGGCCTCCACTTGGGAGGCTGGTCGGCAGGGCCAAGAATTATAAGGAAATATAAGGAAAAGGACATTGTTTCAGGGGATGACCACTTGTCCTCTTGCTCTGGGCCATCCTGTGAAGATGGGAGATGAGGAGGAGGAAGGGCTTACTTAATGGGCCTCTGGGAAAGTCATGAGAGGCATCAGGCATCGATGGCTCCAAGGTGAATCAGGTGGATCTGGGTCCGATATTCTCTTCCACCCTGAGAAGCTGACTTTGGGCTGGTCATAAACCCTCTCTGGGCTTTATTTTACTTATCCGGGCTAATGCTTGCATCAGTTTCACACTTCTGTGAGAACAAAATGAGTTTTTAAACTTTTAGCGCAATGCCTGGCACCTATCGGGTTTCCAATAAGGGTTAGCTATTTTTCTCATTGCAGTACGTCTCATGAGAGGGTAGAAACGAATCTGGGAGCCAGAAAAGCTCTTCAAGATGTCATGCAATTGTATCTTCAATGTGAGTGGCACTGAAGATTAACTGGAGAGGGGAAATGTGGGATTAAAAAAAATAAGACAGCAAAGATGGGTCTCTTTCAAGACATTGGATTGCAAAGGGAAGGAAAACTGATAACTTGAAGGGATAGGTTTTAGGATAGATTTTAGGGAAGGGCTCAAATTCAGAGCTTATGGTTGTGCCCTACCACAGGTATCATTCACTCCTACAGAGGTAGATGTGTTCCTTTACTCCGGTCACCAGGTTGGTAGAGAAAAGCATAAAGTCATGGTCATATCCAGGTAGTATGGGCAGAATGGAACCAGGACAGAGCCCTTACTCAGACTATCAGGAACTGATAAACACTTCTGTCAACCCCTGTTCCCATGGAAACTGCTTTCCAAACCCCCTAAGCATATGACTTTTTACTCTTTGGTTAGCGCATTCCCACCACTGGGAGTAAAAAACCAACTAACCAAGCAACCAACCAACCAACCCACCCACCCCCTCACCATCCTTCACCACGCCTGGGTCATACTACATATCAAATAACTCCTTCTTGTGCATCAACCGATCTATGCTTCCCTCAAATCCAACATTAAATCATAATCTGCTATTGGATGAAGCTCGAAGCCATCCTGGGGGCTAAGTCTGATGATGAGATTCTTGGGTCTATGCACAGTCGATTCTGTTGTATGGCCATAAACTAGAAATACCTTGCAAAAAAAACCACTAAAGCTTTTCCGGGTCCCATCCATTTTACTGGCCCCTGTTTGTCAGAGAAGTGACACAGTGGGGACAATAAGGGAAGTCAGCTTTTTAAATTGGAAGTCATGACTCAGGTTGGCAAAGAAACCATAGGAAAGCCATGCAACCCTTGGCTGCTGAGAAATTTGAGGCATTAGGACTCATCAGCTGAGTTTTACAGCTGGAAAAAATGATGGCATAGCAAGGTTAAGTGGCCCTGTCAGGTGCCAGATTGAGGGACATGCATGGAGGGTCACTAGTGATAACTTTCCTATGAAATTCATCAACAGACCACTGCCAAGGATAATTATTCCATTGTCCCGACATAGAACTTGCTAGAAGGGAGAGGGGGGCAGGAGGAAGATGATGAAGCAGTAAAACTCCTTTTAGAAGAAAGTGAAAATGTGTCCAAAGTATATAGACAAGGAGCAATACCAGAGTCAGCCAGAAGAGACCCAAGGAGCTACAACTGTTTAAATTAAAATTGCCATTTTATATTCACAAGGGGCCAGGTTTTATCCCAGTATAGCTCTGCAGGAATTCTTTGGAAAGGTTCCTAACTCTAGAATTACTTGGTGAGAGTGAATTGGGGCCCTATGAAAATGATACTTGGTAAATGATTTTATGCAACTGGTTTTTAACCACCTAATAGACACAGAATTACTTTCCTACCGGTCCTGCACTGGCACAGCCCTGGGATGAACATTCAGCAAATCTCATTATACCATGGGTTCGACTTTTCTTTCCGTGTGATAGCTTTTGTGGAAGGAATCTACAACGAGTTGTGTATTTGTCCAACTAACTCAGCATAAATATTCATTTCTCCAGAATATGCACACTATGCAAAGTTGGCCCAGACATATAAGCTTAGAAAAGTCCAGCACATACTGTAAGCATCACTTAAGTAGTGAGAACCACAAACCCTGACAATGTCTATATACCTAGAGAATCGGGTTGCTTCTGCTGTTGCCTGTCCCCTTGCTGTGGGCAGCGAATACCAAGAAGTTCATTCTGTCCTCTCCTGCTTTTCCCCTCTGTTGGTCCTATTGTAATTATATCCTTTTCTCTGGTATTTGAAAGTGTTCTAGCCAACTTCGTCTTTCATTAAGCTGTCCCCCAATTTTGGGAACCGCTACCCTCTTTCCTTACATTTTGCTGTCCCAACCTCTTTTTCTATCTATGGAAAACATCTCTCCCTCTTTCCCCCCCTTTTTTAAACTCCCATGGAAATGGCGACACCAAGATGAACGACACAGTTTTTATCCTTGAGAAACCCAGCCGGTGGGAGGTGGAAACGTGCTCAGAGATACACAGAAACTCCAAATAAAGGTCTATCTCAGCCTGGCAGGAAATCCCAGAAGGCCTCCAAAAAAGAAGGAGGCATCTAAATTGAGTCCTAAGATACCATTGGGAGTAGGGGTGGGTAGGCAGAGTAGGGAGTGGGGAGAAGGAAACCAGGGCAACTGTGAGCAAAGGTAAGGAGGCGGGAGGTAGGATACTGATGCTGTGGGGTTGGGGGATGGGGTGGAGGGCTACAGGTCCTTTGAGGTATCTAAAATGGCAAAGTAGGTGGCAGCCAGCGGGGGAGATGGGGCTGAGAAGTGAACAAGGGCCCAAAAGAGAGTCTGTTTCCTTCCAGTCCTGGCTACCTAACAATACACTGTGGGAGGAATGGAGGAATGAATCACTGAGAAATCATTTACATGGTAAGACTCACAGAGTCATTAAACAACGGACATGAAGTTCCTGAACACGGTTCATAGCAAGGGCTTGTTTTCTGTGTAGTTTAGACTGACTGTCCATTTGCTCACTGATTTTCTCAGTTTTTCTTCCTTTCTTTATCACCTACCATGCACCATGCCTTGAGCCAGACACTCAGCATAAAAAAATAAGACACCAGCCCAAGTGTGGAGTGTTTTCTTCTAAAGGTCTGGCGGAAGAGGGGTCCCTGGCCTCATAGGAGTCATGCTCTGGTGGCAAAGACGAGGAGGAAACAGGGTTTCAGCACAGTCATCAAGGTTTGCAGGGAGCAGGGTGGTGGGGAGGCCACTAATTTGCAATTGAAAAAAGAGGTCGCAAGGCCACAGGGAGCCAAGACTTGATTTTATACACTGTATTATGAGCTCTGTTTGACCTTGACAAAGTTATTGACCCTCTCCAAGTTCATTTTCCTATCTGTGACATGAGGACAATGACATCTATTTAACAGACTAGTTTCCAGGATCTCATAAGATCATAAATGTGCCCGCAGTATTGCAGGTAGAACACATTTCATTCCAATGAACATTCCTCGAACGTGCCATCTGTATTCAAGTCATATACTGTTTCGGAATCCTCAGAGCACTGAAGATTCAAAGGTGATAAGACACAGTTTACATCTTTAAGAACTCTCTGCCAAGTGCTAGGTTTCTTCTGATAATTATAGATAGAAATTTCTAGTATCATGTTTCAGTTTCTCACTCAGGAAATGAGGTTAGTTTTCTTGCCTTCCTTCCTTCCTTTGTAGAAAGTCTCTGGACTTAAAAGAACTTAAATACACACACACACACACGCACGCACGCACGCACGCACACACACGGTGTGGCATTAAGCACACAGTCTGGAAATAACAAACAAAACCTCCTCACGTCCAGATTCGCGCTGGGCTGGCGCTGGTGTTGCTGTGGCTCACAGAGCTATAGGTCGGAGCATGGCTAAGCTGAGGAGTAGAAATCCGTAAGCAAGTCTTCTGGCTTGTGTCCAGAATCCCCTTATGGCTCCTTGGTGAGGAAAAGGCAGATGAATTCACAGGGGCCTTGGGTTCTCATAGGTCTTCCAAAGGTTGGTGCAGTCACTGCGGAGGGAGGTGAGCATTCCACATGCCAAGTGCCTTTTGATGATTGTGATGGGTTGCGGGATTCCCTTAGGATTTTTTCTTTCTTGTGATGTGCTATCCTTGTTCATCTGTTCCCATGCGTTCTCACGGTCAGGCAGCAACTGTTTGTAAGTTATCTGGGCCAATCCCCAGGGACACTTGTGTATCTAGAGGACATTAGTGATAAGACACCTGATAAATCCATTGACATTACCTGGTTTTCCTGCAGAGACACAAGGGAAAAAGCAGCATTCTGATGAGAGTCTAGACTGTGGGGCACATCTGTCACATATTAAATACGCTTTAGGGACTCATTTCTGAGAATGGTTTTTCTTCATTTTCGAAGGACAGCTAGAGCTGTGTCTCCCTGCGAGTTAGAGTCTATTAAAGGCAGCCCAGACTCGGGAGCTGTTGAGAATTTCAATCACTTTCACCATTGGTGAAATTTGAAAGTGATTGAATTTCAATCACTTTCATCACTGGTGCATCACGATGCACCACTGAGTTTTAATAAAGCAGGATCTGTCCAATGGTATCATTGTGTATATTTTTTCATTTGTTCTTTCTCCCTTCCTCCCTTCCTTCGTCTCCCTGTTTTCTTTTCTTTCCTTTCTTTTCTCCTTTCCTCTCCGTTCCCTCCCCTCCTCCCCCCCTTCCTCTCTCCCTCTCTCTTTTTCTTTCTTTCCTTCTTTCTTTCTCTCTTCTCTCTTTCAAAAAAATGAATCGTTCTAGGTGATTCAACTGAGTTTTAACTCACCATAAATCATGTCCCAGCGTCAAGAATGTCCAATAAAATGCATGATCTGATCAGAAATTTTTTTGTCATTTCTCTGCAAAAGATGATGTTTAGCAATCTGGGGCATGGATCAGAGTTTCAAAGTAGAATTTACAAAGCACAGTGGGGCTGGCCTGCATGTAGAGAGCAGGGTCAACACCCACCATGGGTAGAGGGTGCAAAGAAGGAGGTTTCATGTATCCCGCAACAGCAGAGTCCAGGGCTCTTTTAGAGGAACCTGGCCAGTCTATTATCAAAAATAAAACAACCGAAGTATACGCAGTCTTCGCCCCAGGACCCAAAGTCATCTTATCTCTCTTGCTAGCTCCCAGGGTCTTTCATTCTAGTTCAGTGGAAGTAAGATAGAAACTTGATTTTTGAAATAGAAAATAGGAGAACTCCCGGTGAACTCTGATTGTGGCTTTACAGTTACAAGGAGTGGAAACTCTCTCTGTTCATTTCCAGAAATGAGGATTCCTGTAATGAAGGCCACTGAACATCTTAGGGATCACAAACACGAAGGCAGAATGGCTCAGAGCAGCTCTGAAGCTGGTGAGTTGTCACTCCTGTCACTACACGTGGAGACTTCGGCAGCCACACAGATAATTCAATCCCTTGACCTCATCATTTCCGGTGACCCTTTCCTGCAGCCCTGTTAGCGACCTACTCCCACGTCCTCCCCTAAATTGAACCATTGTCAATAATTTCACCACTGACATTAAGTTCATGGAAAGTACACGAAATGCTACGAAACTACGGTAAAAAAGTGTGATCAGAGGTGTTTCTCTCAATTGGTTGTGCAATCCTGGAGTCCTGACTGGAGAGGAGGCTAACATTAGCTGCTCTGTGAGCTGTTTGTATTTGCTCCTCAGAGCCTCTGTCTTTGAGAATTAAGTAAAACTAATTAATTAACAAATAACTGCTAGAATAAAAGTATGTTTACTATTAAACTCTACAAGAGCTGTTCCACAATAATCATGTCTGGTGCTAGAAAAAAAACGTCCACAATATCAAATGAATATCCATCTCCTAGTTAAAGCAAAACTTACCTTCTCAGATTGAATTAAAATGAAAAGTTCACTAGAAATAATTTTTTTAAAGATTTTATTTATTTATTTGACAGACAGAGATCACAAGTAGGCTGAGAGGCAGGCAGAGAGAGAAGGAAGAAGCAGGCTCCCTGTTCAGCAGAGAGCCCGATGTGGGACTCAATCCCAGGACCCTGAGACCATGACCTGACCTGAAGGCAGAGGCTTAATTCACTGAGCCACCCAGGCGCCCCCACTAGAAATAATTTAAGAAATTAATTTAATTTCCTGGGGTGCCTGGGAGGATCAGTCATTTAAGTGTCTGACCCTTGATTTTGCTCAGGTTATGGTCTCAGGATCATGGGGTCGAGCCCCATAACCAGCTCTGCGCTCAGCTCACAGAGTCTGCCTAAGATTCTCTCCTCTCTGCTCCTCACCCTGCTCTCCCTCTCCCTAAAATAAATAAATAAATAAATAAATAAATAAATAAATAAATAAACAAAATCTTAAAAAAAAAGAAATTGATTTAATTTCCTAGTTGTTTCTTTTGCTGGAAAATAATTTTGTTGAATCTTGAATTATTGAAGAATTTTTAAAAAATTGGATTGCATCGCTATTATTTTTATATATTTCTATAAGTCGTTGATTCACATATGTGATTTTATACATTACAGTTTACTTAAATAAATGACATTACAAGCTACTGAGCAAGTATAGGTATGTCAAATATTAATAGCTCTTTAATTTTTAGTTTCACTTTAAAATTCAACAATTTGTTTAGTCCCCTAAAGCTTGGATTCCATAAAAAAAAAAAGGCTTGTGCTTTTTAAATGTATACATGGCTTTATATGCCATATATGCTATAGTATGTGTGTGTACACATACTATATGTATATCATATATACATACAAAAAAATGTGTGTCTGCGTTGTTGAAATACCATGTTCTGATTGTGCACAGGACAGGACAGTCATAAAGGATGGCCACAAGTCAGTCACGTTGTTGTGACACTGGGTCCGTGTCTATACCGGGGTCAGCAGAACCACATGGTACCGATGGGGGGAGTACGAAGTTGTAGGCAGAGCTTGGCTCTCAGATTCATGTGACACAGCTTCCGTGACCCGGTCCCGTGAATTCCTGACGGCCGTGCTTCGCTTCCATGTTTCTCATGTTCCTCAACAAGCCAAGCACCTACTCGTCTCAAGGCTGTTGCTCTCGCGGTTCCCTCCGACTTCGAGAACCCGGCTCACTCGCTCCTTTGGTTCAGGCTCTGCTCAGAGTTCATGTCGTCAGAGTGCACGCCGGGCTCGTCCCCACACTCTGAACCCTCTTCTTCCTTTGTTTTAATGTGTGATACCTATCCCCCCCGCCCCGACATGATACGTATATTTGGTTACTTGGTTTACTGTGCATCTCCCTCATTAGATTGTAAACGTGCTCTTGTTTACTACTTTATCTCCAAAACAGAGACTTGGTTTTTGTTGAATGTATAATTGAACACATGGATAAATCACAGAACCGTGGCTTAGGTGGAGCACAGCCTGAACGTGTCTCATTCGCTGCTTTAGGCGACCTTCCTACCTGCAAGAGGTAGTGAAGCACTCAGAGGTAACAGACATCTCTTTCTCTCGTGTGTTTTCCTACCCCCCTCCTCCCCTTTCTCGTTCTGTTTCACAGTTTTCACATTACCAACGGCTGATAGGGTCCAGGACGCTGAGGCGGTAAATCTCCAGAGAGAGACCCTCCTACCTCTTCTCTCTCTCTGTCCTGCTCAGAACGAGACTCCTGCAATTTCCTACGCATCCAGCCTTTGAAAGCGCTTTCTTCACCCGGTTGTATCGCTTGGTCACACACCACTGGGATGACTGTGGGCCTCTCGCCCATTCCCGCCTACCAGGTCCGGCTGTCAGGTGTGAGTTACTGTGGGCTCACAGGTCTCATCCCTGTGTGATGACAGTCTCCTCCAGGAAGGTCATGCAGAACGTTTCTCCTGGAATATATTGCTCTAATCAATTTCAGACATTGCCTTAGATGTCCTCGATGCTTCGCAGGAACCCTCTGAACGTGCATTCCCATGAGATTCTGGCCCTGGACACCAGAGAAACTTGAAATTAAACTGCCTGATGAGTTTAGACATTGCAATGTACATATTGCTGGGGTGATCTGAAAGCGCAATGTAATTTCTATTATGGGACGGGGTTGTGTTTGTCTATCATAAGAAATGGCAGAAAAGGAAACACATATTGATTTCACAAATGCATACTTTTTTTACAGTCCCTGAAGAAATGGAGGAAATCAGAGACTCCATTTGTGATTGCCATATGGAATATAGTGCGAGAAAAATTTACCAGCCTGCAAACCTGCAGTTTCTGGTCTTAAATCTTACCTATGAATTGTGTTTTTCTTCTTACAAATGGAAATCCCTGAACATTTAAATAGAGGACTCACTTGCTTGTGCCTTGGCTTGCAGTTCAACGCAGAAACCCTTTGCACTGGATTAGATTGTTTAAACCCCTCTAGCCTTGAAAATTCTTTTTCCTGGTCCTTGAGGTTTCTTTCTGGAAAGCAAGTAGGTCAGGAAAGGATACTAACCTGACATAACTTTTGCGGTGACGACAAGGGCAATACAACTTCCTAGGGTGAGCTTTGAAGTTGGACAGACAGGGAAGGGAATCTTGTATTCTCTCCATCACTAGTTCCACCATCAGGGCAAGTTATTGAGAGAAGTGGGATTGAAGAGGAGCTAAGAAGATGGGCTTCTAGGTCTGACAGCCTGAGTTTAAATCTTTTTCCTGCTACTTATTCTCTGATCTTGGACGATCGACTTTACCTCCCTGAACCTCAGTCTCTTCTTCTGTGAACTAATGCTTTACTGCATGGTTGCAATGATTAAGTGAAATAAAGTGTGTTGAGCTCTTAGCACAGTTTCTGGTACACAGCAGGCGTGCAATAAATAGAAGCCATTACATCGTCAACATTATCATCATCACCATTGATAACATTAGAGATTGTGGTATTAAGATCGCCCAGCTAGTCTGCGATGGAATCTTAAAAATCCCTAGTTGCCTTATTTCCAGCCAAGTGATTTTTTCTGTTATGTCAAAATATGTAGCTTTGGGAAAAGATTGGGCAAGAAGTTCAACGAGGGTGGAGATGATGATGATGATGATGATGTTAGCAATGACGGTGGTCACTTGAACCACAGCTTTCTTTAGAGTAGTGGTTCTCATCCTAGGTCACATACTGGAATCATCTGAGTAGTTTAGAAAAGACCTGCGTTTCACTCCTAAAGATTCTGGTTTAAATGGTTTGGAGTGCAGCTGGGGTGATGGGATTTTTAATAGCCATTCCTGAGAATTTTCATGCATATCCAGGGTGAAGAACCATTGGTGCAGGGGAACCTCTGTGGCTTGCACTTCAGTAGCAATGGTCAAGCCAGGATCAGGCTCTGGTGCCCCCAGAGAGGAAGGCCAGCAGACCTGGCCCCCAAATTACCTGCTGTTAACAAGACTGAGAGGATGTGAGCTCAGTTCCCCTTGCCAGGCATCTAGAAAGGAAACAAGCAGCTGGCTACCTCTTTACTTGGGAGCTACCAATCTTGTGCTCTCTGTGGGGGCCTCTCCCTGAACCCAACTGTCGGATGCTAAGCTGTAAGCAAAAAGTGTGACTACATGTGGGCCCGTGGATGCGTAGAAGCATGTTATCCTAGAATAGCCATGAGATTTCAAAATGTGTGTGTGTGTGTGCATGCATGTGTGTCTGTATTTGTAAGTGGAATCATTACAATCAATTTCAGATTCTCCTGTATGTAATTATATTCAACATGTTTGAATATTGTATAGAAGGATGATCATGATCTTTTTTTTTTTTTAAGGCAGTTTTGTTTATTTATTTTAGAGGGGGAGAGAGAGTGCAAGTTGGCATGCACATGAGTGGAGAAAGGGGCAGAAGAAGAGGGAGAAGCGGACCCGCTCCTGAGCTGGGAGCCTGACATGAGTTTAATCCCAGGACCCTGAGATCATGACCTGACCTGGAGACAGATGCTTAAGCGACTGTGCCACCCAGGCACCCCAGATGACCATGATCTTGAGAGAGCCTTGAGGTTGTTCTGAGCCACCAGGTGGCCCACATTGCACGTCTAGCTAATGGTCTTCTGTCTGTCAGTGCTGGTGGAGTCTACCTCAGCATTTATGGCCGTTATTTATCAAAACATGATCTCCTCTCTACTGGGAGTTGCACAGCATAGGCTAGGTAAGGCCATCCTGGCTTGACCAGACCTCACAAGGTTGAGCGGTTGTCTTAAAGTGATGCGTCTCACTGGGGAAAAGAGACTCAGCCTTGTGTCCTTGAGGAGTGGGGAGCTGAAGCTGGAGCAGCAGAACCAGTCCGGCCTCTGGAGCGAGAGTCAAGGTGTGGAGTCCAAAAAGGGTATTGTGATACCAGAAAGGCCGGGAATAGGGCGTCAGAGGAGCTGGAGAAACAGGAAGGGCCTTGGAGCAGTTCTGATAAAATGGGTCAACATACCTTCGTTTGTAAGGGAAGCAGGGGCCAGAGGAAAGTGGACAATTATCATTGCCCATGTATCTATTACAAATTATTTGCCTCTTGAAACCCTGGACACATCAGGTAGCTGAAGTTGGTGATTTTATCAGTCCTTCGATCTCTTGGGGTCTGGCCAGCGGACATTTGATCATTCTGGAGTCTAAGTTACAACTTCCCGCCTCTCTTCCTTCCCAGTGTACCTTCCTCTTATGAACCACTCTTGCCTTGCCCCAGTCAGGACCCACTACCAGGGGCTGTCCCGTCCGCTCTGTGCCCTTGTTTAGGACCCCCTGCTCCCTCCTCCAGCCCATTAAATACAAGTAGTCAGCCAGGTTTCCTGGTGGATAAACTCATTTACTCCACAGTGTAACTAACTTAGAAATGCTTAGCATGTTCCTCTTCCCCTTAAGGCATTTGCATTTTGTAGAAGTATATTACAGGGAAAGAAATTTTTATAGGACAGAGAAATAAGTATATTACAGGGAAAGAAAATTTTTAAATTTTTTTAAATTTATTTGACAGAGAGAGGGAGATCACAAGTAGGCAGAGGGTCAGGCAGAAAGAGAGGGAAGAAGGAGGCTCCCCGCTGAGCAGAGAGCCGGATGCGGGGCTCGATCCCAAGACCCCGAAATCATGACCTGAGCTGAAGGCAGAGACTTAACCCACTGAGCCACCCAGGCGCCCCAGGAAAGAAATTTTAAAATAGAATTTTAGGTGTCTGTCACTAGGACAACCACAAATGATTAAAGATACTTTAGTAAGAAAAGATTTTTGAGAATTTCAGAAATTCTCGTGGGCACACTGCCCTCTGCCCCTGAGACAGGAACAGCCCCCCCCCCCCCCCCACATGCGGGTCTATGCAGAGGTCTGGGAGGGGAGAGCCGCTGGGCCAGGGAGGTGGAAAAAACATACTATGGAGACTTGGCGACGTGAGCCTGGGGTCACGCTTGGGCACTGGCTGTGTGGGATCGAGGCAATCCCCCTGAACTTCCCAGGCCTTTGAGAAGTCAGCAAGGCCAGCATTTACAGAACACCTACTCGGCGCCAGTGCGGGAGGAGCTAAGCTTGGGGTTGTGAGGAGAAGAGCATTTACTGAGGGAGACAAATGGTGGCCCCACGGCTCTTTTAGAGGCACACACAGAAGGGTGCACAGGTGAGGAGTGGAGGAAATGTCTAACTCTGCCGGCGAAGCCTCCCGGAGGTGAGCTGTGCTCTGCAACAAAGCTGTGGGACGTCTGGAGAGTCTGATGCTGGGGACAGTGCAGTCTGGCCTTTGGGAGTCATGAGCTTTGCAGTCGCAGAGCTAGCCTGAACCAAGGCTCTGCTCCTCACAAGCCGTGGAGCACTAGAACTTTCCCTGATAAACGGGGATGATGACAGTATGTCCCCCATAGGTGAGAAGTAAGATAAGATAGGCGACACGGTCAGAATGGTGCCTGGAACACAGGAAATGCCAGCCTTCATCTTTTATTCTTGAGTAAACGATAAAGAGGGGGTTTCCAGAAAGAGAGGAGAGGCTGGGACAGCATTCTAGGTATCGATGAAGGGAAGGCAGAAGCACAGAAAGGGGATGGGGTGTCTGGGGTCAGGTCTAAAGGACATGGCAGCAGTCGGGGACCTGGAACTACACATAGAGGGAGCGTGGGGAACCGGCCTGCAGAGACAAGTGGCACCAGACCTTGACAAGCCCTGAGGGTGCTCCGAGGGGTGTGGGCTCCGCCCAGAGCATCAGGGGAGTCAGTCACGGAGGTGAAAATGTTGGAGGGTTAGAGTGGAAAAAAGTCTCCGGAAGCTTCGGGAAGGTTGGGCTGAGGAAGGGAGACAGAGGAAGGGAGACCCTGGGGGAGAACTCTTGCTGTCCTGGGGAGGAGATGGGAGGGTTGTGGCAAGGCCCTGCCCGCGCCTGTGTGTGGCAGACTGCCGCAGGCCACAGGAATGGCAGAGGAGAGTCCTCCCCACTCAGCCCTACCACCCCCCATGCAGTCTCTCGAACGGGAGCCTCCTCAGAATGGCTGTAAGCAGACTGAGAATGACGTTGGCATTGGAGGTGGCCTAGGCTTAAATTTGCTCCTCTTAATTACGAGCCCTGTGCCTCAGGCAAGTCACTCAACTTCAGCCTCAGTTTTCACATCCACAAAATGGGGTTACCGAGAATGCCTGCCACATAAGAGAGCTTTGAGGATTAAAAGAGTCACTCCGTGGAAAGCACTAGTATGGTTTCTGGCACATGGTGCTGAATAAGCCTTTTGTTGGCTAAAATAGGTAAAATGATAATAATTGCACCTGCTTCAAAATGTATCGTGAACATGA
The DNA here is from genome assembly GCF_009829155.1 of Mustela erminea. Taxonomy (NCBI): domain Eukaryota; kingdom Metazoa; phylum Chordata; class Mammalia; order Carnivora; family Mustelidae; genus Mustela; species Mustela erminea. The sequence goes on along the minus strand of NC_045629.1, from coordinate 45,204,698 downwards.
AAGGATTTAGGGCAACATCTGGAACATAACAAACCCTCAGTGAAGTTAGCTGTGACTATTTGCATTCTAATGGATGCCCTGAGCCCAGGGAAAAAGCGGGGGCGGGGGGGGGGGGAGAGTAAGGGTGTGGATGGAAAGGACATTTTTTCCCGGCTTCAGTGAATCTACTTGAACATGAGCCTTGCTTTGTTGTATTTCGAGTTTACTGTGGGCACGTTTCTTTGTGAATCGCTTTCTGCGTGCAGAGATTCTCACCTGTACCATCTTTCTCTCTAAAGAGATAGGAAGCCCGCACTGCTTGCATCGCATCAGCCGTGATCCCAGTGGAGCCCCCTTCTGTTGGGAGGCAGAAGGACGGGCTACATGATCTCCTCCTGCCCTAAAGATTCTTTTTCTGAAAAGGACAGGTCAGATTTCCCTGGCTGTCCCACCTAGGACCTCGCCTTTCATCCCATTCATCTCAACTGCTTTGCAAGGTCAATGTGGGATTGGGTCCTCAGTCTCCTGGAGCACCCCACTCGCCACCCATCCTGCCACCCCAGCTGGGTTTGGAGAGAGGAGCCACAGGGCTAGAATCTCAAGAGAGAAGGCGGACATTTTGCAAAAGGGCAGAGAAGAAACCAGGCACATAGAAAGCTGGGAGACTCAGGATATCCATGATCTTCTTCTATGCTGAACAGTAAGGCTACCCAGAGGAACAAGAGTGGTTTTAGGGATTCAGGAAGTAACAGCCTTCTTTCTGTTTCTTAGGCGTGAGAAGCTTGTTCCTGGGGCAGCTGTTCCCAGGAAGACCCTCCCCCCAACCTTTTGTGTGACTCCTTTCTTTTTAGCATTTAGGCCTCAAAGCAAGTATCTTCTCAAAAGGTTTTTTTCTCACCACCTGATCAAAAATAGCCACCCCTGACAACCATATCCCGTCTTCATTTTATTATTTACATTTGTTTGCCTACTGGGCTAACAGCTCTGTCCCCAGACTAGCGTGTTAAGTCCTACAAATGCACACTCACTGCCGTGGGTTACATGCTAGGTGCACCAGATTGGTAAATCATTTGTTATAAGCACCTGTATATCCAGCAACTAAAACTTTGATGTTATTCTTGATTTTCCCAGGAAAAGGCGTCAGTTTTACCATTCTCTTGTTTTATTTCTGACAATCAAAATTCTCTAGGTTTTTATCATGGACAATAACTTCAAACCGCGTACTCTTTCTAAAAACCCATCTTGGATGAAAATTACCTCTAGAGGCATGCTGTTCTGTCATTTTCCTAAATATTCCAGATGCTACGCCCTCAGGAAAACTCTAAACTTGCCCCATTCCAAAGAGTGGTTTAAACTGGGTTAAATGTTTATGCTCTGGCCAGGGCTTTCACTGAAGACTGCTTTGAGAAACAACCTTAAGGATCATCAGCTGTTTGAATAATACAAGAGAGATAATACATTACAGCTCTAGGAGTCACTATGAGAAACCCCAGTGTGAGAAATTCCTTTCAAATTTCAACCCTTTGGGGAACTAGTATGTATTTTGTCTTCAAGAGTTGAGTAGCAGGCCAGGTTTCCCTTTTCACTTCAGCTGCCAGGAAGCTCAGGGCCAAATTTTCAACTCTTTTATAGCAGCTATGTAAGCTTTCCTGGTCTGCATATTTGCCTTTCTCTTTTTCCTCAGTCTTGTCTTCTTGCTTTATATTCATCTTTGCTATGTTTAATCTCTGAGAAGAGAAAAAAATTGGCTTAGAGAAGGGCAGGTATCAACGAGGCTGGGCTGTCAAAACTACAGCCTAAACATAAGAAAGGGACAACTTGGGGAGGACACTGCTGCCAGAGCCCCCAGACGTGGGTCTCCAGCACTGTGGATGCAGAGTCCTGAGTGGGAACCCTTGCTTGGACAAGATTAGTCCCTGATGGAGACGCTCACAGCCAGGGGAGCAGGGCTAAGTGAGTCTCTGGCCTTCTAGGCATCTGTATAAGGCATGGCCCTGCCTCCCTGCCAGACTCCAACAGTAGGGGATTCCTCAAACATGACAGAGGGGTCCAGATCTTAGATAACTACACCGCACCCCCCACACAAAATAAATATTCACTAGAGTTTGTTTTTGTTTGGATTTTTTTTTTTCCTCATATACTTCAAAACCTTTGTGGAATGAAGTGGGATAGGAGATATCAATAAGTACACAAAATTGATACATACATGAATTGATCCAGGCCAACAGGTGAAAGAAGCCTTTCACTCCCTTGCTTTTGTAAATGAAAACCTGCGGGGGTGGGGGGCATTCTCCAATGTCTGTGAGAAGTTCAGTGTCAGTTCCTGATCATGGCTCCTTTCTCATTTCTTGGACCACCAGAGTCCAGGAGTCATATTCTCAGAAAAACTGAGGGGGTGGCATCCATTCTCTGGGGAGAACCCTTGTGGTTGCCATGGAGATGTCCTTGTCCCTCTGCCCAGGTGCTCACTGGGGTGGACAGTTCTCCCTGTAACAGTCACTCTCTGGGCAGAGACCCTGGGCGGCCTTGGTCGGTAGCTGGGCCTCTCTGAGGTGAAAGCACAAGTATCTTCCATCCATCTGAGGGTAGGATGCCCTCCGGGTGGGAGGAAGCCAGGCTGTTCAAGCCCACGGAGCCCGGAACACGGTGGTGGCACCTCCGTGGTGCGTTCTTCTCTCCCCACCCCACCCCACGCCGGTCCCAGTGTCCCCACGGTCAGCCGTCTTCTACCCAGCAGAGTGGCGCCCCCCTCACACGTTCTCTTCGCCTTCCGCTCCATCTGCGTATGGGGGACACACTGAGTGTGGGACACGGGCACTGTCCTCCCCAGTGGGAAGAGGAGGGGGACAGTCTCTGTTTTTAAACCCAAGGGGAGGCTGGTTTGACCAGACTCCTCACAGCTAGCAGATTCCCACGGCTCCCGGGCCGAGTTTCCAGGTCAGCAGTGGGCGAGCCCTCCCCACTCCAGGCCAGAACAGAACGACCAAAGACGGTTGCTCTGCTGGCGTGGGGAGTAACCTGCTCTAGTCCCTCCCTGGAGCTCCCGAGATGCAAAAGGCTCACGATGCCGTCTGAACACCAGAGGGCGCCCTTAGTCCGGTTTCTGGATTCCTGTCGCTGGGCTGACCGGAGTTAAGAACCTGACCGGTGTGTGGTGGTAAAGGAACACCCAGTATTTTTTAGATCCATTTTATTCCATCTCAATTTTTTTTAGATTTTATTTATTTATTTGCGAGAGTGAGCAAGAGAGAGAGCCCAAACCGGGAGGAGGGGGCAGAGGGAGACGAGGATGCAAACTCTCTTGCCGAGCAGCAAGATAGACCCGGGGGTGGGGGCTGGCTCCCAGGACCTGGAGGTCATGACCTGAGGTGAAGGCAGACACTTCACCAACTGAGCCACCCAGACGACTCTAGAGCCATTTTAGAGCCAGTAATAGGTTACCAACAATAAAGTAGGACCGAACCTCCTCCATTCCTTTCTGCCCAGCCTCAAGATGAGTAAGTAACTGTGGTGTAAATTACGGTTTAAACTGTTTCCAAGGGAATGATAATTCCAAGCACAGGGGCAAGTAATAGTGATTCTGGGCATGAGAAGCATGGGGCGTTCTATGAAGGATGAAGAAGACTTTTTTTCCCCCATTTTATTACCATATAATTGACATACAGCACGCATATGTCATTGTACACCTGAAGGGGGACAGCATAAGAAATCTTTTAACTAATTTCAGTGAGAAGACTTTTCAGGTTCTGTACTCGTTCATCTTAAAGCCAAGTGGTAGATCTTCCTTTCTTACTCGGTAGAGCCACAGCTCCCATCAGGCCTCCCCTTGTCCAGTATTTTCCTCAGAGCTTCCACTGGCAAGCAGACATCATATGGGGACAATATACATCCATCTGGGTCTTCCATGGGCAGTCTGTCACCTTTTTGAATCTGGCCTGAGCCAGAGTAGGCTTATGGAGGAAGTGCTTGGTAAGTGAATGAAAACTGAAGATGGGGAGGAGGGGGGTTGGGTTTGTGATCAAAGCTTTTGGTCTGTGGCTTTTTTTGCTGTGTGTAAATAGACTGAACTTATTTTAAATGAGTCTCATGGGGCCATAAAAGCTGGTCTCAGCAGGGCATTCACTTGGAAACACTGGTAGCGGTTATGGTTTTGAAAATAATAAAAATGCATTTTCAAAAATGTGTGAATTGTAAGAAATGCACCTGTCCTGATGAGCACTGAGTGATGTGCGGAAGGGCTGAATCACCCTACTGTACACCTGAAACTAATGTCTTTTAAGAGAAAAGACAAAAATCGTAATTCAGACTCTGTGTATTCGTTCATCATTCGGCTTGTTACAGGCTATTTGCCACCGGGTCCCACAGGTGCCCCACAAGGCGATAAATTCAGGGTGGCCCTTTGCCCTGGGGCTGTTTGTTGTCTTGTGGGAGATAAATACATGTAAAAGGTCATTGCTGTCTGATGGATAAGAACTGGGATTTAACAGTGTCCCAGGAACCTAAGAAGCAAACCTAAGGAGGGTTAAAGGTGGTTTCTCCTTTGATAGTTCCTGATAATTCTGTACCTAGCCGTGCACCTGTTCATTCCCCACGGATTCATCACGAGGCGTCCAGGGACCGACCAGGCACCATGAGGCATCGAGGAACTGTAGGCGCGTGCAAAGCCTTCCAGTACAAGGTCCCCATAGCCTGGAGGAACTGTAGGCGCGTGCAAAGCCTTCCAGTACAAGGTCCCCATAGCCTGGAGCAATTGGGGTCTGAAAGCTGGACAGTAAGCAGTCAAGGCTCTCGTGTAGGATGAGGCTCACAGCGAGGAGAAACTTCTGGGAGGCTCTTCCCACCTGCAGGAGCTGGCACGCTCTGATTCTGTGCATCACCAATGGGACTTAAAACAAAATGCTGCTCGGAAGAGGCCTGGAAATCTGAGCACATCTTCCCTTGCTCAGCAAACTCCTTCAGCCTGGTCGGTTTGTACAAACTTGAAGTGTGACCTGTTTTAAAACCCGGTTTCTGGCGCGCCTGGGTGGCTCAGTGGGTTAAGTGTCTGCCTTCAGCTCAGGTCATGATCTCTGGGTCCTGGGTTGGAGCCCCTCATTGAGCTCTCTGCTCAGCGGGGAGCCTGCTTCCCCCTCTCCTCCACACTCGTGCTCTCCCGTGCTATCTCTGTGCTACCTTTGTCTCACTTTCTCCGATAAATAAATAAATAAATAGATAAATCTTTTAAAAAAATCAGTTTCTGAGTCAAGAAAATTTAATAGGTGAAATTTATTCCTCTTCTTGCCTAGTAGGGGGGAGAGGAAATATGCGATTAGAAGCCAATTTTTGCAATATGATATCTATATCATATCTATCTTTAAAGTTTGGGCAGTGTCAGGGTAAGGGTGCCTCGCCCAGGAATGTAGCATGATTCAAAGAAAGCACAAGCTTCAGCATCCCCATGTCCACAGGCTTCTCTGTGTAACGAATGGAGGCTGACCATCATGGGTGACTTTGTTTGCAAGACATTGTAATGGGCCTCATGTCTTTCGAGCACCAGGAAGGGAAGAAACAGGAGGTGATTTGATATATATAATAAAGTGGGATCCTGAGATTCCCAAGACAGTCTGTGGGGAAAGGAGGAAGGTGGGCGAGGAAAGTGGCAGGAAGTCAGGGGATGACGAGGGGAGAGGGCCAACAAGGAAGGTCTCCGAGGTAAGCCCAAAAGAGGACCTTTTACGAACAAAGACATCTGATGGCTCATAGGTCATCTTGTGGGCCATCTCTGCACCTTTAGTACCAGCTGCCGGATGTGGTATCCTTGTGTACTGTGGGGACGCAGAGGTCACAGGACACTATTCAACTCAAGATGGCAAGAGACAGTTACAGGACACCAGAAAACTGAGACCTCAGCATAAATACGGTATTGGAACAAGAGGAAGCTGGGGGAGACATACTCCTCCAAGAGCCCCAGAAATGTCAGGGACAGGAACTGTGCTGGTTTTCCTAGGTAAGATGCAGGTTCTAGATATTTTAAGGTTAATTACTAAAGAAAGGATGCCCGGGGCACCTGGGTGGCTCGGTGGGTTAAGTGTCCGCCTTCAGCTCCGGTCATGATCCCACGGTCCTGGGATCGAACCCCACATCAGGCTCCCTGCTCAGCGAGGAGTCTACTTCCCTCTGTCCTTCTGCTGCTCCCCTAGCTTTTGCTCACTCTCTTCTCATTCTCAAAAAAATAAAATCTAAAAAAAAAAAAAAGAAAGAAAGAAAGAAAGAAAAGAAAGGACGCCCCCACATGGCTACAAGGTGAACCAGCACCGAGATGACTGGTCTGTGAGTCACACCCCCCACCCTCTCTCAGACTCTCTGCTAGGGTTTCCTATGGGCTTTTTAATTGATTTCCTTATAAATATTCAACTACTTGGTTCTGAAGCACATTGGTGTCCCATGAGAGTAAATGGCATGGACTGAGTTTTTCTAAACAAATTTCAAAAACTGATCTGACGGGAACGAGGGAGAGGGCGAGGAATCATCGCGTTAAGTTTGCTTTCTTTGTATTTGGGTTTCATGAAAGAGAGTTCTCAAATGGAATAATCTCACTGAACAGTGGCCGTGAAGTGCTCTTTGTGGGGGAGAATGGCAGCTTGAATTAAGTGGTCCGTTTCAAGTTTTTTTTTTTTTTTTTTAATCTCCAGCCATGTAAGAAAGATAACCACAGGACTGTGGTAATTATAGACTCATCAGAGTGATTTGTTAAAGATAAACTGAGCTGGTGGTACTAGGGATTCTGTAAACAATTTGTCACTTTGCACATTTTGCAGACAACTTTTCAGGGAGCATCGCTTGTTTAACGGGCTTCCTTGCGTGAGCTCTGCCATCGGCACCACCGACTTCAGCTTTTAATCTCTCTTCCATCTGAGCTGATGCCTTTCATATTTCTTCCGCCATCAATTATGTAGCCAGTGCAACCTGTCCTGCAGCCACTGTTCCTTGGCTTCAGCTTTCTCCCAGTTCTTCCGCGGGGAGGGACTGACGTCGCTGCGGGAGGTGGGCACGCGGTTGGGGGGTGAACAGGAAGGGCCTTTGCTGATGGAGCCCTTTATTCCAAAAGAATTAAGGAGGTTGTTATTCTTCACTGGTTTCTTATTTTCTAATTTCTTAAGAAAATAAGAAATATTTTCTAGCTAGAAAATAAGAAACCAGTGAAGAATAACAACCTCCTTAATTCTTTTTCTGTTTCTTATATTCTAGCTAAACAGTGTGAGAGAATTTTTCGACAGAAGAGGATTTTTAGAAAACATTAACTGCATTCCTTAGTATGTTTATGGGGGCAGCACACAACGTACACACATGTACATATGTACACACCCACCAAATAAGTTTCCCAAGAGGATATTTGTACAGAATTCTGATATTCTATTCTATTGCCTTTTCCCTAAGATTTTGTTTATTTGAGAGAGTGAGAGGGAGTGAGAGCATAAGCAGGGGAAGGGTCAGGGGGGAGAAGGAGACTCCCCACTGAGCAGGGAGCCCAGTGTGGGGCTCTTGATCCCAGAACCCTGGGATCATGACTTGAGCTGAAGGTAGATGCTGAACCCACTGACCCACCCAGATGCCTCTATTGTCTTCTATTCCATTCCATTCTTTCAATAAAAAATAAACTGCTGGTCATTATTTATTGCTCTGATGTCACTACCCACAATAATATGCTGCAATGCAGAGCACTTCGTATTAGGTCACAATAGTAAAACTGTCCGTTTGTTTTTAATACGGCATGCTTGGAAAATGGTTAGAAGAAGGCGTTAGTAGGAATCTCCACTCTCTGATCAGTCCTATTTCTGACCTATTTAACCATCCTTTAAAAAAAAAAATCACTATGAATTTCATGAAGGGGCATCCGCCCTCCTCTTACCTGTTTACCTGGGGGTCCGGAGGACAAGGTTTTTCAAACCAGGTCTTGTCCCAACTGTACCACCTACTGTGAGAGCCCTTTACAGGATCCAACTCACCCTCCTTTCTCTTGCCTATAAAATAATACTAGTACTGGGGCACCTGAGTGGCTCAGTGGGTTAAGCCTCTGCCTTCGGCTCAGGTCATGATCTCAGGGTCCTGGCTCGAGTCCCACATCAGGATCTCTGCTCAGCAGGGAGCCTGCTTCCCCCCGCCCCCCACCTGCCTCTCTGCCTACTTGTGATCTCTCTCTCTGTCTGTCAAATAGATAAATAAAATCTTTTTAAAAAAATAATAATACTACTAACAGTTAAGATATTTCTATGTACCAGGCATTATTCTAAGTGTTTTACATGAATTCATTCACTTAATTGTCCCTGCAAACCTGTGAGTTTGATGCTACATTGACTCCACATTGTAGCCCAAAGTCAAGACCTGGAAAGTTACATGCTACGCCAAGGCCATAGACCTCCAATGCTAGAGCCAGGATCTGGGTCTGGGCAGCCCGGACATTCTTCTATACCACCTCTCCCGGGCCAGTGACACTGGACGAGCTCCCAGACCTTTCTCAAATCTGAGTTCCTAGGATTCTCCCTGTCATGGTGGTTTTGAGTTCCTCAAAAGTGAGTCTTCCTGCATGATTCTCCCTGGGGCTTCTCAGGAAAAGTTCTGGGCTATATGGCTGTAGAGAATTACAGCTTCTCTAAGACAAACCCCGACCAGTGCTTCTACTCTAGCAAGAGGCTTGTGTGTGGAAATGGTCAGAGAACGTGGAAGGCCTGCAACTTGATAAAAACAACCAAGGAGGGTTTTCCCTTTGTCCTTCACATCTTTATATAGCACGGGTCCCTCCCTTTACCCTCCCAGGACACAACGGGAGCTGTGGGGAGGCCGGCACCATCAAACCTGCCTGTTACAGCTAAGAGGTTAGGGACGAAGCAGGCATGTCCAGAAGAATCCGGGGCACACATAAGCACTGCTGCCAGGCATGCGCTCAGGAGTGATGGAAGACAAAGTTCAGGCTGAACTGTCACAGGCCTTGAACGCCGATAGGAGAAGCCGACATGCCTCTTGAAAGGGCCTTTAGCATTAAAATGATCCTTCCAGGTACAATCGTGTCACACTCCTGCAGTGATATTCTTGGCACGCTGGGTAGGGCCTAATATTGCTAAAATATGAACTAACTTCTAACAGAGGGTCCAACAATCCATGGCAGCCTTTTAAACCTTCAGAAATAACGCAGCAAGGGAATCATAATGTCAGCTCCACACAATCATAAAAATGCCCCCCACAGGGAAGGAATCAGTATTTATTTGATGCTATATTTAAACAAATATCAAATAATAAAATCCTTATGGGGAGATAGGTGTTTTTTTTAAATACTCGTCTATCAGGGCCACTGTGGGAAAATAAATCTATCAAGGGACACATTTAAATAAAAAGAAAAGTAGAGTAGTTTCAAGTAGTAGGGTTTGGGGGGTTTTAGAGAGGAAAATATAAGGTTCAATTCACTCGGTTCTTGCATTAGGATCAACATGAAAGCAAAGTTTTTAAATGTGCCTCAGTCCCAAATTGTAGCTGGTTAAAGGAAAGGGCTAGGAAGAGAGGTGGGAGGAGGTGGGGGCAGGGGGAGGGGACAGAAAGAGAGGATAAGGGACCGGGCCTGGGGACAATGAGAGCCAGTCCCTGAATAAACTCTGAAGGTCCCTGAGATCTCAGTCTCAAGGAGTCGGGAGAGCGGGAACTACTGAAGGTGAACTGAAGGGATCTTATCCGAGGGGAAAAAAAATAAGAACCGAGGATGGGTCACGTGATATCATTGGCCCGGTGAAGACATGGATTCTAATTCGCAAAGGACTAATACGAGTTTTCCATTTGACATTCGTGTGGATAGGTATAAGTTGACCCTCGGTCATGCTTATTAACAGAGATGGTACAAAGGGGCTAAAAAACTGTAATTGTCTGGGCACCTTGGTGGCTCAGTTGGTTAAGCGACTGCCTTCAGCTCAGGTCATGATCCCGGGGTCCTGAGATCTAGCCGGAATCCAGCACCGCATCGGGCTCCTTGCTCAGCGAGAAGCCTACTTCTCTCTCTCTCCCACTTCCCCTGCTGTGTTCCCTCTCTCACTGTCTTTCTCTCTCTGTTAAGTAAATAAAATCTTAAAAAAAAAAAAAAGCTAAAATTGTCAACGAAGTTGTCTAGAAGTATCTGTCTTTAAAATTGTTATTTTACAAATGGGCATTTCTTGAATTGTTTTATTAAATCTTTGTACTTTTTTTTTTGCAGTGGTAAAACATACACAAGAAAATTGGTCATTTGTAAGTGTACAATTAAGTGGCATTAAGTATATTCAAGATGTTGCGCAATCATCACTACCATCCAACTCCAGAACGTTCTCATCTTCCCAAATTGAAACTTTGTATGCATTAAACACGAACTCCCCAACCCTTATCCTGCCCAAGCCTTTGGCAACCTCTATTCTACTTTCTGTCTCTGTGTTCTTTCTTTCTTTTTTTTTTTTTAAGACCAATTCATTATAAATGTAACATCTCTCTCTCTCTCGTAGCTGTGACGTTTCATCATCTCAGCATTTAGAAGCAAAATCATGGAGAGAAGGCTTTTTGAGGAAAGGTAGGTCTTACACTGCCTGTTCAAACTTTAAATTTCATATTTATCAATTTCAAAATGAAATTTCAACCATTTCTCAGGTTTAAAGTGTTCACTGAATTAATTCTTTATTTGTCCTTATTTTTACTGATTCCTTGAAACAGAGATGTTGGAGAATTGTTTCTAAGAAGTCCATGAAAGTAAATAGTTGCACTGATCATTTCTATTTGACTAGAATATATTGAAACTAGTCAGTGTAGTTTCATGTCCTAAATATTAACATAAAATATATGAAATTTTTTCTCAAATGATTGAGAAAGCATCCACCACTTTTGATGGAGTAGTTAGCTCTTCTTTGCAATTTCTTTTACATGTTAAACCTGGTGTATCAACAAATTGACAAGAGAGCAATAAACAATAGATACTGCAATCATTTAGTTAATGCTATTTAGAGAACTGAAGCAAAAATAGATTATGATAAATTGATAGTAAATGTGACATTCTCAGTGCATGTAAATAAAGCCTGAATTTGAGAACCCTTGTTTTCCCAGAGCCCTAGTAAATACACTTTTAACAGAGATCTCATGTAAAGTAGCCATATGCTTATAATTATCCAAATATTGTAGATCCCCTGTGTGAAATTTCACATCTTTATTGCTTCTATTTTAATGTTTACAAAGTTGGTAGTAATTTTTAAAACCAAATCTGATCCTAAACAGGAAAGACAATTTCCTACGTAATTGTATTTTCTATGCAAGATTTGGCAAGGGTCAAATCAGTCCTAGAATTTAATCATCTTTACTCTTATAACCATCCTCTACGCTTATTTGAGAAGGCACTTTGTCTGCTCAATTTAGGTATCCCCATACCTATTAGCAAACTGCAATGTGTTTTTAATCTAGAATATTTGGACAAACTTAAAACATGTCGAATCATTACAGAAGAAAAGTGTTGCCACAAATTCACAGTGAGATATAGTAAAACTCACTATGTCAAACAAATTTAGCCTTTGGAGAGGTGTTACTTAACAAAAAGAAATTCTTAAGAGTAGGAAAGCTAGTTAGGCTGAAGTTTTAAGATGTAATTTCAGAGCAAATGTATAAAGATTGAGAACTACTAAAATTGGCAGAGATTTCTTTGATACTTAAAAAATCTAAATTGTCAATAATTAATGACTGCTATAGTTACTAAATATCTGTAATAAAAAATACATATGTTGTTGTATATGTGACCTGCATTAAAAAACCTAGAGGCACAGGTTTTCACCTCCATCTGAGAGGACAAAATTTGAGTTAGAAGATTATGGTTTCATGTAGCTAGAGAGTGAGACAGAGCTGAGATCGAACCAACAGCTCTGACCCCCTCTTCCTTCTTCCACACCCACAGTACGTAAGATGTCAACAGCCCTTTTTATTCTGATGCTTTTTGTCTCCCCTCCAGGTCCAAACAGGCCCAGCCCTGCTTCGAAAGAGATCTGACCAGATGAGGCACATTTGCCTGTAGGCAATTAAATACACCTGGTTCGCATGGGGAATGAAAATTATTTGCTCATTAGGAATAAGAATCACTAATTTAAAAATAAAATTGCATACTATGCATTTCCTTTACAGTTTTCTCTTAAAAATCAAAGCATTTCTTAAAGTTCTTGCCAGGTAGATGGCCCCTATCTCAGGGCACAGACCAAAGGTTCTCAAAGCCCAGCCTGCATCAGAATCCCCTGAGGGCTTCCAGACGTGGGGACATGTTGGTGGCTGGGCCCCAGCCCCAGAGTTTCTGATTCAGTAGATCTGGCTAAAGGCCTAGGAATTTGTATTTCTAATGAGCTTCCGGGTAATGTTGATGCTGCTGATCCATGGGAGTCCCCGGAGAACTACTGGTATTGGCAAACTATAACATAGTTGGACATCGACATGCCCCGTGGTGCCACCAACAAAGGAGGGCAGTGATTGGGTTGATGGGATGCCCCAGTGGGTCTTTGTGCTTCTTTCAATATTCAGAACCGAAACTCAACATTCCCCGCCAATCTCAGTACCATCACAGCGGTGGCAGGATAGGACTGACCAAGTCGGAGGCAGCTGATGAAATGGGGAAACCGAGGCCCAGAGAGCTTGTGCGTATTAGATCATCAGGCCCTACCCTTCATTCCATTTCATTTGATCTGTCTGTGCGTCCTTCTGTGAAAGGATGGGAGTGTCAAAACCAACAAGCAAAGAAACAGAGGAAATGGAATTATCAGTCTGCATACACACGGAGGAAAGCGGGACAACGAATCGCAGAGCTGCTCCCTCCCAGTCTGAGCTGGGAAGGAGAAGTGGTAGCTTTTGGGTGCCCTTCCCTCAGAGATGCTTTTCGTTCTGCTGTTGTTTAGTGTTTCCTTTGTTTTTGTTTTGTCTTTTCCTCTGCTTTTCCCAGGCAGAGTCCTGAACTTTCTTCCTGCTGCTGCATTTTTCACTCTTTTTGAGGAACATGGCCTAATACAAGAAGCCAATGGCTTCTTTATTCCTTTTAGAGGGATCTTGTCTGCAGATAAATTTTTATGAAAATGTCAAAACCATTAGAGCAGGGCTGCTCAGGTTGGAGTAAGGATGGGCATCGCGACCACTTCCTGGTTGGCTGATTGGTCTCCTCAGAGTTTTAAACCTACGGCTTGGGTCCTTTCTGTGATTTGCTTTCTCTTAATCAACATCTACCAGTGTTAAGTCTCATTTTTCTTGGACGAATAGGTGATGATTAGCTTGTCTTATCAGATCACCACATTATCAATTTATTCAGAACAGTGTAATGGAGGTCATAAACCATGACTGGGGATCCTAGTCAAGAGCATTTGTATTTTAAGTAAGACTTTCTAAAGACGGTACCTCAAACAAAAGCAGTCATTTCATTTGTGTGAATATTTCACCTGACTGTATTTCCAGAACCTTTAAAGAACGGTCACCTCCTCTACAGGTAGGGCACACACAAAAAGTTAGAACTCTTCATTCACTTTTATAAAAACTGCCTTCAGCGTGGTACTTGAATGAAACATGACATAATAAAAGAGATAAACTCCTTTATTTCTTTAAGAGAATCTTTGTCCCTGGGTAACTATGAAATAATAACTTGAAGATAGTAGGAGCATGGATTTCAGATGGGAACAAGGCAATGCTCTTTGCTTTGGGTCCAGTATTTCAGGCAGGCTTATCTCTCATGTACGGTTGTTTTGTGGTTGACTGCTCCACACATCTCCTAGGGACTCTCTAGTTTCTTAAAATCATGCTAATGGATGTCACTCTCCCTTGCTCATCTTGGCAAGCTCCTGTAAACATTGAGTCCAGAACTGGTTTGGGGTTTGGTTCTCCACCGATAACTCCCTCGTTGTCCACAGGGGGGCAGGACATACCATACTGCTCAGCGGTTCCTATTGCCTTCTACGTGGGGGAAGATCCAGCAGAGGACAGAAAGACCAGGGGAAGCCATCCTGGTGCCTACACCAGGCCTCAGTTCAGCTCAAGATCCTCTCAGCCTTTTTTAAAGGTTCTTCATAGATGAAACTACTCAAGAACTTATGAGAGAATAAAAGACTGGACTGAAAAGTTAAATTCTATATCCTAATTCAAATTCTCAAAGTGCGAGAAGATCTGAAAGCATATGTTCACTTGTAGTTTTTTCTCTGTGTCTTTATTTGTAACAGGCATGTGTGCACGCACGCACGTGCGCGCGTGCACACACACACACACACACACACACACAGAGCAAAGTCCTTGGCAAGGCCTCATTAACATTGGGGTGAATTCCTATTTGAAACATTTCCATGAGGGAGGAAGAGATGAGGCTTTACACATTGCTATGGCTCATTGTCACAATACTGGAAATATTTAAGTCAGAAAGCCTTGCTGCCCAGTCCCGACTGGACTACTGACCAGAATTTGGGCCTTAGTCCCAGCCACTGAAGTTTGTTTGCTCACCTGCGAAGCGAGTGGCTCAGCCCGTCAGGCAAAGGGCAGCGCACTTTCCTTGCAGAGACCAGAGGCTGATAACCATGAAAGGGAGGAGTATCTGCCCTGGGGGCATCCTGGACCCCAAGACAGACCACATCCTTTGTGGTCCCTGTCCCAGTGTCATTTAGGCTAGCACATGGCTCCGTCTAGTGTGCAGAGATCCCCAGCCACAGCAAATAGGCTCATTACTTTGTTTCCTGTTTACCGATAACTTGTAGCTGATAATGATTGCTGCGAGCGAAATGAAGAGAGAACACGCTGGGCCACAGCTGCGGGCAGGAAACATTCTTATTGGACAGACGCTCTGAAACCATGAATCATCATTAACCAGACTCCATCCTGATAGAAATTAAAACACTGATAACACAAACCACAAGTGTTCATTTCCCCGAGGGAAGGGATGGAGAGAGACCACAAGGAGGAAGGCTCTCCTGGGTGACATTGGGGAGGCGGATGAATGGAGCCAGAAGGCTGGGCCACATGCATCTCAGGGGTGACAGGTAGACAGAGGGGAAAGGTTGCTTGTGCTGGTGAGCAAGGAGTTCTGAGCCCGTGGTAAGGCAGAGATGGCCTGCGTGGGCTGGGAGGGGGGTGGTGAAGACTCAGAGAGGGGCACAGGGGCACAGTGGAGTGATGTTAAGGACAAAGGACTTGGCAGTAACATAAAACCAAACCAAACCAAACCAAAACAAACAAACAAACAAACAAAAAAAAAAAAAAGAAAAGAAAAAGAAAAGAAAGAAAGAAAGAAAGGGGCCAACAGACATGCTTTGGGCATTGTATTAAGTGACAAGGGCAGGACTCAGAATGGTATCTCTCCATGGATAGCAAGGATAGGGAAGCAATGTGCTTGACAAATAAAGAAGGAATGGAAGCAAACCCACAAAGATCAAAACATTTTGATTTGGTGACTTGTTGGAGTAGTAAGAATCTGAGAAACAATTTTGTCCCGTTTCAGTTCCATTTCCTTTTATGTTGTTAATTTAGGAAATAATAAACAATTTTAAAGAGCAGAAGAAAAAAGAGCACCTTTGAGTGTAAGATCAGAACCTGCCAATCGTGAAATCAAAACTAGGGGGTATACATGGGATTGGGATAGTTCCGCAGGGGCATCCGTGGAGGGAAGGAGGAAGAGAGCAGCCAGCACAGACTCTGGAGCAGTGTGACCTTGGGCCTCAGTTTCCCTACCTGTAAAATAGGGATAGTACAACACTTATAAGACTGTTTTGAAGATTAAGTGAAATGACGTATGTAAAGGGCTTACAACCCTGCCAATACACAAGTTCTCTTAGGTGTTTGCCATGACCTGGTGGAGGCCTAGTGTCCAAGACAGAAGGCATAGCCTAGACATTAAGGAAGTTAAGCCATGAAGAGAGCAGGGACAGGGAAGTTCCTTCCCTTGCAGTCAGGTGAGTGGACCCTGCAGGGACAGAAAAAGGGCAGAGAAAAGCAAAATAAGAGGGAAGGGGGTAGAAGACTGGGAACACACACACGCAAAGCAGTGTGGGAGGAAATCATCTGAGATCAAATAAAACCATAAAGAAAAAAAAAAGGCAAGAATGAGGGATACTGGGTGGGTGATAGACTCTTCTATGTTGGAATGGGAACCCACGATTTGGGGACAGAGCCCGGGTTTTGTCCCGGCTGAATATCCTCTTGGCTGAGTGTCCTTGGAAAAGTCATCTATCCCCTGTCTGTCTCATTTTTTAAATCTGTGAAAGTGAAAACAGTAAGGCCAACTTCACAGAGCTGTAGGGAGAGGAAAGGAGAGCATTTTATGGTTGGTGGCTGGACACCCAATAAACAAGGAGACTCCATGTCCACAGCATTCCAGAGCACAGAGCACTGTGGGAGAGAAGCAGCCCTCCGCCTTGACTTCCAGCGCTCAGGCCCAGGAATGAGCGAGGCAGTGGGCGGGGAAGACACGCACGGGGAATCTGGGGACAGATAAAGGAAACTCGTGATGGGGCGAGGCTGGACTGAAGAGAAACAGATTGGGGAAGAGCTGCAAAGGGAGGGGTCCACCGAAAGAGGAGGGGGAGGCCGCGGAGGGAGAGGGTGGGAAGGCAGAGATGGGAGGGCAGTGCGAGAAGAAAAGCAGGCTGGGGAGAGAAGGATTGGAATGCAGAAGGAACCTTGGGAAGGAGAAAGTACTGAAGGCGGGAGGAAAAGAAGAGAGGGGAAATGGGGATGCCGTGGAGGCGGGGGCCAGGCCGCGAGAGCAAAGAGGACCCCGGGAGCCGACCGAGGAGAAGAGCGGCTAAAGCCAGAGTCAGAAGAGGCTGGGGATTGCGCGAGAAGAGAGGCTGGGGCCTGCAGTAGAGTGCGGCAGCTTTTAGCATCCATCCAGACACCAGAGACTCGTGGCCTTTGCCTGACCTCGAGGGTCGGGAACAGACGCCCTGTCTTTGTGGAGAGCGGGACCCCACCGAGAGAATGGGGCTGTTCTGGGCTGGGCCCTGCGCCTGGGACGTCGCGAGGCTTCGCTGGCCCCGGGCTGGCCCCTGAAGGCAGCAAACGGCCGGCCTGGAGGCTGGGGCCGAGGAAAGGAGGTACCACCACCACCCCGAGCCAGAGCGCAGTCGGCTGCAGAGGCGCCCGCCGGGAGCCGTCTCTGTGGGGAAGGGGGGCGGGGGGGCGCCGCCGCCGCCGCTTCCCTCCTCCCGGGGCCTCACGCTCCCGGGACAGGGGAGGCGACCGGCGAGGACCTAGGGCCCGCGCGGCATCCCGGGGGAGGGGGGGACCGAGCTTCGGACAGTGCTAGGGGGACTCTGGCGCTGTGGATGCTCCTGGCCTCCTCGCCGCCCCGGGGCCGCGCCCGCCTTCCCCCGCCCGACGCTCCGGGCCAGCTGTGCTCACGCCGCCCGGCAACCCCGCGCGCGTCCCGCGGGGGCGCTGCGTCTCCCAGCCACACCGACACACCGCGGCCCCTCTCCCCTACACCTCCTGGCCGCACCACCAGCCTCTCCGCCCACCCTCCGCTTCCCCTCCTCTCCTCGCCTCTCCCCTCCCCTCCCCTCCCCTCCCGGCGAGGGGCGGGAGGGGGCGTGGCAGGGCCGGAGTTTGTGTGGCTGGACCCGGCTCCTTGCACTCGGAGTCCGCGCGAGGAGCCGGGCCCCGGCCGCTGTCCAGCCGCTCCGCGCCCCTCGCGCCCTGCGCTGCCGCCTCTCTGGGAGACGCTGCCACTCGCTCGCCATGGATACTCCTAGAGTCCTGCTGTCGGCCGTCTTCCTCATCAGTTTCCTGTGGGATTTGCCCGGTTTCCAGCAGGCTTCCATCTCATCCTCCTCGTCATCCGCGGAGCTGGGCTCCTCCAAGGGAATGAGAAGCCGCAAGGAAGGGAAGATGCCGCGGGCGCCACGAGACAGTACCACGGTCCGGGCGCCCCTGGAGCGCCAAGAGCCACTACCGCGGCCACAGGATGAACCCCGGCGGCGGCCGCCGCAGGAGCCCCAAGCGCAGGAGCCTCCCGGCAGGGGCCCGCGCGTGGTGCCCCACGAGTACATGCTGTCAATCTACAGGACTTACTCCATCGCCGAAAAGCTGGGCATCAACGCCAGCTTTTTCCAGTCTTCCAAGTCGGCTAATACGATCACTAGCTTTGTAGACAGGGGACTAGGTAAGTGGCAAAGAAGATGCCCCACTCCTCTCTCCCTGGAGCTCCGCAGCCGCGGCGCTGCTCCTGCTCTGGCAGGAGGCTACATTTGAGAATTCCCTTCCCGCTCTGGACACCTCGCCCTTTCTTTTCTTAAATTGTTTTTCTCCAGCCCAGTAAGTTTCTGAATGCGGCTGCACATTTTATTCCAGTTTGCAATCCTCCCTTCCTCGCTTCCTTCCTTCTCTCCCTTCCTTTCTCTCTTCCTTCCTTCTTTTGCAGAAAGCAGCGCGGTGGCCGCTCGTCTGGTGGCTGGTGGAGGAAGCGTGGAGGACGGGAGGTGGCAGGCAAATGACTGGGTCTGGAGAGGGGCCGCGGCGGGGACTGACCGCACACTTGCCACGGGGGTCTCGGGTTGTGCGCGGTGCGCGGTACAAGGCCCTAGTTACCGTGGCGGACCGGGACGGGAGCGCGCGGGGCGAGTGACCCTTTGAAAGCCCCGAGTTCCCATCCGCTCGGGGCGGGGGGAAGGGGTGGGAGAAGAGGGGAAGCCGGCAGTTGCAAGTCCCGCGGTCTGAGGAATGAGTCCTCGAACGGCGTCTGGCTATGCCCTGACCCAGCCGCTGCACTGGTTCCCAGCTCCTCCCTGCGCTAGATATGGGGATCATCAGCCGGGCGAGAGCCCCGCGCCCTTGGGCGCTTTTTGCTCCTGCAGCGCGCTCACCGCCGCTCTGAGGAGGCGACCGAGTAATTTCTGCTAAGGCAGCGGCAGCAACTGGCAGGGCGGGGCAGGGACAGGGGCAGGGCAACTAAGTTTAAGGATTTGTTGGTACTTATCCATATGGGTGCGTGGATATGCTCATCCACCTTTCCCAGCCAGGCATCGCCCCTCTCTCTGAGCTTCTCCCAGGGGCCCTGTTCCTGGTCCCCTCTGAGGGCGTGGGTGCGAGCCTCGGTGCCCGCGGAAACTCCTGCACTCGCTCCTTGCCACCCGCCTTGGTTCGCGTGGTGAATGCCTTCGAGAGACCCTCGCGCTCCCCTTGGTCCCAGAAACTGAGGAGGGATGCACAGGCACGAGGAACTCCGTTCCTAAAGAGGGGAGACAATAACGTGGAAGGAGACAGGAAAGGAAGGGAGAAAAAGGAAAGAAAAAGGGAAAGGGGAGGAAGGGGACGTGAAGAAAGGAAGGAGGAGATTTAAAAAAAAAAAAAAATTAAGGCAGCTCTCCACCACCCTGCCCAGACTTAGGTTCTCGGCTTTGACCAGTTCCCCGCCTCCCACTTCCAGGTCAGTGAAAGTGGGGTCGCTCGGAAACCCGCGAGCTCCAGGGTTCGGGAGGACAGGGCTGGTCCCTCCCCGCCTGCCTTGAGTACACTCTCGTCCTCGGAGCTCTTCGGAGGACGCTAACTGCCCCTAAACTCCGGGCTCTTCCCGGGCTTCAGACCCCAGCCTCCACCCTTGTAGCCACCTTCCTTGCGGGCCAGGGTTCCAGCCCACGCTGGGTCCGCCGCTGCAGCCGAGGTCAGCGAGGTTCATGAGCTGCTGAAAGGTCGGTGCGGCAAATTAACGCCTGCTATTTTATGGTGATTTTAGGACTCCTAAAGTCACCTCTGCAGATACTTACGGCTTCTTCGTAGCGCTGCAGCTGCATCCCCAACCTCCATACAGCCAGCGCAGCTCGCCCATCCCTCCCACCCCCCAGGCACAGTCTCTGCCCTGCTTTGGTTGTCTCCCTCCCTCCAAATCCTGTTTACCGTCCCCCTTATAGTCAAAGTCTAGTCAAAGACCACCCTACACATCCCTAGTGGAGGGACTAAGGAAGCTCAGAGAAAACTGCTCAAGAGGCCTTTTCCCAGGGGAGGAAATCCCGGAGGCCCAGGCTGCTGGGCCGTTGGGCGCAAGTTTTCTTTTCCCCCCAAAGTAAGTGGCAAGAATCTCCTCCCCTCCCCCCAAGCAAGCACCCCCTAACTCCTAAGCTTCGCCCTGCGAGTTTGGCACGGGACCAAAAGACCCTGCAGGCTGTTCGGAGGTGTCTACGGAAGCCTGAGGCGTGCAGGCAGGAGAGGGAGGTCTCTGGGGAGTTCAGGTCCTGCGCAGACGCGGGCTCGCTTCACCCTTGTCTGCTCAGCAGCTTCTCCCTGGGCACCGCGCTGGGCATCCCTGGGCGCCGGAGGTGGGGAAAGGGACTGGCTGTAAGCCCAGGCCCAGGGGGCCTCTGTTCCTGAGGCAAGGTTTCCAGGCTAGCCCGACCAAGAACCAGACGTCGGCTTCAACTCTGGAACTCCGTCCCCAGCCCGAGGAGAGGCGGAGTGACCACTTGCACCGCAGCTTCGAAGGCACGGTCTCCTCCACGCTCTCAGGTTCCCAGAAAACGCGAAGAAGGGCAGTTAGTTGACTGGGAAGGCTGCGTGGCTCGCCGCATGCCGCTCGGGGGTGAAGGAGTGCGGAGCCCAGAGCAGGAAGGAGCGCGCAGAGGAGGGGGTTGTGTTGCGGGCTACAGCGCCAGCTTGATAAAGGGAAAGCCTCACTTTCCCTCTCACTGATTTTGATTTGATGTGTCACCGGCGGTGACCTCGGGCTGGACCTTCCGGGGCTTGCTTAGCATCGGGCCCCTGATTGGAGTGTTTCAACTCAGCGATCTAATTGAGGGTTCATGTCATAACACATCAAACGGTGTCTAGTCTCCCGTGATGGAAGGGACCCGCCAGCCGCGCATCCCCGGCTCCTGGCTAGGACTTCCGCCCCTCTCACGTGGGGACTTTGGACCGCGCCAAACCCGCCTACGTCCCCTCCCCCACCCCGTGGATGGCGGGGCAAGGAGGAAAGAGCAGAGGCCAGCAGAGAGCTGGGCCAGCCGCGCTAACTTGGCGCCTTGCCTCGGGGATGTTTAAATCGCCGTCGAGTGCGGCAGGCTTGGCTTGGCGGAGCAGGGGACCCTCAAGGGGGAGGAGCAAAGAAAATGGAAGGAATCCTGAAGCCGGTTCTGGAGGCATGAACTCCGTACTCACGTACAGTATTTGTAAAAAGCCTTCCTCACCCAGGAACCCCGGAACCTCAAAAGTTGCCCCTCAGGCTTGCGATTAAGAGTGGGCGGGCAGGGCTAAAAATCAGTCGGAAGTGAATGAAGAGCGCTTTGGGTCCATAAAGGTAGCACGTCCTCTATAACCTCACCCTTGCCACCTTCTCCCCGCCGGACACCTCCCCCCGCCTCCGCCAACACACTGCCACTGGGGAGACTTTACTAAAAGTTTTATTTTTTAAATGTCCCTCCTCTCGATTTGCTCTTCAGACATCCAGGGGTAATACTAACCAACATATATTGAGCATTTACTGCATACCAAGTACTGTGCTAAAATCTGTTACCTGAATTATTTCATTTAATTCTAACAACCACCCCCGGGGAAAGCACTGTTTTACAGGTGAATTAAGCAAGACAAAGAGGTTAATAAGCAAGTTGCTGAAAGTCACACAAAGCGGCAAAGCACATATCCAGTTCTAGATCTTGCATGCTTAATTATGGCACTACACCGGTAGGGTAAAGGGCGAGGAAGCAGAAGTTTGAAAAAGGAAGGGGAGGGCAGATTTCCCACCCGGTCTAATATTCTTATATATTTACTTAAGACCCAGTTTGGAGTTGGAGTGGAACTTTGGATTTGAGGGTCGGAATCCATGTTGCGCTTTGCTTCCTCTTTGTGCTCTCTGTGAAGGCACATGCTATCCCTGATCTTTAAATATTCCTCCATGTTGTGCTTTTCAAATGATTTTGAATCCATAGTGATGGAAAGTATGTGCAGGTGTGTGTTGGTGCAGTTATAAGATCAGAATAGATCAGGCTGGATATAGAGAAATTACAGTTTAGCACATCAAAAGGCCACTAGTACTGGAGCCCTAGGTCCCCAACCCTGGGGCCTGGGAAAGGCAGACAATTGGAACTTGTGTGAATTCAACGTGGCTGAGAGAAAGAGGGGGAGAGAAAGAGAGAAACAAACCTCCGACTTTCCCTTTACGGAGTGAGAAGGGATACATACTTCCAAAAAGGGGGAGGGACCTCCCCCTTGGTTTTGGAAGAAACCAAAATGAGTCTAAGAATACAGCTTTGAGTTAAGTTTTCAGATGATTTGGAAATAATAGGACTCTTAATTTTTTTTTCTCTGTTTACTGTTGTTGTTAGAATAGCCTTCTCAGAAAGGAAGGCAGTAGGGAAGAGATAAAAACCAAAAACGAGATCTGAACATCCTTGAGGAACTTGACACCCTAGAACTGAATCACTGGAAAGTTTGCCATGGCTGATTGTTGGCTTCTTGGTTTACCTTCTGGATGGTGGTTATCTGGGAGCAGGGCAGGACAGTTGGGCTAGCCGTGCTGTGGGGAGGATATTCTAAGAGCTGCAGAGTCCCCTCGCGATTGAAGTTCGTTTGGGACAGCATGTTTATGCAAAAGAGCGAGTTTCTGGGTGGACCTGGGCCGCAGAGTGGCGTAATCTACGCAGCAGTGCTTTTGCCTCGACCCTGTTGTCGTTGGCAAACGGAAAATGAAATATAAGCAGGGAAGTATTTTAATGGGGACGGAGGGAATTCACAACTGTTAATTATTTGGTGACCTTGTATTCGATTTGTTTGAGTCCCTTATAAAAACACTAATGCAGACCAGACGGCCAAGTGAGGAAGCCGGCAGAAGGTTCCAATCTAGGCTTTATTTCCCCGGAAAGAAGGAACAGCCTTGGAAAAGGATTGCTGAGCATTCAAGTGTGCGTGTGAGAGCGCGCCCGCGTGCGCGCCGGCGTGGGGTTTGCAGTCCCGGTTCATGATCTTCCATCGGGCGGGTAGACTGGAAGGTCCTGGAAAAAGGCCTGGGGCGAAGGAAGGAAGCCTTAAGGAAGAAGTTTGTTCTTCTCTTCGGGTTGGAATGATTAAAACATTTTAAAGGCCACAAACCAGAAACGCCTTAGCTATTGTCTTGTTCATTATCGGTTACTGTCACCCCCATCCCTAAGGCCTTAAGGGTTGCTTACAAGACTCGTACCAGGCCCACCTTAGCAAGTGAGCTAAGAGCACCGAGTGCGTTCTGCAGCGAGAGTGCAAGCGGGGCCAGAATTCAGGGCGAGCTTCCTCTGCAGGGGAGGCTAATTTGAAAAGGGCTCTGAACATTTTCCCCAGCGCGGGAGACACTTGGGCTCTGGGAGTTTGCGCTGTAGAGTCGCTGGTGGGGGAGGGGATCGAAAAACGCGCTCAAACATCCTTGTCTTTTCTCCACATTAAAAAAAAAAAAAAAAAAAAAAAAAAAGTCATCTAAGCCACAGCCCACGACAGGCCTTGAGAATCCCTTCTTCCGCAAACTGAATGAAGACATGAAACCTCCCCCCACCCCCCACCCCCAAGACCTGCGAGTTTGCGCGCCGCCGGAACCCGCGGGGAACTCGGGCATTGCACAGGAGGAGGTCCGAACGCAACTGGTTTTTTGCCCAGTCGGAGTTCTCCGGGTCCCGCCGCACACCTCCTTGAAAGGGGGAGGCGTGTGGGGGAGGTGAAAAGAAGGGGACGCAGAGATGGGAGACAGATGATATGATAGGACAGAACGAAAACTGTCTCCTGGCAGGACTGCTGCGTGCAGTAAACGGCGCAGAGCACACCAACAAGGATCCCTGGGGGCTTTTAAGTAAAGTGAGGGACATTAGTTCAATAAATCGTTGGGTATGGACTAACCCTGGACAAACGATGCTCTCTGGACCCGGGGACCGTCTCCCAGCCGAGGCCGCGAGGTGCGGTCAGCGGGAATGTGGATCCTCCGCGTCCTTTCGTTGCTTGGCACCAACCGCCTCCCTGCCGGCCCCTTCCCCTCTCCCCCCGCCCCTCTTAAAGCCCTGGCTGTTTATTTTTAAGCTCAATGGCGGTTAAGTGGTGTCTTCTGTTTACAGGAATTAAATAGGTCCTCGTCGGCCTAATGGGTTCCAGGGTTGCTGTTCTCCGCCTTCTAGGACAGTCCATTAGCGCTGCTGGGGGCGGAGGGGTGGGTGCGCGTGGCGTGAGCCGCTGCAGGCGCTGGGAGGGACTGGCCAAGAGCGGCTGGCCGCGCTGGCCCGCTTTCCAGAAGATGCGCGCGCCGCGCCGCCAGTGGCCCGGGTGTCTGGGGGAGGAGTTCGGTTTAGGGACGCGGTGGTGGGCGTGCTGGCGAGGAGAAGGGCGGGCTTCTGGCCCAGTCTGAAGCGGCGTTAGCTTACCGAGCCCAGCAGAAAGTGGGGGCAGCGCGGAGAGGTTTGGGATCCCCGTGGTTCACACGCTCCCCTGTCCTCCCGAAAGAACGTAGGCACCAAAGAAAATCCGTGCGCCTGCTTTGCAAACCGGACTTCCAGGCCCTCATCCCACTTCCCAGCCGAGTCTGGGTCCCACACCCGGTGGGAGGGAAACTGAATGATGTTAGACGACGGTCCACAGCTGCCACCGCGAATCTCATTTTGCTGCGACATTAGTTCGGAAGTCAGCCCAAGGTGAGCGCAGCGGCGCGGAGTTTCCACTATTCCTTCTTCAGAAGCCGCGCCCGGCCCAACACTTTAAAGAACTCACCATTGAAGTTTCTCCGGCGCAGGACCCCTGGGCACTGAGGTCCTTTCCTGTACACACATCGAGCCAATTTGAACCCCCTCTCTGCTCCTGCAACCTGAGAACTGGTCGGGGAGGAGAAACCAAATAAAATGGGAACATTTTTTTCTACTTTTGACCTCGAAACTCTCTAGTCAGAAGGCCCGATCCTTTTCTAACCCTGAAGGCTGCTTGGAGGCATCATTTCCTCCTCCCCTCCGACCCTGGGCCTGTGTGGCTCCAGTGGGCTCTCAGTGACCCTACTGGTGAGCAGTGCAGCAAGAGCGGCACTGGCACGTCATCCCATCCGGCCCTGCACGCACAGCTCCCAGGGAAAGGCAGTGACCTTCAGAGGACATGGGCCCGCCGGGGAAAGGTGGGGAGAGACGGGTGCAGCATTTGGCCATGGTACCATTCCACATGGATTTCACTTGCATTGGTGTCAAATTAAGATTCTGGATGCTCAGGGGTAAGACTTCAGTGAAAAGAGACCCCCCGCGAAGAGTTCTTGATCTTGGCCTCCAATCACTGGTTCTTGAACCCTCCTCTAAGAACGCGTTGCCACCAGGGTTCACACTAAGTTCTTGGTCACCACTTTCAAATGAATCCATTTCATCTTAGAGAAACGAAAGAATCTCCTTGAAGCACCTTGGGAGTCCTTCTGGGGGTGCACAGTGTTCAGGAGAGAGGGCTGGCCTTCGGCTCCTGCCAGAACTGGTCCTTACTGCCGTGGAAGGCTGTCCGGAGGCTCCCAGGCCATGGGAA
The DNA here is from genome assembly GCF_009829155.1 of Mustela erminea. Classification (NCBI taxonomy): domain Eukaryota; kingdom Metazoa; phylum Chordata; class Mammalia; order Carnivora; family Mustelidae; genus Mustela; species Mustela erminea. Next base: position 45,179,273 of record NC_045629.1, on the reverse strand, counting down.
GTGCGCCTTTCGCTCTGGTGGTATCTGGGGTTTCCCTTCCTTCCCCTGCCACCCTTCCTCCCTCACTTCCTTCCCCTCCATCCAGCACTGGCTGGGCCGGCGCTTGGTGTGAGAGCACTGGGACTTCTGTGTGGGATCCAGGCAGGCAACCAAACCTGCTTAATCATGTGGGGTTCACAAGGCCCAGGCTCTTTGCAAGGAGGACAGTGCGGTCTGCCAGAACCTGCCTCTCCAGGTTCTGTGGAGGACCCCCCCTTGGGGCTCTCTGTTTTTTGAAAGGAGGAAGGAAGCCGAGAAACGCAGGGCATGCTATTGGAGAAAACACTGGGGAAGCCAAGAGATCAGAGAGAAGTTGGGTGGGTGAGTGTGTGGTGAGAAGACACACACACTTACGGACTGACTGGGCCTTCTCAGGTGACTTCCTCTGCATGGGGCCCTGTGCTCAGCCTAAGGGGCCATTCATTCCTACAGCCCATCTCCGTGCCAAATGTGTCTGACCATCTCAGGGATGCAACCCTGAGGGGCCTGGGAGTTAGTCTCCTTGCCCCAGTCCTCACCTTTCATTGTGGAGCCCTTTGGGGGCAGGAGGTGGGGAGGCACCATCTGTCCACAGAGCCAATCTGGGGTGGGGATGAGGGTGACATTCTGGGCTAAGTGCTGGCCCTGAGCCCACAGAGGAGGGAAACTGCAGGGAGGGACCTGTCCTTAATAAGGTTCTGGCTGGAGCTTGCTTGTTCACCTGGAAGTTGTGAGAGAGACCTCAGTAGTGGATGACGTAATGACATAAGGCACTGAGAAGGATCAGTTTGATGGCAGTGAGGCCACAACCCCTTCACTAACCCTCAGGTGGATAGGAACTGGAGGTTCTTGTTTCTCTCTTTACTCCTCGGCCCAGCACCTTTCCTTCATTCACTTCTGGAAATCCTGCAGAAATAAGTGGGTTGCCTGTCCACAAAGTAGGCCAAGAGGAGTACAGGTGCGTCTTTTGCCTACCTGGATGTAGGTAGTTATGCTGAGGAGTGACTGCATTCATTGGGTGCTTCTGTGTGTCATGTCCAACCGGCCCTGGGTGCCTTGACTCTGACCTTTCCAATGACTCAGTGAGGGATGGCTCTCCCATTCTACAAAGGAGGCTGGGAGAGATTATGTGACCTTGAGTATCCAAGGTCCCAGGTCAGCATTCAAATCTATATCCCTTAGACTCTAGATTCCTGTGCTAATTCCACGTTGTCAGTAGTAACCAATATTTGCACACATCTTCAGATAAATGTCTTTCCTACTCTTTCTCTCATTTGCTGCTTCTCCTTCAGTGGCTCTGTGAGCTGGCTATCCTTATCTTCATTTTGTAAATGAGAGAATGGTTTCCCTGTAAGTTCTCTTTCAAAAGTTCAATTGTTAACATCCCCTCAGTTCTGCTGTTTAGGAAGTGATTTTCTTTAGGGGACCAGAGATTGATGCCTTTCCCCCAAGCATGGGTTGCCTGAAAGAGCAGGAACTTTCTCAGGGTTTCTACCAAACACAGATCAAAGCTAGGATATCCAGGGTGGTGGCACAGATATTGGAGCAAGACTGTCCTGTCTACCTCTTAGTATCTTGGGCAAATTACTATTCAGCAATCTGTATTTTAAGCTTTCTGGTCTGTAACATGAACATAGTAGTGATATCCTTTTCTTTTCCACAGTTTTGAGGCTTAAATGAGTTAATGAGAATTCAGCTCATGCACAGCGGATGGTAATTGCTACACCACTGTTTGCTATTATGATTTTTATTCTGGATGGTCAAGCCAGAGCACCCTGTAGAGGCTGAGTTGTGTGGACTGCCTCCTGAATCTGCCCCTCAGTGAGGATGCTTAGCGAGCTCAGCAGCTGGCACCAGATCTCGACAGAGGCAGGACTCAGGACAAGAATACAGGCGGAAAAAATACAATGGGATGGTCAGGTTATTTCTGTGGCCCAGGAGGGGGTAATCGTTGGAGCGAAGATTGCTCTTAGGCTTTCACACCCCAGGGGAGAGGGTTGATGGTTCATTTTTACTCATCCTGTACATCCGACTTTATTTCCAACCTGTAGACTTTCCCACCTCAAGGCAGTGCTGAAGCGGGGTGACCTAGGGAACAAGCGACTCCAAATTTAGCTATGAAATCCCTGCGTGGAGGTCTTCTTCCTTCTAGTGAAGGAAGAAAAGAGAAGATCCTGCGGGAACCCAGTTAGCCAGAAGTTGATGGCATTGGTGAAACACGTGTGTCGCGTGTCCTCCCTCCCTCTTTGCACCATCGCCCAATCAGAGCCCTGGAAGAGGGTGTGGCCGCGGGTCGGAGGGCACAGGAGCTAAGACCTTCAGATCCTGCCCTTCAGTAGCTGCAAGACATTGGGGAAGTGAAGATACCTCGCAGGACCCCAGTTTCCTCATCTATAAATGAGCGTAACGCTAGAACAGGCCTCACACCCCGCGGTGAGGATTCGGGGACAGAGCCCATCAAAGCCCGGACGGAGCACGTGCCTACCGCAAAGACGCGTCCCAGAAGCTTGCGTGCCGCTGTTGGCTCAAAAATGACGGGGGTTGGGGGGAAAGGCTTAACTGCGAAGACGTCCGGGAGTTTTCTATGTAAACGGGTGCCGATCCCTCCACCTGTGGAAGTGGGCGTGGGAAAGCCCACTATCATCTCGGCTCTCTGAGCCACTGCCTTGTCGCAGGATGTGTGTCTTCGGAGGACGTGGGGCGAGGCGCGTGGAGAGGTGGCGGGCGGGTGCGGATGCAGGCCTGCCAGACACTTGGCGAGTTGCTGTCCAGGGTCACTGAGAATTCAAAGGATGGGAGCCTGATGCGCACGGAGGAGCTCTCTGAGAGACCTGGAGCCCCGGGAGCACCCTCAGGGCGATGAGTGACAGGAAATCCTGGAAGGATTCTCAAGAGGGACCTCAAGCTGCCTGCATATCTCAGAGATGTCTTGGAAAAAAGGCAGTGCAGGACCTTCTCGCCCCAAACCAAATGAAGCTGAGGGTTTTCGAAAACCTTGGAGGGGTGGCCCCAGCAGGGATAGCCCTGGGGGACCCTGGAGGCACATTTGCAGCCGCTGAATGTCCGTTGCTGAGGCTGCCCTCCTGAGACTCAGGTTCTCTGGTGTCTGGTCTTTGGTGCCATGAGCATCCTTTCCCTTTCCTGTCTGGGTTTGTTTCTTAGCTCCCTCCAGTCAAGCACTGTAGCTCCAACCTGCGCTGATGACTCTACCTTCCTAGGCCAGTTTTCTCATTTAAATGGGTGTTACAGTCCCTGCCTTGCAAGTGACTCGTTCTTTTTCTCCTGTCCTCATTGGCTTCTTTTTAAAATTGTTTATCAAATTCCATACGAGGTGTGCATATTTGAGGTGTCCTCACCTCAACCTTTTGCCAACTTGCTCTTACTTCAAAAAAGGCTGACCTACTTATGAAGACTTTTCTTCAAATATGCAGATGGTTTGCTTCTTCCTTCTCTTTCTCTCCTCCCCCTCCTTCCTGCATCCACCTACCTGGGAGAATTGACAAGGGCAAATCCAGCCATCGTAACTTGAAAGGTCTGTACCTCCCTCTACTACTCAACAAGCCCCAAGGTAACTGGGTTTGAGCCAAGTGGTAACAAACCCGGTTCATGCAAATTAAGGCCAAAATAAAAAATCTCCCACGATTTATTACTGACTGATTTCAAAATAAAGGCCTAAAGCTTAGGATTCACTTCCAAGATGTAAATAAAATGCCACAGACCCAATGAAAGGTGCATGTTTCTAGGGAGGGGGATGGGAGAGAGGGTCATCTGATGATATCAGACGTCATTTATACTGGACTCAATGGGAGAGGAGACCTGTGGAAGGGAATGTGAAGGCTGGTTTTCTTCCTACAGGTGGCCTTGGTGGCAGAGCCAGGCTTTTTGATGCCAGGTCAGCAGGCAGAGTGTCTTCAGGGTCACAGGGAATGGTGGTGTTTGCACTCCCCAGGTCGGATGCCTCCTCTGGGCTATTTCTGTGATGCATGGCTCCAGAGCAGGTCCAGACAGGTGGGGAATGTGGTCTGTAGGAGAGCCACGCAGAGTAGCCACTTTCTTGGACCCTCTGTTAAGGGATTAGGGATTAGAGTTCGCAGAGACCCAGTGAGAGTACAAGTGGCTGAAAGTAAAAAAAAAAAGGGGGGCGGGAGGTGACTGTTGTGGGGGGGCAAAAAGGAGCTGGGAGAAATAGTGACTTGGTTCTGGTGAGTACTGCCTTAGACCCTGCCCTGGGTCCTGTGTTTTGAAGGACACTGTTTTGCCCCAGCTCCAATGGTGCCCTTGCCAAGGGGACAAGCTCATCTGGGATTAGTGGTTCTTACAGTGGGATCCCAGACCAGCAAATCAGCATTACCTGGGACTAAGACAAATGCAAATTCTGGGCTCCTACAAACCTCTGGGTCCTGAGAGAATTTCTGTTTCTAACAAATAGTGATGCTGTATGATGTCACGTTGATCTTGCAGATGTAGGGGCCTTTAGGTTTAGTGGCCTTGAGAGCTACTACTCTACTGTGGTGCCCAGACCATAGAGCTCTTGCCCAAATAGTCCCCTTCCAGGGCCCGGCCAGCTGCTTCATAGGTCTGTCCTATGTATCTACACCTATGTATCTATAAGAGTGCTATGTCCTATGTATCTATAAGAGTGTATCTACACCACTGATACACACCTGAGAAGCCTGGACCTTTGGTTGAGGTTGCCCACAGTCCTGTGGGTGCTGCTAAGCCGGTGGGTTGGAGCTGGTTTGGAAAGAGAAGGGGGCAGGTTACTGACTGAAGTTCCCATTTGCATCCTTTCCTTGAGCCTTGGAAAGATACAGGCTGGCTGGTCTTGCTAGAAAGATCCTCAGAAATCCCAAGGCTGCAGAATCAGCAGAGCCCTCTTTCTACAGAGGCTTTCCTCTGTTTTGACCATTCTTGGGGACCGGAGAAATGTGACTCAGCTGTAGAGACTAACCATGACTAGCCCACACTTTCTTTTTTTTTTTTTTTTTAAAGAGTAAAAACCAAAGAAGGCGGATTGCTCCATGTTTCATGAGAGAGAAATAAATAGATGACCCATTACTCCTTCTTATGCTCTCCAGCCCATGACAAACTGTCTCAAGAGTTATGTAAGCAGAGATGGAAATGATTTCCTTATGGCATCCATGTTTGATTCCCAGCAAGCTCTGCAAATACAGTTTGGACTGTATCCCCTGTCCTTCATACCCCAGCCATTGCTGGTTGCTTTTAAACTCTAGTACCTGCGCACTCCATTGGAGAGGCCATGGGGGCAGTGGGGCTTAGGGGCTAAATGCTCCAACTCTGGAATTAAATAGACTTAAGTTTGGATCTCAACTTTTTTCACTTACTAGCGGCCAGCCTTCGGTAATTAACTTCATTTCTCCAAACCTCCGTTTTCCCACCTGCAAAATGGGAACTACCTTACAGAACTGGTCTGTGCTTGTGGATAAAGCAAGGGTGAAAGCTGTCAGCCCTCCCAAAACTTAGCTGGTGCAGCAAATGCCTTCAGTCCCTCTCATTACATCCTTAGTTTTGGGAGCGAGAAATATGAGAGGCAAGAAAGTAAAGCCTAAGGCAATAGGTCCAGAGAGCTGGGTGGTGGCTGAAGGTTGTCAGACGAAGGTTTCTTTAAAGGAGGAGAAGAAAGTGTGCTGAGTTCCCACTGATTTTAATGTGACCCTGGTCGGTTTGAAGGTCTTGGCTTCCATAAATCAACCGCCTCCAGCAGCTTTTCCCGCTTCACCTCTCTAACCCTTCCCACAGCTCGATCTCAGGTTGGGACATGTGCCTTCGAGGGAGGTAGCCAGCGTCACAGTCAGCCCAGAGTGGGGACTGGGTGTGGCTGAGGCTCCAGGTCCAGTGCCCCGGGGGCTACATCTGGACAGGCAGTGAGGGTCGGACCCAGGACCCAGTGACACTTTTACTATTGAAATCGAACCAAACTTTACTAGCTTCTGGGGAGAGCTGGGGGCTTTGGGGATTTTTGTATTTGCTGGGTTGTAAATATTTTATGAGAAGGCAGCCCAGGAAAATCTGGTTAGCTTTCCGCCTTGCACATTGAAGTGGGGTTGGTTTCATGCACAAATGCGTCAAAAAAGAAGTCAAGTTTTGCCTTGGTCCCAAAGAATTCATCTTGGATTTTAAAAGCCTATTATTCCCTACCCCCCCCATTATGTTCCCTAAATTTCTTTTTCTTATTTGTAACCCCAAATTTAATCTTCAAGATGAGCTGCAAAGCAAGATTTCAAGTTGGGTGGGTGGGTGGTGGGGAGAAGGTCACCGTGTTTGAGGTTTTCTGCTAACTGATGTATTTCTCATTGATTGCAGGATCTTCTCAATGGATAGATGCCTGGGGTGTGTGTGTGTTTATTCATTTGCCCCCCCCTTCTGAAAGCTTTGTTGCTCTTTTGTTTGTCGTTAAAATGGTGAATTTGAAAAAGCAAGGAATCAAGCAATCCCACAGAAGACCCTCATTCTGTCAGCTTTGTGCTGGGCCTAAATACTTCAGCAAAAGTGTCTAGTGGGCAGCAACGTTCCCCCAGTCTAAACTAGGGCTGCATCTTCAGTCATCTTGGAGCTTAAAAACAAAAACAAACCCCAAAATGACCAAACAAAAAACTAGCAAAAACCTAGTACCCAGGCTCTGTTCAGGGACCTTGTTTCCGTTGGTTAGAGCAAGCCCTGGCACTGGTAATTTTTCAAGTCTCTGGATGATTACAAGGGACACCCAGAGTGAGAAGAACCACTCTGGAAGTTTCCAGCTTACTGACCAGCATGTACTCGAGGTCAGGCACAGCTGTACCGGCTGCAGTAGGATGGACAGGACCGGGCAGGGTCCTAGCTCCTATGGGCCAGTGGGGCAGGGTGTTGCTGGGAAAGACAGACCACTAAGGAGACAAATATAAACGAGGTCGTCGTAGATAGTGCTAAGTGCCCCTAAGATAATAAACCCGGGTCCTGTGATAGTGACCGAGGGAGGCTACTTTAGATCAGGGTGGTCGATGATGGCCTCTGGGAGGAGGTTACATTTGAACTGAGACGTGAATGATGAGAACGAGCCAGCCAGCCGAAACGAGGGCTAGGGGGAGCGCGGCCCAGTCCCAGGACCACAAAGGGCACATTAGTGGTTACGCAGGCTCCTGGGGGAAAACCCGGGAGGCTGCCGGCGCGGCCGCCTCTCCCGCAGCCACCAGCCACCGACTTCCGCCCTCGGAGTCCCGGGCTGACGGGGAGGGCGGGGGAGGTGGTGGTGGTGATGGTGGGGAGCTCCCCATCTCCTAGCTGGTGCTCCCCCTCTCCTAGCTGCGCACCGGCCTAGCGGGGAGCCGGGGTGGTCAGGCCCCCGGCTGGCGGAGCTGGACTCCCAGCCGGCCTGCCCCGCTCCCCGCCCTTTTCCTCCCGGGGGCGTCCGCAGAGCACCGGGCTGATCTCCCCCTTAAGTGAAACTGACTGTAATTATTTTTTATCTCGCAGACGATCTCTCGCACACTCCTCTCCGGAGACAGAAGTATTTGTTTGATGTGTCCACGCTCTCAGACAAAGAAGAGCTGGTGGGCGCGGAGCTGCGGCTCTTTCGCCAGGCGCCCGCAGCGCCCTGGGGGCCACCGGCAGGGCCGCTCCACGTGCAGCTCTTCCCCTGCTCGTCGCCCCTGCTGCTGGACGCGCGGACCCTGGACCCGCAGGGGGCGCCCCGGGCCGGCTGGGAAGTCTTCGACGTGTGGCAGGGCCTGCGCCAGCAGCCCTGGAAGCAGCTGTGCTTGGAGCTGCGGGCCGCGTGGGGCGAGCCGGGAGCCGGGGAGGCCGAGGCACGCGCGCCGGCGCCCCAGCAGCCGCCGCCCCCGGACCTGCGGAGTCTGGGCTTCGGCCGGAGGGTGCGGCCTCCCCAGGAGCGCGCCCTGCTCGTCGTGTTCACCAGATCCCAGCGCAAGAACCTGTTCGCCGAGATGCGCGAACAGCTGGGCTCGGCCGAGGTTGCGGGCCCCGGAGCCGCGGGCGCCGAGGGGTCGTGGCCGCCGCCGTCGGGCGCCCCGGACGCCGGGCCTTGGCTGCCCTCGCCCGGCCGGCGGCGGCGGCGCACGGCCTTCGCCAGCCGCCACGGTAAGCGGCACGGCAAGAAATCGAGGCTGCGCTGCAGCAAGAAGCCCCTGCACGTGAACTTCAAGGAGCTAGGCTGGGACGACTGGATTATCGCGCCCCTGGAGTACGAGGCCTACCACTGCGAAGGCGTGTGCGACTTCCCGCTACGCTCGCACCTGGAGCCCACCAACCACGCCATCATCCAGACGTTGATGAACTCCATGGATCCCGGCTCCACCCCGCCCAGCTGCTGTGTGCCCACCAAATTGACTCCCATCAGCATCCTGTACATCGACGCGGGCAATAACGTAGTCTACAAGCAGTACGAGGACATGGTGGTGGAGTCCTGCGGCTGCAGGTAGCGGCGCCTTCCCCGCTGCCCTGACTGCAGAGAGGTGGAGGAGGAGGTGGCCTCGGAGGACGCCGGGGGTCGGGGAGCAGCCTGGATGTGGCAGCTGGGTGGGAGAGGAGGGCGCTCAGCCTTCCCGGAACCTTCCACCTGCCAGCCCAGAGGGAGACCCTGATTTTCACACCTTGCCTGGACATCCAGGAAAAACAAGCCAAGGAGGATTTATTTAGTTTTTGTTTGTTTGTTTGTTTTGTTTGTTTGTTTTTTCTTTATTATCGTGGCTTTGGATTTCCTTGTGGGCCTCACAGGTTTTGATAGGAGGTGGGGGGCGGGGAGACGCATACCTGTTTCTCAACAGCTCCATGGATTGAAAAATTAATAGTTTAAGAAGAGAAACAGCGTGGGAGGAAGAATCACCTTTGACCACGTCTTGGTTTGATTGTTTTCTACCCATGTAAAGAAGGTGGTTTTTTTTTTTTTTTTTTTTTTTTTTTTTTCTGGCCATGTCATAGCCTGTGCCTTGTGACCTCCCAAGCAGAGAGTGTTCAAATAGAGGAACTAGCACCGAGAATAGGAAAGCCAGGAAGGGCCCTGCCTTTAGAAGAACTTGCTCCTGTACTGACTGGGCCCTGGCCTCTCCCAGTGCAGAGAGCTGGCAATCCGCATCTCACTGGAGGGGACTCCGGTCACTGCCTTTACTGTTGCTTTTTCTGGTAGGGGAAAGGGGAACTGGTATGGATGGAATGACAAGAATGAGTCCAAATGGAACCCCCGAAGGATAATGAGAAACCACAAGGCCTGCCTCTGAGGGGGCCTGACACTGAGGTGTATGAACCAGGATGGAGGTAACCCAGGAAAACCCCTTCTGTGGTGTCTGTTTCTAATTGATTTTTCTAAGCAGAGTCTGCCAAAATTCAGACATCCCCTTTTAAGGGGAAGGTGATTTTCCAGTTAAACAAAAAGCAAGTAGGGGTGGGAAGCTATATAACTAAGATAAGAGGTGCAGAGAAGGGGAAATGCGCCCAGAAGCAGAGGATGAAGTCAGGAGGGGAGGTGGTGGCCCCCTTGGAAGGATGGGGAGATGGGGCCAGTCCAGAAGCAGTCAAGAGAGGGATGAAGGGGACTCTGGTCCCTGTGCCCAGAGATTTCTTTCACATCTATGTTCCCTCCCCTCTTTCTAACATTCCTGAAAGATTACCAACCAGCAATAGCCCAGGGCTCCCCCCAAAAGAATTGTTTCAGATTGTAATTACCAGTTAGGCAATGTTTTTAAAACTTAGTAATGAGAAACTGTGAAAAGAGCAAAGTGTTACATTGAGCTCTGGGTGGGAGACAGTGAGGAGGGAGGCAGGGGTGGAATTCATCTTCTAGAAGGAAGCAGGAGAGAGCACAATGCAATTAAATACCCATTCCCAGATTGTTGAACCCATAAACTCCCCCCACCCCCTGCACCAGTATTATTTTCAAATGTTGTCCATAAGTAGGCCATTTGCAGAGTTTGTTTCCTCATCTTTGACCATGAAATGGTGTACATAAGGGAACTTGCACCAACCATTAAAGAAAATTTTTGTTTTTTCCCAAGTGGTTTTGCTCTCTCAATCTAAACCTGTTGCTTGTTTGGTTCAGAGAACTACAAACTGTCCAAGAAAGGGTGAGAATGATAATAAATGCTAATATAAAATACTAAGTAAAAAAAAAAAAAAGACTTGGCCAGGAGAAATAATTTAAAATGCACATTTGCTTTGGATGCACTGTTGTTCTGTTAAGGCTGTATATATTTGTTTATTTAAGGTGACTGAAAGTGCAAAGAGAAAGTGGATAGCATGCAATTCATCCTAATGTACAAACGTTATATGCACTCAAATGTTATAATTTCTAATATTTTTAAAGTTTATATTCGAGTTGTACAAAGTTAAGCATTAATCAGATATTTCATTCTTTCATAATGTTATCATTTTCTTAAATATTATTACAAAATTTTAAGTCTGTCTAATGGAGAGTTTTTTTAAACTGTCTACCTCACTATAATACAAGTATTACAACACTAAAGTTATCAGAGGTCGATTTTATATTCAAAGCATTTTTTTACAGTACACTTTTCCTGGATGATATTCCATCTAATACTGTATTATTAAACTCATTTTCCCCCTTCATCACGCAGCCTGGTTTATATGGATTTATTTGGAAGAACCCTTTTCTCGAGGAACTACTGTCCATGGTATTTTGGTCCAGTATGGGACTGTATGTCTGAAAAAGCACTCATGATTTCAATGTCTTTCCCTGAGAGCATTGTACTTTTTCTTCATAACTCTGGCACGAGTCCTCATGAAATTTTCCCTCACCAGATTAAAGCCAAATCCTTGCCAACTATTCGAGAGCAGGGCTGATAAGCCTGTAACTCATTCCAGCATCTCACGACCCCAAGTAAGAATTGGATTATTTTCCTGGTTTCTTTAATGTTGAAAAAAAGCTGTAAATCACTTAAGCCAACCAAGCTGCCAGGAACTCCCGCTCACATGAATGGCATACAGCAAGCAGAAGATAATGCGCTCTTTCTCTGTTTTTGCTGTATATTAGGCTTATACTTGCTGTACAAGTCTGGGCCTTCCCTGTATGTCAGGTTCAATGACGTACATGCATTATTTCATTCAAACCTGTCAGAAATTCCAAGCGGTAGGTGTTATTTTTATCCCCACTTCGGGGTTGTGGAAACTGAGGCTGGGAGAGTTTAAGTAACCTGTTGGCGGTCAGCCGGCCAGGGTATGGTGCTTAGCTTTTAAACCAGCTCTTTCAGACTCTGGGCCTTTTGTGGTGTTAACCACTGCCCAGTTCTGCCCCAACATCGTCTACCTGCTCTCCACCTGGGGCCGAAATGTCAGTGTGGGGAATTTGCAGTTAACCACAATCACAGGGTGGGGTGGGTTGGGGTGGGTGAGCTGTCATCGGGGCCACCAGTGTCACTTACGGTTTGGGGATATATGACTGCTGGGAAGCTGAAGTACAGGTAGGGATTGCAAAGCTCAGTGAGTTCTTCCCTTTGGCTCGCCTCCGGAAACCCAGAGTTTTAGGTCATTGCTGGAGGTCTGTAGAGTCTGCAGTTTTCTGGAACTGCCTGGGTGTGGTTTTGTGAGTTCAGGTTCTCAGAATAATGATCAATTTACAAATAAGTTGTGTTTCAATAAATTGGTTGTAAGGCCTCTGTGTAGAACCGAGAAGCGTTTTCCTGAGGAAACAATGTTGGTTTGAATTTCCAGGTCATTTTGCATAAGCTTTATTTACCCAAATGGAACTTTTTAATAAAGCAACTTTGACTTCTGGATTTGGGGAACAGATAATCACCTGGGAAAGAAAAAAAGAGGCTCTCCCTCTTCTCTTTCCTGGGTTGAGGCAGATTTTGAAACAGTTGAGAATTCTTTGCATTTTTCCATCACTCGTTCTATATCCCTCACCCAATTCCCCAGCCTCCTGACTGCCCCGGGGACTCCCAGCCCTACAGGGTAAATCCAGATTTCCCTTTTCTGCACAAGTATTTCCAGCCCCAAAGTTATTTTCCTCTCTTCCCTCCATCAGAAAGTTTATTCCTTCCCTCAGATGGTAGAGGAAACACAATCTGGTTGAATTACATGAAGATGTAAATATCTCCTAGCTTCTTAGCCTTGGAGACATTTGCATGTTAAGAAAAGAATCTTGGTTAACTCAGATTTGAGTGATGCGAAAGACAACATGGAAGATCCAACACTCAAGCCACACACAATCTGAGGAGTTGAATGCGCTCTCGGCCCCAGTAGTACAGGGTGAGTGGAGAGCCTTGCCAGTGTGAATTTTTTGATGTCTCCTAGGGTGTATTTTGAAAAGACTACTTATAGCTGACCTGTTTTAAAAATTAATATCCAGTATAGTAAAGCAAAAACATTTAATGACTTAGTTGCTTTTTTCGAAAGCTCTTAAGTTTAATGAATGTGGGCCCCATAAAGAGTTTGTTGTCCTTGATTTTGCCCCCAGAAGAATGCCCAACACACAGCACACACTCAGTAAATATGCTGAATGAATCGTTTTACAAATCCTATTTTGCTTGTTAATTTAATCATTTTAACAAGCACTTTGAAGGGAGGCTTAGATTTATGTCTCCTCCCCTCAGGTTGAATGGATCAATCTCCCTTAATCAATTCTGGTTATAAACCTAGTTAATAAACTTGCTTTAAATATTGTACTGCTTTTATCAACTTACTATATTAATTTTTCTTTTAAAGCTCTTCAAGTTTCTCTAAGAGAAAAACCTTCCTATGTAAACCATTCCAGGTAAAGCTAATAAATTAAACTTTATAAGATGATGATTCCTAAGTTCTAGTAAGCATTTCAGTACTATTTATGTCATTTAGCTTCACATTAGGAATCTAAAATTGATTACTCAATTAGACATTTAAATTGATTTCAGAGGCTAACCTGTTAGATACTTAATAAACATTTTTTAATGCTTGCCAACGTTTTATATACCAAATATATACAGATTGTATTGTGGATTTTAAAAAAAAATCACCCCAATTTGGAACTTAGTACAACAGCGCTAATGATTTAGATTCAATTTACTTAATCTTTGTACTCTATTCTGAAATTTCCATGGGTTAAAAACATTAACCCAGTCCTGAAAACCATGGTGTCACACACAAGTGGGGAGACCATTTCAGCAGACTGTGGCTGTCAATCTACCGTAGGCTTCAGCTGAGAAAGGAAATGGATTCTCCCTGGGACACTGATCACATGCCAACTCCCTTTTAACACTTACGTACAACATGAACCCCAAACTCCTATGTTTTATGAGTTGGTCTCTCTTGGTTTTGAGATAGGTCATTAACTCATTCTTCCTCCTGATTTGAGTACATTGAATTCCACATTCCTCATTAACATTATAGCTAACTTTCTTCATTGATCACTTGGATTTCACATTCATTTAATGATCTTAGGACACATCTTTATTTTCACCTTTGGCCTTAAAATTACTTTACTGTCAGGGTGCCTGGCTGGCTCAGTCACTTAAATGTCTGACTCTTGGTTTTGACTCAGGTCATGATCTCAGGGTTGTGAGATCGAGCCCTGATTTGGGCTCCAGGCTCAGCACGGTGTCTGCTTGGGATTCTCTATCTCCCTCTTCCTCTGCCTCTCCCCCTGCTCATGCTCTCTCTCGCTTTAAAGTAAAATAAAATCTTTTTTTAAAGATTTTTATTTATTTATTTGACAGACAGAGATCACAAGTAGGCAGAGAGGCAGGCAGAGAGAGAGGAGGGGAAGCAGGCTCCCTGCCGAGCAGAGAGCCCGATGCGGGGCTCCATCCCAGGACCCTGGGATCATGACCCGTGCTGAAGGCAGAGGCTTTAACTCACTGAGCCACCCAGGTGCCCCTAAAGTAAAATAAAATCTTATAAAAAGAAAAAAAAAGCCTACTTTACTGACACTTTACCGAATTACTCTGCCCTTCCATAATTCTTTCACAACCTCTTCCAACCTTATTTTCTCTGGTAATCAGAATTCTGTATTTTTTTTTTTTTCCTTGTAATGCTCCTTTGTGGAAGAGCTACAGCTCTTACAGATATTAAAATGGTGTCTGATGAAAGCTGCACATGCCTTGTTCTGGTCTAGTTCTGTAGTTATGGTTCTAAAATCGTATTAATGAAAAGACAGTGCCTATGTTCGAGGAGTTCACGGCAATATTATTATTATTACTACTATTATCTTATGAGGTACTTTATGAAAACTCTAGTTATTATCACTCTGCTTGACAGATGAGAAAACTGAGGCTGATCCAGGGTCAGTCACTTGCTTGAAAGGAGTTAGGATGGAATCTGGTGGGATCTGGAGAACATTCTTATCTGCTCACTCATTTGGCAGATAACTACTAAGTTCCCAGAGCATGGCAGGCATTCTGTGAGGCTCTAGGAAATGTAACACATTGAACTAGAGATAAAGGAAGTTCCAAAACTGAGTTCCAGGACCAAAGGCAGGCTGTTCTATTTACCTATATTCTGCACTTTTATAGCTTATTCTTTTCCTTTCCAAATCATAAATTCCCTGAAAGCTTCATCCATCTTCCTTCATAGCTTTATAAAAAAATTTAAATTTTTTTTCGTTGATCCAAAATTCATTGTTTATGCACCACACCCAGTGCTGCACGCAATACGTGCCCTCCTTAATACTCACCACCAGGCTCACCTAACCTACCCCCCGCCCAACCAAAACCCTCAGTTTGTTTCTCAGAGTCCAGTCTCTCATGGTTCATCTCCACAGCTTTTGAGGAAGCAGGGAGAACAGGATTCAGCTTGAGGGATGGGGAAACACAGCCATGAATTCTCTACCATCCAGATATCTGAAATTATAAAGGATATAATGCTAACCCTTCCAAGAAGTCCAAACTTATTAGGAACAAAATGTGTTTGATTTTAAAAGTTTAATAAATATTTGTTATGTATTAGTGTCATTGTTGACTAAAGGTGGAACTGACCAGATGTAACTGAGAATGATCATGTGAGTGGAAAATAGAACCTCGTGACATAACTTTGTTTTTGAAAATTCGTATTTCCAAGTGATTGTTCTTTTACTTCTGTGGGGAGTCCTCAATCATGATAATGGTTCAGTAGCAGGAATGTGAGACTAGTTAGTATACTTTTTTTTTTAACCTCAGAACAGCCAGGAAACCAATAGTATGTGTTCAGGGGATTTTGAAATAAGTTTAACAGGATTATTTACTCTTGACCTAGGGCAATGACCAAATGGGGTGACATCTGTGATGTGATTTGGCCATCCACAGCTCCATGTTTGGTTGTCCTTCTTCAGAACAGAGAGAATCCTGTGTCTCCATCTAGAAGACCTGATGATTTCCTGGTGAATACCAGCTGACATACATCAGCCAGTTGTGCCCTAATCATTTCTTTCTTTTCTTTTTTTTTTTTTAATTCTTGACTTGACCCTGACTTTGTTTGAATTTCTATATTTTCTTGGGAGATGATGGGTTCCAATTTGTTGGAAGAAAGGGGCCGTTGGACTGCCAGATGTCTTCCTTCCTTTTTTTGAAACTAATTTCCACAGGGGAATATTTCCCTAAGTTGAGATAGTCTCCAACTAGTTCAGTTTCAGTTTTAATTTGGAGACTTGCCTAATCTTTATTTTATACCTAAAATCTCCAATGAATTCGTATTTTTGCCCTCATTAGTGGTTGATGTTTATTGGGCACCACGAGCATTCAAATCATGGTAGAAGACTTAAATTTATTCAAGGCCCTTGGTTAGAGGGCTCAGTTCATAGCTTATTCACACCAGAAAGAATTTTAATGTTGCTTACTTTAAAATTGCTTTCCAGAGCAAATGGACACTTACCTTCTGAGAATGTTTGGTTTAGGCTTAAACAAAACTATACATATTCATTCTAGATTTCAACTCTTGCCCAAACCCATTCCCAAACTCTTGGGAATGGGTGGCCAGGGAGCAGGAACTTCTGTTATTGCAGTGAACAAATGGTTCTTCAAAATAAATAGATAATAGTTGCATTAAAAAACCATATTCTGGCTTTTAGATTCCTTGTATTAGTAGGACAGTGATTTCTTAGCCAGCACATTGGTAGTTGTTTTTGCCTAAGGGTCAGTGGGAGTGCCTGGAATTGAGCATGGAGATAGCATTGTGGTTAAAAACCTATTTGAGGCATGATCTGAACAACCACTGTATCTTCGAATTCCTCCAAATCTTTGAATTCGGGCTGTTTGTCCAACAGTGGGGTACAGGAACAGGCATATCTGGCTCCTTCCTATCAGTGTCTCCCAATCTCTTGATGTGACCCAGGCTGTAGGTGCTTATCCTACGATCACATTTCCTGGGTCTGGGTAGGTCCACCCTTGTTTTCTAGCAGGGAAGTAGCAAGGAATTCGTACCTTCCCTAGAAATTCAAGAATGTGAGGGAGACCTCCTTAGGGCAGGAATTTTGCTCACTCTTGCTGGAATGTTGGTGGCTTTTGTGGTTGGTGGAGACATTTGATTCTCTGCATAGTTATATAGTGTTATAGACAATAGCGGTAATGGTGGCTGTGGTGTCAGTCATTTTAACCATTAGTAATTAGAGATAAAATGTTGACGATAAAAGATAATTGTATCACTTAGACCTTTGTCCAGTTTTATTTAATAGAAACCTCGAGGTTAAGAGTAGCTTAAATGTAAAAAAAAAGTTTAGTTTTCACACATAAAAAGAAAAAGTTCAATGATAGACATTTCCAGGACTTAATAAGTGTTTCACAATGTCTTCAGAGCCTGAGATTCCTAACTTTTTGCTCCACCATTCTAGTTCATTGCTTTCATGTTCAAGGTTGCCTCATGGTCCAAGATGGCAGCTGAAGTCCAACCATCACATCCAGCTGCAGGCAAAAGAAAGGGCTTCTCCCAGCTGGGTCAGCTGCCTTTAAGCAGCCCTCCCAGAATTCTCAGACAACATTTCTCTTGATTTTTCATTGGCCAGAACATACCCACACATGGCTTCCAAGGAGAGTAGGAAGTGTAGTCTTACTCAATAAAGGAGATGATGGTTTTTTGGTTAGGGAACAAGTAGCCTAGGGTTTTAAGACATGGGTCCAATCTTATCACTTACATCTCCTCTTCCCTGAAGGTGTCCTAACCCTGAGAGTTCCTCACAGAGAGCACAGTTAGGTATAAGGGAAAACAAGTGTCCCTAAAGTGATGGTGGAGAAGCACAGGCCTGCCAGTAAAAGCTTAACTGGAGAAACAAGCTGAGGCTTGCAAGACAAGCCTTTTGCTCTCTCCTTCCAGAAAATGTCTGGATCTATAGAGCATACTCTGATCTAGAGACTTCAGTGTAGAAACAGAGGTTAAACTGAAAGAAGAGAAACTAAACAAAGGTGAAATTGAAGGTGCATATTAAGGGCAGTGTTGCCCAGTAAGGCAAGTGGTAGCATTGACCAAGCAGATTAGGAACTCCTCCTCCTGGGAGAAGGTGGGAGGCACAAGGTAGAAGATCCCATCTGGCACTTACGTTTCCTATGGCAGGTGTTATTGTTAGGCTGTATGTGTATCTAGACTTAGACACTTAAAGATGTATAAATAATCCCATGATTATATACACACAGAAATATTCTGTATCTTTATAGATTCCCTGTGTATACATAATATGCTGCATAGTCTTACAACTCTGAGATCTGCAACCAATGGGCCTTAAGGATTAAGGTATACTTAGATATTGGGCTTGGGGAAGCCAAAACCCATGGCAGCTCTCGTCTACCCAAGAGCAGACTCTTTTATTTGCCCCAATGTGGTCCATGAACATTACCACATTCAGTGTGAGCTCTGGCCCCCCAAATGCTGTAAATTAGTTTATTCCAGACAATCTCATGGTATGTGTCACAAGAATATCACTTGCATTGTCATTTATCAGGGATGGAAAGTAAGTAAAAACTCAAGTTACTTTGTAGGCATCAAACCCCATTTATTCTGACTGAAATGAAGTGGTGATTTGGGATCTTAAGCAGTGGATAGAGGTAAGAACTGGTCAGGGTAACCATAGTGAAGAACCAAAACCTCCTTAGCCTCCAGATCAAACATCTTCAGTGAGATAGATGGAAAGACCAGGTGACTCCAAGAAATTATAACTGGCTCCTGAACAAGTTAGGGGTTGGGGTGCTGATGATTAACATATATTTTGTATGTGATATGTATTATCTACTGTATTCTTGCAATAAGGTAAGCTAGAAAAAGAAAATGTTATTAAGAAAATCGTAAGGAAGGGAAAATACTTTTACAATGCTGTATCTATCAGAAAAAGATCACATGTTAAGTAGACCCATGCAGATCAAACCCATTATTCAAGAGTCAACTATACAACATCGTGATATTTGTTACATTTTTCTGCGATAAAAAAACAAAACCAAAAGCAGTATTTCACTACCTGGGTGTTTCCGGGGGGGGGGGGGGGTGTGATTTTGTGAGGCCGTGCCATTCAAATGGTCTCTTTTGCCTCACACCTAAAACATTCTACATTGTTCATTATTTAACACTAATCTTTATTCCACAGATGGGCAAAATGGTAATCTATGTGAATGTTAACAGTTGAGTTCCTTTCATGGACCAAGCATTGAGTGACCAATAATGTCATATATTATTTTGCTTCCTAAAGGTAGATTACAGAAAAAATATTTCTCTCTCTTTTAAGATTTTATTTATTTATTTGACAGAGAGATAGAGAGCACAAGTAGGCAGAGAGGCAGGCAGAGGGAGAGAGAGAAGCAAACTCCACGCTGAACAGGGAGCCCGATGTGGGGCTGGATCCCGGCACCCTGGGATTATGACTTGAGCCAAAGGCAGAGGCTTAATGACTGAGCCACCCAGGCACCCCCAGAACAAATATTTCTTACAAAAAGTATGCTCAGGAAGACACTCAGAAGCCAGTTCAGGCTCTGTGGATGTGGAGTGGTCTATGACTGGGTCACGGCACCAAATTCCATAGCTTCTTTTGAGAGTATGTGTGGTCTGAAAGCATGGACCACAGATAAAGATAAAATATAGAAATACACACGCACGCACACACACACACACACACACACACACATATTTAGTGCTCTTACAGAGCTTTTTCAAGCTTAGCAAATGACCTCGTATGTAGAAAATTAATTATTGTGGTCATTATTATATTTTTTAGGTTGGATTTTTGAAAGCTACATTAATTTTCAACTGGTGATAGAAATGATAGTTCAAATGACCCTCTAGTAAGGGACATCACTCATTCCTTAAAGATTTGTGACTTTGGGGGCATTTGTCATTTGCTAGGTGCTGTACTTGGCACTCAGAACACAGACTTAAATAGGAAAATCTCTGTAAAAGAAAAGACTTGCTAAAATCATTGCAGCACAACATGGGAAGTATTCTTCAAGATTTGAACATCATGGTGAAAAGGAGAAAGTAGAGCTCCTTCACAGAAAAGTGACATTTGTTTGAGTTTTTAGTGAGCCATTCGCCCTGATTGGTAATCTCTCACGCTGGTGAAGTGGGTTGCCAAGTTAGTGTGCAAAGTGCGATTACAAAATTATTTTTTCTCTCTATCTAAAATGAAACAGCCCTTTGAAGAATCAAAGTTTTGACACACATCTTAATATCCCCACTCACCTGGGCTTTATATTTTAGTAAGATATCTTAAATGTTACAGGGTGGGCAGTGTAATAAACCTTGCTATGTTATCTTGGGTAGAACAAACTTTGAGAACAGATATTCAGATAAGCCAATGCAAAGAATTCATCCTGGGGCCAAAAAAAAAAAAAAAAAAAAAAAAAAGGGCATGGGGGTGGGGGGAATAAGTGTGTCAATAGGGTCGAATTCATCTGCATAATACAGAAAGCCCCAAACAACAGTGGCTCAGACCAGATCGATTATTTCTCTCCTATAAAAAAACTTTTTTTTTTGAATTTGACATTTCAGGATCGATATGGTGATTTCTTAAATTTTATCTTCAAGTTTACCGCATAGTCCAAGATAGCTGCTGGAGCTCCTGTCAGCTCATTCACATTCCAGTAGGCAAGAAAGAGAAAGAAGGAAAGGCAATAAGGATGCACTCCCATCCTAGGAAGTGTCAGTCCTCTTTATGGTGCCTTTATGAAGTTTTGCATAACACATTAGCTTGTATCTCATTGACTAGGACTTAGTCACAAGGCTTCACCTGGCTACAAGGGAGGATGGGAAATGTAGTCTTTTGCCTGGGCACTTTATTGATGGAAATAAAGATACTGGCAGTCTCTGTGATAACAGGCATGAAAATAGATTACCAGGATGTAAGGTTTTTAAGAGGAGTGTTGACCTAACATAATACAAGACATAGATGAAATACCCATAATTAATATCATACTCAGCTGTGGAAAACTGAGAGCTTTTCCCCTAAGATTGGGAAAAAGACAAGGATGTCCACTTTTACCACTTTTATTCAACATAGTACTGGAAGTCCTAGTCGCAGCAATTGGACAAGAAAAAGAAATAAGAAATATCCACGTTGACAAAGAAGAAGTAAATTTTTCACTTTTTGCAGATGACATGACACTGTATATACAAAGTCCTAAAGATTCCACCAAAAAACTAATCAATGAATTCAGTAAGGTCATAAGATATAAAATCAATCTATAGAAAACTGTTGCATTTTATACACTAATAATGAAATAGCAAAAAGAGAAATTAAGAAAATAATACCATTTACAATTATACCAAAAATAATAAAATACTCAGGAATAAACTTAAGCAAGGAGGTAAAAGACCTGTATAGAACACTGATGAAAGACATTGACAATGATACCAACAAATGGAAAGATATTCCATGCTTACGGATTGGAAGAACAAATAGTGTTAAAATGCCCATACTACTCAAAGCAATCTATGAGTTAATGCAATCCCTATGAAAATATCAACAGTATTTTAAAAAACAGTACTAGAACAATCTTAAAGTTTGTATGGAACCACAAAAGATGCTGAATAGCCAAAGCAATCCTGAAAAAGAAGAACAAAACTGCAGGCATCACAATCCCAGATTTCAAGATATACTATGAAGCTGTAGTGAGCAAAAGAGTATGGTACTGGTGGAGGAAGAGACATGCAGATCTACAGAACAGCATAAACCCATGGTTATATGATCAATTAATCTTTAACAAAGGAAGGAAATATAGGCAATGGGAAAAAGAGATTCCTTCAGCAAATGGTGTTGGGAAAACTGGACAGTAATATGCACAAGAATGAAACAGGATGACTTCCTTACACCAAACACAAAAATAAACTCAAAATGGATTAAGGACCTAAATGTGGCACTTGAAACCATAAAAATCCTAGAAGAGAGCACAGGCGGCAATTTCTCTGACATTAGCCATGGCAACTGAGGCAAGAAAATCAAAAGCAAACATAAATGATTGGAACCACATCAAAATAAAAAGCTTCTAACACAGCAAAGTAAATAATTAACAAAACTAAAAGGCAACCTGCTGAATGAGAAGATATTTGCAATGAAATATCCAATAAAGGGTTAGTATCCAAAATACATAAAAAACTTATACAACTTAACACCAAAAACCCCACAAATAATCCAATTTAAAAATGGACAGAAGATATGAATAGACACTTTTCCAAAGACAGACATCAGATGGCCAAATGGATACATGAAAAGATGCTCAACATCGCTAATCCTCAGGAAATTACAAATCAAAACCACAAGATCTCACCTCACACCTGTCAGAATGTCCAAAATCAAATACACATGAAACAAGTGTTGGCAAGGATGTGGAGAAAAAAGAACACTTATGTACTGTTGGTGGGAATGCAGCCACTATGGAAAACACTATGGAGGTTCCTCAAAAATTAAAAATAGAATTACCATATGATCCAATAATTCCACTACCAAAGAACACAAAAACACTAGTTTGAAAAGATATATGCACCCATATATTTTTTTAAATTTGATTTATTTATTTGACAGGCAGAGATCACAAGTAGGCAGAGAGACAGGCAGAGAGAAAGGGGCCAATCCCAAGACCCCAAGCAGAGAGCCCGATGCGGGGCTCGATCCCAAGACCCCAAAATCATGACCTGAGCCAAAGGCAGAGGCTTAACTCACTGAGCCACCCAGGCGCCCCATATGCACCAATATGTTTATTGCAGCATTATTTACAATAGCTAAATTATGTACCTGCCCAAGTACCCATGGGTAGATGGACAGATAAAGAAGGTGTGGTGTGTGTGGGTGTGTAATACACACACACATACACATACAATGGAATATTACTAAGCCATAAAAAAGAATTAAATCTTGCCCTTTGCAACAACATGGCTGGATCTAGCGAGTACAATGATAAGTAAAATAAGTCAATTAGAGACAAATACCATATGATTTCACTCATATGTGGAATTTAAGAACTAAAACACATGAAAAAAGAAGAAAGAGACAAATAAAAATACAGACTCTGAACTACAGAGAACAAAACTGGTGGCTGCTGGGGGGAGGGGGAGGGTTGGGTGAAAGAGGTGAAGGTGATCAAAAGTACACTTATGGTCAGGACTGACCAATGTACAGAACTGATGAAGCACCATATTCTATACCTGAAATTAATATAACTACACCTGAATTAATTAAAAAGAATAATAAATAGAAAAAATAGAATAAGATAAAAGACAGTGTCGCATGGATTCTCCCTAATAGTATGGGATATGTTAATGGGAATAGAGAAGCAGAGGAGCCCGCCAAATAGGGTGAGGTTTCAAAAAAAAAAAAAAACAAAAACCACAAACCCTAAAGCCCCCAAACCAGAAAAAGTTGCCTATTTTCCCCAATTATGAAGAAGATCTATCTTGAATATCATTAAGTGGTATTATACAATATACAGTTAAGATATTGTTTTCTTTGGGCCCCTGAGAGGCTCACTCCGTTAACTTGATTTTTGCTCAGGTCTGGAGCTGAGGGTTGTGAGTTCAAGCCCCGTGTTGGGCTCTGCCCTGGGTGTGGTGCCTACTTTAAAAAAAAAAAAAGAGAGAAAAAGATATTGCTTTCTTGAATTATCTGGAAAACTATGATCTTGTGAGGAGAGAAAGTACTTGCCATGAGGGATGAGGGTAGAATGTTCACTTCTGTGTCCTAAAGAGCAGCGGCAAATGGTTTCCCATTCACTGGACAGCGACGGAAGGGTTAATGCATTAGTGCCGACCAGGGCTGGAAGATGAAAACCAGTAGGGTGGGATATTATTTTTATTGTGTTGACACAGATGCATTTTCGTAAAGATTTATAAGAAACTTCTAATTTTTTCAAAATACTCTGCCTCTTGCTTTTCAAATTCCATTTTACTTATGTATGTGTCATCTACGCTACAGCCTCACTGGGGGAGAACAACAACAAAAAAATATTTCTCTTTTCTTTGAGGTTTTTACATTCACGTGGAACATTTTCTCCAAGTCAACAAATCGTTGCTTACCAGTGAGGGTTCCCCAGAGGCACCAATCTTCAGAAAGTTGTCTGAAACTTCCGCAAACCAAGAGGAAACAAACAAACTGAACCTATTAACTGCCAAGAGAAGCAAGAGGATTGGCATGAGAATATCACCGCTATCAATAATCACAAGAAACAGCATCCGATATAGACCACTTGCTCTGGGACGGAAGCAATGCCTAGCGCTTTCCACACATCGCGAGGTTCCCCACTTCCTCCTCTCTACGTGTACTATTCCCAACACACAGGCCAGAAAACTGAGGCTCAGATAGGTTAAATAGAATGCCTGTGGATCCAGCAGGGGTGGGGGGAGGGGAAGGAAGGCTGGGAGCCATACCAGGCAATCTGATCACAGAGTCTACAGCAGTCTTAACCACGGTGTAATATTGTCTCACAAACATGCCCAGAATCTGCTCCATCTCTTATCACCGGCAAAGCCTTGGATTTGCTGGGAGAGGAAAAAAAAAAAAAATGCTTGAAATCTAACTGGGCTCCTCTAGTATCTGTTTTGACAGCCGAAATTAATTGTCCATTTTCTGAGCACTTTTTGGCAGCGGCTCTGTAATGACCCGAACTGCCGTCCCCTTCCTTTTCGGCTTGGCAGGGCTCCCCGGTGTCGGGCTGATGGGGAGCGGGTGGGCCGCGCGCTCCAGCCGTGGTGCCTGGCGGGGTTGCAGGCTTTGATGAGACAGGGAGCGATTGTTCTCACTCCCTGGAGTTGCCGGGTCCCATGGTGGGCATTTTCGGACTCTGATTAGAGCGAAGGCCTCGCAAAGCTGATGAAACCGAAGGTGATAATTGAGTGGAGCCTATCTCCCATCTTTGCGTTTGTCTTGCCAAAGTGAAGACGAACTGTCTTTCTCACACTCCACCTCGGCGCGTCCTCCCGGGGAAGGGAGAAGCGGTCCTTGCTCTGCGCTTTGCCTCGGCGCTGACCAGAAGAGGGAGCCGCTTCGGCTGCAAGGTGAGAAATGTCCGGGCACATGTCAGAACGGGCACCCGTCTGCAAGGGGGCTCTTGCTTTTTGGACTAAAAATATTTGTTAAATTGAAAAATGTTCCTGAGAAGAGAAAATTACCAGCATTTTTTTTTTTTCTTTCTTGTAGCTCTGAGCCTCTAAGTACCGTTTGGCAACTTTATGTTGAAGCAAGCAGAAGCTGCCCCCCAAAGTGCATTAATCATGACTTAACGTCTTTGATAATGTTATTGTCGAGATACACATGCGCTAGTGTTTGAACTGCAAAAGGCATGAGTCCTAGGGCGAGGTACTTATAGGGTAAAATGTGAAAGAGATTGTGTGGATAAATACCATCATTTCCACTGCCCCCCACCCCCTTGATTTTCTCTGTGTTTCTCCATAAAATGGGAGGTCAATGTTTGGCTTTGGATTAAAAATATTTTCTTCCCTGATTCTTCACCATCATTACAGGCGAAGGGGACCTTCAAGCTGGGTTTTAATTAGGAGGAAAAAAGTAGATTGGAACTGTAGGGGGAAGTGATTCTTCTAGATGGGACTGCCCAAAGAAGAAACAGAGAAGAAAATGGACAAAGACCAAAAATCACCTGTGCCTGCTTGACCATGCAAGGAACAAAGAATTTGGATCAGGCAGAATTCCAGCAAACTGCAGCAGGAGGAGAATGAATTTGATGCTAAATGCAGGGAAACTGCTGGGACGTTCCCCTGAATTTCCAGCTTCTTGGACAAAAGACCAAATGTATGGACTCATTAGGTGCAGAGACACAGAAAAAGACAAAAACAACAGAAAAAAAAAACCATTATATGATTCCAGTTGAGGCTGGAATCAAGACAGAGGTGATGCTGGCATGCTCAGGTACCAGGAGAAACATTCAAAACAGTGGGTCCTGGGATGCCTGGGTCCCTCAGTTGGTTAATTGGCTGCCTTTGGCTCGGGTCATGATCCCAAGGTCCTGGGATTGAGCCCCGCATTGGGCTCCCTGCTCAGTGGAGAGCCTGCGTCTCCCTCTTCCTCTGCCTGCCGTTCTGCCTACTTGTGCTCTCTCTGTCAAATAAATGGGTAAAATTCTTTAAAAAAACAAAACCAAAAACAAACAGTGGATCCTGCTTGAGGGGGAGGGTGGCACTATGTCAAGTAAGAAGGGAGACCACATGTACTGATTGGCCAGGGAAGGTCCCAGTTCATACCTGCGGAAACTATTACTAGCTCCTTTGTTCATGGTCCAGGTGTCCTGGTTTGGATGGTAAATTATATAGTCCCCTTAACCTTAGTTTCTATATGGTTCATGGTCAAGGGATAAATCACATACTTAGCTACACATATGGAGGGAGAGGGATAGATTTTGGAGAGATTGCTGTACAACAACCAAACAGACAAAGCAGGATGACTAGAACAGGGAGGAGCGACTTCACTGGCAATCTCCTGTCACAAGGGGACATGCAGGTGACTGCAAGGGAGCAATGCATTGCTCACTGTGGTAGCAAGTTCCCCACGGACAATGGACATGTATTCCATGAAAGTGTTGAGCAAATAATACACACTTGTGAGGTGGATGAATTGTGCACAGAACCTGATGTGAAGAAGGTGAGACCAAAGCCCGAGAGGGAGCTCCCAGAAGCGGAAGTGATTTTCCAGGGAAAAGATGTCTAGGAAGAAGTGTGGGGAGCTCTGTGGATTCTCACTCCTGGCTGGGCCAGAAATAGGGGGCAGAAGAGCAAATGGAGAGACAATGGTTTGGGGACTGAAAGAGACATACGGTAAAAGATGAAGCTTCCAGAGGGGAGGCATGGGGAAGATCTCACTTGCTGTGTGTGCCAGGAGCCCTGCGAGGCGTGAGAGACGGAGTGGAGTGATGTGTGGAGGCAGTTCCACGTCTGGAACTCTAAGACAATCACCGAAAAGGAGTTACAAATCAAAGGGATGATGTTAGAGGGACTACAGTCAGGAAGGGCTTAATCCTGCTTCAAGGTGGGATGAAGGTCCTGGGGTGGGGGAGGGACTGAATTGTTGGAGATGGCTGATGGGGGCCTCAAAGAAAGATTAGGAATTTTCTAGTCGTGGGAGTGGCAGAAGGGAGGATGAGAACTTCATTCCAGGTGGAGCCATCAGGGCGAGCACATGCGGGGAGGTGCCAGCTGGAGCTCAGGGTGTCTGTCGGATTAATACCACAGACGAGGGCACGTGAAGAGCACCCCAGGTTCAAAGCTCGTGTGTGTCACTTTTGTCCCACATCTCACCATGAAGACTTGTACGAGAAGGGAGTGTTTCGAAAGTGAACCCCGGATGAGTCCCGGATGGAAGGACAGACTGAAGGAAGGCAAGACTAGGACAAGGGAGAGGGTAAACCACGAGAGAACCCTTGCATGGTGAGAGGACCAGAGAGGAGTGGAGGGAGCTAAGGGACACCCGCACGGACTGTTCTGTCCGCAAGGCATGGAGGGTGATCTGGATGTAGAAGGCGAGGGAGAGAGAAGATGCAAATATTTTGACTATGAGGAAATCTCTGAGGGGGAGGGGAAAGGAGGCAGCTCCAGAAACAGAGCTGCAGGGAGGTGAGAAGCGAGTTTGGTGAAAGAAAGCAGAGATGGGTGGGGAGAGCCTAAGTCTGGAGGGGCTGAGCTGGGGTGACGGTGTGATGGGGACACAGGGAGGAGAAGGGTGGGGGCGGGCACGCTGCCAAGGCTGGAATAAAGGGGTTAGTCCTATTTCCTGAGATGGATGGGAGAAGCCTGGGTATATTTGGTTTTGATGGGTTTATAGAAACAGAAGGAAAACGCTGATGAATAATGAGGGAGATTTCTGTGCTCACTAGAGAAAGCAAACAGCTCCAGCCAGTGTCAAGCCCCGGTACTAGGCTCACCACCAGCAGGTGCTCTAATTCTGGCAGGTGATAGCGGTGAGTGCAAATTCAGGTGGAAATCGGCGGGCAGGCAGGAGAAGAAACATGGCTGAAGAAGGGGAGAGCCGCCAGGACAACATGGAACTGCTCTTTGTGTTTGACGAAGGGACAAAGGTATTAACAGAGCTACCAGTAGAGAAGGCAAGAGAAAGCCATGCAATGTATGGACTCGGCTAGGTGCAGAGACACAGGAAAAGACAAGAAAACCAGAAAGCAAGTTTAGGATGGTGTAAGCCTTTGTTCGCTTTTGTTGTTTCTGACATTCATACCTCCTCCTTGAAGTGAGAGGGTCCTAAATTTGTTTGGTGGGGGGAACCACCCTTATTCAGTGTTTAGCCAAGTGCTTAGAGTTTAGTTGATTCCACTGAGCTTGGCACCGGCTTGTGAGGCTGGGTCCAATCCTGCACATTGTATTTCACCCCTGGGGCATAGTGACTGGTACACGTGTATGCGCTTTGCTCAAGTCGGAGCTAGGGAAGCTCAGTGGTGGCATTCATTATTGAGCTATTGAGGGAGAGCACCCTTCCTTCCTTCCTTCTTTCCAAAGATTTACTTGTGAGAGAGAGAGAGAGAGAAAGCACAGGGGATGGGCAGAGGGAGAGAGAATCTTTTTTATTTTTTTTAAAGATTTTATTTATTTATTTGACAGAGATCACAAGCAGGCAGAGAGGCAGGCAGAGAGAGGGGGGAAGCAGGCCCCCTGCTGAGAGCAGAGAGCCCAATGTGGGGCTCGATCCCACGATCCTGCGATCATGACCTCAGCTGAAGACAGAGGCTTTAACCCACTGACCCATCCAGTCGCTCCAGGAGAGAGAGTCTTAAGGAGACTCTGCGGCTGAGCGCGTAGCCACACGCAGGGCTTGATCACATGATCCTGAGATCCTGACCTGAGCTGAAACCAAGAGTCCATTGCTTAACTGACAGAGCCACCTGGGCATTCCAGGACCCTTTCTTTAATACTAGAGTAGAACCTAGAAGGATATAAGCTGGAGTGGCAACAGACACTTGACAGCCTTGAGGGGAGAGCTTGTCGGAGAACATGGACAGCCTAGTGGAGAGCACAGCTTCTAGCTCAAGAAACTGGGTCTTCCTGATATCCTCTGAGCTCCACGCCCAAAGCTGGCGTAGGACTAGGTGTTCAGCTGCCTGAGCAATAGACTGCTTCTCTTTCAGTTTCTCCCTTGCCACAGAAAGAGCTATGGCTGATAAAGGATGTACAGGGGTCTAGGATGGATGCACAATAAGGTGACCAAAGAGAGGAGAGGGTTGAGTGTAGGAATGGAAAAGAGGCAGAAGCAAAGTGATTGTTGGAGGTTATAAAAATAAGGCTGATCGGGATTGAGAGGAAAGGCTGACCTGACCAGGACTAGCCATTTACATATGAAGGGCGCCCTGGGCATATGGTGTATTTCACTAGCTGGTATCAGCCTAGAAGTTGAAACTGCCCTGGACACAAAGAAAAGAGCTTGCAGGGATGATATTTACACCCGGGAATACAGATAGAGGCCAATTCATTCATTCATTCATTCATTCATTCACCCAGTAAAACTTTATTAGCATCTGCAAAACACTATGGTAAGAATCAGAGGCAAAGACATGATCTTCTCTGAAGAAGTGCTTTAATGAGACAGGGCAGCAGGCAGAGAGGTCTTTATAATGCTGGGTCCTCTGCAGACAGGGGGGGTAAGTCCAAGAATTGGCACTCAGAGGGGACCAGAAGTGGTCTCTGCACGGCCAGAAATAAGGTAATAGAAGTAGGGCAGCGAGCAGATGATTCAGGGGACTACTGGTTGGGCACTGGTGGTCTAGGTGATCTTTGTTCTTCTTGGAGTCTCAGTCCCACACTGGGAAAGAGGAACCAGATGATTGTGGTTCTCTCTGTTTTTCTGTTCTGTTTCTCTTAATGCAAGTGGACGCTTGCTTATTCACGGTGTTAACCTCTGGTTATTGTAGGATGCTGTTCATTGAGGCAGTCAGAGTGGATTTTGAACGTCTTAACTTTCACAAACCGCTTGCATTTGTACAGTTGCCACTGGTTTATAAATCAGGATCTGGACTATTTTGTCCACCTGGGTGGAACAGGCTCGCACTGCTTGCCTCTCCGAACAATGTGTCTGAGCAGCTGCAACGCATATTTGATGCAATGAAAAAGCAATTTTTGTCCTTAAAATAAACAAATTTTCTCCTTCTGTAAGCCTGTCCAGATGATCAAAAGCCAGATAAGACCTTCAAACAAATTCCCTTTTACCATTTGCGATGTAAGGAACTCCTTGATTCCCAGCGAACCCTCCCCTTTCATTAATGGAAGCGCGGCTCTTATCTTGATGTATGTGTAGCTGGGGCTTCTTCAGTTCTGACAACAGGAAAAGTGGGCCACGGAACATAATGGAGCCCTGAAAAATTGCTGGCCTGATATCACTGAAATTTCTCCTTCTTTCAAGCCCGCTCCGCCCACGTGTCACGTTTGAGAAATGAAGAGCAGGAGAGCTTTGTAAAGTCGACACTCCACAAAGCTTTTTTTCTTTTAAACAGCACCTGATTACTGAGTCCTTGGCTGGGGCTCGAACACTCTTAGAGGTACACTGACAGTTAATGGGACGGAGCAGACGCTCTCTTTTGCCCTTCAGAAACTTCCAACACGGGCAAAAAACAATTAGAAAAAGAGATGGAGTTCAAGGGCTGCGGAATCCAAGGGTCTGTGGACCTGGAGGCAGGGGCTGCAGCTTCTCGACCCATGTGCCACTCTTCCCTCATAAGCAGGAAAAAAGTGTACAAATCCAACTCTCTTGTTCTCTGCCTACTTTGTGGGGAATAAAAAATAAAAATAAATTCCCCCGCGGAGGGGAACCTTGCCTGTCCAAACTGTGCCATATGGCAGTCATGGCGGAGGGGGACACTGAGATCCAGGTGGTGTTGGATGGTGAATGTGACCTTGGACCAGCCACTGCTCACGCGGAGCAGCCAGCTGTAGCTAGACAGACATCCCCAGAGGTTGCAATGAAGCTACTGGGAGTCGATTTTTTCGTCATGTCATCCCCGATGACTAGAAACCTGTCTGGTTTCTAATCTATGAAATAATGTTTGCTCAAGTCCTTTTGGTTAGATCTTCCGACCATCTTGCCTTTAATCAGTTTGGGGCAGGTCAGGGCCACAGAGGGGAGAAAGCAGATGACAAGCTCTGTCATCATAAGGCAGCTAAAGTCATCTGAATAACCACCAAGACTCCCTCCTGGGAAGATATCCAGGACACGTAAAGGTGTTACAGGTGTCAGGGTCTCCTGCTGACTCTGTGTGGGGGACGTGGGCTCTGAGATGGTCACCCTTCTCATTTGCAAGGTCTATGACTAGGACCCTGATCACCTACTGATAACCATTAGCATGGTACCTTTACCTGAAGTCCCAGACAGCTGGCCAAATATCACTTTCTTTGTCCACTGGTTGGTGGAGACCATGAATAATGGAGTACTCTAAAACTTCAAGCTGACCACTCTGAGAGAGAGTGACCCAGGTGTTAGGGAATGCATGTTTGTGTACCTTCTCAATCCATACGTTGCCGTCCCAGTCCCCTTAGGGTTGGTATTTGGAGATAAGGCCTTTAGGAAGCAATTAGGCCATGAAGGTGGGGTCCTCATGATGGTATTAGTGCCCCTATAAGACAAGACAGGAGAGACCTTGCTTCACTCACCAGGACCCGTCACCCTTCTCTGCCATGTGAGGATACAGCAAGGAGGCATCCGTCCACAAACTGGGCTGTGGGCTCTTACCAGGAACCGAGTTGGCCAGCACTGTGACCTGGGACTTTCCAGACTCTAGACTGTTAGACATAAATATTCCTTGCCCAAGCCACCCAGGCTACGGTATTTTTGTCACAGCAGTTCAAACTAAAACACCCGAGCCACTTCAACTCAGTCTGTTTGCCTTCATTTCCCTGGCCAGTTTAGAACTAACTTCTATAAGCTGGTGGTCTGCCTGGTCCCTACTTCTTACCTCACATTATTTTAAAGATTTTATTTATTTATTTATTTGAGAGAAAAAGAGTGCACAAGGAGGAGCAGAGGGAGAGGGACAAGCAGACTGTGCTGAGTGCAGAGCCCAATGCTGGGCTGGATCTCATGACCCCAAGATTACCTGAGCCAACATCAAGGGAAGAATGCTCAGTCAACTGAGCCACTCCGGCGCCCCACTTATCTCACGTTTTTATGCCGGGTTTTGCCTCATCCACCAGCCTCGGCAACTGGTAGTACTGAGCTGTGATTGAGCCAAAGCTCACCCAGGAACTCCTCGGTGCCAATGCAAGATGGCAGCATGTGACCCACGTCATGCTTCTAACACTGTTGCCATCATTTTCTTTTCTTTTCTTTTTCAAAAACATTTTTATTTATTTATTTATTTGACAGACAGAGATCACAAGTATGCAGAGAGGCAGGCAGAGAGAGAGAGAGAGGAGGAAGCAGGTTCTCTGCTGAGCAGAGAGCCCGATGTGGTGCTCAATCACAGGACCCTGAGTTCATGACCTGAGCAGAAGGCAGAGACTTAACCCACCGAGCCACCCAGGCGCCCCTTGCCATCATTTTCTGAGGACAAAAGTCTATGAAGGAAGTGGATAAAGTTGCTCACTAGCTCCTACAAAGAATAGATCCCAGCAGTATCAACACAACATCTACAACTTTCCACCCAACGCGCTCAAGGTAGCCATCAACAAAATCTACTGTCTAAGTACTCTTCATGGGCATCTCCCTGTCTGAGCAGTTCAGTGCCAAGTCCTGTCTGAAAGCTTCATCTGCTAGAGCACAGGGAAAGGAGTGAATGGAATGGAATTTCTGGAGGATAAGAGAGCAACAAGAATACCCTTGTCTCAGAAAATCAGTGGTTATGGATACTATGAAGAGAGGGATTTCATGAAAGAGGCCAAGAAGGAGGCCTGAGGGAAGACATCCTCCCCCTTAATTTTCTTAGTTTGCCTAGCTTTCATTCTGGCCCACCTCTTGCCTACCCTCCATCCCCCTTAAAGCCAGTAGACTATTTCCATCTGGGACTTTTCCCACCCAAGATTCTACTGCTAAGGACCTGCAATTCAGATGGGCTGATCTGAGCCCAGACTGTGGCCAAGAGAAAAAAAAGACGAGGATGATGGACTCTCAGCAAGTAGAACCACAGGGTCACCTCTGATGTTCTCTCTCATGTACCATCTCCAGGTGTTTCCTTGGCTCTTCTATGTTCCCTTCCCTTTCTCTTCTACCTCAGTTTCAAGGTGTTGGTGGCATTATTGCCATTGCTGAGTTCTCCCCTGAGTTCTGCTCTGAGCTCTCATTTTCTCCTGGAGGAGAATTGACAACTCTGTGGAAGCAGTCACCTTATTTTATCTCCTTCCTTGTGGCAGCCAGAAGGCAGGGAGAAACTGCCTGATCTAAGCGCCTGGGAGGATCCCCCTCCTCCTCTTCCCTTGCTCATACAACCATAAAATAGGGAAAGAAATGTCAGCTGAAAAGTGTAACATTTTCCTTGATAAGCGTGAGGGGTCAGAGGATTTCTGTCAATTTCTCTTTATCTTCCATTGCCAGGGCTCTTTTATTCCACCTCCTGCTTTCCTGTTCTGTCGCTTAGTTTCTGTTTTGTGTGGAATTTGCTGCTTTTTGAAAAGTTAGTGTTGTCCAATGAGCCAAAACGAGACAGAAAATGGAAAAAGAAACTGAGCTAAGGCACTCAGACTCCCTCCTTTGCTTCCATTCAATACACCTTCATCAAGCAGCTGGTCTGTGCCATGCACTGTGTGGGGAGGGACACAGCTGTAAGTCTTGCTTCTTCTCTGCAGGGACCTGAGCTGGATGGGAGCTAAGGAACGACCACCCTTTGTGGGGCAAAGATGAAAGCTGGATGGAGGTGCTAAAAGTGGCTGACCAGAACGGCAATGATGGAAAGGGTGTTGGGATCATTTTCTGTGACATGTAACTCTTAAAAGTCCCTCTGGGAGTACTGAAATTTTCAGTTTAAGGAAAACTACCTCTGCCCAGTAGGGGCATAGCCATTGAGATACGCACTTGTATTATTTTTGTGGCTTATTCTAAAGCTGTGGTTCTCAACTGGAGGATGTTTGCTCACCCTTCCTCCACCCCTTTTCAGGGACATTTATTAATATCTGGGAACATTTTTGACTGTCGTAATTGGGGTGGGGAAACCGTGGTGGGGAAAGGAAGGATGATCGTTACTGGCATCTATAGGTCAAGGTCGGAAATGAGGTAGATGTCCTTCAGTACACAGACAGCCTCCCACAACCCAGGATCATCAGACCTAAACTATCGCTAGTGCTGGGGCTGAGAAACCCCATCCTAAAGGAGGAGACCCCAGTCCATTGGCTAACTGTGCAGTGAAAGTGGTAAGTAGCATTGCAAGCACTTGCCACGTGTCAGGAATCATTCTTAAGGTTTTAAGTGTTGTAGCTTCTTTCTTTCTTTCTTCCTTTTTCTTTTCTTTTCTTTTCTTTTCTTTTCTTTTCTTTTCTTTTCTTTCTCTCTTCCTTTCTTTCTTTTTTTTAATGAGAAGAGTGAATCCTTGAGAAATTAAGACTTTTGCTGAAATCAAGGCTTGAAAGGCAGCTGGGTCAGGATCTGAACTGCAACAGCCCAGAGTCCAGTGCACCTGCCCTTGACCACTTCACTAGGAAGTGGAAACTAGAAGAGGGGATAGAGGAAAAGGGGCAACTTCAACAGCTTGTCTTTGTAATGGAAATGATCGGGGTTTCCTGTCTCTAAAGGGGGTGGGTGGATCCTGATGAACAGGAATGAAGACGTCCTGACTGGACGGGACCCACATTTAATGACAGGACACACGGCTCCTCTTAAACCACGCTCACCCTGCCAGGCGGACGACCCTGCGTCCGAAAGTAGGTCCGCAGCCTCAGCCAGACTTGGAACCCTTTGAAATACCACGTTGGAAACTTCTTGGCAGAGCCTAACAATGGAAACCATAAGCAGATTCTAAATTACCATTATCATTAATCGGGGTTGACATTTAACAACCCCCTCCTAAGTACTGTTCAATCATTGTCCCTTTTCATTCCTTTCTCCCAGATTCCCACAGGCCTTCTTAGAGTGAAGGGTACCTGAGCCCTGCCCCTGTGTGTGGTCCTCGACGGAACAATGGAGGCAAAGTAATCCCTGACAGAGCAGCCTGGGACCTTGGACATAAAGCAGATATGGGGGCCCAGCCAGGGCCCTGCAATCTGAGAGAAGGCCATAGGGAGCAGTGCAGAAAGGGGAAGAGGATGTGGGAGAGAGGCCAGGCATTCAGGGGTGGGTGGGAGCGAGGACAGCCAATGATCCGGAGTAGGGAAATGGAGCCAAGAGCACGTTTGTGTTCATACATACCCAGAGCTGTCACTTTAATGGATTCCGAAGAAGGAGGCAAACATGCTCTACAGGTGGCCTGGGAAACCAGCTTCGTATGAGAGAAGAGTTTTAAAAAATCCTTAATTCAGAAAACCTACTTATTAATTGCTGTTTTAGAACTCTTTCTTTAATAAGTATTAGCTATGTTTCAGATTTTTATTTTACTTAATTTAATTTAATTTAATTTTTTTCCAGTGCACGTAGGTTTTCGAAACTGCAAAAGGTCCGGGCCACATCTCTGATCTGTCCATTCACTCCTTCATTTATTCTGCAAATATTTGTTGAGATTCCACTAAGTGCCAAGCATTATTTACAGCATTGGGGCTACAAGTGTGGGCAAAATAGACATGGGCTTGCCCTCTTGGAGCTCACATTCTAGAGGGGGAGACAGAATAAGACAGTGAACATTACAAATAAGTAAATGACTTCTGTGACTAAAAGGACACAATCCACAGAATGGAAAGGCAACCTGTGGAATTGGAGAAAACTTTTGCAAATCACATATCTGATAAGGGGCTACTATTTAGAATATATAAAGAACTTCTATAACACAACAACAACAAAACCCAAATAACCAGATGAAAAAGATGGGCAAAGAACTTGAATAGAGATTTCTCCAGTTATACAAGTGTCCAACACGCACACCTGAAAAGATATTCAACAGTACTAATCATTAGGGAAATGCAAATTAAAACCACAGTAAGATACCACTTCATACCTATTAAGATGGCTACTACAAAAAAAAAAAAAAGACAAAAGCAAACAGAAAATCACAAGTATTGGCAAAAACATGGAAGAAATGGGAACCCTGGTACACTGTGGCAGGAATGTAAAATGGTGCAGCTACTGTGGAAAACAGTATGGCAGGCCCTCAAAAAGGTAAAAATAGAATTACACTATCATTAAGCAATTCCACTTCTGGGTGTATAATATGCCTCAAAGAATTGAAGGCAGAGTCTCAAAGAGATACTTATATACCCATGTTCATAGTAGTGTTATTCACAATAGCCAACCCAAGTGTCCACCGGTGGATAAACAAAATGGAGGACATACATGGAATAGTATTCAGCCTGAGAAAGGAAGGAAATTCTGATACATGATACACATGTATACAGATACAAATTCTGATACACATGATACAATATGGATGAAGCTTGAGCGCATTATGCTAAGTGAAATAAGGCAGCTACAAGAACACAAATATGGCATGATTCCACTTATACGATGTACCTAGAAGTGTCAAATTTATAGAGACGAACATAGGATGGTTGTTGCCTGGGGGTGTGGGTGGGGTTGGGGGTGGAGAGTTGTTGTTTCATGGGGACAGATGAAAAGGGTCCCGGAGATGGATTGCACAACAATGTGAAAGTACTTAACGTGAATACACATACATAAAACATGCTTAAGATGATAAACTTCGTGTTATGTGTATTTTACCACAATGAAAAATTTAAAAATGTAAGGTGACTGTCATGGAGACATGGATATAAAGCAATGTGACGGGGAGTGGGTGTGTGGGATAGAGTTGGTCGCATCTTAAACACCCGGGCCTTTAGGTAAACCTCACTGAGAGAGCGACATCTGAGTGAAGGCTTGTAAATGGTGAGGGAGTGAGCCAGATGGACCGAGGCAGAGGGTGCCTCTAGGGCAAAGGCTTTAGGTAGCTTGGTGTGCTTGAGGGACAGGAGCCCAGTGAGGACTGAACCAGGTGAGCACAGGGGAAGAGAAGCAATGGATTGTGCTGGGCCTTGGAAGCCATTGTAAGGCTCTGGCTTTATCCTGAGTAAGGGTGAAGCCACTGGAGGGCTGAATAGGGAAGTGCAAGGAGCTGGCTGATGTTTTAATGGGATCACTCCTTTGGCTGTGCTGAGAAAGGACTGTAGAGGGCAGGAAAGGAAGTTGGGAGACCAGGTGGAGGCTACTGTGTCACCTGGAAAGAATGAATTATGGTGGCTCGAACACAGGTGGGAGCAGCAGAAGTGTTGAGAAGTGGCTAGATTCTAGATAAACGGTGAAGGCAAAGTCAACTCAGTTTCCTGCTGAACTGGAATGTGTGTGTGAAAGAAAAAAAACGAGTCAAGGATGACCTCAAGACCTTTGCCTTGAGCCCCCGGAAGGGTGGAATTAGTGTTACCCGAAATGGGGAGAGCGGCAGGCGGAGCAGTTTGGGGGGGAAGGGCTGGTGTTCGATTTAGACATGTTAAGTCGGAGATGATGATTGCATATTCAACAGGGATAACTGGGGGAACATGGGTCAGGAGTTCAGGGGGGAGGTTCCAGCCGGAGAAGTCAACTGGGAAGCTTTCAGAAGATAAGTGGTCGAGATTGAAAGCCGTGGGTCCAGAGGAGATCTCCAGAGTGAGGGTAGGTAGAGAAGGGAGGAGGCCCTCAAACGCTCCCACGAGGACCTAACGTTTAGAGGTTGAGAGGAAAGGAGGGCCCAGAGCAGGAGACTGAGAAGCCCAGACAGCAGCTGCGGTTCAGCGCCCACAGTATCCGCAGAGAATCTCCACATGAAGCATGCACTTTTATATGCTGGACCTGAGGAAAAATTAAATCCTAGGAGGGAGAAGCGACATACTCAAGTCCCACCGTGAGTCAAAGCCACACTGGAAGTATGTGTTCCTCATGGCACCCTGTCTACTGAGGAGTCAGAAAGGAAACACCTTGTTGTAAGGGGGTGCAGACCAAACCTTCAGTCAAGTAGAAAAGTTCTTTCTTTAAGCTCCTCTGGACCAGTGCGTAATTAGATAGTATGCTACAAACTCTGTGAAACTGACCATCCACAGTAAGCAAAGGGGAAGGAAAAGACCAGCGAACTATGGCTCCTGTTGACTTCATGGGATCGTACAGTTAATAAGGTGGCAGTGTTCACCCAGTTATAAATTTAACTTTCAAATTGGCTTCCTCAGAGACATTGTCTGCTCAAACCTATCAAAAGCTTCTCGTTTTCTTGAAACTCTTAAATCACTGGACCCATCGGAATACCTGGGAACGGTTTGGACACTTGTGTTAAGAGACATTTTCACAAGAGTCCACCAGGTAGAATAAAGAGAGCTTTGCAACCAGATGTTATCTGTAAAATGGTGTCTGAGGAGATGTGAGCCATGTATTCTGAGACAGTGCAGTCCATGATGTGGTGGAGCTCAAGAAGTTTAACTTACATCATCACTTCCTTGGCACAATTAATACGTTGCATATTACGCCTTAGCCTAATCTCTCTTCACAAAGATTTTAAAATTGGCCAAAAAACCCCCCAAGAAACAAAAAACCCAAAGAATTCAATGATATTTTTTCCCCACAGTACACATACCTTTTCTTAGATCCTTCTTTCCCTAATAGCTGCTCCATATCTCATCCTTTCTAAGCTCGGATTTTCAGAAAAACTTAGAAGAAGGAAGAAAAGTAAAGGGTGTGTGCTGTGGGAAGTGCTATGAATTGTGTGACTGATGAATCACAGACCTGTACCCCTGAAACAATACATTATATGTTAATTTTAAAAAAAGAAAAAAACCCAAATCACCCATAAGATCATGCTCCAGAATCGGTAGCCGCTACTAATATTTTAACGTGTTTACTTCTGGTGGATTTTTCCTCCTGGTGTTTAACTTATTTTTATTTATT
The DNA here is from genome assembly GCF_009829155.1 of Mustela erminea. Lineage (NCBI taxonomy): Eukaryota > Metazoa > Chordata > Mammalia > Carnivora > Mustelidae > Mustela > Mustela erminea. The sequence continues at coordinate 45,140,965 of NC_045629.1, read as the reverse complement.
CATGGTTATATAAGCATAAACCTTTAGGTTATTCATACTTCCCAACCAGCTGGATTGTTCTGGGTTCATTGCTTCTGGAGAAATAGGTGACTGATGTGTGCTCTTTCTCTGACAAATAAAATCTTAAAAGAAAAAGAGAGAGAGAGAGATGACTGGATGGCTCAGTTGGTTAAGTTAAGCATCTGCCTTTGGCTTAGGTCATGATCCCAGGGTCCTTGGATTGGGGTTCCCTGCTCAGTAGGGAGCCTGCCTCTCCCTCTGCCTGTTGCTCCCCCAACTTGTGCTGTCTCTATCTCTAAAAAATTAGTAAAATCTTAAAAAAATATATGTGACCGATGACTGAGCCGAGAGCAGAGAAAATGGGAATCTCTCCTGGCTTTCGAGTTTGAAAAGCCAATGTGCTTAGTTGTATAGAGACCACAGACCGCAGTTCTGAGAACAGGATTTGGGGAGTATAGGACCTTCTCCTTTGCCCCAGCCCTCTAATACGCACGCACACACATACTTTTCCTTCGAGAAGAAAAACAACAACAATCTAGTTGTCCTAAGCACTGTTCTCCAGGTTTGCCTCCAGGAAGACTGGCAACACCTCAGGACGGACTACCAGTGCTGAGAGCAGAGGAGCTAGTCCCTGTTTTCCAAGTGGGACCTGGGAAAGTGGTAAAAATTACAGAGAAAGGAAGAAATGGCTGTGGGTGTGTCTAGGCAACAAAGCCTAAACCAGTCTCATGGAAAGTTCTGCACCTCCCTGCTGTTTGGAAGCAGCAAGATGATCCAGTTGGGGTTGACTTAGACTGGAAATGAGGATGATGTCCAGACTGGGGCTGAGCTTCCCTACGGATGCCCAAAGGCTGTGTGGATACTGTAGAGCTGATAGGAGAAAGGCAGACACCTGGATTCTGAGGTTCCGTTTCTAGAGCTCCAAGGTTCAGATATCAAAAGGAAATTAAATTGTCATGACAAATATTTTTTCACCCTCACTTTGAGTTTGATTCCAATGATTAGCAGTCAGGACACTTGGAGGAGACTAAGTATCACTATTCTTGCCTACCTTTGTCTTAGGGGTTTACTGGGTGACTAGAAAAGGAATAGGAAATGTTGTAAGTCTGACATCTTTGACCTGTAGAGTGTGTCTCCACAACACTTTATGTTGAAAGTCACAAAACCCCATGAATTAGTTGAGCCTCGAGCCCAAGACATCATTTTTGATTTGGCATCTCAGGGCCTTCTCCCTCTCTAGTCATTGTACCCAAGTGCTTGTGAGATGTAGGGCCACTAGTATGGGATGACCACTAGTTCCTAGATACCCTTTTTTTTTTTTTGTTAAGAACCGGACTAGAACAGAACACTTTTTGATCTTATCAGGTTATCTTTCGCTTAGTGACTAGTTGGCTGTCTGTAGGCTTTCTTCAGTTGCCTCCACACACAGGCCACTGCTAGATACTCAGTTCTTGGGAGTAAGTGCCTCATCCTCTCGCTTTTACCCAGGAGTGGCCTGTTTAAAAGCCTGTCCCAGGAAGTGGAACAGCTTCTGAATAAGCTGCTTTACATTGAGGAAAGCGATTGTGATGAAACCCGGCCAGGATTTGCCTTGCAATGTGCAGGTGCTTCCTGCTGGGAGGCTCGTACCATACCATTTAATGGGAACTCTCTGACCTGGCTTGACACAACTCGCGTGGTCCATTTCCTCTCCTCCTTCAAGAAGATTCTCTCTTTTAAGGCCTGGCTCCTGAAAAATATGTGAGTGACCTGAGGGGAGAGACCCAGGGCCCCATCCTTATTCAGACATATCTCTGGGAACAGGACGGGTCTAACCGATCGTGTTTACTGTTTAGTATTTTAGCAGCAAGATGTTAATTTGACAGGAATGTCATCATTCAGACTTATTCTTATGCTATTTATAAGATACTTGACTCATGCGCATGCTGAAGAGTAAGACTGAATTATTATTTTGCAAATCCTTTAAAAAAGTTACTTGGAAAATTGTATTATTTTAGCTCTCCATGTCTCCACAAAAGAGTCAAGAAGACTCTGCCGATGATTCCCTTAATACCTTCCAGAAAATCAATTTAACTTTGCTTTACTTTAGTTTCCTGGACACAGAAACAAACGTTTGGGGCTTTAGAATTTCTTGATACCTTTAGAGAAAAGAGGTCTTTGAGAATATTCAGAGGAGGAGGGGAAACGGGAGGGGAGCAGAGCAGGGGTAAGATCTACTTCGCTCTTGGAGTTACAGGATGTGTCCCCTATAGGAATTTTTTCCTCTCTCCTTGGTTGGTCACTGGGAGAACTGAGGTTTCCTTAGCTGCTGAGGGGAATTAAACTGTGCACTTCCCTGCTCTTGGAATCTAAATGTGCGTAACACACACACACACACACACACGTGTGCATACAAACGTCCACTCTTGTGTGTGTACATACTTGTATTCAAGTGTATTCAAGTGTGTGTACGTAGCTGTATTCAAGATTCAAGGGTTTTGGAGATCAGACATGATTGGAAAGACTCCTTAGTGAACAAGTAGAACAGTATTTATTGGACGCTTATTATGAATTGGGCCCGGTTTGTATTAACTCATTTTATGCCTTATTTTACCGTCCCCCAAAAAACCATCACCTGAGGTGTTTGTTATACTTGCCTCCTTTTCCGGATGAGAAAAGTGGTACCCAAAGTGATTATGTTACTTGCTTGTGCTCACACAGCTATTCTGTGCCAGATCAAGAATTCAAGCCCAGGCCTGGCTGACGATGGAGTCAGATCCATGCCAGAAGGTCAGAGCCTGAGGGCTCTATGCATCTTAGAGATCTGACCTTGAAGCATTGCAGAATTACCTCAGGACCCTCAATCTCTCACGTGGTATGGGGTCTGTGAGGACATGGGGTGGGCACTATAGGCCCTGGAAGTGCTGATGTGGGCTCACACCCCTGACACAGATCATCTGCTCTCATTTCCTCTTGTGAACCTGTTTTGGTTAATTTTATGTGTCAACATGAGCTGGGATTCAGTGCCCAGATATTTCCTCAAGCATTCTACGGGTTGCTTCTGTGAGGGTGATTTTTTAGATGGGCTTCAATGACATTTTTTTTAAAAAGGTTTTATTTACTTATTTGACAGACAGAGATCACAAGTAGGCAGAGAGACGGGGGGTGGGGAGCGGGGGGGAAGCAGGCTCCCCATTGAGCAGAGAGCCCGATGCAGAGCTCAATCCCAGGACCCTGAGATCACGACCTGAGCTGAAGGCAAAGGCTTAACCCACTGAGCCACCCAGGCACCCCAGCCGACTGCTTTTTAAGTGTGAACTTGGTGGGGCCAGGAGTTTTGGTCCACAGTGGGCACCCCACCCCTTCCTGTCCATTCTCACTCTAGGTGCGCTGACCTTCTTGTTCCTTGATGGTGCTCCTTCTGGGCTTTTCATTTAAGGGCTGAGTTGCTGGTAACAATATCCTGCCAGACGCTGCCTTCTGTTTTCCTCTTCATAGTCAGGCTCTGGCTTATGGATCAACTCCTGGAAAGCTTTCTTTTTTTTTTTTTTTTTTAAAGATTTTATTTATTCATTTGACACAGAGAGATCACAAGTAGGCAGAGAGGCAGGCAGAGAGAGAGAGAGGAGGAAGCAGGCTCCCCGCGGAGCAGAGAACCCGATGCGGGACTCGATCCCAGGACCCTGAGATCATGACCTGAGCCGAAGGCAGCGGCTTAACCCACTGAGCCACCCAGGCGCCCGAAAGCTTTCTAATGTTCAGGACAGAGCAGCTTTCCAGTCTCTCCAGTCTCTTTCTCGCACCTGCTTTGCTTTTTTGTTGTTTGTTTAATTATTTGTTTAAGAGCAAGAGAGAGCACAAGCAGGAGGAGCAGCAGAGGGAGAGGGAGAAGCAGGCTCCCCAGGGAGCCTGATGCGGGGCTCTATCCCAGGACCCTGAGATCATGGCCCTGAGCCAAAGGCAGATGCTTAACCCGCCCAGGTGCCGCACCTGCCTTGTTTTACTGTCTTCCTTGCAAGTATCGTTTCTGTTGCGTCCTGTTTCTTTACTTGTTTAGGGTTGGTCTTTCCCCCACCAGAATGTCAACATGGTGGGAGTCTGCTCAGCCTTTTCTGTCTTCTCCCTGCTGTGTTCCTAGTACCCAGAACATTGCCAACTCTGAACAGGAGCTCCGTGAATAGTGGGCTGAGTGAGTCGATGAATGAATGAATGAATGAGTGAATGAGTGCATGTTATCGAAGCACTCAGCTAGTGAGACACGGGTGTGCAGGTGTGTGATATCCGAATGGTGAGAAGAGAGTAAATTGCTCATTTTGGAAGGTGCATTAACTCTTCCAGGCCCCTAGGGTATCATTTAGTTCACTGGAACCGTAATTTACCAAACAGTACCTTAGGGGCTTAAAAAAAGTTAATGCACCTCCAAAAGTTTCTCATTTACACCAGGGAGTAGTTTATTTACCCAGCAGGGTTTGACCTAATAGGTCTTAACTTCATTTAAGAGAGTCATAAGGACTTTACCACTTTTCCACCTTTACATTTCCTACCCTAAACATCTATCTGTTTGTGGAATATTTGTGCCGGTTGTTGGTGTGTACCTGCATGTGTGTGCGTGCACACACCCCATCTCCATATTAAAACCAAGACCTAAGGACGTTGCCATCTAATATAAATACTTCATATATATTTTAGTTTGGATAATTTAAAAAATCTGCATACTATAATCTTTCAGATAATGTTACTTTAGTGGCTTCTTGGTATATATAACAAGTAATTGCTTAATTAGTTAATGTTTTGTCTTTTATCCAATAATCCAGTTATAAATATTAGAGAATGTAGAAAATTCTATGCATGTGGGTTACTAAGATTTATCTGGAATACGTAGTCTTATTTTGTGTTATGTGATGTTATTTTATTTAAGGTTTTTGCTGTTTCAAATAACAAAGCTGTTTCTACTCCTAGTCTTGATATGTTTGTTCCGAGAGTTTCCAGATTTTGCCTAATCTTTCCTTTTTTTACCAACTACTGTCAATTCTGTACTGTTAGAGCATGTCAAAAAAATTTCCTCCACTCCTGGGTTTATTTTTTAAAAGATCATTCTTATGGATTGAAGCTGTGGAAATATCTTTTTAAAAAATTGTCAAACTGATGTTACAGGACTTGGTAAAACGTATTTCTCAACTTCAGGGTCAAATCAGGTAGGATTATTACCAGGATTCTTAGCTACCCTGCTACTAGGGTAGCAGACTTTTTGATAAAACAAGTTGTGGGCAGAGATTTCCAAAAATGGTAAAAAAAAACCCCCAAAAAACCTATTAATTAAGAGTTCCCTAATTTAGACTATGATAATTCATCCTGAACTGGGTTTAAATATGCCCTTGCTGTGGAATGAGGGGGTTTGCTAAGCAAATAATAGTGTAAACCAGGTCGTGGAGAACAAACTCTTTTGAGAACATTAGCATAGTATGGAAAAATCCTGATAGAGTCATTTAATTTTTGCATCACAAAGTTCTGTTGTTGTTAAACGCTGTAAAAATATATCCCCCTTTTTTTTGTTTTGGCTAATGTGGTAATTGAATTCAATGTATAGATATTATATTTCCTTAGGGATATTATTCTGGATAATAGTCACAAATATGCATGAGTCAGTAGTTGTTAATATTTAGGATATTGGATCTATGAAGGATTTATTTATTTATTTGTTTATACAAAGATTTTATTTTTAAGTAATCTCTATACCCAACATGGGGTTGAACTTACAACCCCAAGATCAAGAGCCCTACTTTCCCCTAACTAAGCCAGCCAGGCACCCCTGGATTATGGATATTTTAAAAGATATTTTCTGATGCAGACTTAAGGTTTCGTGAATTAATATGTTCTTTAAAAGTTGCTTGCAGCAAAACATCAACAGAATCTGGAGAAATGGAAGTTTTCTCTTTAAGATCGCAGAAACTCTCTAATTTCTAACAGATTATTTATTATAGCAAGCAGTTTATGTATTTGAAATAAACAGATTTTATTTTAGTATTCCATCATTTCAGACTTTTCACTAGTTCAGAATTTATTTTTCCTGTTAATTAAAGTGGTTGCCTGAATTATTACTGCACTGGAAAAGCATTTTTAGTGAAGTGGGTTTTGCTACAATATTTCTTTTGTGTCTTATTTAAAAAAAAAAAACATTAAAACTGGACTGTATAATAGAAATACAGACAGTGTTGGAAAGGGGTTTGGGTGAGTGCTGTTGTCATGACGACCTTTGTTGGTGTCCTCCCGAAGAGATTTTCCTACCTCTGTGTTATCAACAGGTGGTAACGGTATTTAAAAGATCAAGGGTCTAACTTTACTAATTTGACCCTGGCATTCTGAACAGCTACCCCTTAAATTCCTAGGTCCTTAATGGGGCTCGCACTTGGCTGTCAGGTTGTAGAAGTAGCTGGTGCCCTGTGTTCTGATTCTATTTCATATCCTCAGGTGTGAAGGCTATACCTAAATTCAGATTTTTTTTCCTGAGCCCTAACATACGACCTTGCTTTCATCTGACAGCTGAGGATGAAAAACTATACCCTGAAAATGGTCTTGTCTTACAAATAGGGAAGTCTGAGCTGGTTCATCATCGACTATTGGATGCTTTCAGGAATATAATTTGAGTCTTGTCATTTCTTTTTTTAACATTTATTTTGGCTTCCCTAGCATGAAAGACATCCAGAGGATGTAAAAGTGACACAACAGATTCATGTCAGAAGATAGGAAGAGCATGGCAGGAGGAAATATCAAGCTGGGTATTCAATGTGATTGTTTTAGTCAAAATGATTTGTTTGGTGCTACCCATGTGTGTTTTAAAATCCTTGAATGACTTAATTTTGTATAGCCCTGTAGATCTCCTTTTCTGATTCTTTGGTTAGATCAAGTTTTAAGTCCTGATGAAAGCCAATGCTGATTCAAGCATAATCAGATTGAAAACGACTTCTGGAGTCTGCAAGAACGCAGATCAAGTTCAGAAATATCCTAAATGTTACAGGATCCATACAAGATCCTAAGTGTTCTAGGAGTGGTGAGGCATTATTCTGCTTTAATTTATTATCGGAAGGTCTATGCTTTCAGGGAATTTGTTATATATTTATTGGTAATTTTTCACCAGATTTCATTACACTGAAGAAATATGTAAATATGTGTGAGAAAGCAGTAGTTAGCCTCAAGTGACAAATAGTAATCGTTACTTTAATCTCATATTTCAATTAGCCTTAATCTTTTGTTTGTATAGCCTTGAAAAGCTGTAAAAATCAGTCATTATAGTTTAATTACTAACCATTATCCCGGGTGGCTAACTCCACTTCCTTCTAAACAAGTTCCTTCTTTCATTTCGTTTTGAAATGCCACCATTGGCTTTCTCAAAGATAGTATTACCCTTTATATGGCAGGCTTTGTAAGTTATACTGGAGAATATTTGATGTTTTGTTGCTTCTTCCTGGTCCAAGGAGCTGCTTCTTTTTCTTCTTTCTTTTTTCTTTTTTTCCCTTTTGAACTGGCCTGTTTGCTGTTCCACTCAGAAAAGAATCACACTTAAGTTTTTACATAATGACAGAAGTTGACTGTTTCCTGCTCTAGTGTTTATTTAGTAAAACATTTTACATTCCTGGATAGATACCAGTCTGTCATTAATGGATTCTTGGCTTTGGGCCAATAGCTAATAGTTTTATTGGTCCTCATAACATAGCTATGTGATTTTTGTAATCACAAGGGGCTCTTTTCTGTTTTTCTTTCTTTCCCCCCCCCTTAAAAAAATAACCTAACAGCCCAGAGATGCACTAAATGTAAGAATGCAGCATTTCTCTTTAAATCATTATCTACTCCTCTTCATTCATTTCTTTTTGCTCTTTGGAAATTCTCACATATCTTGGCGTATTTGGAACAGGGTTGGAACTCAATCGCTGGATTCTACTCCCAGCTTTCTCATTGCCTTAAGGGGAAGGGGCCTGGCAAGGCTCATTTTCTCTGCGAGGTGGTGTTGATTTGCCCACCTAAATAGGGGAGGGGCAGGAAGGGTTATTTATAGTATGGGAGTTTGTCAAGCTTTATTTGATTGCTTTAAGCATTCAGTAAGGGAGACCAACATTTGAAATCTTGAAGTCAGGTACGCAAAAAAGGAAAAAAAAAAAAAAGATCTTTATAATTGGGTGAGTGTAAATGAAGCTTGTACATTTCATGGTGTTTTTTTTTTTCCCCCCCTCCTTTAGAAGCCTAGGTGTTAGTTGTGAATTCAAACCTTCCTCTTTGCTCTTGACCTCACACAAAGCTACACTGTGGTGCCTTTGTAACTTTGATGCTTGGTGCCATTTGCTGTTTAGATCTTTCTCCTCCAGCTCCCCATGTATTTTAAAATGAAAGTACTTTGTGTCTTTAAATTCCCCCCAAACTCAATCTTCTTCCTAATGCCCAAGTCACTATGAAATTCCAGGATCCCAAAGCCATCTTAAAATAAGTTGGATTGATTTTCAAACATTTAGCCAGCCTGTATCCTGCAACAAATACGACTTGATCACAGTTTTAAAATATTTTTATGTATTGCTGGATTCTATTTGCTAATATATTTTTAAGAATTTCTGCCTCAAAAAAAAAAAGTTAGAAATTGGTCATAGTGATAACTAAGTTGTGTTTCAGGGATGGCAGATCCTTTACCTATGCCTTAATATATACGACACAGGAACAACCAAACATGGCAGTAATGTATGCAACTGTGGAAAAATTTGGAAAATATAAAGACAATAGACTAGGATAATCACTCTTGATTCCCACCCTCATCATGTCACAATGACAGGTACACATTTTCACCCATTTCTTACAGTAGTTGTTTTTCTCCACTTTTGGACATACTTTGCATTCTCCTTGATTTACTTATAGGATGCTCATTTCCACATGCCATCTGAATTATTAGTATCATTTTAAAGAATGTATAATATTTCATTACAGGAATTATATCATAATTTACTCAAGCATCTCCTAGTATCAGGCATTTTGTTTTTCTTTTCTTTTCCTTTGCAGTCAAGAAGAATGTTGCAGTGAACACATGTGTGCATAAACCCTTACCTGAGTCTTAGAGTTCTTGAAGACTGCACAATTTTTAATGCTACCCCCATCGTATATTAGAGGCATCCAGTTCCATTGGTGGACACTCACCTCTGGCAAGTAACTCCAGGGAAAATACTTGGCCCAGGGACTAGTAAATAAGAACGCTCTATTTTGGTGCAAAGGTTTGCCTTCAAAAACAGGTAAGAGTCTCAGAGTTTGGTAAGTGGGGAGAAGGTCCTAATCATTTTAAGGAAAGAGGTTTGCTCTTGTTCATCTGGAGAAGTAAGGGTATGACATATGTGCAAATACGTTTTGGCGGCATGACACAGCTGGAGAGGAAGGTGTGCCTTGGTGCCACAGGTCAAGTTTATTTAACACTGTGATGTTTTAAAACAGGATGATGCCATTTCAGTCAAATGTCCCAGAACAACAGTGTGTTTTGCAAGGCAGTTCTTTGACAAGAAATCTTAAAAATAAGTGTTTTCCTCTTTTGAAAACAATGCCTATGAATAAGTCAGATACTATATAAAACAAACTAGCCACAATATAAAATGTATTAGAAAAGCCAAGACAAAAGACTCTAGATAAGTGTATCACTAATCACCTGTTAGTCCCTTAGCTGTAATAGCATACTTTTGTTTCTATGTGAAATTAATTCTTTGTTTATATGTGCTCTTATGTTAAAAATGATGTGTGGATTTATGGAACTTAAGAAAACACTAGCTAAATATAAAAGCCCATAACACAACTGGTTATATAACATAACTGGTACAGCCACTCTGGAGAACAGTGTGGAGGTTTCTTAAAAAGTTTAAAATAGAACTCCCCAACAATATAGCAATTGCACTACTAAGTATTTACCTAAAGCATGCAAAAATACTAATTCAAATGGATACATGCACCCTGATGTTTATAGCAACATTATTAACAAGAGCCAAATATGGAAAGAGTCCAATTGTCCTTTGACTGATGAATGGATAAAGATGATGTGATATATATATACATATATATGTGTGTGTGTGTATATATATATATATGTGTGTATATATATACACACACACATACACACACACACATATATATAATGGAATATTACTCAGCCATCAAAAGAATGAAATCTTGTCATTTGCAATCACATGGATGGAGCTAGAGTATTATGCTGAGTGAAAGACAAATACCATATGATTTCACTTATATATGGAATTTAAGAAACAAAACAAATGAGCAAAAGGACAAAAGAGAGAGAGAGAGGCAAAGCAAGAAACAGACTCTAAACTATAGAGAACACACTGATGGGGACCAGAGGGGACGGGGATGGGTGGGTGAAACAGGTGATGGGAATTAAGGAGGACACTTGTTGGGTGCCTGGGTGGCTCAGTTGTTGGGTGTCTGCTTTCAGCTTGGGTCATGATCCCAGTGTCCTGGGATCAAGTCCCGCCTCGGGCTCCCTGCTCAGCAGGAAGCCTGCTTCTCCCTCTCCCACTCTCCATGCTTGTGTTCCTGCTGTCACTGTCTCTCTCTCTGTCAAATAAATAAATAAAATCTCTTTAAAAAAAAGAGAGAGAGAGAGAGCACTTGTGATGAGCACTGGTGCTATATGGAACTGTTGAATCATGATATTGTACACCTGAAACTAATAACACACTGTTTGTTAACTGGAATTTAAATAAAAACTTAAAAAAATAAAAGCCCATGTTTTCATGTGATAAGATTATTGTCAGTATTTTGATTTGCTTAGCTGATGCTTTCAAATAGTGGCATGCTCCACCTCCTGGGTTCAACCTCACCCTCTCTTCCTGTTAATATCAGAGCCAGGTGTATTTGGAGGCTGAACGAAGGAATAGAAATGGGTTATTGCTTTTGCTGTTTCTGATTATTAAATTAAGACTGTTGCTTATCAGATTTGGGGGAGGACATTTTCTTCCCTCTGGATACCATAGAGCTTTTTTTGTGTAAGTTCTGTTTGGGCCACCAAGCCTAGTTCTGAATTTTGTTAACGGACCTTGGTTGATGGTTCAGTAAAACCCCGTCAAGCAGGCCAGCCAGGGGAGCACAGCTTCTGTCTTGAGTTACTTTTGTGTGAAAATCCAGGCTGACCAAGTGGATTTCACACCCAGTGGGATGATACAATATTCAGAGCAGTTTCGGGGTCTCCTAAGAGGTGCACTCGGGCACTCCAACTCTGGCTGGAAGAGAGTGTGACAACTGAGCTGTAGCCAACACATTGGTTTGGTTTTTGCCCAAGAACCAGCTGGCCAAGAGGCAGGGTTCCAAAACGAGAGGATTTGATTTCCCATCGTACCAACGAAAACCCTGATCTATAGGAACAATGACGTGGAACAACCTCTGGGCCTAACCATGAAGCCAAGAGATAAGAGAAGCCTGGCTTCTTTGGAGCTAAGTGCCACATCTTTGTCAGCTTTATCTGTCCCTTGCTCCTTTGTAGCATGCTCTGTATATGGTATTCCCTCACTGAACATTTGTTGAGTAAATCATCCAACAAATCAATTAGGATCTGGTATTAGAAGGTGATATATAACAAAAGAACCGAGTCTTATGCCAAGTCAAGGGGTATGTATTTTTGCCCAGTTGTTCATGAGGCTGTAGGACAGTTGGATAAAGGAGTTATCAGTGCTCCCTGTGTCTCATGGTTCTGGACTTGCTGAGGAACCATCAGAATGGGTGACTTGTTTTGAAGTAGAGTCTGAGAAGGGGACTGAGCAGAAGGTGGCCATGTAGCCTGCCATGAGTTCTCACCAAGCAAGAACTGCTATAAACAGGAGTGTTTTAAAATAGCAGGATGATAACATGAGGGATTTCACAAATGGTCATTTCTCTCTCAAGTTCTCCCTTCTTAAATGTTTTATGAAGTCATGCTCTTGTCTATGCACTTTCCTTTCATTTTGAACTCCCCATCTCAGCCTGAGCAAGAATTTTGCAAGCTTTGAAATATGTCAACATAAAATAAGCTTTGAGACAGCTTGAAAAATGTAAGATTCATAATGGACTCCACTAAAAATATGGTTTGTTAAAAAAACAAACCAGACTCGATCTTCCTCACTTGGAAAAACAATCAGATGGAACTTGAGCTGTCACCATCCTTTTATAGATTCCTGCACCATGAGAAGTTTCCCGATTAAAGCAGGCATATTTGTGAGGTTCCTTTCAACCACTTGCCCAGTGACCTCTGTGACCTCTTTAAGTTCTACTTGATACTCCTCAACGCTCTTACAGAGTCTGCCTGTTCCACGAAGCCTTCCAGACTACTCCTCACATGACAACCTATCCATCTGATTTCATCCTTAGCTCTGGATTGGCTTGTCTTCTTCTCTGATCCATCCCTTGGTATCTCCCCCCTGCTCCCGCCCCCAAGCAGGCCATCTTCCTCATAGACAGGGTTCTTGGTAGTCAGAATGAATCTTTTACTTAATATGAGCACAAAAGTTTATCTCTTCTTCATGCAAATGCTGAAGCTGGGTGCAAGGATGGGTTGGGAGGGACTGGAGGGGTTTCCTCAGGATTTAGGTTTCTTCCATCTTGTGACAGCTCCTTCTCCACTGGGACCTTTCAAGATCTTCACAACACAGGAGAGAGAATGCTGAGGTGGCTTCCTGCTCTTCAAGTCCTCAGCCTGGAAGGGACATACGATATCATTTCTTATTTCGGTTGCAAGGTGGCTGAGAGGCATAACTGTCACATGGACACAGGAAGGAGAGGAAACTGTATGCTGGTGATTCCTAAGTGATGTCTACTGTGTAGCTCAACACACCCAAACTAATTTCCCTGGCTCTAGTCTTATTCTTTCTAATCCAGGTCCTGTAGTAAAACAAACAAAAACAAAAACAGAAAACATCCAAAAGTAAATGAGATCCTCACACTTTCTGAGTCATTCATTATCTGTGGGATAAAGTTCCAACTCGTTAAAAAGTCACAGAGGCTCTCCAGAAGTCGTCCCCTGACTCCCAGCCTTTCGGCTGTCCCTCAGATGTGCATAAAAGTTCTGCTTTGTCCTGCCTGGATACTCTTGCCTATGTGATTCCTTGAGTCTGGAATGTTCTTCATCTCTGCTCATCTGAAAAATTCCCGCTCAACATTCCTGTAAGAAGTCTTGGAAGAGCGAGCCGGCAGCATTAGGGGCATCTTCCTTCAAGCTCCCATGGAACCCCCTATAATGGTACATCCACATAGCTGCCACTGTATACATGTCATACTCTCACTTTTAATGTGGCCTTGGCCTAGGGAAGGTGCCACGTTCCACTCAGCTCTGAATCATCAGGCCCAGTGTTGTGCCCAGCGCTGAATGGGCCCTCAGGATATATTGATTGGGTGACTACATTTAAGTTGAATATACACATTGACTCTACCCACATCAAAAGTAATGAGATGAATCTGTTCTCTTTCAAATCTTGTAAGGATTTTGGGGGCCTGGGTTGGGATTTGGCTGAGGGTCAGAGAACTGGGGGAGTTCACATTTTTGGTTTAGTGTGGGCAGTTATGGGGATGAAATAGGGACTTGCTTACTATTAGAAACAGGTGCAAATACAGGAAGGAATATAGTTTAGAGACTGGTTTATTTTCACCTGATTCATTTTCTGCGGTAGTCTTTTTTTTTTTTTTTAACTTCATTGATTTTCAGTGCTCATTGTGTCATGTTCTCCAGCACTTTGGAGAACATTCTGCCTCCATTGTTCTTTCAGGGCTGGGCTGTCTTCTCCCCGCCCCGCCCCCGGCAATTTGGTGCTGACTTGCTTTAGCTAGGCATTCTCAACCTTCACTCTTGCTGAACTCTATGTGAGAAAGATCCACCCAAATCATGCTCACTTCTCTCCTTCATAGCTTAATTCAAGATGCTCCTGCTCCAGGAGGCATCACCAGATTTTCTTAGACACACAGTGGGGGAGTCACCCATCACCATATTGAACAAGTCCCCTGAAGGGTCAACAAACAGGTTGGCTCAGCCAGATGGCCTAGAGAGGGTTGAGAAATCAAGCTGAGAAGGAGTTAGAGATGAGGAGGGATTCTCAGGTTAGGCTCAAGACAAGCATTCTCAATCCCTGAAGCAGCATAGAATCACCTGGGACCCTTACACACACACACACACACACACACACACACACACACACTCTAATGGGCCCAGGCTGGGACCCGGGCCTCACTTTTTATAAAAGTTCCCCCAGTGATTCTGTTGTACAGACAAGTACAACTCATTAGCTTGCAGTTTTTGGAATGCATGAGACATTATCTAAAACCTGGTTCAGGGGCACCTGAGTGGCTCAGTAGGTTAAAGCCTCTGCCTTTGGTTCCGGTCATGATCCCAGGGTCCTGGGATCAAGCCCTGCATCGGGCTCTCTGCTCAGCAGGGAGCCTGCTTCCCTTCCTCTCTCTCTCTGCCTCTCTGCCTACTTGTGATCTCTGCCTGTCAAACAAATAAATAAAATCTTAAAAAAAAAAAAAAGAAATTATTAAAAAAAAGTAAAATCCAGTTTAGAGGATCATTAGTACTGGCTACTAACGGTCATTAATATTTTCTGTCTCAATAAAACTCTTTTCTCTTCCTTCTCTTTGTTTTCTCCGGGAGCTGGAAAGAAACTTAAGGATCATCAAGTCTTGCTCAGTAGTTGCAGGACTGAGCAGAGAAGCCTGAGAACTCCAGACACTCTCACCTTCCCCTCCCTCCACCACAGGACTCACCCTTAGTTATGTCTTTTTGTATGTGTTTGCTCATTTTAAATCGGGGCTTTGGTTAATACTTTGTTGGAAAAACGGGCTTTGCAGCTATAAAATAGTTGAAACTCACTGTGACTGATTCAACTATTTTAGAGATGGAGCCACTTTTTAGAGATCTGTTGCAGGTCCCAGAGATAGATTATGGTAATGTGAGGGTGAGAGAGTGTGTGATAGAGCAGGAATGAGATCTTGATCTTGGCGCCTAACTTCCAGGAGCTTCTGTTGTTTCCACGTCATTAGATTAATGGCTTATCCACTGCCGAGAATGAGAATCTGTGTGGTAGCATGCTAGAAACACTCTAGAATATACTGTGGGAAGTACCCTTTCAAAATTCAGGACTTTTATCCACTTTACTGCGATGCAAAAAGACAAAAGCTTTATGTCGTTTTGCAGTGGGAGTTGTGTCACAAAAGTCAGTCCAAAGAGATAGGAGGTTTCTTATTTATTCATTCCAAAGTATTTATTGAGCACCTAATATAAAACCATGCACTGTGCCAATTTCTGGGTTTCCACAGCTAAGGAGATAGATAAGGTCCCTACTGCCCAGAGGGCTTGAAAACGGATTCTGAATGCAATTTCAAAAGGGGTTCCTGATGACAGGTAAGTTTGTTAGTTTTAGTTAGACTCCGCCTGTGCCTTGCTTTGCTCTCTTCTCTGTATTAAGTTGTTTTAGATTTGTGCATCCAAGTTGTAGGAGGACGCAGCAGGACTAGGTTTACACCTAAGACCCAGAGCAAATTTCGTTCTTTCTCTTTGTTCCTTTCTCCTTCTTTCCTTCCTTCCTTTCTTCCTCCCTTTCTCTCTCTTTCTTTTTAAAGATTTTATTCATTTATTTGAGAGAGAGAGAGCGCGAGTGAGACAGCACAGCAGAGACAGAGGGAGAAGCAGGCTCCCCACTGAGCAGGGAGCCCGAGGAGGGGCTCTGTCCCAGGCCCCTGAGATCATGACCCAGCGGAAGGCAGCCGCTTACCTGAACCACCCCGCTGCCCCACGACCCAGAGAAAACCTCTATTACCCTCAGGAAATGATAATGACTTACAGTGTGCTTTCAGGGACCAACTATCTGAAGAATACTGTCACTGCCTTGTGTCCAAACTTTTCAGTGATAAGGAATCACCTCAGCCGTCGGGTAAGCCGAAGAACAATATTGACAGCAGCTTCTTCCTCCTTAGCCAAACCATGAAACGATGTATGCAACAAAAAGCAAAGTAGTTGCCTTGCATTTACTCCTCTTGGTTTTAAGCAACAACACTCCAGTTTTCTTCTAGGGACATACCGCCTCTCCTCTGCTACATGATTCTGGTGGGGCGGGGCGGGGGGGGTGTCCCTTCTCCAATCCAGGAATAGGCCCCAGACTCGGGCTGGCCAATCAGGGGACCAACCGCCCTCAGTCAGTCTCCATAGTTGGCTGCCGGTGGTGAACCAGAACTCCAGATTCTCTGGGTCAGGTGGTTGGCGGAAGCAAGAGAATGGGTTGCGTCTCTGTAGTCAGAGTGAACTCCCACACTTGAGTGTAATGTTTTCTTCTGCGGGGTTGCCGGGAGGAGCGTGTGTTTCTGGACTGCTGGTAGCCTGACAGAGCAGGCCTGAAAATAGAGACTTTCAGAGGAAAGCCACCATGAGAGATGGAAAGAAACCACATCCTGAGGAAGTTGTTTGTGTTACTTGATTCATCTGGGCCTGAAACCAGACTAGCCCTGAAGTTTTTTAGTTACACAAGGAAATAAATCCCTGCCTCTATCTTTTGGTCCTAACTCATTATCCAGTTTGAGTTTTTCTTTATAAATCATCAGATACTGAGAAAGTTTGAACTAATACCATACCCTAAACATTCATTCCAAAAATACTTATTGATAGACAAGTATATAAGGCACAGCACTATGACTGGGATAAAATGGATGTGCGAACAGGAATATATTTATGTAAAATGGGTGATTCTGACCTGTGGTTGTATGTCATCTGTGTTTGTTTGGTTCCTTAAAAGGTACAGTGGCTTAACATGGGATGGCCTCCAATCTGTGGATGCTTTGTGGGTCACAAAGTTTAGATTAATTATATAGGTATGCAGAGAGACATTTTGTTAGCGGCTGTTTTAAATACTTGCACATTGGTTTGACTCTTGAGGTCTTGGTTTTTAATAGATCATATCATATGAAAGTTTCACATTATCATTTGGAGGAAATTCAGATATTTTGAGATGGAGTGATATCCAAAGACATTCTCCATTTCTGGGAATTTTGGTTTCTATATCCTGTGTCGGTTTGCAAGATATGTGCAGGAAGCTCTCTTCAGGACAGACCTGCTGTACTGCACAAAACTGGCTCACAAACACTAGTTTTTAAAAAAAAATCCGAAATGACAGGCAGAAATAGCTGCTCACGTGAGCACCATTCAAAGCTCTGGAGACGTTTGAGTTCATGGCTGGTTCACTGATAACTGCCGTGGACGTGATCTCCTTTCTGAGTGCTCTCAGCTTGCTGAATTGGACCATGAATTTGTACTGGACCAACTGTATCTCATCCCAAAGTAACATAATTCCTCCCGAAGTGTTCCCTGGTGTTTCCTATCATAGACTATGGAACTTTGTCCTGTTATGTTTTGTCACATTGTGTTACATTTTTCAGCATTAGCTGATACTTCATAAAGGACGGAAACAGGATGTAGGACAACATAGATGAATAAAAAACATACATTAGCATGAGTTTGCTTGTATATTTTAAAATGAGTTCCATATTATTTAATCAAAATGCTGTTTTTGTTTTAACATAATCACAAGATCATTGTCACACCCACCACAATAAACAATGTCCTCTAAATATCATGGGTACACACTTTCTTTTAAAATTTCCTTATTTGTCTCCGAAATGTCATTTTACAGTTGATTCATTCAATGAAGATCCACACAAGGTCCACACATTGCATTTAGTTATGTCTTACGTCTTCTTCTACACCAGTCCCCCCCACCCCCTCTTTTCTTGAACCTGCATCCCCCGTGTGGTTTATTTGTTGAAGGAACTGGGCACTTTTGGTCTGCAGAATGTCTCACATTCTAAATTTGGCTGATTGCTTACTTTTGGTATTCTTTAATTTATTATTTTATTTCTTTATTTTCCTATAAACTGGTAGAGAGGTCTAGGATTAACTAGATTCATTGTTCATTTTATTTAGGCAAGACTGAAAGGTGCAGTTGTTTTTCTTTTAGTGGAACCAAGATTGAGCAATGGGTTTGTGTCAGCTGCATCCATTCATTATGACATTCACTATCACCCATTTAATTAATTGTCTTAAGTTGTTGCCTGCATTCATTCTTTCATTAAGAGGCTTCAAAATGGAGCTTTATTAGCTGGACATCTTCCATAAAGAACTTCCCTTCTGTCATGGATGCTGTACCTATATACCAGGAAAAGGGAAATAGTGAAACATTTCAAGTCCTGATTGACTTTGTACCTGGGGACCCAAAGCACCATGATAGCCTGCTTTTGGAGTAAGGACACATAGGGGCTCAGTAATAAGTGGGGTCCTATCCCAGATTTTGTTCACAGTGGGTCCACTGGGACCGTGAACACACCTGGATAAACTTAGTAGTTGGCACAACCTACACATTGGTTCCTTGGCTTCTGGGATAAGAGCTCTTGTAGTGGAGAAAAACAAGTGGAAGCCCATGAAACTGTTCACTCCCTCCAGCCAAGATAGTAAATCAAAAATTATATTGCCTCTCAGGGGAATGAGAGAGAGTACTTCCACCTCTCAAGGTCTGACACATGAAAAGGTGGTGGTCCTATTATGTCTGCATTTAATTTCATCAGTCTGACCCTTACAAAAACCAGATGATCACGGAAGATGACAGATCCCCACACACCTAAACCAATTAGAAGCCCCTACTGAGGTTGTTCTTCCAGATGTGGTGTCTTTGCTAAAGTGGATTGACCTGGACTCAGGTATATGGTATGAGGCAACTGATCTAGTGATCTGGAAAATATTTTTTCCCCCACTTATATCAGAAAGGAGGATTGAAAACAGTTGGTATTCGCTTGGAATGGACAGTGGGGCACATTCACGGTCTTTCTCAGGGCTATGGTACCTATTCTGTCCTCTTCCACAATATAGTTGAAAGAAATCTAGGCCATCAGAACATTCGGAGCCTAACCCTGATATACTCCACTGAAGATGACAGGCTAATTAGACCAGATGATTAAGAAGTAGAAAGTATATTATTGTTAAGATATGTGGCCCCAGAGGGTAAGAGTTAAACCCTAGAAAATTCAAGGGGCTGCCCTATCGGTGAAACCTCTAGAGGTCCAATGGTCTAGAACAGGTCAAGACATCCTCTTCAAAACAGAAGACAACTTACTGCATCTGGCACTTGAACATAATGTATTTCACACTTAAGAATTCTACTCCCATGATGCAAACAACACTGCTGAAAACATTGCAAGGATTTGGCAACTGGTCAGATCTACTATGTGTATTGACATGGAGACAAAGATGATGCTGAAGTTTCCAGTCTGAGAGACAGAGATGATGGTGAGGCTAGAAACAGTTTTTGCAAGAAAGATAATGAGTTCAGTTTTAGGCCAATTAAGTTTGAGTTGCCTGCAGATAGTCTAGCAGACAATTGGACACATCAAGCTAGAGCTTATAAGAGATGTGAGGGCTAGAAATAACATGACTCCACAAGTCCTTTAATAATTATTTACTGGAAACCAATAATGTGTTTAAAGCTGGAGCTAAGACTCAGCTTTGTGGCACCAGAAAATGAACAAATGCCATATTAGGAGACTAAATTTTTATCCAGGTGGGGAGGAAGTTATATTTTATTTGACATGGGTATCATCAGCATATTAATATTAATTAATTTAAATTAAGGAGTTAACTTAAAAACCAACACTAAATATTAACATTTGAAGCTATCATTCCTTCACTTACTCATTTATTTATTCATTTACTTGAGTTCTTAGGTAGAGAGAGAGCAGAATAGTGGTTTTCATCTTAGACGTACAGATGGTCCCAAACTTACAATGGTTTGACTTGTGGTTTTTTGACCTTATGATGTGCAAACATGATACACGTTCAGTAGAAACTGTGCTTTGAATTTTGAATTTGGATCTTTTCCAGGCCAGTAATATATGGTACCACCTTCTCTCATGATGCTGGGCAGAGGCAGCCACAGTTCCTGGTACAGCAGGCGATCGTGAGGGTAAACAACTGATACACTCACACCCATTCTATTTTTCACTTTCAGTATTTAAAAAATTACATGAGAGTCAACACTTTATTATAAGATAAGATTTATGTCAGGTGATTCTTTCTTTTTAAGGTTTTATTTATTTATTTAGCAGAGAGAGAAATCTCAAGTAGGCAGAGGCAGACAGAGTGGTGGGGGGTGGAGGAAGCAGGCTCCCCGCTGAGCAGAGACCCTGATGCGGGGCTCAATCCCAGGACACTGAGATCATGACCTGAGCCAAAGGCAGAAGCTTAACCCACTGAGCCACCTGGGTGTCCCATGTCAGATGGGACAACTATAGGCTAATATAAATGTTCTGAGTGCCTTTAAGATAGGCTAGGCTAAGCTATGATGTTTGGTAGCTTAGGTCTATTAAATGCATTTTTAACTTATGATATTTTCCCTCTATGATGGGTTTATCAGGACTTAACCTTATCATAAGTTGAGGAAGATCTGTATATTAAAATCAACTGGGAGCTTTAAAAAAAATGGCTGCTCTCCATTTCACACATACTGAGTCAGAAACTCCAAGGGCTGGACTTGACACATATTTCTTTTCAAAGCTCCACAGGTAATTCTTACGTTCAGAAAGAGTTGAAAGCCACCAAGGGAGTAAAAAATACACCCTTGGTGAACAGCTCATTTAAGAAGGAAGAAGAGCTGGAGAAGGAGTAGAAGGGAATCAGCAAAATACAAAGTGGTTTAAAAGAGGATAACATTATGGAAACCAGAGGAATACTCTGAGCGCGCGCGTGCGCACTCACGTGTGTGTGTGTTTGTGTGTAGGGGATGGGTGGAGGGTAAAGTGAACATAAAATTAACATTAGTAGGGAGATGTTGTGGAGGAAGGAAAGAGCAGCATCGGTGTGGTGTGTGTTGGGAGAGAAAAGGGCAGAGGAGTGGCGGCAAGGAGGCTCTGTGGAAAGCAGGGTGAGTATTATTTTATAGGGACACAATGCCTCTTTCATCATATGAAATTGTACTTCTGGCCTCGGACATGGACTCCCAGTGGACAGGTGTACCATGGTCTGGAAAAGAGGTATGGCCTCTGACTCCAAACTAGAACCCCAAAGCAAGACCCTAGGTAAGTATGGGAGGGCATTCAGCATCCCTTGATGTTCCTGAACTCAAGCCATCCCAAGGGAGCTTAGGATGGCCTCAAGATGATGCCTGACATCAAGATGATGCCTTCATATAGCTAAGGCATCTGGGTTGGTGGAAAGTTGTGGTAGGATCCGTACCCTGCCCCATTCCCTGATGGTTTATCTGAGTTCTGTGTGTTTTTCTCTTGTCATAAAGGAAAGTCTCTTTTGACAGCTGTAGTCTCTTGGCTGCAGAAAGGAAGAAGGAAAAGCATTTTGTTCTCTTGATTCAGAAGATGAAGCACAGGGTGCCAGCGCGGTGGTAGCATTACGTGATGCAGCTTCCCTTCCCCTCCAGGAGGGTCTTCTATCAGACTTTAACCCTGAGGGTTCTGAACAATGTTTTGAGTAGGAAGGCAGTATGTACTGATAGGGACCCCCTAAGTCAGGGTATTCAGTAATGGGGCTCACTCATTTCACTATGATTTCTTTCTGTCTGTATTTCTTTTTGGTTTCTTTTACGGGAAGGTCTCGCAAGAAGACGTCAGAACTAGGCCGCTATTTTTTTTTTTTTTTATCTCCAACATTCTACTGCAAAAAAAATTTCAGAAAACTTGAAAGAGCAGTATAATTATCAAGCATATTATTACCACCGGTACTCAAAAACTGTTAGCATTTGCCCAATATCTGCTTTATCTATCAGTTGAAAATTTTTTTCAGAAGAAATTGAAGAAACTGAAAGTTGTTGATATCATATCTCATCCTGAAAATAATTCATAATTCATCTCTCAAAAATATGGACAATTTCCCACATAATCACAATACCACTATTATACTTAAGAAAATTGACATTATTTTCTGATTTCATTAAATGTCAAATTTGTATTTAAATCCCCATTGTCTCTAAAATTTTTTTTGGCTGCGTTATTTAAAAAAAAAAAATCAGGATCCAGTTAAAGTCTAGGCATTACTTTCAGCTGTTGTATCTCTTCATTCTCTTTTAATCTAACACAAATCTCCATGGTATGGGTCACTAGCTTTTTGAAACAAGGACCATACCGTAATACTTTTAATCTCCAGTCTTGAACCTGACCAATAATAGGTATAATGGTAGATTACTGCTTTTGTAGCTGCCCTTGAATCTGGGCTGGCTCTCCAACTTCTTTGACCAAGAGAATGTGAGAGAGGTGATGTTCCTGAACTTCTGAGACAAGCCTTAAGAAGCTTTCCCGCCCTCTTCCCAACCATCTCTTTGCTCTTCACATCCTGACCTCAGCAGGCTTTTGCAAGCTCTATTCCCACAGCTGCCTCCCTGCAGGCCACATCCTTGCCCATCCTGGACTTCCCAGGGCATCTGATGGTTCTCTTCTCCTTTGCACGCTGGCCACCCCACACCTTCTCTGGGTCTGCCGCACGTCAGTGCTGCCCTCTCTGGAGCCAGTCTGCTGGTCTTTCTCTACACTCCTGCATTGGTTTGTCTGTATTTCTCCTGTCACATCTGTCATGTTCTGTGTGTGCTGCAGAGACTTTGCTCGTAGCTCATCAGAAAATGGAGAGTACGAACCGTGGCCTCTCATCATTCTGTTCCTCTCACCGCTCTGCTTACAATGCCTGGCACGGGCTAGGTACCCAAGACAAGGAAGATGTGTGGCTCTTCCAGTGGCTAAGTGTGGGCTTGGAGTCAGATTGCCAAGTGTCCGTCCCGCGCCTGCTCCCATCAGCTTTGTGCTACCGAGCAGGATCCCAGCCTCTCTGTTCCTTGATTTCATCACCTGTAAAATGAGGATGGTAACAGTATCTGCCTTATAAGGATGCTTTCAAAGTTAATGAGACGCTTGGCTTGCAATAAGGCTTGCTGCACAGAAAAAAAAAAAAAGGGTTTTAATCAAGGAAGTTCACTGAATTGAATTAACATTTCTTTTCCACACTGTACACCCTTCTTTTTTTTCAACCCCTCAACTTGTTTGAGGTTGTATAATTTTCTACAGGAAGTAGAATCTTATTGGATTTAGAGGGAGTGAGAAAGGGTCAACCCTCAGGGCAGGAGGCTCTTATGATGTGAATCATATGCTACACAAACTTCTGGAAAGACTGGTATCTTAAATGCCTAGAACTCTCTTTAACAATTTTTTTTTGAAGATTTTATTTATTTATTTAACAGACAGAGATCACAAGTAGACAGAGAGGCAGGCAGAGAGAGAAGGGGAGGCTACGCTCCCTGCTGAGCAGAGAGCCCAATGCAGGGCTCGATCCCAGGACCCTAAGATCATGACCTGAACTGAAGGCAGAGGCTTTAACCCACTGAGCCACCCAGGCGCCCCCCCCCCCCAGCTTTAACAATTAAAAAAAAAATTATTTATTTATTAGAGAGAACATTAGCTGGAAGAGAGGGAGAGGGAGAAGCAGACTCCCCACTGAAGGGAGAGACCAATGGAGGGCCTGATCCCAGGACCCTGAGATCATGACTTGAGCCAAAGTCAGGTCCTTAAACAACAGAGCCCCTGTATTTTTCAAAATAGATGGACTTCAGGCTGAAAAGGTATTCATGGATGGATGGGGAAGAAGAAGAGGATAGGATTAAGGAAGAGTAGAGTTCTCAGGTTTGGGCCTAGAGTGACGATAACCACTCTGAAAGGCGAAGAAAGGAAGCTGGTTCCTCTCTGCCCATAGTGGAAGTCCTCGATTGGGCTGGATTCAGCGGGGCCTCCCCCTTGTGACAGACCCAGC
The DNA here is from genome assembly GCF_009829155.1 of Mustela erminea. Classification (NCBI taxonomy): domain Eukaryota; kingdom Metazoa; phylum Chordata; class Mammalia; order Carnivora; family Mustelidae; genus Mustela; species Mustela erminea. Next base: position 45,117,162 of record NC_045629.1, on the reverse strand, counting down.
TGTTTATTTCTGGCTTCTTTTAGGAACCACATTAGAGAGGACACACCCTTTGGACCCCCTTGAAAGATCCTGTAAAAATGAAGGCACTCCCTTGTAAGTAAAATATTCCTGAATGCAACAATATTTGGATAATTATAGTCTCCCATGAGCATAATCCTTAAATGGCCATGATAATTATAGCATCCCAGGCCTGTGGCATTTCTCTTTTAAGAACCTAATCCCATGGGCAGAGAGAAGTGGGGACCCCAGGATGCTTCTTCTGCTGAGTCTCCCTAGCCCACACCCTATGATGGATCATTCTAGAAAGCAAGCCCAGCGAGTCTTGCAACCAAGACTTTCTTGCTCATGCTGGGGTATGACAAAGAGCCCAGCACCAAGCCATGTGTGCGAAGGAGTGCAGTTATTTCTGACAAATTGAAGTCAATCCTGTGCATAAACAAATGAGGTGAGAAATGATTCTTTGGAACTGTACCTCTGATAATTATGAGAACACTGATGATTCTTTCTGGGACATTTTTGGCCAAGGAATTGAGTCAAAGTTTTTGGTTGTTGGTGTAGCTTTTATGTTTATCTTCTAATCTACTCTGGGAAGCTAGCTGGGGGGAGTGTGGTATTTTGGCCGTGACTAAGCTTGATCTTTAAAAAAGTTCGGATAGACATACAAATGGCTAGCAGACACATGAAAAAATGTTCATCATCATTAGCCATCAGGGAGATTCAAATCAAAACCACATTGAAATACCACTTTATACCAGTTAGAATGGCCAAAATTAACAAGACAGTAAACAACGCGTGTTGGAGAGGCTGTGGAGAAAGGGGAACCCTCTTACACTGTCAGTGGGAATACAAGTTGGTGCAGCCACTTTGGAAAACAGTGTTCCTCAAAAAATTAAAAATAGAGCTACCCTATGACCCAGGAATTGCACTATTGAGACATCTACCCCAAAGATACAGATGGAGTGAAAAGAAGGGCCATCTGTACCCCAATGTTCATAGCAGCAATGTCCACAATAGCGAAACTGTGGAAAGAGGAGATGCCCTTCAACAGACCAATGGATAAGGAAGATGTGGCCCATATACCCTATGGAGTATTATGCCTCCATCAGAAAGGATGAATACCCAACTTCTGCATCAACATGGATGGGACTGGAGGAGATTATGCTGGTAAAATACTCAAGCAGAGAGAGTCAATTATCACATGGTTTAAGGAACCATAAGGAATAATACGGAGGAATTAAGAGAAGGAAAGGAAAAGTGAACTGGGAGAAATCGGAGGAGGAGACAAAGCATGAGAGATTGTGGACTCTGAGAAACAAACTGAGGGTCTTGGAAGGGAGGGGGGTGGGGGGTTAGGTGAGCCTGGTGGTGGGTATTATGGAGGGCACGTATTGCATGGAGCAACTGGGTGTGGTGCATAAACAATGAATCTTGGAACACTGCATCAAAAACTAATAATGTATTTTATGGTGACTAATATTACACAATAAAAATTTTAAAGAAAAGTTCTGATAGATGTGCAGAAAGACAAATGTGGCTGGCTCTGGGCTGTACCTCTAACACCGGTCAAGATATAAGCCAATGCTCACAGGACAGAGGTAAGGGAGTGGGGATGGTTTGGTAGGACCCATTATCCTTGATGGGAAAATAAGCCAAAATGAGTCTTTAAGAGGTGAGCAGTCAGAGGGGTCCAGCTTGTTCATGCATCCAAAGGGGGGGGCCCGACATTGCTTGATTCTAGGATGCCTCCTTCTTCATAGCCTATAGTCTATTAATTTGCTTTCGATGCACAGCAGCTCTCTGCGTGATTTAAAACCATTGCAAAGACTGTATATTTTGTTTTATTAACTAGATTATAGCCTCCCCAAGGATAGGTACCACTGTCCATAAGAGAGAGAATACTCTCAAACGTGTGACACACCATCTCCAGGACTTACCCTTGGTTCATGGGTTATGCACTTGGTATCCAGTTATGCATTTCCTTTTACAGCCTGCCACTGTTTGTTTCCCACAATTAGAAGGAGTTGTTATGACTCACTTTGCTCACAGGGCTCTTTTCTTTTGAGGCTTGGCAAGGACATTTTCTCTACATTGATTAACTTCTATGGGCCTCGAGATGATTTTTACAGATAAGAATAAGAAAACCCTCTACTGACCTCTATTTCCTAAGGGGGAAGGGACAGATCTCTTTCTCCATTCCCTTGAATTCTATAGGGTTGTTTGTTTTTGCCTCCTTACTCTTTGTAACATTCGTTCACTAGCAACTACTTGTTTCATTCCACTTTGAAGATATGTGCTGGCTTCTGGAAGAGGGAAAAAACCGAAGATATGTATCTTACCCTTTCAGAGCCTATTCTGCACAGAAGATACCTAATACATGAGCCCGGGTGTCATAAAACACAACCATACATCTGGTTGCATTCGTGTGCCTTGCCTCACAGCCCCCAATAGATTTAACATCGGCTTTCTTACGCCAGACGTATTTCCCCCCACTGGCATCTTTTTGTCACTTTCCTGCTAAGGGGATTCAGACAAGTGGGTTGATGGGGTCCTGCTTTTCCAACTTGCTTTATTTCTGGCTATCTTCTCTTTGAAGAATAGAGGCGTCACACTGGGTAGAGTTCCCAGGACTCATCTGTTGTCAGGGTGCCTGTTGCAGTCTTTTTGTGGGTTGTGTGAAGAGGCAGAGGTTGTGGCAAACAATAGCAAGACTGGAAGAAGCCCTACCAATACCCAGAACAACCCTCCAAGAAGCCTTTGGACAGCAGCAAAGACATGAATGCATGAAGAGCATTTCAACAGTATTTCACGAAGGAGCATGTCTACCGGCTAATAGACATCAAGTCAAGTTCTCCCTTAGGTTCCCTGCAAATCTGAAGGAGTCAGGAAGTTAAAAAAAAGTTTTTTTTCTGAAGATTTCTATGTGTATGTGGGTGTACATACACATACACAAACACACACACCACACTTAACACAAGATTTATCCTTTTAATCTGTAAGTACACAACACGGTATCATGAACTACAGGAGTGTTATACAGCAGATTTCTAGAACTTACCCATCTTGTATAACCAAAGCTTTGTACCTGTTTAATAGCAACTTCCCACTTCTCCCTCACCCGCCCCTGACAACTGCCATTCTCCTCTCTGCTTTTATGAGTTTGACTGTTTTAGATACTTCATCCACGTGGACTCATGCAGTATTTGTCCTCTTGTGACTGGCTTGTTCCACTTAGCATAATGTCCTCAAGGCCCATCCATGTTATTGCACTTGGCAGGACTTCCCCTTTTAGGTCTGAGTGATACCCCACTGTATGCAATAGGTCCCGTTTCTTTGGCAGTGGTCATTTAGGTTTTTATGCATCTACATTTTTACATAAAATTTTACCATCTAGAAGAGGAGTTAGTTGTTCTTCATGTGACATATTGTATTCTTATCAACACCGAGCTTAAAGTGCTTTGAAATTCCCAGAGAAAAATCACAGAGTCCCTAACAAAGTATACAAGGTCCACCAAAATTGGGCTCTGTCTGCATCTCCAGCCTCATTTCTCATCTTTGCTTTCCCCTCCCTTTTTGTTCCAACTTCACTGAACTCCGTCAGATTTCCACACATAAGTTGTTTCCTGCTGTTTGCCTCAACGTATCTTCCTCTCTCCCAGGACTCTCTTTTTCTTCCCCCAGCCTCTCACCTAGATGATTTCTATGCAAATGTGAAGACTCAGCTCATGTGTCACCTCCTCCAGGAAGCCTTCCCAGAACTTTTGTCTCCTATACCCCACCCCTCCCCCTGCTCTGTTTGTAGCACTATTATTTGATTTCCTGTAACATATTATAACTATCAGTTTCTATGTCTGTAACTCCCACCAGACCTTGAGTACCTTGACAGTGACATTTCATCTTTGTGTCTCAGGGCCTAGCAAAATGTCCAGCAGAGTGCAAAGCTCTCAACACATATTTGTGGACTGAATTAATGAGAGTTAATTTTTCTGAGCCTCAGCTACGTCGTCTGCAAAGTGCGGACAACAATATTTCTTTGCGGGATTTCTGTGGGGACCAAGAACATACCGGTAAAGTGCCTCTTCCAGAACCTGCAAATGAAAGGAGCTCAGTGGCAGGTGGGCCTCGTTCTTATGAGTGAAAGCACAGTGGACTCGCTGGGGAGAAAGCCATGGTTCAGACTGTAGCCTGGCAACCAGTGAGAGAGAGGATGTGGCTTGTTGGGGCAATGTGTCGTCAGCTGCACTCTCAAAGCCACTCACTGGGATGACACAGTGACTCTCACTGACAGGTGGTTGCCCGTGATTGGGGCTCAGAGATTCTCTCTTCCTAGAATAGAGATGAACTTTATGCTCATTTTAGAGACCCCTCACGTGACCCACAAAGGCTGTGCAACACAGTAGAGTTAGGTCAAATGTATTTACTTTCTCCCTCCCATAAGACCTGTGCCTCTCTTGAAGGTGTTGCAAATGGTCCTGGGTGATGCCGTGCCAAATGGTCTTCTAGAAATCAGGTTCGTTTTTCTGACTCACTCTACGTGCTTGGGCAATTGTCCAACGTCTCCACGTCCATCTCTGAACCTCAGCGTGCCTTTCCTCACTTTTGCCGCACACACAAAATAAGTTTAATTTGAATGGTGCTTCCCCAAGTGTAGGCTCTGAGGGGACCGTCACAGGTGTCCAGACGCTTTTTGTTCTGTGTGACAGAAAACCTACCCCCAAATGGCTTACACAATAAAGGGGAATTTTTATCTCAGCAAAGGTCCAGAGTAGGTTGGGTTTCACAAGTGGATGCCTAATCATGGCCCCACCTCTGTTGCTCTGTGATTTTGCTGTTTCTGCTGCCTCTCATTTCCTGTTGTGACTCGCAGGCTGACTGACCTCATGGTGACAGAAGTGACAGCAGTGCTTTGGGACTTCAGTATTGGCAAGGATGCGTCCCAAGATTCACTCTGGTTCAGTGAATGTCACATACACCACATGAGTCAATGAGGATGGCCGGGGAAATAGAATGTACGGGTTGCACAAGCCCATCAGACTGGAGTTGGTGGGAGGAAGGAGGAAAGGTCAGCTTCTAGCATGGACACCTGGGTAGGGGAGAGGAAATTACAGGAATGAAAATCTTAGAGGGATGAATGGATATTTATTATCACAATAAAGAGCCACTATAGCCATGAGGGAAGTTGTTATTGTTTGAAAGAAGGTATGATTTTGGATGGCTAGTTGAATTAGGCCACTTCTATCTCTTTAACCATATCCCCAAAACATGGGGAAAAAAAAATCACAGAAAGTTTCATTAATGCCAAAATAACTGTGAGATAGAGAATCACAAGCTTCAGGAGATTGTGTCCCTTCAATAAAAGTTATTATTATATTCTTTGGTTGTGGGATTATATAGAAAAAAAGAAAAACTTGGCTTCCCAACCATACCTCATGGTTTTTAAAAGAGATTGCGCCCTCATGCATCAAGTTCCAACAGAAGGTTAGTGATTAATGGTTGAGTTGTAAAATACTCACAAACCCCGGGCTGGTTCATAATGTGTGTGAATCTCTAAAAACTTTAAGTGTACAATCTTCTGCCCAGCTGCACCTCAACCCTTCCTCTCTGTTTTAAAAATAAAGCTACCAGTTTATAAACAACTTTCATACCAAAGGCTTGACCCTCTGGGTGATAAGTGACAAGAGAAGTGTACTAATGGACATTTTAAGAGTCCCGCATCAGCAGACTTACCCTGTCTCAAACTGGCTTGGGGTTATCAGTGTAATCTTTTAAAAATTACTTTCTAAACAAACTTAACAACGAAGATGATTGGTATAAGGGAAGGAAAGTTAAAGTCAAAAATATTTCAAATGTAGCTTTAGAAAGAATGATGGCACATACATTGCTGATCAGTTTCAGAGCTCTGGACATTTTCCTGTTTTCTTTGTAGAGCAGAAGAGTTTTCATCTGCCCTTGTGCCTTTGACCTCCTGCCACACATCACAATCTTAACAAAAAAAATGTGGATGTGAATTACTCCTGCACACTGTACCACACTGCTTTAGGTGTGATGGTAAACAAGAAGAACCGTTATCTCCCATGAAGCAGCCTTTATTTTAAATGAAACTTTTTGTAAAAAAAGATTATTTATTTATTTGACAGACAGAGATCACAAGTAGGTAGAGAGGCAGGCAGAGTGGGTGGGGGAAGAAGGATCCCCGCTGAGCAGAGAGCTTGATGTGGGGCTCGATCCCAGGACCCTGGGATCATTACCTGAGCTGAAGGCAGAGGCTTTAACTCACTGAGCCAGCCAGGTGCCCCTTAAACAAAAGTCGTAACGAGTCTCCTAGTTAAATTGATACATTGACTTCATGTGTTTTCCTCTTCTACCTCTACCTCCTGAGACCCCAAAAAGGAAGGAGGAAATATTAAAGGATGAGAAATTTAAACCAATTCTGAAAGATTGAAAGTAAAACAAGGACTTGTACCTGACATAGTAGCAAAGAGGAGATCATAACCTCAAGTACTCTTGAGAGAGATGCTGATGAAGGACAGAGTAGGATATTGATGGCTGGCCAATCACTTGCTCCCTGTAGCCTTCCTCCTGTAATGTTTAAGAATATAAGAATATAATATAAGAATATAATGTTTAAGAATATAAGAATATAAGGAAAACCCCAAAGGCGAACATGAGGTGTTGAACTAAAACCAGGAGACTTGTGGAATTGAAATTCTGTAAAGGAAACAAACCCCTGATGCTTTTTTTTTTTTTTTGCTGTAATCAAAGTAGAGTTAACATACAATGTTACATTACCAGGTATAGCAGGTATACAACCAGGTATACAACACAATGGTACCAGGTATACAACATAATGATTAGATGAGTCTATACCTTATGCTCTAGTATTGCACCGTTATTTACAATAGCCAAAAATGGAAGAAACCCAAGTGTCCATCAACAGATGGATAAAGAAGATGTGACATATATATGGAATATTATTTAGCCATAAAAAGAATGAGATCTTGCCATTTGCATCAACATGGATGGACCTAGAGGGTATTATGCTAAGTAAATAAGTCAGAGAAAGACAAATACCACATGACTTCACTCCTAGGTGGTATCTAAAAAAACTAAATAAATGAAGAAACAAAAAGCAGAAACACTCCCTGATGCTGTTTAAGCAGGGGATGTTAACCCTGAGAACGACACTGGAAGTTCATTCTCTGGAATTATTCAGGGCTACCAGATATAGGGAGGGCAGGGAGAGTGCTGAACTGAAGGAGTGAATTAAATAAAAACCTCCATTGTGAAATGTGTCACCCTTAGGCTGCTTCCTTCCTTTCTCCTCTAAAAATGTATATAGCCAGGGAGAAACTCCTCAGCAGGACACTGGAAAACTGATCTTTGGAGACACTGAACTAGTGCAAAGAAAATACTTTCACATACTGATAATTGGGAGTTCCCTGACAAAGAGCTGTCTGCTGACCCTTTTGCCATAGTGGAGTGTACCGGTTTATAAGTCCTGATCACTGATGGAATTTCCAAATAGCTTAATTAAAAATCTTGTACTATAGAAAATGTCAAACTTACAAAAGAAGAGAGAGTAGTAAAATAAACTCTCACACACCTGTTGCTCAATGTCAACAATTAGCAATCTACGGCCAATCTTGTATTATCCATACTGTTACTCACTTTCACTCTCTTGTCTTATTTTGAAACAAGTCCCAGATATTATATCATTTAACCCTTTGATATTTTAGGTTGTATCTCATGTGTTTCTAAAAGATACTGACTCTTCCAAGGAAACTGTTATCCTATCATCAACACTGACATAAATGGACAGTAATTTCTTAATATCATCCCAAATCAGGTCAGTGTTCAAATTTTCAGTTGTCTTATAAATGTCATAGTTTTATTGTACAGTTTGTTTGGAACAGTCTCCAAATTAGTTTCACTCCTTGCTATTAGTTGATATGTCTTTTAATCTCTTTACGTCCATGGGCTTCTTAACTATCTTTCTCTTTTTGTTTGCAATTTAGTTGTTAAAGAAACCGGAGTTTCCTTTCTGGAGTTTCTATGTGGTAGGATTTGCTGGTTTCATCTATGTGGGGTAGTTTAATAAGTTCTTTTGTTGTCTTTATTTCCTATAAATTGGATCTAATGGCTAGATCAAATATAGGCTTGATTTTTTTGTAAAGAAAAATTCCCAGGTGCTATTATATTCTTTCCTTTGGAGGTACATAATATCTGACTGTCTTTCTCTTTCTGGATGTTAGCAGTTATTAATGATCATCCATTATTATTAAGGGATGCAAAGTGTTGATATTCTAATTCTACCAATCCTTCACTTATGAGTTGGAATGTTTCCACAAAATGAAACTTCCCCTCATTTGATATTTGCTTATATACAGTGAAGATAAAATAAGTGCTTGATTCTTTCTCTTTATTTGCAGTTTTCTAAATAATGACTTGACTCACTGATACCTTCAATGATGACCAATTGAATTTTGTTTTGCCTCATTGTACTTATGAACTTGTGGATTTAAACATATTTAATGTGTTCCAAACTATTGATAATATTATTCCATGAAGCTTAATTTGTCCCATTTTTGGCTAGTGAGTTTGGCTACTGAATTGTGATAGAACATTAGTATCATCAATAACTTCTGTGCTATCAATAGAAAGGAATGACATGATGATCCAGACCTACTTTGACTTTTTTTTCTTTAAATCACAGTCATTAGAGAAAAGTGTATGTAACATGAAAACAAGATGTCAAAAGAGAAACCCGAAGGAAGCAAAGACAGTGCAGAAGACCGTAGAAATCTTCAAAAATAACTCAGAAGTTGCTAGAATGGAAGGTAAAGCCAAGTGTCGGAGGCACGCCCCTGGCCAGGGCGGCCTCCGCCATTAAAATATGGCGCTTGGTGAGCTGCCAAGAAAAGTTGCCTCATAAGACTAAGCAGAACTCCCTAAGAGGAAGCGTATAGCATTGGTTGCTGGCGCAATCATCTTGCTTAGGCTCCCCCTGTGATTCACCCCCTTCTGTACCCTATGCGCTCATTGGCTGTGTGAGGATATATAAGCATGTCGCTGGAAAAATAAAGAGAGGAAAAAGAGCACAAGATAACGAGGCTGATTGTCGTCCTTGCGGGTCGAGGGCGATAGCCAAGGTAATTCCTCAGGGGAAAAAGAATAAAAGAATAAATAAATAAAAATGATCAGCTTGAGGTCCAATGTTCAACCAGTTCTAAGACCAGAAGAAAAGAATAGAGAAAAATCAAAGAAAGAGAATTACTGGGGAAAAAACCCCAAAACTCAAAATCCCAAGCCCAAACCAAATAAACACAAAACAAAACCAACTCTGTTCTCCTTCTTTAAACTCTCCCAAGGCTAAAACTATGAATCTTGAGACTGAGAGGATCCACTAAGAACCGAAGACAATGAACGAATATTGACCCATATTAAATGCACCATCATGAAATTTCATGAAGTTTCAGAACACCAGAAATAAAGAGATCCTCTAAAACTAATTACATACAAAGAAACAAAAATGAGTAAAGCTTTCAACCTTTCAACAGTAAACACACTAAAATACAATGGAGAGACTTTTGCTTTCATCTAAAATAGCATAATGGGGCCTGGGCTCATCCTCCTGCCTGAAACAATTAAAAAACCAGGCACAATATGCAAAACAATGTTTTCCAGACATTAGACACTAGGCAACAAAGTACGGTGATCCCTTAGGAATGGGAGACAAACAAGGTTGCCTCAGCTTGCTGCCTTGAGAATTTTCAGGCCACAGAACTGAACTCAGGGAGATTAAGTTAAGGGTTAAGGAGATTAAACAAACAGTGTGGCAGCTGGAGTTCACAGGCAGAGCCTGGGAGAGAACAGAGCCATGCAGAGAGATATCCAGACACCTGTGGATGAGTTCCTTCAGGTATTCGGCAAAGCAGCGATCAGGGACCTCACTGAAGCTGAGCAAAGAACCAGCCTAGAAAAGAACTGGTGGGAACAGTACCTTGAGCTCACACAGGTCTGGGAATAGTTCCTGTATCCACAATCCAGACTGGAAAACCTCGTTAGTTAGCATAGTCAGAAGGATCTCTCTGGTTAGAAGAAAAGAATTAGTTGTAAATGAAATGCTACTCTGTTTTTGCATAGTAAATATTAAAAACAACATCCAAACGGATCAAACTATTTCTAAGTCACTTCTAGAATGACACTCAAGAGTATTTATATGGATGCAAAAATACCTAGTGGTAGAGTAATATTTTAAAAAATAATGCAAGTTTCAACCCAGACTTTAAGACCCAAAGTGCTACAAACTAAATGTGCCCCCTCCACATTTCTATGTTGAAAGCTTCACCCCAATGTGATAGTATTAGAATGTGGGGGCTTTGGGAGGTAATGTAGTCATGAGGACAGAGCCTTCATGAAGGGCTTAATGGGATTATAAAAAGAGACCCCAGAGAGCTTCCTTGCCCCTTCTGTCACATGAGGGCACTTCTCTTCCAGAAGTGGACTACGAACTAGCAGGTGGGTCCTCACTAGACACTGCGTCTGCAAGTGCCTTGATCTTGGACTTTCCAGGCTCCAGAATGATGAGAAATGAACTTCTGTTCTTTATAAACCACCCAGTCTGTTGTATTCTATTACAGTGGCTCGAACAGAATAAGATACAACAATATCTAAGTGGAAACTGAAGTTGAATTACAGAACTTTTCAGACATATAAAAGCTAAAAAAAAAATCTATCACCCACAGACCCACATTATAGGAAATGTTAAAGGAAGCCCTTGAAGCAGAAGGAAAATTATGGGGATGGAAATATGGATCTAACTATGGTAATGATGAGCATCTGAAACGGCATCTATGTGGGTAAATATATGACCTAAAAATTATTTACATCTCTTTAAAAGATAATTTACTACTTAGACAAAATGACAACTATGCAGTGTGGAGTCTATAATGTATGTAGAAAGTAACATGTATGACTACAACAGAATAAAGGCGGAGGAGTGAGAAACAGGAGTAATACTGTTAATAAAGTAATAATAAAAATAATTAATAAAGTAATAAAGTTTATTAGTAAAGTTAATAAAGTAATAAAGATGTATACTGTAAACCAAAAGTAGCCCCTGAGATAGCAAAACAAAAAAGTTGTAGCTAAAAAAAAGATAAAATGGAATCATAAAAAATATTCAGCTCCCCTCTACCTCCCAAAAAGGTAGAAAAATGAGGAAAAAAAATGAACACATAGGAAACAATTTGTTTGTTAGGACAAATAGAAAACAAATAGCATGATAACAAATTTAAACTCAACTGTATCAATAAATATGTAAATATGTAAATGTAAATGGTATAAACATCTTAATTGGGGTGCTTGGGTGGCTTAGTGGGTTAAGGGTCCTGGGATCAAGCGAGCATCGGACTCTCTGCTCAGCAGGGAGTCTGTTTCCCCCTCCTTCTCTCTGCCTGCCTCTCTGCCTACTTGTGATCTCTGTCTGTCAAATAAATAAATAAAATTTTTAAAAGGCAGATATAAGCAGGTTGGAGAAACAAGCAAGACCCCAATTAATATGTTGTCCACAAGAAACCCATTGTAAATATAAAGACATAATTAGGTTAAAAGCCAAAGGAAGGGAGAAGATCTACTATTCTAAAACTAATCAAAGGAAATCTGCAGAAGCTATCTTCATATCAGAAAAAGTAAACTTCAGAGCAAAAAGCATTATTAGAAATAAAGAAGGTCTTAGTGATAAAGGAGTCAATAAATCAAGAAATCAGAGCAATCCTAAGTGTTCCTGTACCTAATAACACAGCTTCAAAATACATGAGGCAAAAACTGATATAACTGCAATGAGAAACAGAAATATCCGTGGTTTTAGTCCTAGATTTCAATATCCCTCTTTCAACTGCTGGAACAAAGAGACAGAAAATCAGAACAAAATGTGTAAAGACAACTTGAACAATACAGTCGACCAACTTGACCTAACTGACAATTATAGAACGCTCCCCCAACAACAGCAGAGTATACTCTCTTTATGTACACAGAGAACAAGTCTGTCAAGTACCAAGTTCGCATGGAACAAGTCAACACACAGTCTACCAAGGTAGACCATAAAATAGGTCTCGATAAATTTGAAGGAATTCAAGTCATACCAAGTGTGTTTTCTGACCACAGTGGAACTAAATTAGAAATCAACAACACAGGGAAATCTGAGAAATTCACAAATAAGTGGAATTACACGACATACTAAAATATTTACTTTCCATTCACTTTTTGGAGAAGGCTTAAAAGATGTGCTCCAAAGAAATTAGAGAATAAAACAAGGAAGGGAAAAACCTGTGCTTTGGGATATAGGAAATTCCACACAAGATCTTGCCACAAGAAAGTTCAGAATGAGAGTTATCCATAGACCCCAGGTCGAAATTAGGAAAGAAGAAGAAGAATTTCTCAAGGAAAAAAAATAAGAGTGCTACATCATCTGGTATGTTTAAACACAGGCACATGATACAGGAAGAGATTTGAGATATCTAAGGATATGTGTATAGATAATTATGAGATAAAAAGAGGTAATAAGGTAATACCAGTAAAAATTAAAAGCTGTGTGAGAAGCATAATTATATCATACTATTTGGCTGTGCAGAGAACAATATTTGTGTTGTTATAATAATGGAAATGATGGTTACTGTTTTTTTTTTTTAAAAAAAAAAAACAAAACTATGTGATAGCTGCATTGGGAAGCTAAAAGTCTGTTAGTGTAGGAGAATTTATTATCTATCATAACATCAGTAAATAATGCATCTACTTGATACATCAAGAGGTAGCACCAAACTGTCTCATTTAAAATAATGGAGGTTAATATCAGAATAAACAGTTTTTAAAAGTTAAAATTGTTGCCTCTGGATGTTAAACTAGGAAAGCAGAATGGGAAAGAGTGGATCAGGTGATTGCTAATCTCCACTAGATGCTCTCCTCATTCTTCGGTTAAGACAAAATTCTATAGAGGTATTTTTTGACAAAATATTTGATATGAAAAGTTAAAGCTATTAAGCAGGAAATAGCCATATCTCTAATGACCTTCTAGTTTGAGGGCAGAATAAGGAAAATTTCTTAGAATCACTCATTGGCATCTGAGCTGTAGAAGATAAAGCAGAATATGACCAAAGTGTAAAATGTAGACATAGTATTTAACTAAGTGTACTTGTTAGTAATATTGAATTGTATGGGTAATGACATTTAAAAAGTAATGATATTGGGGCACCTGGCTGGCTCAGTGGGTTAAGCCTCTGCCTTTGGCCAGGTCATGATCTCAGGGTCCTGGGATTGAGCACCGCATCGGGCTCTCTGCTCAGCAGGGAGCCTGCTTCCCCCACTGTCTCTGCCTGTCTCTCTGCCTACTTGTGCTCTCTCTCTGTGTCAAATAAATAAAAAAATCTTAAAAAAAAAGTAATGATATTGCAATGAATAATCAATGGATCGGGGAGGATGTACCCAAAAAACCCTCAGTAATCAAAATAACTTTTTATTTTATTTTATTTATTTATTTTTAAATATTTTATTTATTTATCTGAGAGAGAGAGACACACACACACAGGGAGAGAGGTAATACAAGCAGGGGAAGTGGAGAAGGAGAAGCAGGCTTTCCTCAGAGCAAGGAGCCCAATGCGGGGCTCGATCCCAGAACCCTGGGATCATGACCTGAGCCGAGGGCAGACACTTAACAACTGAGCCACCCAGGCACCCCCAAAATAACATTTTAATGTAATATTTAAAAAAAATCAAGATTAATGTGCAAAATGTACAATGGGAAAAATATCAAAAGTTTTCATGAAAAGACAAAACTATAGTACTTATTTTTTTCAGTGTGTTAGGCTCCAGTATGGCTCAGCATGGTACCATTTAACAGATAAGTGTTCTAGGTACTGGAAGAACAATAATCACGTCTGCTTTCTTATCCTAAAATTCTGTATGAAGATGAGCTGTTGGCATGAGGGAAAGTTTCCTGAAAACACACTGTATAAATGTCAGTTGCTTCAAATAATCTCCATCATACTTTATTATGTGTTAAATCATTAACTCTAATCAAAGATATATTGACTTCTAGCAAAGTCATCAATCCCCTGTTTTCTTCAATGCTCTTAGCAAAGTGAGCAATTCTTAGGGATACCATTTTCTTTGGTATTTTATTATTAACCATCTGTTCCATTTCCCTTACTCTTCACGAGAGAGGGGGAATTTGTCCAAATCTCCCCAGTTGTTTTTTTTTTTTTTCCTGTGTTCATAGCTTAAACTGTAACAGGAGGGAAAGGACTAATGTTTTTTGCTGGGAGACAGTGCGCCCATGAGAGCGTGAGCTCCAAGGTTTGGCAAGTAATTGGGAACTTGGAAGCTAGTGGGTAGCTGGTAGAAGAAACGGAGTTCATGCTTCTGGATAGGCACCTTTCTCAAAGACCTGTTTCTCTCAAGGTCCATCTTTTTAATTGCTGACTTTGCACAGACTCCAAAAAACCTGCATACCATAATCTGAAAGGGAAGGTCAACCTAAAGGTCATGGGTTTTAAGGGTGGTACTTCAAAGACATTTATCTCCTTTACAAGGCCATTAGTCTTGGGTAATGGTCTATTGTCTTTCATCATCCCAACCTCTTCACCTGTCTGTTTACTTTGAGTCCAACCACAGAATTCAAGGCCCAGCATGAACGGGTGCTTTTTTGCTACTTCACTCTGGCCCAGTGGAAGCTTGCTCACAGTCTGCAAAAGCAGTTGTCAACTGTAGGCAGGAAATGCAGTTACTAGGGGAAGGATATGCTTTAGCTTTCAGCTAAAACATGGGAAAGACCTTTTTGGAGGAGTAGTTAACAATGAAGAAAAGAGCCTTTTGCATTAAGATGGTATTATAGTTTTATGCCTAAATCTAAACAGGTATCAGAGGCATAAATATCCAACAATAAACATAGATAGCAACATTGGTATAGCACTGACCTACACATTTTATATCAGATGCCTCACTGAATCCTCATTGTGACTCTATGAAATAGGTATTCTTATTAGTCGCCTTTACAGATGAGTCGTTTTTTAAGGCCCTAGTAAGCAGCAGAATTGGTATTGGAATCCAGGCAGTATGGCTACAAAGTATAGGCTTTTAATGTCTCTGCTATCCTGTCCTACATGTAATTGAATAGTATAGCCATTTGGTGATGAATTATTACTCAGCCTTTAAAATGGCATAAAGTCTGTGTGATAACATAAAGATGAAATACAAATTTCATGACCTTGGGTTTAAGCTGTATAAAATATATGCAGTGTAGGTAAAGATAATCAGAAGCCAAGGAGTCCAGATGGTCAAAATTAAAAAAAAAAAACAAAAATCACAGAGTCAAAATATGGCCAAGAAAAGCCATAGTAGAATTTGTAGTATGTATATAGTAGAATTTGTCTTGGAGTATGTAGTAGAATTTGTGCATTGATACTAAGAACTCTGTTCCTGGTTCATTTCCATTTCCCAAACTCAGGTTTGTCTCCAGATTTTGACTTTTTGCAGTCTTCTGGAAAGGTTCTTAGGGAAATCACTTGCTGGTGCATGGTCTCTATCTTTCTTTGACTACTTGGGTCACATACCAGTTCACTCCTGCATAGCTGATACTCACCACATACTCCCCAGTCTCTGCCCTTGTATAGCCCCCCATCCCACAAACCACAATAATGGGAATAGTTCTTGTGGTATGCTGGTGAGATTATGTTGATCATTTTCTCCTATTAGAAATAAGAACAAAATGTCTTGAACTCAGTCTTAAGAATGATTGTGACATAGAGATTTATTTCCTTAAAAAAACCTGCCTTGATGGTGAGCACTGAATAATATATAGATTTGTCAAATCAATATTTTATACACCTGAAACTAAGATTACATTGTCAATTATACTTCAATAATAAAAAATTAGAGGACAAAAATCAAAAATAAGATAAAAAAACATACTTTGATGGATCAAATGGGTTATGTTTGATTAATACCTATAGCAAACCCAAATAGCTGGGTATGAGCCTACAAGTAAAAAAACAAAAACCTCTCACAGTTATGAATGAGATGACACTTGGAGGAACAGGTTGTATTGGGAGAAAAAGGAAAGGATGGATTCCAGACACAGTCAGTGATCAGTCTATATCAATCCATTCATCTACTCAACAAGTATTTATTGAGTACACACCATGTGCCAGGCACTGTGTTAGGTTCTGGGTATTCGGTGGTGATCACCATGGATAATGTCCCAATACTGGTAGATTTTACCATATAATTAGTAGTGGAAACAGATTTTAAACAATTAAATATAAGCCCATAATTACTAACTGTTGAGTGCCATGAAGAAAAAAGCAGAGAGTCATGAGAGAATAACCTGGGGATCTACTTAAGACTGAACACTCACAGAAGGTCCCTGAAAAGACAAGGCTTAAGATATGATTCAAAGGATGAGAAAGGACAAGCCATACTAGAAGTTACTGTGAGGACACTTCAGGTGTTGGGAACAAAAGAACCTCATAAGGATCCTGAGGTGACAGAGTAAAGTCCGAAGAGGCTAGAGTGTAGCTACCAAAGAGGGGAAAAAGCAGATGAGGGCTGAGGTTTGGGTCATGAGAGAGTAGTGGATTTAATTACAAGTACAATGGGAAACGAGTGAAGATTACTACTTGGAGAGTAAACTTGAGAGCAACAAGAATGAAAATGAAGTGCTTACTGCAGATGTCCAAGCAAGAGACAGTGGACCTTTGGATGAAGGTGTTGGTAATGAAGATGGGGAGGAGAGAAAGAGATGAAGATGAATTCAATGAAAGAATTCTTGGAATTTGGATAAGGGACTGGATGTGGGAACGAAAAGGAGAGAACACAATGTTGTATTTGTCAGGTGGTAATTGCTGTGACAGACAGCCCCTCCCAAGTCTCAGTGACTAAACCGCTAAAAGCTATTGTCTTGCTCCTATCACAGTCCGTTGTGGGTCAGCAGGAGAGTGAGGGAGGTCTGCTTCCCACATTGAGGTTCTTACGTCTTATGGAGCCTCCATTGTCCACAGGTGGCCTCCCAAATCACCAGGAACAGAGAGAGCATGGAAGACCCTGTGGAATATTTCGGGGGCCCCTCCAGATAGGGGCTGCATCACTTCTATCCACATTCCATTGGCCAGAGCTCAATAGCAGAACCACTCTTAACTGCAGGGGTTTGGGGCTGCTGGCTAATATAGTCTGGCTGCCTGTTCAGGAAGAATAGGAAAGAGGTTTGTAACATTATCTCTACCCCAAATGACTGCCTGTTTTTGACTTGAGTAATTGGATGGATGGTGCTGGCACTATTTGTGTACCAAGCTGGGGAAGACCAGAGGAGGAGGAAGTTTACAGGAAAAGATCAAGTAATTGGTTTTAGACTGGCTAAGCCTGATATGCCTAGTTCCCATCCGGGTGGAGACATCAGGTAGGCGGTTTGATACTCAAGCCCCGAGTTCAGGTTTTGGCCAGATATAGGAACCATTAGGAAGTGTCTGGATAATTTGGGTAAGTCCATGTGTATCGATTATGTATTTGGTCTGGCTATTTATTGACTTTACTTACTTACTTATTATTTATTTATTTGTTTAGTAGACAGTGTCAAATTGATGGATGTCATATCTAATGGAAGGTAAGAGGATTAAAATCAGAGAATATTTTGGGAAGGAGTTTTCATGACAAAATCCTCACCCTATACATTCCTATTAAAAAACACTTATGAGAACTTCCAATCTTCAATGTTCACATAACATCCTGGAATTAAAAAAATTGATCTAGATCTCATATTACAGATGAGAAAACAGACCTGTAGAGATTCAGTGACTCGCACAACACCAAAAAGCCAAAGAGTGGCCTTGTAAGGACCCAGTACCATAGGATGTTCAAGCCAGCGCTGTCCCAAGGGCTTTAGGAGCAAATATACCTTTTGTTCCATGTTGTTTGTTTGTTTGTTTGTTTTGACCACTTGGAATATATACCTCTTTGACCCTACGTGTATTTCCAAATTTTACTTGAGACTTTGACATGGTTCCTAAACTCTCCACAAATTCATTTTCAAACACCTGTTAGAATTGGCCTTACTACTTTCCGCTTCAAGGATTGCACCCGCCCACACTGTTCTGTAGAACTTTCTCCAGGAAACACAGCCTCTGTTGGTTCTACTTAATTTTGGGTTTTGTTCTGCTACTCTTCCTCTCTTGGTCTTAGAGAACACAGAGAACTTAAGAGGTTAGTTTAGGGCAGATATGCTAAAAGTTGAAACTAATGTTTTCTCTTTGCAAGAAACACCCCTGGGGCAGAGAACGCAGGAAATTGTGTGTCACTGTGATGAGAAACAAATGAAAGCCTTTACAGCAGAATTGTCAGTCTCCAGTCCCCTCACACATCCATTGCTGTGTGCCAGGGCAGACGCGTTGTACGGTCAACAGCCAACTGAGCATCTAGAATACGAAGTCCCGCCATTTCCTTCTTCACTAGGTTCTCCACAGTGATTCCCAGGGATCATAAGGAGGCAGTGGTTGTGCTCAGGAAAATAATGTGGGCGCTTGTGTGCCTTGTAAGATAATTAGAATAGGATGTAACGTACGACTCTTATAGGAATTAACTCCCTCAAAACTGTAGATTGTTCCTTTTGTTGCGGGAAGGCTGTGGTTATTTTATTCTACTCAGATATGGTTATCCTGATGAGATCATTCCTGTTTCAGTTACCTGGAGAAAAGGATATCCTTAGGCCAGTAACAGAAATTGAGATGGAAGACTCCATCTCCAGGGAATGTAGGCTGGAGAAAGAACTCTTGGTTTAGTCTCTGAGGACGCCTTGTGTCTGGGAAGATTTCCCTTTGGCAAAGGCCAAAGGTAGTGTCCATCATGAAAAAGCAATCGGAAGGTAGGAAGAAACCTCAAATACGGTGTCTTCCTATGCTTCGGTTAGCTGCAGCTTGTAAACCAGATTATTTAGATTCATGCTTCTCTCTTAATTTATTTTCTTTTTGTTATACCCCAGAAGCGAGGTAGATGGGGCACACTTGGCCAGTTTTAAATGAGTGAATGGCTTTTTCCTGGGGCCAGAGATAATCAAGGAGAGACCCTGATGTAGTGGTTCCATCTGGAGTCAATTTTGCTTCCCTGATGACATTTCTCAATCTGGAGATGTTTTTGATCATCACATGGGGTGCTGTTGGTGCTGGTGGTGGTGGGGTTCTACCGGCATCTAGTTATTTGATCTGTTAAACATCCAGCAATGCACAGAACAATTTCTATTGCAAAGAATTATACAGCCCCAAATGTCCACAGTGTCAAGATCGAGAAGCCCTGCCGAAAAATAAAGATAAGCTTCATGGCAACAGAGTTGGTGCCATGTGGTCCGGTTGTTGCCAACCTTCAGATTTTCCTTCCAATGCTCCCGTTGGACATTCTGGGTTTTTACTGCTACTGACACAAGTAACATTTCCTTGCTCCAGTCTTAGGGAACATGCTTCTCCTATTCCCAAACCAGAGAAAGCTCCCCGTTTCCTCCCTTCTCCAAGTCATTAATACCAAATATTTATTGAGCTTAAGCTAGTCCTATAAACTAAATTATGCACTGTGGAGACAAAGAAATTTGAGATGTCCCTTCCCAGAAATTATTAAAGACTCAGTTGCGAATTCTGAGCTGTCACTGTCTTCACAAAAGTCCTTTTATAAGGAACTTGAGGATTTGGGACAATGGGCATTATCTCCTGCAGTGATCAGGCAGACTTCTATCTTCTCCTGGGTTATTCCTAGACTCAGAAAGTCATTCTCCAGGTTTATAACAAATACCTGGGACATTAAGACATTTGTAGTCCTCTTGATCTAACCAATCATGGGATCTAAAAATAGTGGTATTAATTGTGCCCAATTCTTAGATTGTGTTCTGTGTTCATTTCTTGGTGGGATCATTTTCATCTCTCAACTACATCTTATTCATTGTTTTCTCCCTTGAGAGGCTGAGGATTGACTTATTTCTTATGGAAGATCCGCTTTAAGAGTGTTATTTCTGAATCTTATTTTCTTTAAAGGAGAAAGGCAGGGTTGGAGGAGGTCAAACGTTCCTGGGGACATTATTTGCCAATTATGAACGGACCTAGATTTTTCAGTGTGTATTTCTATTATTACCCCTCTTCACATATACACATAAGAGCAGAAAATGCTGGGCGCCTTCACATGGGGAGTGGAGTGGGAGGGCAAAGGCAAATCTATAATCCAACAATTTGTATAAATTATGAAAGACATAAGAAGAAAATATAATTTAGCATAAAATTAATATATTAAGTGACATGTTAGTATTTTAGAACTATCTGTGGGTTTTCTACAAATATATTACTTATCTCTGATTTCTACATATTCATTATTTTGCTTTACTATTTATTTATTTATGTTTATGGAGTGGAATTCCTCACTTTGTGTTACTGGCCCTGTGTAAAGTTTGAAATTTAAACTTTGATTCTGACTAATTTACTCACAAGAATGCCAAAAGCTATTATTTCTACAAGGTAAATTGTAGTATGTTAAAGACCTTATTCAGCCAAGATCTCATGAATAAAGAAGAAAATTAGACTAAAGGCACTCTTTTCCCAGAAAAGAGTTTTAAATGTGGAAAATAATCTTTTTCTTTCTTTTTAAAGAAGATTTTATTTATTTATTTGACAGAAAGAGAACAGGAACACAAGCAGGGGGCATGGGAGAGGGAGAAGCAAGGTTCCCACTGAGCAGGGAGCCTGATGCAGGGCTCGATCCCAGGACCCTGGGATCATGACCTGAGCCAAAGGCAGAGGCTTTAACCCACTGAGCCACCCAGGTGCCCCCAAAGTGGAAAATAATCAATGCTTATATGATTTTCATAGATCTAATATACTTTTTTATGTAACTTTCCCCTCTAAAATATAAACAAATACCACTTATCTTTTTCCGCAGTTGGGCCTTCTGTGTAATAACAAAATATAAAATAGAGAATTCAACAAAGAAAAAAACAAGGCTATAACATATATCCATATGCAGTAAGGAATGAGACATTTGGAGATTGGAAAGTTAGTTTGAAAATCTGATCACGTAAGATAATTCAGTTAAGATGACTTCCTCAAATATTTGAGTGCCTATTACATATATAGAATTAAAATAAAATACAATTTAATCCAAGAAATCAGTGCAATGATTTGGCTCCATTAAAAAATTCAGTTTAAATTTAATAACTCTGTCATGAGGGTGCCTGATAACATTTCCTGGTATCAGTACATCAATAAATTAAAATTAAATTAACAAACATGTAACTAACAAACTAAAATCAAGTTAAATAGCTACTATGCATAAGCAACTGCTGTAATCACAACTGAGGTAGAGTGGGGTTAGGAGGAGAAATAAAGATGGGTAGCAACAGCTCTTAATCTCAAGTATTTTACAAATTAGGTCATTTTGGAGTTAATTCAGTCCCATTATTGTAAACTAGTGTGTGTGTGTGTGTGCATGCACACGCGCTATGTACGTGTATACTTTGTGTGTGTGTGTATATGTGTGTGGTGTGTGTGTATGTTGGTGTATGTTGGTATATGTGTGTGTGGCATGTGTGTGGGGTAGGATATGTGTGTATATATGTGTGGTGATTGTGTGTGTTGGTATGTGTTGGGGTGTGCGTGTGGTATGTATCTGTGTGGATGTTGGTGCATATTGATATATGTGGTGTATCTGTGTGTTGGGTGGGGTATGTGTGTGTAGTGTGTATGTATATATGTGCGTGGTGTCTGTGTATGTATGTTGGTTCATGTTGGTATATGTGTGTGTATAGGCATGCAGGTGTGTGTGTGTGGTGGGATATGTATGTATAGATGTGTGGTGTCTGTGTGTTTTAGGATGTGTATGTTGGTATGTGTTATTGTATGTGTGTGGCAGGTGTGTGTTGGTGTGTCTGGTGAGGTATGGGTGCGTGGGTGTGTGTGTGTGTTTTTACAATGTCATTGTCATACTCACCCGTGAAATGAGTCCAGCTGAGGAAGAGATGGACAAAAGAGTAATACCAACTTTTCCTTGTAAATTCTTCCTTTAAACTATTAATAGAAGTGACAGAGAAGGTTAAAGGTCTCTGGTAAAAAAAAAATTGAGATTTGTTTATAAACCATAAACAGTTACAGATATCTGAAGAGCTGTTGAAACAAAGGCCAGAGCAAGACAGACATCCACTATTACGTATCAGGCGATAGTAAATTGCCGCAGAGGATTACTTGTTTCCTCACGGCACCCTGCGCACCCCCGTCCCCTGCCCCCCCCCCGGAAGTATGAATACTGAGAGAGAGAAGGAAGGTATCTGGCTATTTATGTGAAAAATGACTCTCGCCTACAATCACCTTCTGTCAATAAAATGCTTATTTTCTGACATGTCAATTAGGTGATTCATAATCCAGATGACCATCCCCTTCCATTTAGTACTGTTGGGCTGGGTTAAATGTCTCAAGTGTTTACCCTTTATGACCAGTGGCTTGGATCTGTTCTCAGTCAAACTGGGCCACTCTGACATGTTTGCCTGTAGGATTTCTCTTGAGGTAAAGTAACCATTATTATCAGATTTTAAACTGAACGGCAGATTAGGACAGTGGCTTTACCATCGGCAGCGAACAATGCTTGTTTTACTGTACCGTGGATCCAAAATAGGGAGTTTGGAGGAAGAGTTCAATGCAAAATAAGCCTGTAATTTACAGAACTGCGTGAAGGAGGCTTAAGAGGCAGAGCTCTGTGCTTCAAAGGGATCATCTGTTTTTCAAAAGCCAGTTATTGGCGGGGCGGGGGGAGGGGGATGATTTGTCCCAGCATCTAAAACTAATTTTAAAAGATCTGACTGATAATAAAGTGATCATTTTTAAAAAATTGAGATGCAATTCACATACCACAAAATTTACCATTTTAAAGTATACAATTCAGTGATTTCCAGCACGTGAAGTAACCATTTTTTAAAAAAACTGATGGGGATTGGTGTAGGATAGCCATGCTGCATGTTTCATTCATAAATATATCCAGTTATCCCTAACAAATATTAAATGATTGCAGTGTTAACCTACCAGAATGCTCCTTTGTATTTCTCCAAAGCAATCTACAAACAAAGAATACATTTCTATTCTTCTGTAAAATTATTAACCAATTTTACAGTTAAAGTTAATGCATTTGATGATTTAATGCTGAGGAAAGGCAGATGGAGTTTAAAACACCCTCTTTTCAAATTTCTTTACGGAGATGATGTTTGGAGAACATTTGAATGGAAATTTTTTAAATTGTTCTAGAAACTAGAGAACATAGTTTTTGATAGATAAAAATAAAGTTGTGGAAAAACATTTTTTTGCAAATAGGCTGAATTTCAAAGACTGCTTTTCATTATTTTGGAAAAGATGTATGAATAACAGGGAAATTTCAACTTTAAATTGTCAGAATGCTCTATGAGGAAAACAGGCTACACAAATGAGCTGATGAGACTTCTGGGTAAGTTAGTACCACACAGAAGATAAAATTTATTAGAAAACAGAAGATAAAAAATGGTTTTGTCTGAAAGTAGATCTTCTTAACCAGTGACTCTCAGCTAGAGGAGGAGGCTTGTTCCCAAAGAGAAAACTACAATTTCACTGAGGCTGTTTCACATTATAAGCTCCCTGCACACCCTTCATGTGTCTTCCTGGTCCACGGTGAGAAACAGCCTCCTCTCCATTGGAGACTAGACAAAGGAGGATAACCAATGTTTATCTTCTTTCTTTTCCTTTTTTACAGAAATAACTTTTAATGTTTTTTGATATTTACAGCAGTGTGATTCCTTTTTTCTTAAAGTTTAAAGGAGTAGGATAAGAGTTTTATTTTTTATTTTTGAAACATTTCTATTTATTTGTTTGTTTATTTTTTCTTTTAATTTAAATCACAGTCAAGATATGTAATTATTCAATGGGAAGTTAAGAATCACCTCTGCATTATCTGTGAAGAAAAAGGTTCTACTAAGTAACTACAGGAAACGTTTTAGAGAAAGTATTTTTATTTAACCTACTGAAGAGCCTCACTCGTTTACAAGCACATTGGAACTATCATTTACCTAGGAAAAATGCTGTCCATTAAAATAGAACTGCTGTGGACCTCTGCTTAGTCCTTCTTTTCCCACTACAGCTAAAGCACCTGGGGTGGGGGAGAATTTGATAAATAAATTTGGGACACATCAAGTTCGATGGTTGGAAAGTATTTTATGTTCTGCATGATTTCTCAGATATTTTAATTTACTGTTGACACACCAAAAGCGGCATGTCTGATGAGCCAACTTTGCCATTTCTCTGGTGTTTTATTTGTAAAGTTGTGGGACATCTTTTCATCTTGCAGTGTTTTTCTGTATGTTGCCTGTTCATCCTCCTTACCTATAATCTCTATCGTATCGTTGGTCTTCTCACTGCCTTTTTTTTTAAGCAGTTCATTCCTTTCTATGACACATGTTGCAAAAATTTTCATTCTGTCATTTGTCCTTTAACTTTAGTGTTTTTTTTTTTTAAACACAAGTTTTTATTTTTGAGTAGTTAAACTGACAGTCTTCCTTCTTGTGACTGCTGGGTTTTCACTTTCGAAAAGCCTGCCCCCTCCCCAAGATTATAAAGATATTTTTCTATATTTTCCTCTAACAATGATATAATACAGTATTTAAAATATTTCAGTGCCCACAGAGATTTCTTCAGTGATAGAAATGCTCAATATTTGGGGCATCTGGGTGGCTCAGTCGGTTAAGCGTCTGCCTTGATCTCAGGTCATGATTCCAGGGTCCCAGGATCTAGTCTTGCATGGGGGTCCCTGCTTCTCCCTCTGTCTGCCACTCCCCCCCTGCTTGTGCTCTCTCCCCCTCTCTCTGACAAATAAACAAACAAAATATATATATATTTTTAAAGATTTTTATTTATTTATTTGACAGAGATCACAAGCGGGCAGAGAGGCAGGCAGAGAGAGAGAGGAGGAAGCAGGCTCCCTGCTGAGCAGAGATCCTGATGCGGGGCTCGATCCCAGGAGCTGGGATCATGACCTGAACCGAAGGCAGAGGCTTTAACCCACTGAGCCACCCAGGCGTCCCTAAACAAACAAAATATTAAAAAAAAAAAAAAAAGAAATGCTCGATATTTCCCTGTCTAATATGGTGATAACTAGCAACATTTCACTATGGAACGCTTGACATGTGGTTAGGGGGGAATGAAAAACTAAAGTTTTATTTTTATTTAGTTTTAATTAATGAGAATTTAACTTTAAATTCCCACATGTAAGGTACAGGCTATATATTGAACAGTTATCTGAAATTTGTTTTCATGTGCACCACGGGGTAGGGAGTTTTTCATTATGAATGTCCAATTATTCTGATACTATTTGTGGAATCACTCTTACTTCAAATCAATCAGGCAATGCATATTGATTTGGAAAGTCAGTTATATCAGATGTCAAATTCCCGTGTAGGGCGCCTGGGTGGCTCAGTGGGTTAAGCCGCTGCCTTCGGCTCAGGTCATGATCTCAGAGTCCTGGAATCGAGTCCCGCATCGGGCTCTCTGCTCAGCAGGGAGCCTGCTTCCTCCTCTCTCTCTGCCTGCCTCTCTGCCTACTTGTGATCTCTCTGTCAAGTCAAATTCCTGTGTACATATAGATCTATTTCTGGACTCTAATTTGTTTCATTTATCTACTTGACCATCCTCAACCCAATATATCATGTTTAAAAGTACTCTTTATCGAGCTAGTAAAGCAGATCTTGTATCATTTTTTTTCTTTTTCAAAATTTATTAGCACTTCTTGCTTATTTCTTTTCCAGGTAAAGTTTAGAATTGGCTTGCCAACTTCTGTAAAATAGTCTCTTAGAATTTTGATGTGGATTTCAATGAATTTACAGATCCATTTGGAAAATAACTGACATATAAATGATATTAAGCTTTCCCTCTAGCTATTCTCTTTTTAGCCTATAATTCTACTCCTATGTTTATATTTTTGTTAGATCATTCCTAGCTATTTTATAGTTTTTGTTGCTGGTGCAAAGAGTCTCTTTTTTGAATTAAATTTGGAGTATAAACAAGCTAGATTTTTGCACATTGATATCATACTGACTACTTTGCCGGACTGTCTTAGTTTTAGTCTTTATTATCCTTGAGTTTCTAGATAACCATTATACTGTCTTCAAATAATGCCCATGTTATTTCTTAATTTCCAAATTTATACTTCCTCTCTCTATATATTTATCTTATTGCACTGGCTAGGAGATTGAGAACAATGTTCTTAAAGTACCAACAACTGAGAATATTATTTTCTGTTTTTCTTTTTGGAACGACTTTAAATGTTTAATTATTATATGGGTAGCTTGCTTATCTCCCTGCTTCAGTAAATGGCACCTATAAATTTTTAATTCTGGCTAAAAGCCTTGGGTATCATTCTTGACTCTAGTCTTTCTCTCAAATCTTACACCCATATCCATATAAAAGTCCCGCTGGCTCTACCTTCAAAATATGTGCAGGAGCTGGCATCTGTGCATTGATTCAAGCCATTGTCATCTCTTGCCTGGATTGTCGCCTTAGCCTCCTGTTTGGTCTCCTTAGTTCTGCCTTTGTCTTAACACAGCATGCAGGAAAATTCCTTAAGTTTACAATTCAAATCATGACCTTGCTCAGATCCTTCTAAACATTTCGCGGCTCATTCAGAGCAAAAGCCAAAGTCCATACAATGTCCTATAAGGTCCCATATGGTCAGACTTCATCATCTCTTTGACTCAAGTTTCTCATTTTTATTCTCCCTCCTTCCCTCATCCCTTAAATGTCCCTCCTTCATCCCTTAAATGCTTAAATGTCAGCTTTTCAATAAACCCTTCTCCGGCGACTTCATTAAAATGTTCACAACACCCTATTCCTCCCTATCCTGCTTCTCTGCTTAGTTTTTTCCAACAGCTCTTGTTGCCATCTGCCACAATCTCTATTTTATTTATTTGTTTGTTGTCCCTCTTCCCCCACTAAAATGTAAGCTCCGTGACGTTTTTCTTTTTTTTTGTTGTTGACTACATGACCACAACGACATCGCCTAGAAGAGTCCTTGGTGCATACTAATGGCTCAGTGTATATATGATATCTCTCCTTAATTCTGCTAATATTAATTCAGATTCAAATGGATGTTTAGCCATAATTGTGATCCTGGACCAAACTCTTATTGGTCTTGAATATTTTCTATATTCTGCTGATTTTGAGTTGATACTGCTTGATTTATGTTTTTCCCTTTTTTCTCTTAAGGGAGAGCACTTGATAGTTTTCTGTTTGGTTTATAATTATTCGGTTTTTATATCAAGATTATACTTGTCTCATCAAATAAATTGGGGAGGAGTTTTTTTTCTACATTTATTCTATGCCTATAACCATATATATAATAATCTTTTCATTAGATGTTTTGTAAAATTTGTGTATAAAAACCAGCTAGACCTATTATGAAACTTAGAGTCTTTCTATGGAGGCTGATTTATTCAAATTTTCAAACTCTTGATTTAATTTTGATAAAATCTTCCATCTAATTACATTTTTAAAAAGATTTTGTTTATTTATTTGAGAGAGAGAGAGAGAGAGAGAGAGAAAGGCAGCATAAGCAGGGGAAGTCACAGAAGGAGAGGGAGAAGCAGGCTTCCCACTGAGCAGGGACTATGTGGGGCTCCATCCCAGGACCCTAGGATCATGACTTCAGCAAACTGAGCCACCCAGGTGCCCCTTCATCGAATTACATTTTAAAATTTATATATATAATTGCTGTCTTGCTGTCTTTTTATTTCTAATGATATTTGAGTTTTTTCTACTTTTTTTTTTTTTTTTTGCCTACAAAAGCTTATTTATTACATGGACCTTATCGAAACTTTGGCTTTATTTTATTTACTTATTTTCTCTCTTTTTATTAATCTTTTCTTTCACCTTAATTTGTCTCTACTCTAGTGTTGAATGTGTATACCTTTATTTTTATTTTTTCTTTCTTATTTTTAAAATGAGTATATTTAAGCATATAGAAAGCATTGAGCTGCATCATAAGATTCTGATGGCTTGTTCTCATTGTCATACATTTCTGCATAATCTATAGTCTCCATTTTGATTAACTTTTTTCACTCAATAATTATCCAGAAGAGTATTTTAAAATTTCCAAATCACATGGATAGATATTATTTTTTATCTTTTTGTTATGTTTATTTATTTATTAAAAAAAGATTTTATTTATTTATTTGACAGAGAGAGATCACAAGTAGGCAGAGAGGCAGACAGAGAGAGTTGGTGGGGAGGAAGCAGGCTCCCTGGGGCTGGATCCCAGGACCTGGGATCATGACACAAGCCAAAGGCAGAGGCTTTAATCCACTGAGCTACTCAGGTGCCCCGGTTATGTTTATTTTTATTTTACTAGGCTCAGAATCAGCACCCTGCATGCTTTTGTATGTAAAACATTTAATGGAATTTAGCCTTATGGCTTGATGAAGAATTTTTTCCAAGTATGTCATGGGTATTTAAGAATATATATTTTCTTCCTTTGTTGTGTACAAGGTTTTGTGGTTATCACTTAGGAACTGCATGATAGCTTGTTATTGAGAACCTCTGAATGGTTTACTGATTTCAGAGCCAAGAGTTTTAGGATCTCCTTGCAGGACTGTGATTTGCATTTCCCATCATTTCTATTCTTTATGTATCAAAACTATGCTGTTACGTGTATGGCCATTGACATGATGAAGACCTACTATTCTTGATCTCTACACTTTCTCTGTGGAGTATTACTTTTATTAAAAGCCAAAATAATATTTTTTGCCTGTTTATTTTTACTTTGTCTTGAATTCCATTTTGAATAAATTATCAGACTGCTATGACTGGCTTAGTTTCGGTAGATGCCCACTCTGGACATTGATTATGGCTGGAGTAAGATTAGGTAAGGCTATGTGACATCCAGAGTAGCCATAGGGGCTAGGGTTTTGGGCAAAGGGAGCAAGGGATTAGATCTCAGGAGAACACAGAGGGGGCTGCTGCCCAGACAGTGTCACAGATGCTCACCAAATTTTACTCTACCATAATGTAAAGTGAGGAAAATAATGTAAGACATCAGATACAGGAATGCATGAATTAACTTCACTGTTCACTTTTCTCTAATAAACATTCCCATTTAAAAAGCTTTCTCGATTTCAAAGGGAATCAAGCCAGGTACATGTCTTGCAATCCTTAGATGACTGGGTAAATACAAAACCCGAGGTGTTAATTACTTCTAAAATCATTAGGGAAAATGGAAGCACATGTAGCAACTCTCAGAAGGGAGTTGATCGGGTCTACAGAATAGAATTCTAAATTCTTAAAAAGAGAAGCTCATAAAAATGTCGCCTTGTAAGCTCAGGTTCTTTAGTAGTACTGAAGTGAAGGGGAATTTCAGATTGTTCATTCATCAGGCTTTCCACTTAGACCTGTGTGGTGTATTTTGCAGTGTGGCTCAAATGGCCATACTTTTCTTAATAAGTACTCCTGCAAAGCAAACCTTGACTCATGCAGAATAAAAGGCAAAGGGGAATCACAGAACCATGTAATTTAAAGCTAGAAGAAAGGGAAGAAAGAGGAGAGTTCTTTTTTAGTTAACAACCTGAATTATGGAAGATATTTAAATACATGTAATTTTATAAACCCTAAGTACATGTTGTGAAGTAAGATACAAATAGACCTCAGTAAGAAAAGTGGGGCAGGGAAGAATGACAATTTACCTGGGTTTCACATCACAAAATGAGATGGTGTAATTAGAGATGCAGCAGCCTCCCTCAAGAATGTTAACTAGTCTTAGATGCCCTCTTGGGGAATATGTGCTTCTGGCATTTGAATATATTGCATTGTAATTAGTTTGTCTCATGGATCTCACCTATTAGCACATAGACTTTGAAGGGAGGTGTGCGTTATTCCTTTTTGTGGCTGCCTTGCCTAGAGCGCCGCTAAGTTCCTAAATTGTAATTGATGCTCAACCAAAGTTCGCTGAAAGACTAAATGAATAATTAAATAGAGAGGATTTATATAGACTGGTCGAAATCCATCATGCCTCTGTCTCCAAATATTCCAAGATGTTGGTGGATGAAGTGATCAAATTAGGTATGAAAGTTATCTAAAGTGTCTGTGTTTGGCACAAACTCAGAGACAGTAGGGTCTGGGTTGAGAACTTTCTGTGTTACACATCAGCACAGGACTGCATGAGAACAGAGTTGTATGTAGAAACACTCCCAAGTCCTCCCTTAATCCTTTCTGTCCAGCCTGGGTAAGCTTAAGTCTTGGTGTGCCTGGGACAGTGCCAGTTTATGCTTTTGTCTCAGTGTAATTATTATTAGTGTCTCATTTCAAAAATGTCTCATTTGGAAAAAAAGTTATACAGTCATTCTATTTAGAGTATTTTTACAACCCTATGTTCCTGAACCTTAATGACCTTCAAATATTGGAGATTCTGTTATATTAGAATAGGACTTTTTTTTTGGACCAAGGTGAACTCTTTTCCTGTGCACTTCTACAGAAATATCTTGGAACCATGGGAGAGTCGAATTTGTACAGCTTTGGGAGATGACATCTTTGGTTGCCTCAACATGCTAGGACAGCTTTGGCTTGAGCAAGACTCCAAGGGGCCAAAATATTTTGGTGCAGCTTTTATGAATCTGAGCCACTCCTGCTCACTGCTTGACATTTGACCCATTTGAAAAGGAAGAAGTATCAGGTTTCTCCGAAGCTTTGAACGTGGAATTCTCCCACACTCAGGCAAAACCCATTGCCACGAGAACTGACATACGAGTGACAAAGGCAATGATGACAATTTAGAGCTTCAGATGATTTCAGCTCCCGAGTATCAGGTATGTGGTAAAGGTAGTTTAGAGGCCTGTAATGATGGCTGCTTTGCACCCTGACCTTTTGTACCCACTTTTCTTCCTCCCCTACCCCCACCCAGTCATCCAGCCCGTCCCTACTCTTGTCTGCTTGAGTGTGGTACATTCTTATTAACCTGAGTCATAACTGTAGTTACTAAGTCAGATATTTGTTCAAAACAGATTTATCAAATACTTGTCATGTACTAAAACTAGGATCGTAGAGATTTTCAAAAGGTCTCTGCATTCTGGAAACTCACATTCTAGAAATCGAGACTGAAACCTTGGTAGATCATTAAATTGTCCTATGATAAGGAGCATAATGGTGGTCTATCCAAAGGGTTATGGAAACTTTAAGGCAAGAATGATTGATTTCATGTTAAATTTGAGGTGTTCTGTCAGATATTCAAGCACAAACGCCTTGTAGGCAGTTAAGAATATGGACACAGGGCTCAAGAAAGAGGCTGGAGCTAGAGCTAAAGAATTTTGTCATTTATAAAGAGGTCCTTATTGGAGTCTACCAGCATGGTCCACAGTGTAGCATAGAGTTTAAAGATGAAAGGCTCTGGAGAAAAATCCTGTTCTGGTAAGATACTAAAAAGAGTTTTTTGCTTCTCTTTTTGATTTCTATTAAATGTAGTTTATGTTAAATCATTTTTGTTTGGCGGTATATAGATGTCACGTCATATGTCAACTTGACAAATGTGTCAAGATGACAAACTCACATTTTCCTTTCATTGGGGAAGGGAAATTACTTGATTTCTGTTAAAATGGCTGAAAATGGATTTATTCCATTATATAACATTAATGCTTCTTTAATGAGATTCCATCTATCTATCTATCTGGAACAACTGAATGTGTTATTTTCCTAAATGGGGATGATGGAGATAAGATTCTGGGGGTGAGGAAAAAAAAATCTGTCATGTAAATGAATACATTATGGAACTAGCTCCAAAACATCTATTGTTCTATAAATATTCCCTCTTATCTCAAGGTGTGTGAGATAAGGCAATCTAGATTTTATCTTGGAAATGACTCAGGAAAGCTAATCCTGATTGGAGACACATGGCCAAAGAATGCTTATCTCCCCCTACTCCTTTTTACCCTGAAGGCACAAAAAATAAGAATGATACTAAGTCTTCGGCCCAGCATCTCTCAAACAAAGACCTAAATCTCTGGACGGTTCTTCAGTCTCTAATCACCATCCAACTGTCCCACCACGGGCAGGGATCATGAAGTTTTCTGGTGGAAGAAGGAAGACTGGAGACATTACTTGATTGAAATGACACAGGAAGGCAGTGTGCGACCTGGAACAGTATGCAAGACTTGCTCTGAGATCGTTCTTCGATTATGTTTTTGTTTAGGATGGTTGAAGATACAGAAATGATTTACTTTAAATAGCCTTGAAAGAGAAAAGAGTCTGGAGGAGTTGTATGTGTTTGTATGTCCTGAGTAGGTCTGCATGCAGAAAGTAACTATTAAAATTTTTAGAGATATATAGTACTGTTATTATAACAACAACAAATAGTAACAACAACTAGAAGGATACTAATAGAGGAGAGTTACATAGCAAGTACTGTGGGCCACATATCCTTCCAACCACTTATTTAATCCCCACAATCAAAATGTTATAAGGTAGGGATATTATTATCTCCAATTGCCATATAATAAATCAGAGGTAATGTACTAAGGGTGTTCTTGAGCAAATTTGGGATCCTAACTTGATTAAAATAATTCTATCTCAGGGCCAGTCCAGATTTTCTTACAGGTACATGAGAAATGATAATGAGAATTATCAGGAAAATTCCATAACATAGAATTTGTTTAAAGCTTACTTTTTATGGCGTATTAATATATGCATTTGAGATTTTTTTTCAGTTCTTGACATAGAGTTGTATTTGACTTATGAATGGCACAAAGAAACACATTCTAATTAAGTTGTGAGTCCCTTTCTGGATCACTTTGTCTTGGGTTCAACCAAACACATGCTTTTTCTGTACCAACCTGGGACTTAAGCAGGAGGAGGACCCTCAGGTAATCTCTTCAGTAATAAATCACCCCAGATACTCAAGAACTTGGTATATTCCAAGTAATATTTGTCAAGGGATTGAAGAAAATATTCATTTTTAGAAATCCTCAGAGAGTTTGAAACTTGGTAGTATATTTAAAATTGAGTCCTGGGAACTTTAAAGTGTGTTTTTGCTTCTGTTTATGGTTTTGGAAGGGAAAAGAAAAGGCACATAATACATTTTCCTTACCTTTTCAGAGAGGAATGAACAATTCTGTGTTTGTAATTTAGGCATTTTTTTCTGCACAGTCTTGATGACTGGGTCAAGCAGGTCTGATGAATCAAGCTACAGGTTGAATGGGCAGGAAGTGGCTGCCATAGTACGCCAGCTTGCTGGATGCTCTGTACTGAAGCGTGAGTGTCAGAATGACAGAGCTCATGCTCTGTGGGTGACTGATAAGAGGTCAAGGTGTATAGGAAAATGAACACCAGGGCTGAAGCCAGAAGCTCAGGGTTGGAACACCAGTTCTCTAAGATAGTGGAAGGAGCTGTGAAAAAATGGCCTGAGGTGTTGGGTTTTTTATTAAGAAATGGCAAGAATATCTAGCTTACCATGCAAATATTTTCAAGCTATTAACTGATAAATTAATATTTTATTGATGGTAAAAGTAGTAACAAACTATCTGTTCTGCAAGTATCTGTTGAGGGAATTACTGTGTGCTAGGCGAAGTTCTAGGCATTGATGATACAACGAGTGAGTGAGTGAGTGAGTCTTTCTAGTAGGAAAGACAACATCTGAGGGTCAGGAATCCAGGAATGACTTAACTGGCGATTCTGGCTCAGGGTCTCTCAGGAGACTGTGGTCAAGGTCTCCCCTCCAGCTTTGGTCATCTCAAGGCTTGACTGGCCTGAAGACCAACTCTCAAGCTCCTCTGTGTGACTGTTGGCAGCAGGCTTTGATACTATAGTACATGGGACTCTCTCTACATGGCACCTGGCTTCCCCCAAAGCAAGTTACCCAAGAGAGGAGAGAAAGAGAAAGGATGGAAGCTGCAGGGTCTTTTATAACCTTGTCTCAGAGGAGTGACACATCATCACTTCAGATCAACCCTGCTATCCACAGTGGGGTGGAACTACAGAGGTTGGGAATAGCAAGACCTTAGAATCACTGGGGGCCATCTTAGATGCTGGTTATCACAATATCGTAATACGTGCAGTAAAAAGTGCTGCAAAAGTAGTAAAGTGCTGTGATAAAGAATGGCAGAGGGTCTGATTTAGATAGCCTTTCTAAGGAGGTGACTCCTAAATTGGGATCTCCCAGTAGATAAGGAGCCAGGTACAGGAAGGTCCAGGGAAGAGGCATGGCAGGCAACAGCAGGAAGGTGAAAGAGGTGTTTTCTGGGAATTGTTAGGACCATAGCGTGAATGAGTTATGGTGAGGGGAGAGAGTGTGGCTTGAGGTACCACTGGAGGGTCAGGCAGGGGCCAGATCACATAGGCCATGTTGGCAGAGTAAGAGTTTGCATTTTTTTTTTCAAAGAGCGATAGGAAGTTACTCAAAGGCATTAGGGGAGACCTAGGCATGACCTGCATTTAAAAAAAAAAAAAAAATCTTTCTGACCCTTTCTGGAGACTAGACAGAGGAGAACAAGAGTGGAAGTGGGGAGACTAGTTTTGAAGTTATTTTAATAGTTCACAGACAAGGTAAGAGGGGGTGGTGCCAGGTGTAAGCTAGTGACAATGAAAGTGAGGAGTGCTGGGCAGTGAGGGCTACCGTTTGGAAGAGGAGCTTTCAGGATGTGCTGATGGGTGAAAATTACTCTTTATGTGTGTGTGGAAGGGGTGGGAGGTAAGGACAGGATTAAGAATGAATCCCAAGTTTCTGTTGGTGCCAAATTCTCAAACAGAGAACAGTGGGTTGGAAGGGATTGGTTGGGATGGGGGTTAGTGGATGGACGTTGGGAGAGGGTCAAGAGCACCTTTGTCTGTAATGTCTTAGAAATGGCTATGAAATACAATAAACAAGAAGGCAGTGGCACATATGACCCTGGGGCTTTGAAAACAGATCTATGAATTTGGGAACCACTAACAGAGATGTTTTTAAAGCCACAGAATAAACGAAACCCTCTAAAGAGGGTGTCGATGGAGAAGCAAAGAGCCCAGAGAAACCTAACTTCATCCTGGGGATAAATAGATGACTCCAGCCATCACCACTGTTACTCCAGGCTCTCCTGTGAGTGCCAAGAATATGGATTAAAGCAAGAAGGAATGAAAGACCCAGAGGAAAGGAAGGGAAAGGAAGAAAAGGAAAGAAAGATCTGTCAAAGGAGGAGCCAGTTGAGAGAGTGGAAAGGCATATCTGTGAACTGAGCAGGAAAAAAGATGAGGTTGACCCCCAGGATAAAGAAGAGGAGAGAGTGTTCAACGTGTCCTAAGCTCTTGAAACACAGGAGAGTTCTTTGGATTTGTTGACAAGGAGATGGTTGGTGACTTTGCCAAACGGGGGTTTTGGGAATTAATAGGTGAAATCGTAGTGGACAAAAGAGTAGGTGGGAAATGGGGAAGAAAAGACTGGATAAGCAGCAACTCTTCCAGAACTTTTGCTGCAAAGGGAAAAGGGTATACGGTGGGAGCTGAAGGACAATGTGAGAATGAGGGTATGTGTGTGTGTGTGTGTGTGTGTTTCAGGATGCTTTCCACTGGAAAGAAGAGAGAGAGAGACTTTTGATGCATGAAAGAGAGCAAGAGTGGGAGAGTAAGAGAGACAGAATGAAAGAGGATAACATCGAGATAAAACACGAAACAAAATAAACAAAGAAAAAGTTAGTTTAAACTTTTAAATTCGTTCCTTCTCTCTGCTCCTACCCTCCTTGACTAAAAAGGATTTTAAAAGTTGATTTTTGCCAGATCCATTTAGGATGTGGTAGTATTTTCTTCTTTCAGTCTTTTGAGTAATTTTTTTTTTTTTGCCCAGAAGGCTGAGTTACTCATCCTGAGTCTGACTCATGCCTGGATGGAGGATCTTAAAAAATAACCCCAGCTGGGTGCGGAATAATATTTTCTATACAACATAAAGGTCTTGTGATGCTCCATGTGGTATAGGAAAGGAACCACCTGAATGGAAAAGAAATAGAATTTTCTTGGTTTGATGCCAGCCTGTTGCCCGAAGGTAAAAGGCAACAAGAAGGGAGAGAGAACCTGCGATAGTGTCCTGGAGATCCCCAGTGTTCCTGGTTCCCAGGGTCCTTGCTTCTCTGTAGGATGTGTTATGAAAATACCAGTCAAGCTACTAGGAGAATTAGCTTGTGTAGTAGCGTATCCGACAAACTAGTTTTACTCTTCTTTCCCTCCCTTCTCCTCTCCTTTCTCTCCTTCTTTAATTCTTTCTTTTGTTCTTTCTTTCTTTGATACATGTTCTTGGCACTCTCGGGGAGGATTGGAGTGACAGTGCTGACGGCTGAAGTCATCTATTTATCCCCAGAATAAGCACAGAATAGGCAAGAGATTACGCAAATTGACATGGATTGTGCATCCAAAAATACTTTGGCCTTAATCTAGAAGGAGGGCGGTTGTCCTGAGCATTGACCTTTCCTGCGACTGCCTGGACACCACCCCCCACCTCCAACCCCCGTCAGTGAGAATGATGGTAACTTCTACTGAGGACCAGGCACCATGCTGGGCATGCATTATCTCACTTAGTCCTCCTCAGAGGACTAAGAATTATCATTCTCATCTCCCT
Organism: Mustela erminea; assembly: GCF_009829155.1. Lineage (NCBI taxonomy): Eukaryota > Metazoa > Chordata > Mammalia > Carnivora > Mustelidae > Mustela > Mustela erminea. Next base: position 45,080,541 of record NC_045629.1, on the reverse strand, counting down.
GAGACATATTTAGTCATTTGGCTTAGCCTGGATTTTATTTATTTATTTTTAAATCCCTTTTTTCTTTCCATGAAGCATGTAGGATAGTGTTAACTAACAGGTGGATAAAAAAGTGCATGGAAAGTCAGTATGGTCTTTGGTGACTCATTCACTCAGGACCAAAGCCTATTAGTTATCAGCATATTTGAGTCCCTTGAGATGTTCTATTCTATGGTATCCTGCTTCACCACCGAGACCATAATAGGCTAGTGTCAAAGAGAACTGCTTAACCTCAGGCAAAGGAGGAATTTGGGTGAAGTTTCTGCATCCCTGGCTTCTACCTTCTTCCCCTAGTCTGTCCTTATGCCCTTCCTCATTTGTAGATGCCTCCCGTGCCGTCCCCTCTTATAACAGCCTACTTCATTCCAGAGAAAGGAACAGATAAACTGATTCTCAGTGAGGTGCAAATTACTAATCAGTAGTAAACAGCCTCTCTTACAGGAATTTTCTGTTTTTAAGAGTGGGGGGAATGAAAAGTTCTCAGAGTAGAACTTTTATAATCAGTGGACCGTTGGGCAATTGAGATTTCCACCTGGGGAACTTTCCTGTGGCTCTGGAGAGTGTCCTACACCCTCTGAGTTGGCTGCTCTTAGAAGAGAGAGGACAGCTTGGCTGTGACAGGACACACCTACTGAAGACTGCTCTTGCCCTCCTCCTTTGGCTTGCTCATCTCCTGATTTTCAGGTTAATTAATATGCCCTCAGGTTTTGTATGGAGGAGAGGAATTTGGTTAGCAGTCATTGATAACCCAGAACAAGAAAACTAGAGGGTCCTCTAAAGTATAATTTAAGGGAATTGAACTATATTTTGAAGGTAAGTTAAGGTAAAACGACCTAAACATTTTCTAATTTCTAGCACTTAAAAAAACTATCTGGGACTGTACACCTTTATTTAAAGGGGTTTGGGTAAGGATTGTCAGTGTTCTTTCTTCATTCTCTTTATTAGATTAAAAAAATCACAAATATGTGCTCATTAAAGCAAGTCATGGAATTCAGTGGCTTATAAGGAAAATGTGTCTACTCTCTTTGCCTCTTTCCTGAAGATATTAGTTTGGTTTGTACCTTTCCACAAATTTCTATGTGTTCTTACAAATGTATCTATAAAATAAATGTATATAATAAATGCATCTGTATATAATAATTTGTAATAAATATAATGTATATATACATGATGTATAGATATGTATATGCATATATATACACGTACATTAATGCATATCGTAGAGTTTATTTGCTAATTTTTGTAAAATGGTATCATACTAAATAAATTCCCTACAGTTTTCACCTCTTCACTAATAACAAATCCCAGACAGTCCTCTGGGTCAGCACAAACAGATCAAGCCCTTCTTTTTTAGTAATATAATATTCCATAGTATGGTAGTGTCATAATTCATCTGACCACTGCCCTGTTGATGTACATTTTATTATTTCCATGGGGTGGAATGGGGGTGTAGATTATAAGCTCTAAGTATAAAGAACATCCTCAAATTGGTAAGAAGAATAAAGTCCAATAAAAATCTTAAAAACGGGAAATAGATTCACAAACTGAAAATGTCCAAACATGTAGGAAAAGAAGTTCCACTCTCTAGAGCCATAGACACGCAAATGCAAACCATTCACTACGTTTTTTACTCAGTAGATTAACAAAAATAATAAAAAAAAAAGTCTGTCAACACCAATTGGTGGCAAAGATAAGGCAAATCTTGTATCTTGGTGGGAATATGTATTGTGACCCAGTCGTGTCTTTCAAAAGCAAGGCCTCTTATCCTCAATACTGCAATCCCACATTTAAAATTCTAGCTGGCATCATAAGGGCATCATTATGTAAGAACCTATGTTCAAAGATGTTTACCTCCTGTTCAGTCTTCAGCTCTAGTAATTTTATTCCTGATGTTCACAAAGGAGATGTCCACAAATTGATTTTAGAAACCTCAGAACAGAGGCAGTTGAACACTAAGTACAGCTATTATTATTGAAAGACTAGAGATAAAATAAGAGTAAAAACAAAACAAAACAAAAAACAACAACCAAAGGGGAGAAAAGCAAGCCAGAAAAGCTGACCAACTATGAAATGACATCGCTTAATGTTTGTGGAATATTTGTGAGCACGTATTCCATATCGATGTCTCCCACTCTCCTAAGGAACAGAAGCCCCAGGAAGGTGGGGGAGTCCCATCCTGTATGTGTTCTGGCTACCAGGCAGCATACTGCGATTATGTAGGGAAGGTTAAAAGAAAACTCCCCTGAACAATGGCTCTAACTATTTTCTCAAATTACGTATATGAGACTTAATTCTGATTTTGTCCATGGAAAGCAAGGCAAACGTTTAACCTTTTCCTTACTTTACTTAAACTACTGAACCACTGCTCAAATTGTAATTTCAGAACACTGTGAATCCCAACAGCCTCTTTTGAGGCTCTGGACAAATCATATAAACCTTACAGCCTCACTCAGAAAATATGGATCGTGAACCCATTACAGTTGCAAAATGGATGAAATGAGGCACAAGGTAGGGTCGGCACTGGAGGGGGTAGCAGCCCCGTCTGAGGCATGGCGGATGGCAGGGTAGGAAGTTGTGCAGAAGAGAAGATTGTTTGTTATCATACTGTAATAAGATCAAGTACTAAAAACAAAAGGAATGAATTTCCTTAAGAGGAGGTGCCATTTGAGTCTGGAAGGATGAGTGGACTTACTTCTTGGTGGATGAGCATTTCATATGGGGGAACAAAATATGCAAGTGCACATGGAGGTTGGAAAGTTTTAAAATGATGCTTGGTATATGGTGTATTACAAATAAGTGTTGAGAAAAAATTAATAAATCTCAGTAAGAGGTACTGAATGTCAAGACTAATTGGCAATAAGAATAGAAAGGAAGAGCTGGAATAATGAGAAATATTTATTTTTGAGGAACAATTTAGATAGTTTTGGTGACCAGTTGGATGTGGGAGATGAGGAAACAGGAAGCATTTACAACATAGTGGTGCACAGCTACCCTGTAGAGTAACACAACCCTGGGCCCTGTGAGTAGGTGACTTAAGATCACTCTAAACTTCATTTCCCCCCCTCTATGAAATCAGACTCTAATGCATTACAACCTCATAGAGCTGTTTTAATGCTTAAATCATAAAATGCATATAAAATGCTTAACACAGTGGCCAACAGCTAGTACGTTCTCCATAAATGCTCCTTATATTATTATGACTCAAACAGTAAGGATAAGAGAGAGAGAAAGAGAGGGAGAGGCAGAGAGACAGACAAAATGGTTTATGGTGTTATTCATCAAGATGGTATACATGATGTTGAAGGGATGGAGGAAAGACAGCAAGTTCCATTTTGAATCAAGTTTGAGACACCTGCAGGATATCATGAGAGATACCTAGTTGGGAAATGGCTCTGGATCTCCTGTGAGAAATATTGAGATGGTTGGTGCTTAAGTCATGAGACCAGATAAGATCCTCCACAGAGAACAGAAGAAGAGGTGATCAAGATAGAAACTCTGCAGACCCTAACATTCAAGGGTCAGCTTGCTGGAGGAGGAACCAGCAAGGGAAACCAAGAAAATAATCACGTTCCTGAAACAAATACAGTGATAGATGTGTCCTGTAATACTATGAAAGCTGGATATCTATCCATAAGAATGGTCTTGTGTCTTAAGTGTTATTTACAGTACTTGCACATACATTATCTATTTTAATGTTCTAGCAATCATCTAATGGCTTCCTTAGTTATCGTAAATTGAAGCTCAGGTTTCAAATGGCAGAGCTGACTTGAAACCATATCTTCCTGCTTCAAATCCACTGTTCCTTCCAGTTGTTGTTGTTTAAAAAAAAAAAAAAAGCCAAGTGAAATATAGATTTGTGCTACCTTGTTCCTAGAGACTAGATGACCTGTTGAGATACTGTGATGATCCACTTATCAGTCTCTTCAATCCTATCAATGACTGGAAATTTCTCTTGACACCTGATCTTTGGCACGGCCCCCAGATGACCCAGTAGAGCAACCCTGCAGGGCCTCAGGGATGAGGAATAGGCCCGTTTTTCCCAGGCAGGAGTGGGGAGAAGGATGGAGCACAGAAGTTCTTGCAGGTTATCCCAGTGGGGTTGGGATTATTTTGCCCTCATGTTGCTCCAGGAGTCTTCAGCATTTCTGTTCATTTCTCCTTCACTGGATGAGAGGGCATGGGCTTTAAAGTTGGGCTAATCTGGTTTCAAATACTGGTGTGGCCACTTGCCAGTTATGTGACTTTGGGCATGTCATTTAACTCTCAAAAGATTCCGTTTTCTTTCCCAGGAAATGGGTCTAGCAAGGAAAGAATTATTAATGTTTGGCAAACAACCGATGATCAAGGAAAATTGATTGAGTCTTGATTGAGATCAAAACTCATTGTTGGCTCTCCGTTGCTCTGGGATAAGAACTTCTTTATCTTAACTGGGCTAAAAAGCCTTGTGAGGTCAGTCTCTACTTCTCTCTCCAGCTTCCCGTTGAGCACGGATTTCTTATGCTCTTAGCTCCAGCCATACTGGCCTTCTTTCTGTCCCTCCTCGCCATGTACTTTCTTACCATACAGCCTTTGCAGATGCTGCTCCCTGTGTCTAAAATGTGCCCTTCTTTCCCTCCTTTTCCAACTTAACACTTATTCACCTTTTGGATCTCAGTTTAACGTCTCTAACTCCCTAGAAGCCTTTTCTAGTTTCTAGACCAAGTTGACCTCTGTATACTTTCCCTAATTGCAGTTATTATAGGTAAATTTTCTTATTGATTTTTTTGGTTTGCAGCACCTGTCTAGGAAGGTTAAGACCTTGTCTGTTTTTGTTATCTTTGAATTCTTAATGGCTGGTACACTGCCTGTCACATAGTAGATTCTGAATATTTGTCAACTAAGTAAGTAAATGATATAATATATGCAGATTACCAGACAGTTACAAATGCTCAATAAACGTCTGTGGGTTCCATAGCTCTTAGAAGTGTGTCAGCAATCTCTTGTGGTTACAAAGCTCTGGATCCCTTTGGAAGACAATATTGTTTTAGAAATTTTATGGCACTTATATTTGCACTGAAACTGAGTTTGAACGCCAGCTTTGCCTACTAACTGAACAAATTGGAAACTTCTCTGACCCTCAGTTTCCTCATCTACAGAATGGGACAATCATCCTTTATAGGGACATTATTGATGTACATTCAGATATTTAGAGTACCTTCTGTGTGGTGGGCATTGTTCTTGTCCCTGGGGCAGAGGGTGATGGGAGTAGTAATCAGTGAGGTCTGAAAGGTGACAGGGTCCAGATCATGTAGGGTTTTATGTGTCATTATGAGGACCTTTATTCTGATTGAGATGGGGAGGGTTTTGGATAAAGGAGTGATATGCATTTTAACAGGGTTACTCTGGCCAGTGAGTTCAGAATAGATTGGAGGGATGCTGGGGGAGGACCAGGGAGACAAGTTAGATGAGAGACACTGGTGGCTTGAATCAGAGAGGTAGCAGTGAAAGTGGCAAATAGTAGTTGGATTCTGTATATATTTTTAAGGTAGAGCTGACTTTCTAGTGGCTTGGATGTGGGGTAGTAAGGAAAGAGAGGACTCAAAGGTGAATTGTGGATAACAGGAATAATGGGGTTGCTGTTTACTAAGATGGGAAAGATTTCGAGAGAAGTCAGTTTGGTACCTGCAGTGGGAATCAGGATTTTGTTTTTGGACATCATAAATTTAAGATGCCAAGTAGAGATATCCAATGGCAGTTGGATATATAAGTTTGGAAAACTCCAAAGAGTTTTCCTCAAAACTCAAAAGAGGTCTGGAATGGAGACGTAAGTTTGGGAATTGCCTGCAAAAAGATGCTATTTAAAGCCATGAGACTGGATGAGAACAACATCCAGTCTAATGTTGATAAACACAGATATAAAAATAGGACATTAGATCCAAGGACAAACATTTAGAGGTTGAGATGGTAGGGAATGCCAGCAAAGGAGTCTGATAAGCTAGGGAGGTAGGGGGAAAAACCGAGTGAGTGTGGTATTCTGAAAGTCAAAAATGAGGAAAGTGTTCAAGGAGGAAGGAGTAATCTGTTAGTGTTAAATGCTATTGAAAAGTCAAGCAGAATGAGATCTGAGAACTGACCATTGGATTTAGGAGTGTGAAGGCTAAGGTTTTTGTTATATGCATTTACATATATAATGGAGGAAGAAAATAATTAAAGCCATAGTGACCTTCTAGGAAAGATGTCTTTCACTGAAGGAAAATCTCTTTGGGTCAGCAGAGTTTAGATTAATATGAGGAGGGGTATTCCTAGAGCCGTAGATGGTAGTATCTGAGGTAAGCTGGACCCTTTTCATAAAGGACTTAAAAGGATCTGTATTGGGGGTTAGACTGGGTGGCTTGGAAGGAAAGAGATGAGGAGGAGGGATGAAGTCAGAATGAGCGCAGAAGGTTACTGAGACGATCTGAGCCTGGGGTTGTGGAGCACTGACAAATGCTTGATGATTAAGGCCAAAGAACCCTGAAGAACTGGAATGATTATGTTCAAATTAAGTAGTGAATTGAGAGGATGAAACCATCTCACCTGTGGCTAAATCTTTGATGAAATCTATCACTCAGACTGACATCTTCTAAGAGTGTGATTTTGGGGGGTACCTGAGTGGCTCAGTTGGTTTGACTGAGGTCATGCTCTCAGGGCTCTGGGATCAAGTCCTGCTTTGGGGGGGGGGTGTCTCTGCTCAGTGGGGAGTCTGCTCGTCCCTCTCCACTTACCCTTTGGCCTGCTCGTGCTCTCTCTGTCAAATAAATAAATAACACCTTTTTTTTTTTTTTTTTTTTTTGTAGAAACTGAGGGCGGGGTCGAACTTCATGCATCTGTTAATGTGAAGTGGACCATACACAAGATGTGTGAGATAGAAAGATAATCCATCAATCAGCAAGCAGCAGGGGCAGGAATTCAGAGCTGTGGATGACCAGGGGGAGTGTTAGCCTCACTGGAAATTGCAGGACATTTTGCAGAGAAGGCTCTGGACTTCTCCAGAGTGTGGAATGGGAGGTTTACAGTGGTCCTCCCTAGGTGACAATATCCAGGGACTTCTGAGCTTCAACTTATAAGGCACCAGGCATAAGGTAGTTTATATAAATGTTATTTTCCTTCCTCCATCTCAGCTCCTTTCTAACCAAATTTAAGCAGGTTCTCCAGGCATTTTATCAGTAGCCTCCATGATTAACGACTGACAATGGCATCAGTTGCAGTAGGTACTCTAGAGTAGAAGGTAGACAAGGTCTTGGTTTCCCAGGTGCTTGTAGTTGGGATAGGGAGGCAAAACTAAGGCAAGGTAGGATGAACTCAAAGGTGAAGTGGCATGGCTCAGGCTACTCAGGCTGTGGAATTCCTTGGTCAGTATTGTATTGTTTTGGCCTTCCAAGCACTGACCTGTTCTCTTAAAAAAGCGATGAATTCCTCAATGAAAGTCATGCTAAAACAAGCAGCCCCCATATTTCAGTGACTTAATCTAATGATTCAGTTCTTAGTTATTTCCCAGGTCAATGTGGATCAGTTGGAGTTGGAAGGGTAGGGTGCTCTACCACACACTGTTGTTCAGAAACCCAGGCCCTTTCTTTCCAGTGGCTCCTCTGTCCCTTCAGGCCTCAGAGTCCTCTGCATTTGTCTAGTCACCCAATGGAGGAAGAGTGTGTCAGGGACTCCTTGACCTTAGTTGCCTGCATGGGATACGTTGTCCCCACGATGCAAGGGAGGCTGGAAAATGTGCTTTAGCTGAGTATCCATGAAGAGGCCCTGGCTCTAGTAAGCATCCAAATTTTTAAAATAATCCCTGCCATACGCCCAGAGTGGGGAAATAACATCATTCTACAGTGGAGGGAACTAACAGAGAGTGTGTTGAGGTCTGGATGCAAGAACAAAAATTTGAGTCCATCTTACTTCATAAGAGACAAATTAAGAACACAAATGAGATGGTAAGGGCATTAAATCTGCTTTATAGCTCAGCACCTGATGCGAAGGGATCCCATCAAGCCTCTTTCATTAAGATTTTAGCATTTGTTTATAGACATAATTGTGTGCCTGTTTAGGTGGTAAAAGCCGTCTCTTCTAAATAGGCTTCTGGACCAAGTCAAGTTCTAAACCACTTTTATCGCTGGCCTAACATTGGGGAAGGTATAGTTCCTTAAGCCAAATTTGGGAGCTTTAAGGACATCTTTAGCAAAAACCTTTGGAAGGAAAATGGAACCTAAGCAGGGGAAAGTGTGGAGTGAGGGTAAGAGCATGATGTGCTTTGTTTCTTCGTTTTAGGGGATCAGTCAGGTATTCAATCCAATGGATAATTTTCAGGCACAAACCTAGTATTGGTTACTGTGGATATAAAAATGAACAACTCTTATTTCTAATTCCCACGAGAGGATTTTGAATAACATACAGATAGGAGACTTTAGAGTTGACTAAAATAGCACAGTTAGCCAAATCTTATCATCCTCAAACAAAATGTTAAGACAGGCATCTTTCTTCTCTCTTGTGGCCCAGCTGGAGAATTTGAAGAGAAGCATAAGCAGGCACTGTGAGAAGGGAGGTGAGCAAGAGAGGAATTCCACAGATGGTTTGTAAACTCTACATACCATTTTCAAAAGAACACTGACATCTTGGGGTAAAACCTTATATTTCTGTTGTGTACTAGTCATATATTGTTGCTTGAAAGTGTATCACCCATACAGCCCTTGAAATATGAGATTTCTTTTAATTAACATTCTCATGAACCTTATCACCAAGCTCAATGTGATTTTTTTCTTGATATACTCGCTCTTTTGCCTGAGGCTGCCTACAGGAGGCCATGTCCCTACTTTCCCATAAAAATGACTTCCACATTCCACATCCCAATTACTCTGACGGACCTGCCCAAGATGCCTATAAAACTCTACTACAGTCTACACCACCTTCTAACTAATATTCGACATATGTTTTTGATCATTGAATCAGATTTTCAAAAGTCAGAATGGTTTTCCACGTGGAGTTTGAGTAAACATATAAACCTTTGTTATTTATATACATGGTTCAAAAAATAATATATGAGGCCAAGGTTGTGGAAAGAGCATTGGACTTGGAGTCGGCTGAGCTCAGTGCTCAGGTCAGCCACTTATTCTCAGAGTGACATTGGGAAGGTTAGCTAATCTTTTTGACTCTCAATTTCCTGATTTGTGGTTACCTCCAGGGTTACTGTGAGACTTACGTGAGCTAATGCATGCCAAGGACTCACATAGTGAGGGCTTATCGTAGATGCTTAGAAGATAAACTTGCCTTTGCCTTTATTCGGTGCTTTTAGGTGCCAAGGAAGAAACACATTCAGGTTAAACCTTACTGGAAGTGCTTTTGGTTACAGTTGACAGAGAACTTACACCAAATGATTTAAACAGTATAATAAATGTATTGGCTCGTTTATGTGAAAATTCCAGATGTGGGACACCAGGCATGGTTTGATCCAGAAGTTCAGAATGTTATCAGGATTGCAGCACTATTTTCCCATGACTCTCCATCACATTTGGCTTCATCCTTAGGATAACTTTTCTTGTGTCACTTGACTGCTTGCTGCCCCAGGGCTATTGTTTCCTTCTTCACATCCAGGGGGGAAAATAGCTTCTCCTGCCCCAAACATCAAACAATAGTTATGAACTCCCTCTGGTTAGGTTAATAGGCCCATCCCTGAACCTACCTATTACTGCGACTGGGGAAATATGATTCCTTATTGGCTTAGATGAGTCAGGGCTAACTTCTGAAGCTGGGGGTAGAGTTAAAACTTCTCAAAGCACAAAGTTGGGAAATTTCTTTTCTTCTTAAGAATGAGAGAGAGTAATAGATATTGAGGAGATGATACATTGGTAAATCCACTCCTTTGGTTCCCCCTTTCTTTCCATACCTACACCTTCAAAAGTTCCTGCCTATGTGAGCCACACCCATCTCTTCCACAAAAGGAAAGACCTCAAGTCTCATCTTGAGGTCCAGATCTGGGATCTGCTGATGTACTTTCTTCTAGGTCAGTTTTTGGATGAACTCTTCATAGTCTGGTAATTTATGACTAAACAATATTGTCCACTCTTGTGGAAGAGCCTGCAAATAGACTCTACCATCCAGTCTCCTAGTATTCTCTCTACTCTCAAGTTTTGATGGGGATCATGGCTCCCCAGCAAGATGCTATCTTTCACAGCTTTCTTTGCACTCTGTGTGGCCATGTGTCCCAATTCTCAACAGTGGAATGTGGCCAAAAGTCACAGGTGCAACTTCCCCACTACATGCTTCAAATATATTATTTGCCCTCTATTTCCTCTCAGTCTCCCTTCCTGATAGCAAGAATGCCATGTGGTGGGCAGGAGTCATGCACAGGAGCATCACCACCTAGAGAGCATTCTCAAAGAGCATCAGCGTCATCTGGAAGAGCATGAGAAATGTATATTTTGGGGTCCCACTCAGACCTACAAATTCAGAAACTATGGGACTGAGGCCCAGAAATCCCTAGTTTATAAAAAGCTACTAGTTTTATAAAGATAATTTGAGGATGCTAATTTAGCTGGGGAAGGAATAAAGTGGTTTTTAAATAACCTGGAATTATTTGTGAGATGGGGAAGCAGTGAATATGGCTGGAGACAAGACCCTGCTCCTAAAATCATCTCCTAACATTGCCAAATTCATTCACACTTACAGCAGAGCAAGAATTTTGCATTCTAGTAAGGAAAGGTAACAGAAACTTCTGTCTTAGTCTGCTATAATGAAAGAGCCTGTAGCAGAATGAAATTGCTACCAAGAAAATCTTGAAAAGTTAGATAAGATTTAAAAACAAACAAACAAACAACACCTGTCTGAAAGCATCAAGGAGTTACTAGGGCAGGGATCAAGAACGCTGTTTTAACAAGCTCTCCTAAATCCCCATTTCAGTTTCACCCATTTCCTCCCCCCTACCCCATCCCACCTCCCCTCTGGTAACCATCAGTTTGTTCTCTGTAGTTAAGAGTCTGTTTCTTAGCTTGCCACTCTTCTTTTTTTTTTTTTTTTTCCTTTGCTCATTTGCTTTGTTACTTAAATTCCACACATGAGTGAAATCATATGGTATTTGTCTTACTCTGACTTATTTCACTTAGGATTATAGTCTCTAGCTCCATCCTTGTTGTTGCAAATGGCAAGATTTCATTCTTTTTTATGGCTGAATAATATTCCATTAGAGCTAGCTAACTAGATACCATATTCATCTATCCATGGACACTTGGACTGCTTCCATAATTTAGCTATTGGAAATAATGCTGCTATATAAACACAGGAGTGTTTATATGTGAATATGTGTGTAATGTATATGTGTATAATGATACATACTTAAGTTTGAGAACCACTGCTGGGGTGACTGGTGCTCCTAACCTTCAGCATTTGGTGGTATTTTTGATTGTCATAAAATGGATGGAGGAGAGGTCGTGCTACTATCACCCAGTGGGTAGCGGACAGGAACACAGTGGTTGTGGGTAGGAATACAGTGCAGGTGACAGCCCTCCACAACAAAGACTTATACGGTCTCAAATAGCAACAGTGCTGAAGTACAGAAACTCCACCCTAGGGATGGTGGAATAATGAAATAGAAGAACTCTAGGTCACTGGCTAACTTTGTAGAGCAGGTCTGTCTACTTGCTCTCAATGCCATTGTACCTCTACCTCTGCACTGCCCAACATGGTAGCCACTAGCCACAAGTGGCTACTGAACACTTGAGTTATAGTGAGGCTGAACTGAGATGGGACATAAATAAGTACAAAAGAAAAAGAACGTAAAATATCTCAATAATGTCTTATGTTGACTACGTGTTGAAATTTAGATAGCTTAGGTTAAACAAAATTAGGTTAAATGAAGTATATTTTTAAAATTAACTTCACCTGTTTCTTTTCTTCTTCATGGCTGCTAGAGAGTTTTAAATGACAAATGTGACCTGCATTATGTTTCTAAGGGGTGATGCTGCTCTAGACTGCTGTATGAAAGGGAAATGAACTTCTGTCTTCTTTGAGCCACTGAATTTTTAGGTTTTCTTGCAACAGCTAAGCCTAAACTCCTCTCTAATACAACAGGTTAAATATAAAATGGTGGTGGAGTAAATACAAAATTTTCAAAACCACAAGAAAAACTTGTATTGGAAGAAGTAGACAATGAGAAGGCAATACCTAGTGGTCGCTGGTTTATTGCCTAGATTACCACCTGCTTGACAGGGACAATGCGTGACTTGGCCCTGCAGTGAGTCACTTGGTCGGCTGATCTGGCAAATGCTGGCTAGGTTTTCTGGGAGGATCCTCCTTGTCCATTGTCCTCCTTGGTTCATCTAAGATGGATACTGGTGCGTATGCCCTTTCTGGATCTGTACCTCTTTGGAGCCCATTACTTTTTGGTGCAAATTTGGGGGGCCTGGGAATTGCCTTAGGAGCTGAGTAATTACAGGCCGTTGTCAGGCAAGCTTGGGTTTCTTGGTTGAACCGAATTGCTTAAAACCTTAGGCTTCCTGTCTATTTGCCTCCCATCAATTCCATAAGCTGGTAATCAAAGCCAGAGTTCTTGTCTAGCCATCTCTGAGTCTGGGAATTCCTGTCTCCCAGCAACAGACTTCTGTACTCTGCCCTGTCAAGATGGCCGGGGATGATGACTTAGACAAATTTTGGCCAACCATGATTGTCCAGCAGGCTGTGAGGCAACCAGCCAGAGGGTGCCATCCCACAGGGCTACCTGGTACTGCATAGGGAGTGGACAAATTGTAGGGATCCTGTATTAAGTCAGTTTCAGTTCAAGGCATATTGGAAGAGTCAGTTGGTCAGCAGTGGCCAAAGCAGAGGCAGCAGATGCAGAGAGGGTCCCTGCAGTGACTGAGTACTTCAAGAGGAAACAGTAGCTCCTGCTGCTGAGGAGTGACAAGATCAAATAGGCACAAGAACTGTTTATATCCTGAATACAGCTCTAGCTTCTGAATACCATTCTGGGCCTCATAAAGCCTGGCAATGTGGCCAGCGTGGTGGACTTCATGATCGAGAGCAGAAGGACCTATCGATATAAGAAATCCTTTAAAAGACCCCTTTCTTGGGCTGCACAATGCACCCTAAGTGAGTCTCCCAGCTCTGGATCCCCGCCACGTGTCTGAAATGTGTCCCATTCCTAGTGGGTATTTGTCAGGCGCTCTGGGTCCCCTCTCTTTGCAATGGACAGAATAAAACTCCTCTCTTAGATTTGAGAGTAGATTTTTCTGGCAGAATAACGAGCCCCTCTTGCCATTAATCTTAATAGGCTTTGGGGCCAACAAAATCCATGTTCCCAAGGTCGAAATTATTCTTAAGTGGACTTTGGGAAACATTTTAACCTTTTTGTCACTCAGGCTAAAGAATTAAAACGCATATCTGGAATTTTTTTCTGGGGTTACTAGAAAGCCAGAGTGAGGCGTGGCTACCTTTGTGTATTTTTCTTTACAGAAATCTTGACATCAGGGGACATTGGCCCTTTTTAGTTCTGGTTCATGTTTGTATTTCCATGTATGGTACACATTCCCATAGATATTTCTAAAAAAAAAGAAGTGGCATAATGATAGCCAAGGAAAGTAAAAAATATTTTTTTTTATGAAACAAATAGGCCAAAACTTAAAAAAAAAAAAGAATAATCATGACACTGATATACCACCCTGGTTATAACCCAGGCAGCGGGGTCACCGGCTTTGCATTAGAGGCTCAGACTAAATTCTTCTAATGCAAAACAGTGCATGGCAACCAACTCCCCATTTTCTCCCAGGTAGAGTGACATAGTTAGGGGATGTCACTTTGAATACTCCCAAATGAGAAAGAAAGATGACAGATTCAGCTGCTGCATGGTTCAAAGATGCAGGAAATGGATACGATCCATGGGGTCGTTTAGATTTAAAATAAGGGTCCTCGAGTGTTCAGTGTTACTTGCAATAAATATATTAGATTTAAACCTCAGTTTGAACCTAACCATAACTGGACTCTTAACTATCTGGTTTAAATGACTGGTAACATGAGGCATTTCATAATTTCTGGTCCATTAGTTGCGATCAGGTCCCAATTAACATTCCAGGACCTGGCTTTAGCCAGCCTATGTGGAAAATTGGAAGTGGGAGCACATTTTTGGACAGCCTGTGCCTTCAGTTGGTGTTTGTCATGTAGTTTGTATTGCTTTTTTTTTTTTTCTTTCTCTCTGTGTGTGTGTGTGTGTGTGTGTGTGTGTGTGTGGTTGGACTGGTGAAGGTCATCAATATTTTCTTTCTTTAATATTAACCTGAGCTGTATGTACTTCCTGGTCCAAAGATGCTCTCTGTATAGAATGCAAGGGAAAACCCTTTTCCAGGGTGGTGAGGTTATCTACTGATCAGGCCACGCTAAAAGCTAAAATCCACTTCTCTGCTTAATTCCATGCATGACTGAGAAGTTAACTGTTGCCCCATATTAGCAGATTCATGTAAGAACACCATTTCATGCACACCTTACGCCTCCAACATGAATCCAGCTTGCTCCTGTGAGGCCTACTGTCCCTCTCAGGGAAACTTTGCAGGTTTTTCTTAAACTCCAAACATTACCAAGAGGTGATATGTCCAAATTATTTGCAGGAAAAACATTAAAAGGATTCTAATGCTCCACCCAGAGGGTCTGACAGGCAGGTCATCCCAGGTGGGCTTTCCCTGAGCTTCAGTCACTTAAGTGGCCCACGCTAGGCTTGAGGAAAGGTAAATATTGCGAGTTTGACATCACCTCAGTACCTGTAACCCTGTCAGGCTGTAGAGAGTGATCTGGATGCAACCAAAAATAGTATCTTTTTAACATTAAAAAAATTTTTTTAGAGAGAGAGAGAAAGTGTGCGCACGCATGCTCATGCAGGGGTAGGGAGGGGCAGAGGGAGAGGGAAAGAATCGTAAGCAAGCTCCACGCCCAGCATGGAGTCTGATATGGGGCTTGATTTCATGACCCTGAGACCATGACCTGAGCTGAAATCAAGAGTGAGATGCTTAGCCGACTGAGCCAGCCAGGTGCTCCCCAAAACACAAAACAGCATTTTTTTTTTTTTTTTTTTAAAGAATAGCTCCCTCTCTTTAGTTTATAGGTTTACTGGGAGTTGTGTATCTGGGGGCGGATGCATTGTGGGTAGCATCTGAGAGCTCAGGGTTTTGCACTGATGATAGGCTCATCTAATGGCACTATATTCCTGTGTTTCCAACTTCCACTGAAAACACTCCTTGTTGAAGAGTCGATCATGAATTCCCATGGGGCTCCTTGAGTTCCTGGATTCTGTTTGGCTGGAAAGAGTGTATTGAAGAGGTGCAGTACTTCTATGCAAGTTTTACTGGCGCTGGGCTAGGCTTTGCCAGTGTTTCTGAGAGTTAGAATACATGGGCATTCAGACCTCTGCACTTGATAGTCAATGCCACCATAAATCGATCCACTTCTTTCTATCTCTGGACACTCTGCCTGTTGAAGACCTCTCCACCTCTCACCTGGACAGCTATGATCCTCGCACCAGGCCTCCTAGCAGCCACTCTTGAACCTCTCCACATCCTTTCTCTGGCTGTTGACAGATGATCTTTCTAGATCGCAAATTTGACCATCTAACTTCCTTCCACAATACCCTTCCATAGCTTCCCACAGCCTTCAGGATAAAAGCCTCAGACTTCTGAGGTGGCCCATAATAACTCCTCTCTCCTTCCCCAGCCCCCTCAGGACACTTTGTTCAATGATCGTCTTTTTCCCTCAGACTGCAACATCATGAGGGCAGACTGGAAATAAGTTGCTTATTGATAGGTCCTCACTGTTGGCATGGTACTGCACTGAGCAGGTGTTCAATATTTTCTGAGTAAATGAACAAATGAAGGAATGAAAGAATGCCTCTAGGGCCAAAAGCTAGGGATTATGTAATGACTAAACCAACTGCAGACCTGGGTTCACCCAATATATTAGCTGTATGTTAAAAGATAGCTAAAACCAAGAAGGTCAAAGATTTCAGCTTTTTAGGGATGAATGGAGGTAGAAGGAGTTGCTATGTCTGCCTGGTCATGGAACAATGCATTAAATAGGATTACAGTAAAATTGCAAATGAAATGTCCAGTAGTACTTATTTTTATTCTGGTCCAAAATGGGATAGGAGTAGGCTGGTAGTTTGCATCTCATCTCTGGATGTGGTTGGACAATCTGCAAATACTTTCAGCCTTAGCAGGATGGCTGCCTATGTTCTCATGCATGCCTTTGCACGTTTGTGTGGCTTTTGCATTTGTCACTAGAAAGCTTCTCCATAGATTAATGTGTCTCTCTGGTTCTACTCCCCTGCTATTTTTGAAAGACTAGAGATGAAGAGCCTTGTTTGGCTACATGAGACGTCTTCTTTAGAGGAGTCAAGGCAAATTTTCCTGATAATCCAACTAGCTACTTACCATCTCCAATGGGAACAAGAGGTGGAGGATGTAGGCATAGGGCTACAGGCAGACATTTGCATGCCCAAACAAAGCTTTCTGAATGGAACTCATATAATATACAGATCTCCAATAGCCACAGAGTCTAGCTGAAGAATATTAAAAAAGAGGAGGATCTCCCCACCCATCCATTTTCCAGCATTAGTTAGATTCATATCTCACTTTTATCAAAGTAGGTAATTAATACTATTGTATTTGGGCAAATGCATCTAGAGAGACAAGAACTTCCATCTCCTTCCAACATAATAGATGTAATGACCATAAGTGATTGTCACTCTCTTTTGAACAATGACCAGAACATTAATGAGGTGTTTTATATGCTCATCCCAGAAGTAGATAGAGCTCCCTTTTGTTTGGTCCTCAATGGATATAGCAATTTAAATTACCTATAGATGCTAACTTCTCATCTTACTTATAGGGGATGAATGGGGAGAAGAGACCATTGAGCTGTAGTTAGAAAAAATAATATTTCCTTTTCTTTCTCTACTCTCTGATTAGTTACTTTACAGATATGAGGAAACACGTACCAGAAACTAGTAGCTGTGCATCCCTGCATCTATAGTCCTCCTCCTTAATAAAAGAATGTGATATTTAGTTAGGCACATTTTCTCCAAGATGAGGTGCGGTATTTTCAAGCCTCTTTTTGTAGATAAGTGTGCTCATATGATTAGTTTCTAGCCAATAAGATATAAGCACAATATTGCATGGAGTTCTAGGAACTCTCCTTAGAAGTCAGAGAGTGGCTTTTCTTTTCTATCCTTTTTCCATCCTGCTGACTGGAACTCATATGTCATGGCTGGAGCTCTAGCAGACACCTTGGACCATGAGGACAGAGGAGAGGGTAACTGGAAAAAGCCTGGGCCCTTGGTGTGGATTAGCTCTGGTTGATGTATTTCCAGTCTTCTTTTCCATGAGAGAGAAATAATGTTGCATAAGCCACTGTGTGTGTGATGTGTAGCCAGACCGAAGGCTAACTGTTATACTGTGAGCAGGGAAAGAATGGGTGGAATGAGTTCTTATTCTTGGCACCCAGTGTCTGCGTGCAGCAATAACATTTCCTTAGAGCACATTTCCCCCCCTAGGCAATATATGAGTTCTATATGAGGCACACACTCACTCCTCAGATTGGGGTCAAAGCAGCAAGTGGCAAGATTCATTTGACAGGGCTCTGTGCAAGGGTTCATGGGGATCTGGCTTTCTGTCCTAGCTTGGAGGCATAGTCTTGCCATCATTAAGAGAACACATGGAGAGAGGGGGTATATACTTTGGGAATTTTGATTTGACTCCAGGTATGGTGTTTTTATTAAAGATGCTGCTCTTTTGAAATTTAATCAGAACTAGTGGTATGGTGGATCTGACTTGTACCAACTTATGAGAGCATCTCTTCTCACTTCTATGGTCAGTATGTCATACTGACAGCTTGAAATTGGCCTTGGTGGGAGTATTTATGGTACGGAAACCAGCAAATGCTAAAAATCAGGTTTTTTTCACCCCCAGAAATCCTGCTCAGCAGACCACTGGCTCACACTGGACTAGTGTTCTAAAAAAATCTACCTCTTTCTCACTGAACTATCAGAGAAGAGTCTGGAGCATAATAATTAATTCTATAGTCCATAGCTTTAAGAGCTACAGAATGCTTTCCCTGACATTATATCATTTGAGCAATATAACAACCCATGAAATAGGCAGGGCAAGGGGCTGAGATTGAGAGGTCCATGCTGAATGAGGAGTGAAAGTGGGATCAGAAGCCAGTGCTGTTGTCTCTTATTCCTGCTAATTCCACAGGAACCAACTGCATTTCCTTAAGAATTTAGGATAGCAAAGAAGATTGGTAAGGTCTATCTCTGAAGGAAAAGATGAATCAAGGAAGATAGTAATTTTTTCCATTTCAATGTTATTTTTTCTAATATAGGCCTACTTGAGATGTAATACATAAGGAGTCAATGTGACAGGTTGCAAGATAGCATCATACTTTTCTTTGAGTCCTGTACTAATTACAGTCCTTTAAGAAGCTGTGGATGCTGTGCTGGAAACCAGCATGCTACTGAGGAAAGAGCATGAATTCTGGAATCACACCCCTGGTGCCTGAATTCTCATTTTACTGCTGTGTGACATTAGGCAAATCATGAAACTTCCACATGCATCAGTTTCCCAATCTGTAAAATGGGTATAGTAATGATCACTCAGAGCTGTTTTGGGGATTAGGTGATCATCAAAAGTCATGCCTCCCCACTTTGCTTTTAAATTTTGAGATGCCAATTATCATAAAGTAACTCACAAGCATCATACCTACATTTTCGTCAAAATAGGTCAAAATGTCTCTAACCTAAAACCATTTACATTCTAAATGTTCTGAAGGGACTCCGGGGTTTTCAAAGCCAGAACCAGCATTGTAAGTTAGTGGGAGATGGAGTTCAGAGGAGAATTTTGTGAGAAAAGGCCAGCAGTTTTTAATTTTGCTCTCTCTGTCTGTAGTACATTCCACGCTGGCTTTTGAGACCAAAACCAAATCTGGCAGCAGCAGGCAATCATAGAGTTTTCATGTAATTCAATAATTTATCACAAAAAATATTCATTTATAAACAATGACTTGTTTTGGAATGATAGCAGCTGTCAGTTTGGAGGTCTTATTTCTCCCCCCGGGGAGTGGAGTCTGGCTTCCCCTTTGCTAAATCATACAGGGTCGCTGGGTTTGGAATCTGAGGCTGAATGCACTTTACAATGTGTTTATGTTTTGGTATGTGCATTATTTCATTTTTACTTTGTGGTCATGAAATCCATGTTGCCAGATGCTGAAAGTGCCTCTGGATAGCCCCCCTGCTTGCGGAGAGGAAATAATCAAGCTCGGAACTGTGATTGCACCTGAGAACATTTGGATCAGAAGAGGTACAAACGTAACTCTCTAGCATGACAGACACACAACATCCTGGTGCTCCTCTGTGTCATCGTTTGGGTTTGCTTCAGCAAGAAAGAATCCTGGATCCTTTGCTTTTTGGAAACTCCATTGCCAGAATGATTTGTACGTCTGAAAGTTGTGATTATGTCTCTCCAGTGTCTTGGGAAATTCAGTGTTTTGAGTTCAAGAGATCAGACTGCCTGCCGGGAAGGAAG
The DNA here is from genome assembly GCF_009829155.1 of Mustela erminea. Taxonomy (NCBI): domain Eukaryota; kingdom Metazoa; phylum Chordata; class Mammalia; order Carnivora; family Mustelidae; genus Mustela; species Mustela erminea. The sequence goes on along the minus strand of NC_045629.1, from coordinate 45,060,940 downwards.
TGTTCAGCATCCTATGAAACCACTTGCACCTTGCATCACTTTTTCACAACTTCACATCCGTTTCACTAAGAGCCGAAGGGCCCTGACTTCTCTTAGAGCTCCCCGGGCTCTCTTGAGAGCTTGGAAAGCTGTAGAGTAAATGCAGAAGGGAACTTGCCCAGGAGCGGAGATCTTCCTCTCCCAGCATCCTCTTTCATTGCCTGCTGTGCCATTTTCCCTCCCAAGTTAGTCTTTCACAGTTCGATCAAGTTCACTCTCAGTGGCCACATACTAACCCTAACCAACTACAAGACCTAGGACAGAGTCTACTGCAGTGGGCAGGAGGGGGTTATTGAGGTTTTAATTTTGCCACCTCCACCCCTGTGCAACACACACCAAAAAATATGTTGAGGTCCTACCCCATAGTACTTGTGAATGTGATCTTGTTTGGAATTAGAGTCTCTGAAGATATAATCAAGTTAAGATGAGGTGATTAGGGTGGGCCCTATTCCAAGATGCCTGTTGTCCTCCTAAGAAGAAGGGCATCTGGGCACAGGCACACAGAGAGAACACCATGTGCCAAAGAGGCAGAGCCTGGAGTGAAGCAGCTGCAAGAATTACCAAGGATTGATGGTCACCTGGAGAAACTAAGAAGAGAAAAGCGCATCCCCAGCAGGTGTCAGAGGGAGCATGACTGACACCTTGATTTCACACTTTTATTCTCCAGAACTGTGAGACAATAAATTTCTATTGTTGTAAGCCACCCCATCTCAGGTACTGAAATCTGTATTAGTTTGCTAGGGCTATTATAACAGAAGTACCACAAGCTGGGTGGCTTACGTTTTCCCTGTGTGTCTTAAGAATCAGAAAAGTCCAATGGAATTCTGTGAATCACATTCTTCCATCTGTTTATCACAACTCCCCATTCCTTTTCTTCTTTTCCCAGAATCGTACAATGCTCCTCCCAATGCCTAGCTGTTGACACTGCTTAGTCATATCACACTCAGGAGACGCTCAGGCTCCTGACTGCCTGCCCCCACCAAAGCTTCTTGCCCTGTGTCCAATGTAACCACTCGTTGGCCTATGACAATGAGTAGCAATCATTTAATGGGACAAAATAACTTCCTAGTGGGGTGACTTCTCTGTGATATTCCTTTTTCTGACAGTTATGCTGATTTAACCCAAATCTCTTGAGAATTTCCCTAAGAAGCACAAATGAAGTCTTTCAAACCCCGTAATGGGTTAGTAGGGAAGATGGTATTAGGAGGACTTTTGTGGTACAAAAAGTGTTTTGTTTTGTACCTTTGTGGTACAAAAGGTGTTTTCATTCCCATCCTACAAAGGAAAAGATAAGGAAGAAAGGACCAGTAGTGATGCTTCAGCCAGGGCTATTTTTTGCCCAGATTTTTCTCAGGAGAAGGAATTTTCCATGTGCAGTCAAGAGACCATATGTGGTTTCTAGCTAACAGGCCTTTTAAACATTTTTATTTATTTATTTTTTTGGTTAACAACATACATCTTCTGGACTGGCACTTTTTCTTCAAGGAACTTCAACTGAGTTGTAAATTTGTGATGGCATTAAGACAGCTCCTCTCATCCACTTCTTTCCTCTAAGTTGGAGAGGACCGAGCCACCTTCATTTGGGTTGCTGGTGTGCCATGAATGGTCTGTAGGAACCACATGATGCAGCAGGACATTTGGTAAGTGTCCATTCCCCTTTACCCTTAAATATAAACTCTCAGCTGGTTTTTTCCCTCCTGAAGTTTTATTCAGCTTAATTTCAAATTGTTAGATTGCAGTAAGAAATATAAGGCACTTTAGAATGGGAAGGTAGAATGGGTGGCAGAGAGGGAGAGAGAAGGAGAAAGAGAGAGAGAGAGAGAGAGAGAGAGAAGGAGCATCTGGAAGTCTAGAAGAATGTGGTGCATTTGAAATCTGATAAGCTGCTGCTGGTGTTACCAGACCTCATGGTTTATAATAGGCATACAACATTTACAGCTGAAGGAATGTGTGCCCCTTACACAGGTTCAGCATACTCACACACAGGGCAGACCAGGGATGCAACACTTGGGATTTGAGCCTGGGACTGAGCCCTATACCTTGTGACTCTCTCTGATCAGGAACAGAACCTTGCACACTAGCCTGAGCCAAGCCCTGTATGTGAGGACACAGTTGGGACTTCACCAAAATCCATTTTAAGTAGCAGCCCAGGAGCTGTAGGATATCCAGGAATCATGACAAATTGGAATTAATACAGAAGAGGTCGAGGAATTCCTAAACTTCTCAGAAAGATAGTATATAATACTATCAGATGAGACCAGATGTTTTCCCATTAATGATAATAGCTATGATAGTGACTATTTATGAAAGTCTCCTATGCATCTGACATTGTGTTAAGCACTTGACATTGTATCTCATTTAATCCTTACAACAAGTCTATAAGATGTGTTTTACTATTAGTTCCTTTTTATAGATGAAGGAACTATCTTAGGGCTTAGCACAATGTCTGACATCTAGTTGACCCTTGATAAATACACACTGACTACACAATGAGAAGTAAAAAAAAAATGTGCTTAAGTTCATACAGTTAATAATTGATGGAGGTGACATTTATAGCTGCTCTATGTAGTATTTTCAGTTGTACTAACCCAAGGACTCTGAACAGAATTTCAGATTGAAATAGCAGAGCTGGAGGTAGGACTTGTTCATGTGCAAGTCAGCAATCCTGAAGAGTAGCATTGAAATACTTCTCTTTTTTCCCTCCAGAATAGAGAAAGGACGGTTGGAGTTGACTGAGGTAGTAGACGAAGGCAGTCAGACTAGGGCTGTGAAAAAAGCAGGAATCTTCCATAGGATAGACTTGAACCTATATAGGTCCCTTGCCTGTGGCTGAGGTAAGGGAGGGAAGGCTCTGAAACCTTACATGGTGTGAACAGAAGGAATGAATTAGCTGAATAAGGGCAACTCTGGACCAGCCAATGCCAAGGGATCAGTGATAACAATCTTGGTTCCTTTCTGCTTTTGCTTGGAGGAAACTGCTAAGTCTACATGTTTAAATGAATAGATCTTCAATTCCAGGTCCTGTTTTAGACTCACAAGGGCAGTCAGGGCAGCAGAAGTCAGATTCCAAAGAGGTGATATCACACTGGCCTATCTGAAGATGACCACTTCATAGCTCAGAAACAGTCTATGTCATCGTAAGTGAACATGGCCCTCCAAAAAGCAGCTGCTACTTGAGCCAGTGGAAAAAATATCGTGAGAAGGAAAATGTGAGCCATGTGCCTGTGTCCCACCCAGTTGCATCCCCATTTAAGGAATGGCCTGCCCTTTGAAATCCTAGGAGTGAGGAGTTTGCATGCAGAAGCCTGAGTACTTTGCGACATGGGAATGTAGTGTTGGCCACTTCTTCAGGAAGGGTGCTTAAGTTCAGACAAGCATTTAGGCCTGATTGTTATTTCATTATCGAACTGCTCCAGTGGGAGGGGAACTAACCCAAAGGACTGCAATACCTTTCAGATGTGGTCCCCATAGATCAAACAAAGCTGTCTGAATCCTCCATGATCCAAAAAGGCAATAAAATGGAGCTTCGCAGTTAATTATTTCTTATTCATTAGTTACATCAGTGTGTCATCTAAGCAGATAAAAGGAACCGATACAGAACTTAATATGGAAAATAGCCAATATCTCTAGTGGACATTGTTGACTTCTTATTCAGCATCCATTCTCTCTTTTCTTCACAGTGACATCCCAGTTTTCACATAATTTAGGGGGAAGTTACTCCATTTCCAGATTTAGAGGTGAGAACCAATTAATTTTGGCCATTAAAGGAATTGAATCCATTTGTCAGTGAATGCTTGGAGAATGGACATATGACCTCATTTTGGTTTAGGAGAAGGTTGTTGGAGGCCTCAAAGACAGTTCTTCCCTGTCTGTAATGACCCTAGGTGGAATGCTAATGAAGCCAGTGTCAAACTCTGTGTTCAGTCTGTATATTAAGACTATTCATCTATGTAATATCCCATAGCCACAGGATGGGGATCCCTTAATCCCCACGCCTACCCTAGCCTTCAGCCAGTATCTCCCAAATGCATGTCATAATTGCAACCTAGACCAAAAGACAAAGCTGTCTGTAAGATAGCAGGCCAGAACTTTTCCTTTCAAGGAGTCTGAATAAAGAATGATGTTCTATACCTCTTACTGCAGGATGCTAGAAGGGAGGTCAGATTCAGGACAAAGCTAACAGATGGAAGAGGGAAGAGACTCAAGGAGAAATGGAGTCTTGAATGTATGATCAACAGAAGTTCTCTACCTTTGGATTTCCAGCTAACACAATTCCTTGATGTTTTAGCCAGTAACAGTTACTAGCCAATTTCTGTTACCAGCACTTGAATAATTTTGGACTGGCAAATCATGAAACTGGTAATAACATGGGAGATAGAGAAGGAAGCAGTGGTTGGTGGTTAAGGTGAAGGGTAAGTATAAGAGGGAAGACTTGCCAGATGGGGTGCAGTGAAAGAGAAGGCGAAATTCACCTCAGATAACTGATTGGAGCATTTGGGACTTTTAGTCAATGTTTCCCTGTATTTTTCTTTATTAATTGTTGTAGGTGAAAGGAGCAATGATAGGTATCATAATTTCTATTGCCTAGCAGATCATGGCCAAGGATTTCTCCCAATCTAAAAGTACAGCCTCTATATCAAGGTCAGATAGTAGTAAAGAAGATAGGTGATGAGTGCATATTAGAAGAAGAAACAGATGGAGTGGCCCTGTCATTGGCCTGGAAAAACTGTATGATTCCTTCCTTCATCTGGGTGCATAGTGTACCCATGGTCAACAATGTGGATTTACACAGCTATCCAGAGACTGGGAATTTTTAAAATGCCATTACAGAGAGGGTAATGGAGTAGGTATTTTTAAAAAGATTTTATTTACTTATTTAAGAGAGAGAGAAAGAGAGGGAGGGAGAGCACAAGTATGAGCAGAGAGAGGGGCAGAGGGAGAAGCAGACTCTGCTCTCTGAGCAGGGAGCCCAATTCAGGACTTAATCCTAGGACCCTGGGATCATGAGCTGAGCCAAAGGCAAACACTTAACTGACTGAGCGACCTGGGCACCCTGGAGAAAGTTTTTTTTTTTTTTTTTTCTTTAAATTTCAGGTAGGAGTTTAAGGAGTATTGAGTTCTCAAAGATCCATACTGATTGTTATGCTTTGTCTTTTGGTCTAGGTTGCAATTATGACATGCATTTGGGAGATACTGGCTGAAGGCTAGGGTAGGCGTGGGGATTAAGGGACCCCCAGCCTGTGGCTATGGGATATTACAAAGATGAATAGTCTTAGTATACAGACTGAACATAGAGCTATGACATTGGCCTCATTAGCATTCCATCTAGGGTCATTTCTAAAGTGTATCATTTTTTACTTTTTCTTTTCTTTTTTTTTTTTAAGATTTTATTTATTTATTTGGCAGACAGAGATCACAAGTAAGCAGAGAGGCAGGCAGAGAGAGAGAGGAGGAAGCAGGCCCCCTGCTGAGCAGAGAGGCCAATGTGGGTCTCGATTCCAGGAACCTGGGATCATGACCTGAGCTCAAGGCAGAGGCTTTAACCCACTGAGCCACCCAGGCACCTGCATCATGTTTTTCTAGATCTTAGACATGGTTGTGTCCATGGTTCACAGAACCAGTAACTCTTTCTACACTAAACAACATTCATATGAGCGCATAAACACATGTGTACATCAACACACACAGAGGCAGGGTAGCAGAAAGAGAGAGAGGAAAATTGCATTGATGCCTGTGTTATTTACTAAGTGTGTTTTGCACAAAGATCATGCTGTCCAGGAATGCTGCTTTGGCCACTGAAACTCTTGAATATCCCTTTCTGGGTATGGGTTTGCCTAACATAATGTTCAGGGGGTACAAAAGAATAGAAAAATGGAATCCCTGTGTGTTAAAAATGACAAAGAGCCATATAATTCTGAGACGTTGGGTGTAGCACTTCCCAACTGTTTTCTGCCACAACATGCATGATGGATGATGTTGACAAGCAGGACACATTTCCAGGAGTGTACCCATTGTGTCTCCATGTATGATTCTAGGTGTCCTCAGGGTAACATGAACACTTTCTCTGCAACTCAATAAAGCATACTGGCAAAGGTGGGGATTTAAAATGACAGAGAGAATCTCAAGGCTGCTCCTAAGTTTTATTTAAAAGTGAATCATTCACAAATGTCAGTACTTTATTATTAGCAACAGATCACTTGCAACATATCTCACAACTGATTGTGATACACAAGTTTGACATTACACCACCGTTGAGAACTGTTACTCTCACACATGCCTCTTTTATTTCCAGAATGAAGGTTGTTTTCCTTATTTAACCCTGTGTCTGTTTATTAAGTTAGTAGACAGTCTTTGCCTGATTTCGAGAGGTCTTTCCTTAGGAACTTTAAATATAAATAACCCACATCACTCCACAAATGCAACTTTGTGTTAACTTTTCTATAGGATACAAGACTTACTGAAAAATATGGAAGAAATGAGATAACCAGAGTGTATAAAAAGGAATATTTAATATAGAAAACTGACCTGATAGATGCAGTTAGTGCCACCCCTTGAATAGCATGACAAGTAGCACTGTGACGAATAAGATTTCAATCGACATTTTTTTTCTAAAGCAAGTTTTAAGTTTGATAGAGGTTAGAAGTTGATGGCCCTCTCTGCTGAGGGACAAATAAGGGAAGGCATTTACCATTTGACATGGCAACTCTTACCTGGGCTGTGGGACAGCTTAAGGCAACCAGGTCTCTTTTGTAGCTTCCTATTTGAGGGAGGCTCTGGGGGAATTAGCATGATTCCAGTATCCAGCATAGCCAAGTGATAGTGATTGCTTCCCTCGTTAGTGCATGCTGAGAATGGATCTGCCCTGTGGTCATCGGTGTGCCCTCTCCCCATCTGGGAATAAAGCTGGGAATGCTGGGAGAACTTCCAGAACTTGAGTTCTTCCTCCTGTTACCGAAAGCTCTTGCTTCTCATTTTTTTGCTCCTGGTTGACAGGTGGATAAAACCCAGTGTAGTGGAAGTCATAGGAGGAATTCGGTCCAGTCGCATACTCTCCAAGTCAGCCAGTTGGTCTGATTACAGAGAAGCAAAGCCCACCCATAGTCTGAATTAACGCCACAAAACATGTTTAATCACAGCCAGTCAACGCACACACAGTCTCACAAACACATGCGAGCTCACTCACACACCATAACAATAACAGCTCAATCAAGCCGGTGCTGTGAATGAGAGGAGACATTTTGCCAAGCCCACAGTGGACTGAGGAATCAGGGGGTTTGGAATTTGAAACGTCTTTCTACTCACTCCCCAACTGCACTCCTTCAGCCTCAGGGAGTGGAGAGTGTCATCTCTTGGCTAAACAAGACTTCTTGATATTAGGGGAGGAAGGGTTCAACATGGCACACCAGTGCAGAACCTGTGGGATATGACAGCCCTGACAAAAGGAGAGTTGACGAGTTAAGTGTAAATGAATCAGAAACAGATGGATGATATTTTTGTTAAAACACACATGGGTATTACAATTAAGGGAGGAGGGGTGTTGGGGGACAGCTTTGGCAAAGATGTCTTGGATTCTGCTGCACCCTACTGAACCGTTTGATGAACCCACAACACGGCCAGGGTCAACCTTCTATCATTAATGGGGAACATATAGCCCATGACCACACACAAGCCATGAAGTAGAAATGACCTTAATAATTATGTCTATGCATTAGCAAGATTTTCAAGTTGTGACAAGAATGAAATGGGTCAAATTATGTCAGGCGATCACATGACATGTATCCCTCAAGCCAGCAGTTGACTTGATGTTGGAATGTGGACAGAATGGAAGTGTTCTCTGTACCTCCCTCCCTTCCTGGAGGCTGGACACTCTTCAGTCATAATATTTCACAGGGTATTAAAAAGTGAGGCTTTTGAATTCTAATTTGCCCTCCTTTTTGCCACATCTCTTTACTAATTGAAAACTGACTGCAGAAAATGCCCTCAACCACAAATATCTAGAAGAAAATGGAGACATTCGGACAGGCTGAAATACTTTGAGTTTTATGAGTTCTAATAAGGTTAATCAAGGCACTGGAAAGAATTTTATTTCATGGTGGACTCAACAAAACAATGAGTTTGGACCTTCAGTGATTGGCCGGAGGGGGAGGCCTGGGAGCGGGGGCCCTGATGAGCTGCTGGTAAAGTTGGGCGAGGCCGTGCCGCAACTTCTTTCCACGCTGACGCAATCATGGTGGAACTTGGACACTGACTATTGCTTGGCCTTCAGACTGCTGTCCGTCTCTGACCACTGGAAGTCCTAAATAAGTCTCCTCTGAAGTTCTCATAGCTGAGTTTATCCCTCAGTGAATTTGTTTTCTGAGGAGATTCATCTGAAGTGGAGGCAAAATCCCCTACTTCAGTTCTTTATGGAAATGTTAAATAACCCAGGCTGGGGTGTGCTTTGTGTGGATGAGGAGCAAAAAGGAAGGAGCCACTGAGTAGGAACAGCAAGGGAGAAAAAGAGAGTTGACAAAATAAGAGGAAGTGGTTCTCTCCAGGTCTTAGTGCCAGTGTCAGGTTCCCCACATGCTGGAAAGAAGGGAGACAGAATCCCTTTCCCTGACCTATCTGCCATCTACTCCAAAGGGGCTCTTAGGAAATGAGGAAGGTTATACCAGTTAGCACATTCTGAGGACTGGCTAACCATCAAGGCCTCCTTCCTGACAACAAGGCTACTCTGGGGTGGGGGATGGGGCATGGGGAGGGTAGGCATTACCTTTACCTGGGTGGTGGATGTCTCCACAGAGGTCTAGGGGGAGTGGCACTTTATCTTCAAAGCCTCCTACCCTCTCTTCTAAAGTGCTCTCTGAGTTTTCTTCCCTAAGTCTCTTCCATGAGTTTTTTTCCTTTTCCTGACATCCTAGAAATTTCCTTAACTTTTCAGGGGAAAGAGATTATACAGTCTTCAGGGGTAGGAACTGTATCCAATGTAGTTTTGTAACCTGAGTCCAGCACAGTGTCTAGCACACAGTGGGATCATCACAAATGTTGGGGAACTTCTGAAACTGTGGCTCTGCTTGCACTTGAAACTCACGCATTGGCTGTGATGAGGCATGAAAGGGCATGGCCTGCCATTCTTTTTCAGTGCCTTGACATTTTCCTTCCTTTCCCCCTCCTCCACATGTGTGTTCACATGCTCCCTACTGTGTGTTGGCAGGACTCCCTCCACCAAACACCCTTCCTCTGCCAAATCAGTAAGACCCTCTTTACATTCTTACCCCCAGCAGCGCACTTGACCAAAGCATCAGAGGTTAGCTGTGCTACTGTGCTATGTGTGTTCTGTTCCCTCTATTCTGGAAAAAAAAGTGTCCAATAATTTCCTGTTAATATGGACTAAGTGCTAATGGATCACTTAGCTAGGTTTCCCAGGTAACATATTTCTGTCAGAGATAATGTCCTAAGCCAAGAAGTGACCCAGTGGTGGGAACTTCAGGCACCACACTCAAGTCCAGTGCCTTTCCTCCAGCGGGGATGTGGTATGTGGCATCAGAAGAGTCTATCTACCTTTTGGTCAGATAGAACTGAGTTAGTTCCCTGGCTCTCCCACTTACCAGTTGTGGGAAAATAAAGTAGGCAATTTTCATAAGCTCCCAGAGTCCACTGGATATGATCACTCATCCTTGAGCATCATGGCCATCCCCATCCTCCTCCTCCTCTTCCACCTCCTCCACAGAGTTACTTCAAGAATGAAATGACATGATGTATGTAAATCTAACACAGTGCCAGGCACACAGTAGGCACACACTAAACACAAGTTCTTTTCTTTTTCTTTCAGTTATTCATTTGCCACTATAATGAACTATAATTAAAAGCCAGCTCTTGCCAGGTGCAGTGATTGTCCTACAAAGATGCTCCCCCTGTGCTGTGTAAGAACTGCTTCCCATTGGCATTAGAGGCCTGGGGCTCTCTCCCCTTCTCATACAGGCCCCCCTTACCTGAGGAAACTCTTGACAACCAGATGCTCTTTGGCTGCTGAGGCCAGGGGTGGCCATTCTCCAGTGAGTCCTCCTTCTAGGTGCAGACATTTCTGTGACTAGTCTTCCACTCTGCTCACAGCTTGCTGGTTCTCCTGAGCAGGCCCTGACAGCTTGCTTCTCTCCCTGACAGATGGCTAGGCTCTTTCACAGCTGTGAGCCCAGCTTCTGCAGGGAGAGGGTACCCCAAGCTTCCTCTTCCCAAGAGACCGAGCTCCCCAGTTAGCATCTCCTATTCCCTCAGGCGCTAGCCGGCATTGCCTCAGGAGAAACATCGGTTGGTTTGGGCAGAGGAGGGTGGAGCAGCTCGTGAAGCTGGACTCAGCTCGTCCCCTGGAGTGTGGATCTCTGCTGACCAGCTCACTGCCGTGCTAATAAATATCAAACCCTTCAACGGGAAAATAAATTATCCTCCCGCTGCTAGGCAAAACAGTCGTGATAAATTGTCGTTTTAGCCAACAGTGTTTAAAGTAAAATCAGTAAAGTGTGAGTAATGATGGCTGAGTCAAAAGTCTTGTATTAAACACAATGGTCTGATGAGGGCGGGGGCAGTGTTCAGAGAAAAGTGAATGCAAGTTTAACTAAAACAACTCTTGTTCAGAGTGGGGGGAAAAAGGACTCGGGATTTATTATCCTATTAGTTTTTTCTGTAGGAGCAGCTCTCAGGGTGTCCTGGGCATAAAGTCAAAATCTCCATTTACCAGAGATGTTTAGAAAACATGTTCTTAAAAGTGGGAACTACCAAGTTTTTGACTGGACATCAGAAGTATGGTTGAATTCTTTCAGTGCAGTGAGGAATTCTGAGAGAGTTCTATGGTATGGCTCTGGTTCTCAGAGGGGCTGTCTGGGAAGGATTTCTTGGTGAGGGAACTCTAGAGGATTTTTACTTAAAAGAAAAAAGCCAGGGTGGGTGGTTATGTGATCCTGTTTCCAATACTTACACATTATACTATATAATATACAGTCAAACCTTATTAATTATAATGAAAATTAGAGAAAAATTGAAATGAAGTAAAGTTGAGCATAACGTACTAAATGAACTGGCTTTGAAGTCCTAGAACCATGCCAATATCAATAGATAACATTTATCACTGAGAACTTAACATGTTCTAGGCCCCCGTGGATCATTTTACATGAATTAAATATTAAATGAGTTTCCTAGGGTCATAGAGGTGGCAAGTTGGTACAGTCAGGATTCAAACATAGGTCTGCCTATTTTCAAATCTGCATTCAAATCTGCATTCTTATGGCCTCTATGGTCAATCTATAAATTCTATTTTATTATAATCTGGAATTTAGGATTACTCAAAATAATTAAACAGGTCTGCCAAATGAGCATTGTATGGGCTCAGTTTAATGAACAGAAATTTCATTACTGATATTAATAACTATCACATTAACTTGGTCAGGAAATATGCAAATAGCTAAGGTGCCAGATGCTTATAAATGATTTCAAAGACACAATGCCCTTGTATTCTTAATTACATTACAGATATTACTAACTTTAGTTAATTAAGGATTTGAGGTAAGTTAGTACATATATAGATTATGAAAGAGCACTCTCATCCATCTTCCCACCTCAAGTATTCTCCCCTCCTTTTGCTATTGTATGTGTTTCCTTCAACTTTCTCAAAGGGGACTTTGCTCGATAGATCATCTCTTGTCTCTTCTCCATCTTTGCCTTTTCTCTCTAAGCTGGTCTCTGAAAACTATTACTTTTCAATCTGTCCAACATCCCTTGACTGTTTTTCCCCTATTCTATACAAATTAGGTAGAACTGCCAATCAAAAGGCTGTGTCTTCTCTGCCACAGGAAGGGGCATATGATACAGACTGGCTATTCAGAATATCCTGTTATCTATTGACATTGATGATTCCTAAGTGTGCATAGGTACCAAGCATAATCAGGGTCTTTTTATTTTTTTAAAGATTTTATTTATTTATTTGACAGAGATCACAAGTAGTCAGAGAGGCAGGCAGAGAGAGAGAGGGGGAAGCAGGCTCCCTGCTGAGCAGAGAGCCTGCTGCCAGGCTCCATCCCAGGACCCTGAGATCATGACCTGAGCTGAAGGCAGAGGCTTAACCCCTGAGCCACCCAGGTGCCCAATCAGGGTCTTTTTGGTAGAATTTGTATAAATGCTAGGGGAGGGGTTATAGGGAAAGGAAAAAGAAGGGAATGGAAGAGAAAGAAAGGGGAGGGAAGGGAAGGGAAGGGAAGAGGAGAAAAAAAATGAAAGAAGAGAAATTAAAAAAAAATATGTGAATTCTAAATCCTTGTAAGACTCAAGCTAATTATAGCCATCTGGAAATATATCTGAATAAATCCTAATAATGAAGCCAATGCAGAGGAATCAAGAATAAGAGAGAGAAGGAGTCCTGAAATCATTTTTGAACAGTGCCCCTTCCCCATGACTTATGTTCACTGAGATCTTCATTTCGAATGATTGTACTTGACAGTTTAATTAGCTGTTATGACAGAGTACTATCCCTCAGTTCTAATGGGATTTTCACAGGCTTCATCCGAATGAGATCAAAATTTCAAAAATTTTCTAAATTCCTTCCATGTCCTTGATGATCTGTACAACTTACTCCCTGGTACCAATTTCTGTAAGTCCAGGTTCTTAGTTGCATTAATTTTAGCAGGGATGGATTTATTGTTTAGATTTTTCATTGTTATATTTAGCAGAAACACATTTATTGAATGGCCTTTGGGTAGTTCGTAGAATTGATTGAAAGCGAGAACACCAGATTAAACATTGGTAAGAACTAAGGGAAACTTGGTAACAGAGAACATCCTAATTATTCTTGCATTATTTTATCACCCCACTCAGTATCAAAGTTCTGGAGGGTAGTATCCTACTGTCAGAGTCTAAGTCCTTTCCCTACCCCCATTCTTGTTAAGGAGTTTTGTGTTTATGTTAATAAGGAATATTGGTGTATACTATTCTTGTAATATCTTTATCTTTTGCTATTAGGGCAATTCTGGCTTCATAAAATAAATTGGGAAATGTTCTCTGCTCATTTGTTTGCTGAAATAGTTCATGTACAATTGGTATTACTTCTTCCAAATGTTTGGTAGAATTTGCCAGTGAAGCTATCTGAGCTTGGACTTTACTTTCTGAGAAGGCTTTTAATGAACTAATCCAATTATTTAAACAAATGAAGGACCATTCACACTTTCTATTTCTTCTCATATCAGTTTTGGTAATCAGTATTTTTTCAAGAAATTTGTCCATACACACTGACCAAATAAGCTAAAGTAAGAAAAAGATGTATGAAAGTCTGATGGATAATTAATTCTTCTGAATCCATTTATAAGGGTAAACTAGAGAATATGTGTTGTTTGTGTATCTGAATAAAGAGTTACGTAAACAAAACAACAACAACAACTAAAAGAAATTTGTCCATTTTATCTAGTTTGTCAAGTTAATATTTCTTCATTATCCTTTGAATATCTGTATGATCCCTAGTGATGTCACCCTTTCCTGATCAGTATAAAGGCTTATCAACTACTAATCTTTTAAAAAAACCAGCTTTTGGTTTCATTAATATATCACTATTAGTTTTCTGTTTTTTATTTCATTAATTTCTCTTATCTTTATTTTGTTTAATTTGATTCACTTTTCCCCTCTATTTTTATGAGTTTGAAGTTTAAATAATTGATTTGAGACTCTTCTGATATAAGCACTTAATGTTATGAATTTTTCTCCAAGGACTGTTTTCATTCATCCCACCAATTTTGATACCATTTGTTATCAATTTTTACTTTTATTCCTTGGTGGTCAAGGAATATACATTACATGTTTTAAAGTATTTTAAATTTATCAAGGTTTCTTTCTTTCTTTCTTTGTTTCTTTCTTTCTTTCTTTCTTTCTTATTTTTTTGTAGTTCAGAATATGATCTAGTTTAGTGAATGTCCCCTGTGCACTAAAAGCATGTGTCTGAACCTGTTATTGGATGGATATTATATAAATAATAATTAGGTTGAGTTGGTTGATAACTTTTTTTTTTTTTTTACATCTTATATACTCTTACTGATTTTCTTTGTACTTGTTTTATCATTCCTGGGAGAGGATTGTTGAAATTTCCAGCTATAATTAGGGATTTGTCTATTTCTACTTCAAGTTCTATTAGTTTTTATTTCCTGTACTTGGAAGTTCTGCTATGAGGTATAGACATTTAAGATTATCATGCAGTTTTGATTATTTGATCTCTTTATCATTATAAAATATACATCTTTATCCACTGTATTATTTCTTGTCTTGAAGACTGCTTTGTCTGATATTAATATAACCACTTTTTTTTAAAGATTTTGTTTATTTATTTGACAGAGAGAAAGATCACAAGTAGGCAGAGAGGCAGGCAGAGAGAGAGGAAGGGAAGCAGGCTCCCTGATGAGCAGAGAGCCAGATATGGGACTTGATCCCAGGACCCTGGGATCATGACCTGAGCTGAAGGCAGGGGCTTTAACCCACTGAGCCACCCAGGTGCCCCTAATATAGCCACTTTAGTTTAGTGTTTGCCTGATATCTCTTCTTCTTTCTATCATATGATTTTTTTGAAAAAACAAAAAACAAAACAAAAAACAAACTATGTTTGCAGACGACATAATCTTGAATGTCGTCTACAAAAAAATACTTTAGAACTAATAAGTAAATACAGAAAGACAGCAAGATACAAGATACAAAATTAAATTATATTTATATAAGCAATGAACAATCTAAAAATGAAATTAAGAATAAGTTCTGGGACAACTGGGTAGCTCAGTTGGTTGAGCATCAGCCTTAGGCTCAGGTCATGATCCCAGGGTCCGGGGATCAGGTGCCACATCAGCCTCCCTGCTCAGAAGGGAGCCTGCCCTCTCTTTCCCCTGCTTATGTGTGCACACACTCTCTCTAATAAATAAATAAAATCTTAAAACAAAATCTTAACCTTTTTTTTTTTAAAAAAAGAATAAGTTCCATTCATTACAGCATTGAAGAATAAAATACATAGGAATTATTTTAACAAAATAAATACATGACTTGTTTGTTGAAAATTACAGAACACTGCTGAGAAAATTTAAGGAAGACTTAAATAAATGGAGAGACATTCTATGTTCATGTATTAGAAGTTTTAATAGTGACTAGATGGCAGTTCTTCCCACCTTGATCTATATAGTAATCACAACCCTTATTGAAATCCCAGCAGACCTCTTTGAAGAATCTAACAAACTGATTAAAAAATTTACATGGGAACTCAAAGGACCCAGAATAGCCAAACAATTTTGGAAAGAACAGAGTTGGAGGACTTACGGGACCCAACTCCAAAACCCACTATAATGAAGACAGTGTGGCACTGGCCAAAAGGCAGTTATCTAGGTCAACAGAACGGAACAGAGTCCAGAAATAACTTAATAGTCAATTTTTATGAAGGTTCAAAGGCAATTAAATAGGGGATAGTATTTGCAACAAGTGATGCCAAATATCCACATGCAATAGTAATCATCATCATCATCATCCCATGCCCTACCGCACACCACACAATAAAACTAAGCCCCAAAGGATCATGTGTCTTTTTACTTTTAATCTAGTTATTAGGTCTTCAGATTTAAAGTAATCATGCTTTTTAGTACTATCTGACAACCTGTGCCCTTTTAAATGGGCTAATTAGACCATTTACACTTAATGTAATTATTGATATGCTCAGATTTAGATTTACCATCCTGCTCTTTCTTTTCTGTTCATTCCTTTTGCTCTTTGCCTTTACTTCTTGGAAGAGGCTGTAGAATATCTGTAGAATTTCTTCCTTAAGTGTTTGGTGAATATATCTAGGTTTGGTGCTTTCTGTTTTGAAAGATTATTAATGAATTATTAATTTGATTTCATTAAAAGATTTCTTTAAAAGATTTAGGCCTTCACAATAGCCAAACTGTGGAGAGAGCTGAGATGCCCTTCAATAGATGAATGGATAAAGAAGATGTGGTTCATATATACAATGGAATATTACTCAGCCATCAGAAAGGATGAATACCCAACTTTTGCATCAACATGGATGGGACTGGAGGAGATTATGCTGAGTGAAATAAGTCAAGCAGAGGAAGTTAATTATCATATGGTTTCACTTACTTGTGGAACATAAGGAATAACATGGAGGACATTAGGAGAAGGAAAGGAAAAGTGAAGGGGATGGGGAATTGGAAGGGGAGATGAACCATGACAGACTGTGGACTCTGAGAAACAAACAGGATTTTAGAGGGAAGTGTGGTGGGGGGATGGGTGAGCCCGGTGGTGGGTATTAATCAGGGCATGTATTGCATGGAGCACTGGGTGTTATATGTAAACAATGAATTGTGGAATACTATATCAAAAACTAATGATGTATTGTAAGGTGACTAACATAACACAATTAAAAAAAAGACAAAAAAACAAAAAACAAAAACATATAAACAAAACAAAGATTTAGTCCTGTTCATATTATCTATATGTCCTTATATGAGTTTTGGTAGACTATATTTTTCAAAGAAGTGGTCCATTTCATGCAGATGATCAAATTTCTGGGCCTGGAGTTGTTCGTAATATTCCTTTATTAGTTCCTTAATTTCCATGGGATCAGCAGTGATGATCCCTTTTTCACTTATGATATTAGTAACTTGTGTTTTTACTTGTTTTTACTTAATCTTGTTGGAGGTTATTGATTTTATTAACTTTTCAAAGGATAAGGTATTACCTTTATTGTTTTCTTATTGATTTATCTTTAATTTCATTGATTTGATTTAATTTTTATTTATTTTCTTATTTTAAAGATTTATTTATTTATTTTAGAGAGAAAGTGCACACGTGTGTGCGCGAATGTGTGTGTATGTGTTGTGTGAGTGTGTGTGTATGTGTGAGAATGGGGGAGGGACAGAAGGAGAGGGTGAGAGAATCCCAAGAAGACTCCCTGTTGAGTGCAGAGACCAAAGTGGGGCTCAATCTCACAAGTACAAATTTTCTTCTAAGCAACACTTTCATTACATCCCACAATTTTGATAAGTTGTATTTTCATTTTTATTTAGTTCAAAGTGTTTTCTAATTTTTCTTCAGACTTCTTTGACCCATGTGTTATTTGGAAGTGTGTTGTTTAATCTCCAAATATTTGGAGATTTTCTAGATATCTTTCTGTTATTTAGTTCTAGTTTAATTCCATTGTGGCTGAGAGCATTACTTTGTATAATTTCTGTTCTTTTTAGTTTGTTAAGGTGTGTTTTATGACCAGGAGTGTGGTGAATGTTCCATGACCTTAAGAAGAATGTGTATTCTGCTCTTGTTGGATGAACTATTCTACAGATATGAATTAGATCCAGCTGATTGATGGCACTGTTAGTTCAACAATGTCCTTACTGATTTTCTGCCTGCTGTATTTGTCAATTACTGATAGACAGGAGTTGAAGATTCCAAGAAGATACATAATACTTGGGTCTCTTTAATTTTCAAACACTTCTTTCATGTTATGCAATTTTACTGTGATAGGTTACTGTTTGGTCTATAAAATTTATCTTGTTCAGAACCTGATAGAATATTTTAATGTGAGGATTTTTCTTCAGTTTGGGGAATTTTAACTATTTCTTTATTGCCTTATTTTTCTAGTGACATTAGATTCTTAATCTATTCATCATATTTCAACCCTCCCTGCCAAAACAAAGCCAAAACTAAGTGAAACAAAAAACCCACAAAACCCAAGCCTATGTTTTCTTTTTCCATCATAGGCAAACCATTAAGGCACAAATTCACTCACTTTCTTTTCATCTGTGTCAGCAAATATATTTTATTTTTATTTTCATATTTTTTCTAACATCTCTAACTGGCATTTTTGTTCAAAATAATCTATTCCTCTTTCATATATGTAATACCCACCTTTATGATTGTGACGTTCCTAATTATGCTGAAATTATACATTTTGCTCTACAATTAATTATCCCCTCCATGCTTCAATTTCCTCATCTTTAATAGGAAGGAATTACAAATAACACCATTTTCATATATTTCTTTAAGGATTAAATGAGATAATACATGAAAAACCCTCACAACAGCTGAAGTTTCTCTGCCTGACAAAACATTTACTCTTCCTACAGAGATATACTGAGACAAGGCTGATAGTTGCAGGGGCTGTTCTCCAAGGTTTTCAGTGAGAGTTGGGAACTGATGATGTTTGCTGGTGGGCAGAGTACCTGGGTTGCACCTTTTTTGGTCTTGGATGCTCTTTGTTCATTCCGTGCAAATTTAGCCCTAGGTGGTATTGCTCAATCCCTCTGCTCTAAACAAGGCTATTAAAAGGGACATTCTTTTTGTTACTAACTGTCCCTGGGGGATGCAGAGAATTAGAGAATATATGTAGAGGTCAACTAGCTTTCTACTGTCATGTCAATATCCCCAACCAATCCTATAGTCAGTTGCCCTATGCTTCTTCCCAATCTTGGCTTTCCCCCAAGTGTAAACAATATTGCCTCTCCCACCTTTGACATAATCTTCTGAGGATTCCTGCACAAATTGTGAGTGATCTTTTCTCTGCATAATAAATCCCATCTGTCTCTCAGAGAGGACTTACTGATAATTTTCCCTTTCACTTTGAGCACAATTACATATTCCGAATATCCGTTATTTATGGTAGTGTGTAATAGACTACCTCAACACTTAGCAGCTTAAAACATAAACATTTACTTAGTTCATAGGTCAGCAGTTTGGGCTGGCCTAGCATGGTGGTTGGGCTGATTGTAGCTGACTGATCTTGCTCAGGCATTTGCTGGCAGCAGCCTAGTCAGCTGGGGGCCGGCTAGCTGGTCCAAGATGTTTCAGCTGTGATGGTTTGTCTTTGCTTTACATGGTGTCCTGTCATCCAGCAGGCTAGGCTGGGCTTGCTCACATGGTAGCAGCATTAGGGGTTCCAAGAGCAAGAGTGGAAGAATGCATGTATGGCATCTTGAGGACCAGACTCAGAACTTGGCTTCCATTATGTTCTATTGGCCAAAGCAAGTTTCCAAGCAAGCCCAGGATCAAGGAGTGGAGAAAGAAGCTCCAGTTGTTGATCGGAAGAACTGTAAAGAGCTGCGGCCACTTGTACAATCTACCACATTTTGTTATATAAAAATTTATCTTGTCTGTAACTTTTAATTTTCTTAATCTTGGTAGGGGTGACTGTGGGGAGTTTTTAAAACATTTCTCCATGTATTCTGTTCCTCAGTTTCTCTTTAACTCTTTAATTCCATCTGCAGTTTATTTTGGTATATGCTATAAGACATCAATCTAATTAATACATTTCCCTGTGAAATGTCTATAAATCTGAATTTTAAATAGTTTATTAAAAATTATTTTATAATTATTGTAGAAAGATTTATCACATACTGAGTTTTTATAGATAATTGAGTTTCTTTCTGGACTCTTGTTTTATGGCACCATTTATGATAGGTTTTAATGACTAACAGAGGTAAATACTCCTGTTGCTTTTTTCCAGAATTTTTGTCATTTGCATATATTTATTTTTCTTATAAACTATCAGCATTTTTTTCAAATTCCATACTAATACTGCATCTAATTTCCAAATAATATGGGCAGAAAAGTCAATTTTTTGCCCAAGTATATATAGGTATATAGAATAAGTACTTATATAAGTATAGAATTTTAAAATATTCCCTCTATATATTTACTTCTCTCTATATTATATAAATAATATATATTTATATATATCTATATAAAAATTTCTCTCTATATTTGAAATTTTAAAATACCCGCATTAGTAGTTATACTTTTAAGAAACTCCAAATTTCTCTCAAGTAACTGCTATCTTGTTGTTAGGAAATTGTAAAATCCCTATTGTAAATGGGACCTGGATCTATCTTTTTCTAAAACTGATGTACTATTTAAATAATTATTGACAGTATAAAGGACCAATATTGACTTCAGAATTTATCTTGAACTTTACTCCTTTACCTAAGTTCTTTTATGACTTTGAGTGAGGTTTCTAGTGATTTTTTGACTCTATAACTGTGGGAACCAATTCTTATAATACATCTCCTTTTATATATATACCCATATATATCTTATTGGTTCTGTTTCTCTGGAGGGCCCTGACTAATATATGTATATAAACATGTCATCTTTAACTATTAATTTGTCTCTCTCTAATACATATTCATTTTATTTGTCATAACATTTTGCATTAGTAAAACTCAATATAATAGTAAAATTAAAATGGTAGTGGTAGGCTTCTTTGCTTTGTTTTTGAAGTTGAGTACATTATTGAGAATGAAATTGACCAATTTTAGCATTTGCTGAACAAAAGAATCTTATTTGAAAGATTTTTGATGTGGCCATTTTATTGGATTTTTTAAAAAGATTTTTATTTATTTATTTAACAGAGAGGGAGAGACAGCGAGAGAGAGAAAGAGAGACAGAGACAGAGTGAGAGAACACAAGCAGGGGGCATGGGAGAGGGAGAAGCAGGCTTCCTGCTGAGCAGGAAGCCCAAGACTATGCTGGGGCTCCATCCCAGGACTCTGGGATCACGACATGAGAAGAAGGCAGACGCTTAAGGACTGAGCCACCCAGGCACCCCTGGATTTTTAAATAATTCATTATAATTCCATTTCTGATATAATAAGCATTTGGTTGTGATGTTCTTTTCATTTAAATGTTTGCTGAATTGGGGCACCTGGGTGGCTCAGTCATTAATCGGCTGCCTTCGGCTCAGGTCATGATCTCAGGGTTCTGGGATGGAGTCCCACGTTGGGTTCCCTGCCCCACTGGGTAGCCTGCTTCTCCCTCTCCCACTCCACCTGCTTCTATTCCCTCTCTTGTATCTCTCTCTGTCAAATAAATAAATAAAAATCTTTAAAAAAATTTGCTGAATTATATTTGACAAAGTACTAATTAAAATGTATTTTTTATATATTTCTAAAAATGAAAATCTCTAAGTACAGTGTGGTTTTTGTTAATTCTCTTCTTTTTTTTTTTCCTAGATTTTGTTTATTTATTTGACAGACAGAGATCACAAGTAGGCAGAGAGGCAGGCAGACAGAGAGGGGGAAGCAGGCTCCCCGCTGAGCAGAGAGCCCGATGCGGGGCTCGATCCCAGGACCCTGAGATCATGACCTGAGCCGAAGGCAGGCATCCCACTGAGCCACCCAGGCATCCCAATTCTCTTCTTTTTAACACTTTTTTCCCATCTGGTGTATTTTTTGGTGGTAGGTTATTAAATGCATAGAAGCCTACTGCATTCTTAATATTATATCTTTATAATTAATCTATCTGCCATCATAACACAATTTTCTCCTTTTGTATTCTAAGAGTTTATTAATAATGTTTGCTCATATTATATTTTAAGCTTTTCAGAATCTTTGTGCTTTTTGTACATCTCTAAATTCATCATGGATTTAAATAATCAAATAACATGTCCTTTGGTTAGTAAATTAAATAATTTTATGTTCTTTATTTTATTTGTTCTGCCCTCTGTTTCCCTAGTTTATGCTTTATAAAGTAGGATTCCATGTTTTTTCCTTTATATTACAAATTCTGATGAGTGGACTATAATATTTTCTTTTTCATATGAGAATAATTTAAAAGTTAAAGTCCTGTATCTACCATTGCTTATGATTGATTTAAAACAGGCTATAAACATTCTTAATTGTAGTAGTCATTAATTTATTACTGTAAAATCTGTCATAGTTACTTTGGCAAATGTTTAGTGTCCTAATCATTAATTTAGATCTGTACATTTAAACACAATTACTTTGGTCTTTCCTCCGTGGAGGAAAAGACATTTTTGTGTTTCATGACTCCCCCTTTCTTCTATTTGTCATTTGCTTAACCGGAGGTTCTTATGCCTTCATTATTTTTGATTTATTTTGTTCTACTTTTGTTTAAACAATTAGTCCAATTAGTTAGATGTCTCAGCAACATCATTCTCCCTTTGTTTCTTTCTCCCTCACATATTTACTCTTGTCCTATCATTATTGACTCACTACATTTTCCTATTAATGTTTGCTTATTTTAAATGAAAAGAAGGGAGGGTTGGTTTTACTAGATATCATACATTATTTTCTGCATTAACTTTCTCATTCAATGATTCCTTCTTATACCTCTACCCTAGAGCTTAATGTGCAGGTTAACACCCCATGTGATCTCTGTGGAGAGGGGATTCAGTAGGTTTTCCAAAAGATACGTTGTGACCTAAAGGGAATCCAGCCTCCTTTCAATCAACAGGTTCTGGGTCTGTCAACTGACTGAAATCTAAAAATTGGGTTTTTCACTGGGGTGGCTATCACTAACCTTCAACTCATCAACCCTTGACTTTCTCAGATTATACAAATTGAGCTGCACCTTTGTATTTCATTTATTTTGCCCCCCAGGAACATCATGATCTATTCTCTATTACCAGATCCCTGCAGGCTAAGTCATTATGATAATTAAATTCACCTTGCCTGTGCCCTGTTAGTCCTCCTTGCCTGATAATCTGCTATTCTAGAATCCCATCATTCTCACTGATAGTCATATCATTACCTCCTATTATACTGGCCTGCAGAGAACTGCCAACCCCTACCTTCTCAATTATGCCAATGCTCCTCTTACCAACAAATTCCATAATGCTTTACTTAGTAAATTGAATGTTCTCTGGGTCTTGCCAGGAACACCGTCAGGTAGAGAGTTCTCAGGTAACATAAGCATCGTTGATGCTTTTTTTTTTTTTTTTTTACAGCTTTATTGAGATTTAATCACCAACATAATATACAATTAAATGGATTTTAGTATATTAGTAGAGTATCCTAACATCCATTTATCACCACAGTTTGAGAACATTTTCTTGCCCCCACTAACACCCTGCATCCTTCAGCCATTAGCCTTCAATCCTCTCAAAGCTTTTATCCCCAGGCAACCGCTATTTTGGTGTTTCTATAGATTTGCATATTCTGGACATTTTGTATAAATGGAACCAATAATATGTGGTTCTTTGTAACTGACTTCTTTCACTTAGCATAATATTTCCAAGGTTCATTCATGTTGTAGCATGTATCACTACTTCATTTTTTTGGTATTGTTGATAATATTCCATTGTATGGTATATCACATTCTATTTATTCATTGATGGACATTTCCACATTTTGGCTATTATTAATAATGTTACTATGAACACTTATATACAAGTTTTTGTGTTTGCTTATGTTTATATTTTGCTTGGGTATATACTTAGGTGTGGAATTGCTGGATCACATGGTAACTCTATGTTTAGCTGTTAGAGAAATTGTCAGACTGTTTTCCAAAGTGGCAGCAGCATATCCTCAGCAATACTTGTTGTTATCTGTCTTTTTATTGTAGTCATTCCAGTGAATGTAAAGTAGTATCTCATTTTGGCTTTGGTTTTTCTTCCCCTGATGGATAATGATGTTGGGCATCTTTTTTAGGGTTGACCATTTGTATATCTTCTTTGGAGAACTGTATATTGAAATCCAATTTTTAAATTAATTGTTTTTCTTTCTGTATCAAATTATAATAGGCCTTGGAATATTTTGGATACAAGTCTCTTATCAGATACATAATTTGTAAAGTTTTCTCCCATTCTTTGAATTATCTTCTCTTTCTTGATGTTGTCCTTTGAAGCACAATTTTTAAAAAAGTTTTTTTAAAAATAATGTCTAGTTTATCTATTTTTCTTCTGATGCCTGTGCTTTTGGTGTCACATCTAAGAAATCACTGGCTAATCCAAGGTCAAAAAGTGTCACACTTATATTTTCTTCTAAGAATTTTATAGTTTTAGCTCTTACATTTGGTTTTTGACCTATTTTGAGTTAATTCTTTTATATGGCATGAGGTAAGGGTTCAACTTCATTTTTGTGCATGTGGATATCTAGTAGACCCAGCAGCATTTGTTGAAAAGATTATTCTTTTCCCCATTTCAACATGGCACCCTTGTTGAAAATAAATTGACTGTAAACAGTCAATACAACCCACGGAATGGGAGAAGATATTTGCAAATGACAGTACAGACAAAAGGTTGATATCCAGGATCTATAATGAACTCCTCAAACTCAACACACACGAAACAGGCAAACACATCAAAAAATGGGCAGAAGATATGAACAGATACTTCTCCAATCAAGACATACAAATGGCTATCAGACACATGAAAAAATGTTCATCATCACTAGCCCTCAGGGAGATTAAAATTAAAACCACATTAAGATATTACCTTACACCAGTTAGAATGGCCAAAATTAACAAGACAGGAAACAACATGTGTTGGAGAGGATGCAGAGAAAGGGGAACCCTCTTACACTGTTGGTGGGAATGCAAGTTGGTGCAGCCTCTTTGGAGAACAGTGTGGAGATTCCTCAAGAAACTAAAAATAGAACTTCCCTATGACCCTGCAATTGCATTACTGGGTATTTACCCCAAAGATACAGATGTAGTGAAAAGAAGGGCCACCTGTACCCCAATGTTTATAGCAGCAATGGCCATGGTCGCCAAACTGTGGAAAGAACCAAGATGCCCTTCAACGGACGAATGGATAAGGAAGATGTGGTCCATATACACTATGGAGTATTATGCCTCCATCAGAAAGGATGAATACCCAACTTTTGTATCAACATGGACGGGACTGGAAGAGATTATGCTGAGTGAAATAAGTCAAGCAGAGAGAGTCAATTATCATATGGTTTCACTTATTTGTGGAGCATAACAAATATCATGGAGGACAAGGGGTGTTAGAGAGGAGAAGGGAGTTGGGGTAAATTGGAAGGGGAGGTGAATCATGAGAGACTATGGACTCTGAAAAACAATCTGAGGGGTTTGAAGTGGTGGGGGGGTGGGAGGTTGGGGTACCAGGTGGTGGGTATTATAGAGGGCACAGATTGCATGGAGCACTGGGTGTGGTGAAAAAATAATGAATATTGTGTTTCTGAAAATAAATAAATTAATTAAAAAAATGCATAGGAAGACTTTGTTTAAGACTAATGCAATGGGAGCATTGCACCAGGGAAGAGATATCAGGCTCAACTTCAAAGACAGCTGAGGATTTGTAGCCAACAAGCAGAATAAAGGGCTCAATGGATGGGAAAGTACTATAAGGAGACATCAAGGATAGGGAGATTCTTGCTTAAACGACCTAATAGGATTCTTACTGAAGGCAGGCTATGATGATCAAATATCAAGGGTGGAGGATGAGGAATGTGATCAGATATCAAGGATTGGGGAGATTCTTATGAAACTGAGTGAGAATTTTTGCTAAAATTGGACTTTACAAGAACAGAAACAAAACCCCAAAGTTGAGGACTGGTTGATAAAAGGGCTTAGAGGAGCCTGACTAAAGTTTGGTTAAGAGAGAGTCTTTGTTGCCACACAAAGGAAATCTTGCCATGTTACCACTGTCATAACTTTCAAGTAACCACCATCTCTGTATAGTATTAGGGCCAGTTCTAGGTATCCTTGTCAAACATTGAATCTTGAGTTGAAAGTGAATGCCCTCTATCAGTGAATTCTCCCCTATTAGGTTTTATAGTTTATTCTCAAATCCTAACACTCCCCAAACCTACCCCAAACATATTCTCCCCTTTCTTGCCATAAATATGGGGCAGGTTCTGCATTTCTTTTGGTGTATAAGACAGTTCACCCTTCAGGGATTATACTATCTTTCTTAGATTATTCTGAGACCTTTATTAACAGTTGGACTGCAATGAAAATCACCTGGGCAGGCACCTACTTCAGCCGAGCTCATTGTGTGATACTCAGGCAAGGGGAACTTTCTTCTCTGACAAGAAGAGAGCCACTTTTGCTGGCCTGGAGGGCAAGGGATATGAGGGTTTGAAGGTTCTGCCTTTTTAGAAATTTTATTTTATTTCACGTTCTTTAACATATAGCATATTATTAGTTTCTGGGGTAGAATTAGTGATTCATCAGTTGCATTTAACACCCAAAGCTCATTATATCAAGTGCCCTCTATAATGCCCATCTTCCTGGAGATTCTCAGTCTTATCCATCCAAAAATCCTCATTCCATATTTAAGGGGACCGCATTTC
Source organism: Mustela erminea (assembly GCF_009829155.1). Taxonomy (NCBI): domain Eukaryota; kingdom Metazoa; phylum Chordata; class Mammalia; order Carnivora; family Mustelidae; genus Mustela; species Mustela erminea. The sequence goes on along the minus strand of NC_045629.1, from coordinate 45,034,868 downwards.
CTTTCAGGACCCTAACTTTGACGTGAGAGATTTGTTAAGGCTACATATCCAGTCTCCATTGCAGTTCTGTCATTCTTACAATCAGATCCTGGGCATAATTTTCAGCACAGTCTACCTTGCAACTGAAAAAGATGAGAACCTCTTTAAAGCAGCCATAAAGGCTTTCTGGCTTTCAGTGGATGTTCTAAACTTACTAATTTATGTTTTCAAAGCTTCCAGTATAATCACAAGAAGTCAGCCCTGCATAAATCCATCATTCTCATAGCTCACATATTATTCAAGTGCCACAGTACTGAATAACTCAGTGTCTTACCTTCTGTTTGCCTCTAAATCCAGGTGAAATCCCTAGTACTTGTGATGCCATTGCAAGCCAAGAGTTTTCAGCCCATTTACCACCAGCAGTGATGTCTCTTGGGCTTTCAGACCACTGAGTAATCCACCTCTAGAATCTAGTCTTTAGAGTCTGCTTTCTAGGGTCACTCGCAATGCCCACTGTTTTATGCCAGGTTCATCTGGATGCAGAACCCAAAATAAAAGTCTATGTGCTACTAATTTATCAGGCAGTGAAATTCCTGGTGGAAATGGGAGTAGTGAGGAAAGGAGCAAGTGCAAATCTCAGGGTACATCACCATCTGGATACCACTTGATGTCAAGTGCAACTGGTGTTAAATCTCATGAGACCATCCTCTGAGGGTTCTATGAACCTCAAAACAGTTCATCTGGGAATAGGAATAGGGTCAAATTCTCGCCTCATTGGCACTCACTTCCTTACACTCTGGTTTGGGCATGCATGGGGCATGTATAAATGCCAAACGGGACCTACGGCATCTCATGCCTCAGCCAGAGGAACACTTGTGGCTTGAGGTGAGAGGCCGGTAACATGGAAATGAGTAAAAGGGCTTTGGGTGTGTGCTTTTGTGAAATTCGCTGCTATGGTGGCAATGTGGAGATTATCACGGATGAGGAAATTGGGCTGAAACAAATGGTCAATGGTCCAGGTACAGGTGTAGCTGAGAGGAAATGAGGTCATGAATATGATGTGGAGATACAAAACCCACTTATTCAATATGCAATTAGTATGTCTGTATCAAACAATATATTTTAAGTTGCCATTATGAAGTGAACCATAGTAAGATCTATACTGGTATGCAGATGAAAAGTATATGGGGTGAAAAACTTACTGAACTGAAAGAGGCCAACACTTCAACAGCATTTGTTCTTGAACATGAATGAATGAAGAGATGCTGCTTTAAAATGCAGGTTTATATTATTACAATAAAATATGCCCAGCTCCCTTCACTTGTTTATATTAGTCCTCTGGCCTCATGAAGCATTTGTGTTTTAGACTATAGTGAAAAGGAAAAACAATGGCATATACCACTTACTGAAAGCTTACCATGTTCTGGGTGCTTTATATAACTTATTTAATCTTCTGCACAGCCTTAAAAACTACGTATTGCTTCTGTTTTAAAGACAAGGAAAGGGAGGCATGATAAATGACTTGAACTTGCCCTATTTTCACAGCTAATGGTGGCAGAGCAGGGATGAAATCCAGAAACATCTGGCCATGAAGCATCTGTTGAACAGTTACTGTGTGTGCTAAGGGGTAGATAGTACACTGTATTAGTTGGAGTTCTCCAAAGAAAAGGAACCAACTTATATAGTATAATATTACATGTGTGTGTATATTATATTATATAATTATAATATTAATATATTGTATTATACAAAAGTTGGTAAGTTGAAAGATTTGCAGGGTAAGTTGGCAAACTCAACACCTAGCAGAGCTAATAGTGTAGTTTTAGTCCAAAGATTGGCAGGCTTAGGGTCTCAGTTTGAGTCTGAAGGCAGGAAAAGAAGCCAATGCACCAGTCAAAGGCCATCAGGCAGGAAAATTATTTCTTACTCAAGGGAGTAAGCTTTTTGTTTTATTCAGGCCTTCCTTCAACTGATTCGATGAGGCCCACTGGAAGAGCAATCTGCTTTACTCAGTCTACTGATTTAAATATTAATCTCAGTCAAAAACACCCTCACAGACACACCCAGAATAATGTTTGACTAAATATCTGGGCACTAGTGGTCCAGTCAAGAAGACAAATAAAATTAACCACCAGACATACCTTGCCTTACTCAGGCCCATGTCTGCCAATGATTCCTATTTTATAGTTGAGATACGGGAGGTGGGGGAGGTGGTAGAGACTAAATGATTTTCCCATAGTTGCCAGGAGAGCTGAGCTTCACACTCAGCACTCCTGGGAGCCAATGTTGGAGTCATTTCCCCTGCACACTTCTTTCAACAGGTAAATTTCTGTTCTCTGATGTGGGGTTGTCAAGGAGAAGAAGACGGGGATGTATGTTAAGCCTTGTTTCAGGAAGATTAATTAGCAGGGAGTATAGAATGGATTTGAGTTTTGTCAAGGGTAGCAAACAGCTGGGAGGCTAATGTTCATAATAGAGCTTCATTTAACATCTCTAGGTCATTCATTAACCCTGGGGGGATTTCATTGTTGAGAATCTGAAGCATAATTCTAGGGTGAAATATTGTATTAAGACTCTTCTTAATTTCCTAACAAAATGGATTTTAATAATTTTTCTTTTGTAGTAAATATATCCTGTATTTCTATAGTGAGTTTAATTTAGCTTGGTTTTATTTATTTGTTGGATTTCTTTCATTTTTCTCTTCCAAATACTTAACCTTAAAGAAACATATGTATATGTGTGTGTGTGCATATACATTTACTTTTAACAGATTGCAAAATTAATTAAAATCCATACTCAAATATACATTGGTACTTACTGTTGAAAGGCAGTAGAACACAGTGGTTAAGAGCTGGACTCTAGAGATAGACTATCTTGATTCAAATCCTGGCTCTGCCACCTACCAGCTGTGTGACTTTGGGCAAATTACTTAACCTTTCTGTGGTTCAGGGCTTTTAAAAATCTGTAAGTGGGTTGTATTAATAGTACTTAGAACAGTGCCTGGCACTTATTAAAGTATCTCAGGGTTAATAATTTTTGGAATGAAGTTGGCTTCTAGAATCTAAAAAGGAAAGGGGACAGAGAGTTTTCAACAGCCTCCAGCAGGAATGCAGCCTTGACTACATCTTGATGTTAGCCCAGTGAAAACCATTTTGGATGGCCTCCATAACTGTCAGGAGTGGTCATCTGCATGCTGCTGCTTTTCTTGGACATGTCATTTGTCTCTCAGGTTCCTGCTCTGATTTCTCATCATTTGTGGTCATCACTGTAGGGATGCTGCCCAGCCTCTGTAGGAAACCACCACTCTGAGTCAAAATGAAAATCTACACTAAAATTAAGAACTTGAAGTTCCCAAGCTTGATTAGACCAGTTGAATGCAAAGATGAGGAGCTAAAGTGCAGTCATTAAGGCAGTACAGGCATGAGAGTCTTTATCCCCTATCCTGGGAATTTACTATAAATTTTCTTAATCCCAATTCTGAATATGTAATTTCCATTATGCAACAAATTTGTGTTTGCCTGCTCAAAAAATAATTTTTATCATCACTATATGAAAGGCACTGTTTTAGATACCAGTGATAGAGTAGCAACTAAAATAAATGAAATATTTCTGTTCTTTACTTTGTGAAACTCATTCTATTGGAGAATATATCACCCATTCTTATTATTTATCAAAAAAAACCCCAATTCTAGCTCAAAATACTATTTTTGCAATTGATTAGACACAGATGGCATATAAACACAAAACATACGTAACATGAAGAAATGTAAAACAGTTTAACATTTTGGCTTATTAATTTTTCTTTTTCTTTTTTCTTTTTTTTTTTTTTTAAAGATTTTTATTTATTTATTTGACAGAGAGAAATCACAAGTAGATGGAGAGGCAGGCAGAGAGAGAGAGAGGGAAGCAGGCTCTCCGCTGAGCAGAGAGCCCGATGCGGGACTCGATCCCAGGACTCTGAGATCACGACCTGAGCCGAAGGCAGCGGCTCAACCCACTGAGCCACCCAGGCGCCCAATTTTTCAAAGAGGAAAAAATATCACTGGTGAGGTTATGGGAAAAGAGCCTACAGCACACTGTTGAGTACCACAACTTTTCTAGGGGATATCCTCAATTAATTGTATTTTCCACAAACCCAATATCCAGTTCATCTGCAGGTCTTGTCTTCTATTTTGAGATGCTTTTAGAAACCATGTTCTCCCTCAGGGCAAGGCACTGCTCCCAATGCCAGCCGCCCTTGCCTCTTGCCTTTTGTCTGTACAATTGTAACATACAATTGAAACCGTTTCCCATTGCCCTTTCTACAAACATCAGCCAGCCATATTCTTAGCGGGTAACATGATTACATCACTCTATGCCATCACAGTTAAAGCCCTCATGATCTGCCCCCTGTCTGTGGCCCCCACATTCCTCCTCTTGTCTACTCCATGCCAGCCACCTCAGGCTTATAATCTCACACACCCACCAGGAGCAGCCCACCTTTAAGATCTTCCTTGCGTAATTTCCCCAGGAGTGGTTGCTGCCTAAATGCCATGTCCTTGGAGAGGCCTCCTGGCCATCGTCTTTAACATACCAGGTCCTATCACTGTACCCTCCCTTTTTAATTTTTCTTCAAAGCACTTGGTGCTCTCTGAACTCACATCATGAATTCAATTTTTCACTTGTGAATTATATCCAGAGTTGCCTGTTTTAGAAATTTTAGTATTAAAGTTCCCTGTCAGCTAGCTAGGATCTTGGTGAGTGTTCTGGATTAAATGTTCTTGTTCCCCCAAAATTCATATGTTGCGAACAGAACCCCAAGTGATAGTGTTGGGAGGTGAGGTCTCTGGGAGGTGATTAGGTTGTGAGGGTGAGTGTCCATGAACCGGAAAGTGGACCTGACTATACTAAATCTGCCAGCACCTTGACCTTGGACTTCTCAGCTTCCAGAACTGTGAAAAATGAATGTTAAACCACCCCATTTATGGTATTTTTGTTTTAGTAACCTAAACAGACTAAGATGGTGGGTTTTGGGCAAATTAATGGGTTGCTGCCCCATAATCCACTCTATCTCACAGTGTGAGACTCCTTTCTGAACAAGGAAAGAGCAGGGCAGGAAGTAGGCATTTGTATAAACCAATTAAAAAATGCATGAAGTATCATGCTGTGTAAGGACAGAAGAGGGAAAGAATAAAGGATTCAATGTAGGGAAGAAAGGCAAGGAGTCTCTTGATCTCCAGAAATAAGAAAACAGAAATGAATATTTACCTGAATGTTAGATTCATCTTGAATTAGTCCAAGTAGACTGATGTGGAACCAACTTAAATAAAATTACATTTCTTTCTTTCCTTCCCCAAATCCACTCGTATGTTCATCTGCAAGTATTTTGGCCAGGATCCCAGGGGATTCCTGCGAAGAATAAATTTTCTCCCAGTTTAAATGTGCTTTGTTGATGTCACAGAGTGATACCACCTTGGAAGCAGCTCTAAACTCTGGACACATTTGTAAAATTTGTAAAGCTTGCAGCTAGTATGAATAACTGCTGATGCCATTTCTTAGAAATTCATCTCCTCAAGGTGACCTAAAGTAGTTTCATTTTAACAGAAATCTGTAAGCATCTATAATTAAAAAATACATTTATGTAATATTATAGCATAATTTCTTGTGCCTTTTCTGTGTATGGACTGTAGCATGAATTCTTTTCTAAAAGAAGAGATTATGTCATTTTGTAATAGTACTTACCCTTGGAATCAAAATCCTTAGGTGTCTTTCATTATTCTGTGCATGTAATGGCGCAAAAAATATTCCAAAGTTCCCAATTTGAATACAGCTTTTAAAGCTGCAATACTTTGGGAAGGGGGCTTCCATATTTTTGGGGCAATAACTATCATCAAGAATCTCACTCTTGTGAGGTAGAGAAATAATCTTCAAAAAAAAAAAGCAATATACATATCTCCTTGCAGTTCTGCTTCTGACAGAAAGAAGGAAAGAACTAGAACTCTCTCTTGCAATTAGTTTTGTATGAAAATGCCCAGCAATGGGGAGGAGGATTGCAGAATGGATGAACAGCAGGTCATAAGTGAATTGAAAAGAGTCTCCAAGGGCCTATTGCTTATGGCTAATCTGTAGCCACCATGTGTAAAAAGTATGATCAACTTGAGGAAAGAGAAGTCTGCAATGAATTCCATCTTCTTTTTTTAGAGATGTTCTGAGTTGTTGGAAGAGGTCTAGCAGAGAAAGAAAGTATAGATCTTCCAAGAAGTTCTGGCTCCCAGATTGACATAGGTGAAATCCTCTTCTTACAACGCCCTTGGTATACTTGACTTCTCTCTTGCCCAGGAGTGTCAGGCAGATTGAAGATTTTCTCAGAGGTGGAAGGCTCTCCTGGCAGCAGCCTCTACCTGAGGGAAGACCTTGCTAAGGCTCTGTTTGTTGACTCAGAGTGATCAGGCATTGGCATCCCCCACTACACAAATATTCCTTTCAGGGTTCAGTCCACATGGCACATTGAGTCCTAGAACACACATATATATATATACAAAATCCCTCATTTTGCACTGCTGGGGAAGCGCTTTGGAGAACTTGAGCCTTTCTCTCAAGTCCCACCAGCAGATGTCTCTCCTGTGTCTAAAGGACAGACTCCTTTCCTAGTCTTGTGTCTGGAGCCAACTTGGGTCTTGATCTAATTTGACCCTCTCTCCAGCTTTTGGTCAGGGAGTCAGTACTTTGCCCTGTGCATGCTGTTCTGCTTTTAAAGATGTTCTCCTGAATAAGGCCGTGGAAAAATAAGATGTGTTTTGAAGTTATTTTTAAAAAGGCCTAACTGGAAAAGACAAGTTTCCTTCATTTTCAAGTGACAACATAATGCAATAATTTCAGAAGGTTTTGCCACAAAACATTCTCTGCAAAAGAACTATGTGTACAAGACTTACTTCTGAGCATATTTTCAACTTTGTGACTCTGGGTAGGTCTAAAATATAAATCTGATTAAGTGATTCCTCTGCTTAAAACTTGTCTGGCTTCTTCACTGCCCAAAGTTAATTCAGAAGTTAATTAACAACAATATTGTAATAAGGAATAATATTATTTAGTGGATTACATGATATAACAATAATATTAGGTTAATTTTCTGGATTTTTTGATGCCTGTGATATTTGTCATCTTTTAAAAATTATAATTTGTTAGACTTACTTCCCTTATTCTAAATATTAACTTTTCTATGAATACTTTATTATTTAAAAAATAAATATAAAATATTTCCTAAATAAAAACACTCATTTTGTATTATTTTTACTGGAGTGGAATCTCTAAATGCATTCAGGTCCCACAAAACCCAGATCCTCCTTGGTCCTACTTCAATCAGAATTTGGTTAGAGTGATCTGGACATCTGGTAGGAAAACATCTTGGTAGGAAAATGTTCTTTTGAGGATGAGGTTCACAGAGCACACAGAGACCCAGAACACATACATATACACACAAAATCCTTCATTTTTTACTTCTGGGTAAGCGCTGTGACTATCCTGTGACTATAAGCATCTGGAAAAACTAAAGTAGGGGAGAGAAAAAGGCCAAGGTAAGAAGGTTCCTTATGTATCTTTCATTGAGAGAGGAAATTGCTTTGTGTTTCTTGGAAGGATGCTTTAACCTGAGTTTGTTTTCTTTGGGGATTCTTGGGAATCACTTTTTGAACATGACCTTATGATCCTGTGTCCAACCCATGAGTAACCTTGGGCTTCCCTGTGAAACATATACTGGTGTATGTTTCAGACCTGCAGGTTTGTCACAGCCAGGGGGCCTTCCCTTTTCTGATGGTCCTGTCCCACTACCAAGCCTCCAGATCCTCTTATACGACGCTGCCCATCCTTCTCAGGGCCAAGCTGCCTTGTCCCCTCCTACCTAGCTTCAGAACCAGTTCCATGTGATGCTGTGGAAAAGACAAATACCTCTGGGTTCAGACCCAGAAAAATTATGGTCTACTGTGGTGGGTTCATCTTTTTAGAAGATTTTAAATCCTTCCATTGTACAGCTGAGCACAAAGGCACAACTGCAAGTCCTCACCACCCACTCCCAATCCCCTCACCCCCATTAAAAATTTAGGAAGAGTTATTTTAGGTAAGATCACTCTTCTGAAAAAAATCAACTCTCTCTAACCAATAATTTGAATGTAAGTGGCTGAAATGCTTAACCTGAGGGTAGTCAGGAGTGCATATACTGAGGGTAGTCAGGAGTATTAGTCTTGTCTAAAATCCAGACCTGGTCAGTTGTGTCTTCCCAGCCAGTACAATGGGATTGACTGAATAAAGTCTAGAAAATGAGAAGCTAAAGAGGTGGAATTTTTCAGAGCATCTCTAGCACTGTCTAGAGAAGCAGCACTCTGACTGGTCTTTGGGCCATTTCCATCTGCTCAACAAGGATAGAGAAATTGTACTATGAGTTGGATGAATGAGTTGTACTATGAGTTGGATGAATGAGCTGACCCCTTGCTTATTCCATGCTTATTAAGCCGAACTTTTATTTTTTTAAGATTTTATTTATTTATTTGACAGAGGGAGACACAGTGAAAGAGAAAACACAGGCAGAGGGAGTGGGAGAGTGAGAAGCGGGCTTCCTGCCGAGCAGAGAGTCCAATGTGGGGCTCGATCCCAGGACCCTGAAACCATGACCTGATTCAAAGGCAGATGCCCAACGACTGAGCCATCCAGGTGCCCCTCAAGCCAAACTTCTTTTTATAATCTTGTTTTCCCCATATATTCTCCTCCTTAAAAAGTGCTAACTATGGAAAGCTGGCAATTAAAGTCCTTGGTAGTTATATTTTTATATATAATTAATAAACTGGCATTCTCCCAAGCCTGAGCATCAAGTCTGAGACCATGTGGAATTTCAGGATTGTGGAGCAGATACTGGATGGCCTATTGTCTCCCCTTTAGACACTAACTTCAAGGTGGCAAGTTCTGAGTCTGAGTACCTGCTGTACTTTCTAGGGAGCTCTTTATTTTCTTCTTCTAAAAAATGTAAGAAAGTAAAACTTTAGTGTATTTTAAATATGTTGAAATTCTGGTTAGTTGGGATTTGGCTCACAGGTATAACTATATTTATGTTCTAAATGTTCTTCATTCATCCATTCATTCAATTATACATGTAACAAATCTCTACTGATTACCGCTCCATTCCAGCCATTGTGTTAGCTGGTGGGAATATAATGGTGAATACAGCACAATCCCTGCCCTCTACGGGCTCTCAGGCCAGTTGGAAAGGCACATATTTTAAACACATAATCACATAATATGATAAGTACTGTGGTGGAGTTATAGAAAAAAAAATATGGAATAGGAATTCTTATTTGTTCACAAAGCAAAGTCAGAGAAGGCTTCTCATAGGTAGTAATATTTGAGCTGTGTCTTTAGGTTGTCCAGGAGTTTGCCAGGAAGATGAAATAATTGGAAATTCTCCAACAGAATAAAGAATATCTTTAATAAGTAGTTCAGTCAGGATGGAATTTAAGTACATGTACATGTGGGTTGGGAAGTGGAGAAAAGAAAGATGAAGTTGGAAAAATAGGCAGGTGTCAAGCAAATGGTTTTGCATATTAGGCTAAGGAATTTATATTTTTATCCTGTACACTAGAAGAGGAGTCCTTGATCAATCTGTCAGGGAATGACATGGATCACATCACACTTGCTTGATTATAGAGGATGGATTGGTTGGAAATGGGCAGAGCAGCAGAAAGACTGGTTGGGAGACTTTTCCCAGAAACAGACTTCAAGAAAAGGTTAAGGCAGGAGAAATGTCCGAGCTAGGATAATTCCCACATTTCTGACTTGAGTGGATGGGGTGTCCTCAACCTCAATGGGGAGGTCCCTTATGGGGAGATGCAAGATGTGTTTTGTATGTGTTGACTTGGAGCTGTCCGGACATAGATGTTCAGTTGGTGGCTGGAAGTAAGAGTTTGAAAGAGACATCCAGGCTGGAAATAAATGTTTGAGGATTAAAGAGTGGGTAGTAAGTGAAGCCACAGGAATAGATGAGGTTGCCCAAGAAGATCTAATAAAGGGAGAAGACAACTGGACTAGAGGCAGCACTCTGGAGAGCTTTAACATTTAAGGGAAGAGCTGAAGAAAGCTGAAGAGCTGAAGAATGAGGGAAGTGAGAAGAGGCCAATTGAAGATTTGTTTTGGAATGTTCTCATGTTAAATTGTCTTGTTGATAATTACCAGGACTATTCTTCCTTGACTTTTTCTTTCTCCGCTCCTCCCCTCCCCTCCTCTCCCCTTCATCTTCTCCTCCACCATCACATTTTCTTTTTCTTCTTCTTCTTTTCCCCCTCCTCCTCTCCCTCATCTTCTCCTTCTTCTTCCCTCTCTCCCTCCTCTTCTCTCCCCCTTTCCTTGATGCTCCCACCCCTCCTCGTTTATCTTCTTCCTTCTTAACACTTAACTCTTCCAAAATAAAATCAAGGGACACCAAAGCAGCATTTCTTTTACCTAGCACATTTTTCTCCTTACCCAATCTCAGAACCTTAATACAGACAAAGCACCATTTACCGTTATGTAACTACTACATAACAGCTAAAAGTAAGAAAAACTAACATTATTGAGCATTTATTAGGTCCCAAGAATTATCTCACTTGAATCTCTCACAGTCCTGTGGGAGAACTACTCTAATTATCCTCATTTTAAAGAGGATGAACAGAGGCTCAGAGAGCTTACACGGCTTGCCAAAAATCACACAACCAGATGTGGTGGTCAGGATTCAAACCTATGTCCATGTGCCTAAGTCCTACATCATATTTCCCTTCCCCATTTTCCCATTACTTGCTCCTCTTGTCAATCCTAGTGCTGCGATGTTCTACCTCTTTGTACCCCAAATCTCTGTGAATCCTTCAAATCTTCAGGTCTTCACTCCTATTAGCCTGGGGAAAAAGTCCCTTTCTGAGTCTCTTTCCAGCAGCTCAGTAAGACTTGTTGGCTTCTGGGTCTGTTCCAATTTTTTCTGTCTCCAGACCCCTGAATGATTTTGAATCTCTCTTGTGATGGCTGATTATACCACCAGGGGCAGGTGACCTCATTCCTGAATAAAAATAGTACTTGCAAACGCTTGTCCTTCATATGTGTCAGGCATGTACTAGCTCATTTTCACCTTACAGCAGCCTGCAGGTCATCTACAGGGCTTGCTGTACTCACCACAATGTCTTTGCATCTCAACTTGGCCCTGGCTGGCCTTCCAGGACTCTCACATGGGGTCGACTCCCTACTCTGATGGGTCCATGGCTAAGTCCCAGCTGGTCCCCCTCCTGCTGGCAGCTGAAACTTTCTCTCTGGCTAGGCCTGCCTGCTTAACCCCCAAGAATGTGATTTCTATTCCCTAGGACTTTTGCCCCCGACTTCTACTGCTTTTGAAAATAAACACCCCCAAGTCTGCCTTAATAACTTGCTGACAATGCTATAGAGTGTCTTGCCGCCATAGACAGAGTAATAAACAGAGACAGCATCTTCTGGCATGGACTGTGAAGGAGGCAGGACTGTCTTGGTAAACCTATCATCCTGATTTTCTGGAGGCAAACATTTCTGGGCTAGTTGACTTTTACTTTATTTGCTTGATTTCTCTGGCTCTAATAAACTGGGTAACCTTCTCATGACCTGGGTGGGGTTGGCAAATAAGGCCTATCTCTCAAGCCCCCAGGTCCATGCCTCCAAAACTGGAGGATCCCATCTTAGGGAGACACAGAAGTGGTCTGAGGGTTTGCATACCACAGGATTCATTCATATGCTGCATCTTCCTATAGCAACAGTTTACTCCACAGCAGAAACAAAGTCCCTGTTTATGGAGTAGAACACAAATTCATGTTAATTTTTAAGATTAAATGAGACTTTAGAATGCCTACCTGCTACAGACTGGATTCCTGGGGACCCCTGTCACTCCTTTGAGGGCAGGGAACTTTGGTGGAAAACTTTGTGAGGCTCTGGCCTGAGGTGAGGCAAGCAAAAAAGGCCAGTCCTTGTCAGGTGCTCAATATCTTCTCCCTCCCTTCCTCCCACCCTCCCTCCCTCTTTTCCTTGTCTCCAACCTGCCTCATCTTTCCCTCATCCCTCCTTCCCTCTCACTTCCTCTCTCCTTCCCTTCCTCCTTTCTTTCTTTTGTTCTTTTTTTCAGTCTCTCGTTCTCTTTTTCTATCTTAACGAAATGCTCTCTTTACTGGGGACAGTTTGTCACTCTCATTTTCCAAGCTGAAACGAGTTTGGGAATTATATAACTGTCAGAGACTCAAAATTCAATAGCCTGAAGCGACCACAGAAGACTAACCCTTCCACCTCTTAGGTAAGCAATGCGACGTGACTCAATCAAGGTCACGTGGATGGTTAAGGGCAGAACAAGACTAGACCTCAGGCCTCTGGACTTCTGTTCCAGTGCTTGCAGTGAGTAGGGAGAATTGTCAACAACACTTTCAACCAAGGCACCAGCTCTCATTTCATGAACAGGTTGTGGGGTTTGCAGATTTTGTGCTGTTGGTGCTGCTGTAAGAACAAGATTGTGGTGATGATAGGAGGTGTCTGTTCCAGATTAGTAATACAACAGCTCTTCTGGAAATGCAGGGCTGGAGCATGACTCTTGCCAAACTGTAGCAACCAGTGCCCAGGAATCCAGATCCAGCCAAACCAGGGCCAGCTGCTCCAAGGGAAGGAACAATGTGTTCTTTCCCTGCCCATCTGGGGAGCTGGGCATGTCCCCAGGCAGTTCACTGTTAGTTACCACAGCTGCTCCCACAAGGGAGTACACTGTGGGTACCTTCACATTTTTACATCCGCACACTTCTTGGCAACTGGCTCAATTATTTTTCTCAATGGTTACATTGTAGATTGATTTAAAAAATGCATTTTTAAAATTCTATAAGCAAGTGCTAATCTCTGATCTCTTCCTTCAGATAAGCTATTGCTATGTAAACCCACAGACCCAAAAGGATCTAGAAAATACATGGGCAAGATAATTTTGTATCCTATCTTTTCTTTCACAAATACATCTGAGAATTACTCCAAGACAAGTTTTATGAGAGGAGCTTAGAACCAGCAAACCAAAGACATGATCCCTGTTCTCCAGGATCTGACCCTCACAATTAATTATATTCATTTCTTATTGGGGCTGTAACAAATTTCCACAAACTTAGATGCTTAAACAGCACATTTTATCGCCTTTCAGTTCTGGAGGTCAGAAGTCCAAAATAGCTCTCATTGGATTACAATCAAGGAGCTGGCAGGGCTGTGTTCCTTCTGGAGTCTCTAGGGGAGAATCTGTTTTCTTGACTTTTCCAGCTTCTAAAGACTGCCCACATTCCTTGGCTGGTGGCCCCTTCCTCTGTCTTCAGAGATAGCAGAGGCCAGTCACATCTTTCTCCCATTGCCATTTTTCTGGTTCTCACTCTTCTGCCTTCTTCTTCCATGTGTAAGAACACTTGTGGTTACATTGGGCCCAACTGGGTAATCCAGGATTACCTCATCCTAAAGTCAGCTGATTAGCAAACTTATCCCTGCCTTGCTATATAGCATTACCTAATTATAGGTTCTGGGGATTAGGATATGGACATCTTTGGGAGGTCATTTTTATGAGATTTAGACATGTTCATAGATGAGCATTAAACATTAGGATTGGTACCCTGATTGACAGAAGGGGAGGAAACTGTGGGAATATGTCAGAGAGCCTAATCCAGTATGGGGGAGCTAGTGTGATGGAGGGGCAGCAGGGAGGGAGTCTTCCTGGAAAAGGTGACATTTGAGTTCAGATTTCTAGCTTGTGTGAGAGTCTGGCCATGAGAAGGGGGAAAAACATCCTAAGAAAAGAGAAAAGGGTACAGGAGAAGCAAGGGTATGGCAGTGTGACAAGGAATGAAACTGTGCTGCAGTATAGGATCTGGGGAAGAGATTGGGGACAATATTAAAGACTGAAAAAGCTGTGCGCTGGAAAGTCCTTACAGGGAACAGGTGGCACTCTCAAAGGGGCAATGGAAGGGCCCTTTTACAAAGTTTGAATGAGGGGTCCTTTGACAATTTCTGCACTGGATTAAGGGAAAACAACAAAGGGTGATAGAGTGCTCCAAGGCTAGCAGTAGTCAGAGGTGTTACCACTCCTAGGCCTGGGGACAATGAGAAAGAGTCACTGAGGGATGGTGAGAGTTATGACCATAGGAGAAAACCAACTCCTAAAAAAAAAAGAAAGAGAGAATAAAAACATAGTTGTGGCCAAACTATAGCCAGCGGGGAGTGAGTAAGAGGCACACAAACTCTCATGTCTTTGTCTTCCCATCTTTCAATCTGTTGCTCTTTCCCTTCATTGGCAAACTCAGCCAGAAGCCAGAAGCCAGAAGCCAGAAGACAAGTAGGTTGGTGGCCATGGTCTGGTGGACACAGATTTTGAGTCCCCTATGATTCACAAGAGAGCAGATCTGGAGGGGAAACTGCAGGGACCAGACAGGAGGGACTTTGTATGTTATGAATATAGAATCTGAATCTTATACTGAAGGCCACAGGGAGCCCTCAGAAGTATTATAAGCAGGCTCTTTGAACCTTTCTGTCAGTTTGTTTACCATTCCATTTCCTGTACTACCTTCATCCCATAACTTTATCTAGCAGCCATCTTGACTTTATCCCATCCCTCACAGCCTTATATACTCTTTGTCAGCAAAGGTGTTAATGCCAATAATGCCTTCATGCATTACCTCTTTCACATAATGTTCAGATTTATTGGGGGCCTTCAGTGCTTGGATCATTTATAATGCCATAATTATGTTGTGTCATAAACTGATTCCAAACTCTGAGGCTAAAAAAAAAAAGTATTTATCTACCTCAGAAGTCTAGAGTTTTGGCAATTTAGGCTGGGAAATTTTTCTGGTCTCATTTAGGCTTACTCTTATACGGGGCCATGTAGCCGACTGGCTGAGGACTCATGTCTCTGGGGATTGACTGGTAATCAAATGGTTTTTGATGCAACTCATCTCCCCGTGTTTCTCCTACCTCTCTGGTAGGCTAGCCTAGACTGGTTTTAAGTAAAATAAATGAGATCAAAGAGCAGACTCAGCGATGCACAGGCTCTTGACCAAGCTCCTGCTTCTGTGACGACTACCACCATTCCATTGGTCAAAGTGAATCATGTGATCAAATAGACACCTCTTGTTGGGAGAAACTGCAGTCACCTGGTAAATGACATGGGTAGAGGAGCAGTAAAGAACTGGCACCATTAAATGCCATCAAACTGCTAATCATCATTGGATGTCAGGGTGCCTTATTTATCAAATTACCTATTTATTGTCAGAATATTCCACTAAAACGTAAGTGCCAATGGGTCACAGCCCTATACTGCACCTGCAGAGTATCTCTATGCCCGAGGGACTGTGGAGTACTTCCAGTGACTTATGTGCTCAGTAAATTTTCACTGGAGCTGTAAGTGAATGCCCGGGGCTCACATGGGAATTATTTGGAGAATGTTCTTTAGAGACTATTCTAGTTCACCAAGTCCCCATGAGCAGATAATTGTCCTTAAAAATAAGTGAGCACAAATATGGTTTCCTCCTGCACATTTAGGCCTGCTACCTTGCAGTTTTACTTTCTCTCAGGTTTTGCTCAAGCTGGGTGAACCCCATCAAAGGTGTGAGATAGAAGGAGATGAGTGGTCCATCAGTCAAGGCCTTGTGTTACCTGGTCACTCTCAGGGGTTGGAGAGCTGGCTTAGTTTTACAGCTTGAATAGATGACATCACTGAACTGAAGGATGTGATGCCCCAGCTACAGCCTGAATTTTGCTTCCCCTTAATTTGTATGTTGAAGTCCTACCCTCCAGTACTTCAGAATGTGGTTGTATTTGGAGATGGGAACTTCAGAGGTAATTAGAGTGACATTAGATGGGTGGGTCCTAATAGAATGTGGCTGTGCTCTTATAAGAAGAGGAGATCAGAACACAGACACACACAGATGAAAGACCACATGAGAATATAGAGAGACATGGCCATTTACAAACCAAGAAGAGAAACGTCAGAAGAAACCCAGTCTGCTGTCATCTCATTGTCAGACTTCTGGGCTCCAGAATTGTGAGAAAATAAAGTTCTATTGTTCAGTAGTAGTACTTGGTATGAGAGCCCTAGCAAACTAACATATCCCCTTTTTAAAAAGATTTATTTATTTATTTATTTGAGAGAGAGAGAGAGAGAGCGTGCAAGGGGAGGGGTAGAGGGAGAGGGAGAGCATTTTAAGCAGACTCCCTGTTGAGTGTGGAGCCAGACATGGGGCTCAATCCCAGGACCCTGAGATCATGACCTGAGCTGAAACCAAGAGTTGGATGCTTAACTGAGCCACCCAGGTGCTCTAAGCATCCCCTTTTCGAAAAGGGGCCAGCCAGAGGGAGACTGATTTGGTTGAACACTGAACCTCACTGTTAACATTGAGTCAGAAGGATCCAAGCTGACTGCTGGGGAGAAGTGTGCTCACAGATGAAGCTCTGTGAACTGGAAAGCTCATAGGACTCCTTCAGAGTGGCCAGCGCAGACTGGAGACAGATGGTGCTGTGGACCTTTCACGTGGCCTTCCCTGGGGCTTTGCAAACAGTTCTAATGTGTTCCTTGCAGGCTGATGCTAAATTCCATTCATTAACAAGTTTCCCAGTGGCCTGATTTTATTGGTTCCTCAGGAGTTCCTCTCTTGCTTTTCAGGCCTCCAGTCATCTAAAATGTGGTGTCTTCAGCAAATTCGCCCACCTCATTATGTGTGATCCCTCTTCTAGGCCGTTTAGCCCTTCTCCCAGCTCCTAATAAATAAATAACTGATTCTAAGACTGAAACCCAAGAGGCCATACATTTAATTGCTTTCCATGCTGAGAAAGAATCATTTATTAGGGCTGTGCAAAGCGCTGTGTTTGAAAACTCCAAACCACATGAAACGCCACAAGTTGGGAGCCAGAGCCTAATGGAGAAACAGCCAAGTTTCATCTGAACTTTGTTAGGCCTCATGACCTTTTACAAAACCTCAAAGCAAACATAATTCCGTCCCTGGATAGGCTCAAACTCTGAGTCTCGTCCTGTCATTTGTTTGGTTTTGTAGCAGCTGCTTATATCACAAGTCCCCACTTGTGATTAAAACAACAACAACAACAACAAAAGGATCCATGAGGTGGTTTCAACCCAGTGTGATGTTCTGTTTTATTGTTGTTTTGTAACATGTCTATTAATTGTGAAATTTAAAACTCCTTTGGAAAGCTAACTCTATTGAACAATTTGTGGGTTTAGAATTGCCAGGTAAATTGGGGTTGAGAGATTTAAATGGAATTCTATGAGAAATCCATTGTGATTATGACTGGAATAATGAAAGAAGGAATAGATGGTGTAGGAGGAGGGATGCCAGAAGAGAATAATTCTGTTTTGTTTGAAAGATGAAAGATTTGGTGCTAAGGCATGGTCTGCATAGAGGGTGCTTGGTAAGTTTGTTTCTGACCTCTTCAACACATGTAATCTGTAGTTTCCTCTTGTCCTGAACTTAATCCTAAGCTCCCTGACAGAAATTTCACAGCCATTTCTGTATCACCAAATATCCATCTGGGCTGGCTGGACTGCTGCCTGGCTGAGTTAGAATGGGCCTGACAGCAAATGCTGCTCTAAGAAGGAGGCCAGCCTGGGGCTTATCTTGTTACAGCTGGACAGAGAAAGAGCAAGGATGTGCAGACAGGGAGCATACAGACTTTGAATCAGACACATCCACTGGGTTGGGGCAGGTGCTTGGGGTGGAGGCAGACCCAAGAGTGGATAGCAGAAGTTTGGTTGTATAGACTGAACACATTACCTGTAGAAGATGGTGGTAGCTTAGGCAAACAGAGATGGACCAGAGCAAAAATATGTTCTTCTGACAGGTGGAGCCTTGTGTTGGACAGCTATTTTAGTGGTCAGCCCAGGTTGGCCTGGAGGAGGCAGCTGCCTCCACCATGGGATGGAGTTTGGGGGCAGAATCTGATGAATGTGTGTTAAGAATTAGTTTGGGTAGGAAAAGATGGTAACATAGTGATGTTGGAATAACAGGAACAAGAGTGGATTCATCTGGGTTTCAGGATGGGAACTTGGTTCTAATAGCTAGCAGATGTCCACCTATTACATGGACTCTCAAAATCAGGTAAATGGATGCTGACTCATTTATGACGTAGACCAGAACTACTTAACATGCTCCTTTTCTCCCTTTCATCCTCCTTCCCCAACTCTGTTGTGCCACAGATGTGACCAGAAAGGGTGCACTGGGCAGGGGGCCAGGGAAAGAGATGAGGTTACAGAAGGAGGGATTCTAGATCAGGCGGGACCTTACAGGCCACTATATGAACATGTGAGATAAGGGGGCTCCAGTCATTTCACTCACTGTCTGATCCTCTCTGCTTCAAGGTCCCCAGGCCCAAGACAAGTCCAAGCAGGACTGATGAAGTTGGATTAGACATCTTTTGCTATGTTCAAGGTGATATGTAAACCAAATCCAAAGAATCTACATTGACAACCTTTTTGTAGATATTGATCCCATTCTCAACAGCAACTACTTGCATTTGCCAAGGTTAAAGCTTATGTGATTTTTTTTCCTTCTTTTTTCTCTTTTCTTTCAAAGATTTTATTTGGCTCATGTCAGATACCTGGGTCCTGGGATCTAGCTCCACATCTGGGCTACCTGCTCACCAGGGAGCCTGCTTCTTCCTCCCTCTGCCTTTTCCCTGTCTTGCACACCCTCATTTTTTTCTCTTTCTCTTGCTCACTCTCAAATAAATAAAAAAATCTTTTTATTTTTTTAAATTTATTTGAGAGATCGTATGTGCATGCACTGGCAAGCAGAGGTTGGGGGTGGGGGGTGAGCGTGAAGGCCTACAACTACCAGACCATGACCTGAGCCTAGGTCAGATGCTTAACCATGTAACCAATGGCACCCACCCAGGTGCTTATGTAATTTTACATCCGTCCCACCAAAAGGAACAATTTTGACCCTGCTAATTTTTGGTTTGTATATTTACCACATAGATATTTTATTTGTTTTTATGAACACAAATATTTAATAAGAATCACACCAAAATTGATGGATTTTTATTGAAAAGTTTTTTTTTAATAGGCTCAGCCTCTGTTAAATCAATTCAGTTCTCTGATAACATTTCTATAAACAGTTAAACCATTTTTATTTCTTATTTGTTTGAATAAAAAAATTATCATTAGGATCAATTAATTTTTTGGTGTGATTCATTTATTTGGACTCAACTTTTACCTAGTTGTACATTCTGTGATTGAGTTTTTGTTTTGCAGAAATTATTTCTACCAAGTTTGTTTCTCAGGTCAAATTTGATAAATATGCTAAGATTTGATTCTTCCGTTCACTCTCAGCTAATAAGCCTTTTAAATCATGTGCAATTTTAGATACTGTTGGTTTTGTTTTGAATAATGATTTCTGCCAAGCCTGTTTCCTATGTTTATTGTTCAGTTTTTCATCTATGACAAATTTTACCACATACAGTTTTAGCCAATGTTAGTTTTACTCAGTGTTATTTTTTCCAGCAAATGTTCAATAAGAAATTAGATAAAGGGCTGCTATTTGTTAAGGTTTTATTGGAGCAATGGGCCAATTCTAGGCATTGGGTGCAGGGCAGAGTCTAAAATGGGATCAAAATGCCTTGCCCCTGGCCCACACCGCTTCCCACCAGCCTACTATGCAGTCAAATGCTCTACCACTGAGCTATACCCCCTACCACCAGCCTACTATGCAAACCCATTAACCCCTTGCTTACATGAAGTAAGGCCTGTCAGAAGATCCTTTGTTAGCTCTTTGATATACATGCTAATTTCATTAATATGGAGTGGGGGGGGCTGGGAAGGAAGAGTCTAAGAAACAAGTGACTACCTTATTATGACAAAATTCCAGAATAAAGCACAAATTTGCATATCCTTTTGACAATAATTTTCCATTCAAGATTGTTATTCACTGGTTCCAAAGTTGCTGATACATATCTCTTTAATTTATCACAAAAGTTTATGAGAAGCCTAAGAACTTAATAGAGTAGAAAAGAGACTGTGAGCTCTTTAGGAAAAGTCTAGAATTGCGAAGTTGGAGTAAAGTGAAGACTGACCTGACTGACCTACATGTGAAAAACAGAGCCTGTATATTATACTGGGAAGAACAGGAATGTAAGGCCAGAAGACTGCTTTCTGGTCCCTGAGAGTCTTTTTGCTATCTTGGGAGACTTGGGGCCATATACTTGGCAACCTTGACTCTCTGTTTCCTCATCTACAAAGCCCCGAATATCTTTTAGGGTAGTTGTTAAGTTTAAGAAGGAAGTACTCTGACCAACGTCAAAGGTAAAGTAAATAGCTATTCTTACTGAGTAGTGGTCAAAAAATCAACTTTTCAAAAGAAAGCTTCTTTTCCTGATCTGTCCTGTTCTCTTCTCTCCCCTCTGTGCCTCCCATCCCCCACCATTCCTTCTTTCTCTCCTCCTTCAGCTGACCACACCAAGTAGTCTTAGGATGGGGGCTGACCACACCAAAAAGAACAACCTAATTAATTAATTAGTTAATTAATTTTAGTTAATTAAAAATTCTCCTTGTAGAAGAATTTAAAATTAAAAGATTTCCCTGTGGGCTTGAGCAAGTAAGTTATTAATTATTGATTCAATTTCTCTGATATAAGCTTACTTGGATAGTTGATTTCTTCTTGTGTGAATTTTTAACAGATTTGTCTTTCAAGAAATTGGTCATTCATCTAAAGTTTTCAAATTTCTAAGCATAGAGTTGTTCATAGTATTTTTTTCAATTGTCCTTTTAATTTCCATGGGATCTGTAGTGATGCTCCGTCTTTCATTTCTGGTGCTAATAATTTGTGTCTTCTTTTTCTTATCTAGCCTGGCTAAAAACCTATCAATTTTTCTGATCTTTTCAAAGAATCAGCTTGTGGTTTTATTAATTGTGTCTACTTTTTAATATGTATTAGGTAGTAGTTTTTCCTTTCTTTTTTAATCAGTCTTAAATTCTTTTAAAGCCCAAACTTAGTGTGAATTTAGCACTTGTATTTTTGTTGGCAAACACACACAGAAGCCTGCCTGCAATGTATTCATGTATAGTTCTCATATACACAAATGATTCAGGGGTCACACTGTGAATTTAAATACTCATCTCCTAATCCCTAAGGTACCAACTTTTAAGCTGGCTATAGTACTTAATTAGTAATATCTCTTATTTAGAGCTTAAATAATTTTTTTTTCTGGCTAAGAGCCAGTGTAAGAGATGTGACCAAAGTGTGCCTTGTCATGAATGGGAGTGTCTAAAATACACATCATATTTCCAACAAGAGACGTAGCTCACACACTGATCATCTCTGCCACATCCGTCTGTACTTTTTAAGCTTGAGAGAAAATACTAGGAGTATGTTGTGTGCTGTTTGGCACCTGATTATTGCACTAATAATGTTTCAATTATGTCATTTATCACAGAAGTAATTAAGAAAAACTTAAATGCCACTGAGTTTCCTGAAATCTATTAAGCATCAAAGAGTAATTGTGATCCCCCCCCCCCCCCAGAAAGGGCCCATAGAGATCACTTAATTCAATCTTCTTCTTTTATGTTGAAGAGAATGGTGTCAGAGGAGTAAGTGATGGGCTCCAGATCACAGAACCGAAGCCTGGTCACGGTTCCCCTACTGTGCAGAACCACTTTCTAAAGCAACTTTGAGTAATTCTTATTCATTGTAACTCACCCCTCCCTGTGTATGTTGTGCCTGACAGAAGAATGACGTTTCCAGGGTTAGCATCTCACTTGCACCCCTGGAGGAGGGCCTGGGGTAGCCATTCCTCTAGAATATGTGGCATATCTAGCCTGTCTTTCTTCATAAGGAAAGTTCTTGGTACTGAACTCTTCCATGCCCACTTGGTCCTTACACATTGGTAGTTTTGCAGTGCTGCTGGAAAGGACTACTGAACTCCATTCCCAAAAGATTCTAGCTCATCAGAAGGAATTGTTCCCAGGCCAACTTGTCCATTCAATATTGACTGGCATTTTAAAAAATGGATGATTGAGGCCTTTCTCTAAGTGAGGCCTCAGTTTGGCCTGAGCTCGTTTCTTACTCCCTGTCTTAAATCATATATCATGCTGCAGTGTTAATGAAGCGACAGGTACCACATCTGCAACTTTGCTGGAGCCTAGAGAGAGGCTAAGCTCCATGCAGCCCTACTCATCTTCTCTTTCATTTAACTACCAGAACTGAAGAATATAGCAAGAGAAGGTCTCCTTTAAGAATTGCCCTTGCTAGGAGTCCTCTATGATATCTTATTCTGGCTCTTTTGTTAGAAACTTTCTGAACAGAGGAATCAACAAACTTCAGGAGGTATTTTCTTAACATGATTCCTGGACATGCTCTACCAACTTACTCCAAATACTCAGTGGGTCAATGGGGTTCAGCTTCTGAGTTCCCACTCTGTAATTGGCAATGCCAAACTTCTGCTTGCATCCTATTCATTGCTGTGATTGTCCATTTTTGTGGAATAATGACTCCTCAATGCCCAATTTCCATCATTTCCTCTGGTGTAAATAACTAGAAAGGAGAGGAATAAAAAAAAAATACAGCAAAGCTGTTTGTTTTGACCAAATTGGCAATTAATTAATTCCACGTGCTGGAAGTTGCAATCAACGTCTGCAGCAAGAGCAGCATCTTCTGGATGAACAGAAGAAAAGGATGAAGAAAGAGTCTGACATCGTAGTGCACAGGGTTCATGGCTGTGTATCCAGGGACTGATGTTTATTAACAGGTCTGTGTGAGCAACTCAGAGAGTAAGAGTTAACCAGCATGTGTGTACTGAGCAGGAGGAGGAAAGCTTTCATTACACGTTGTCCAAATGGAAGCTGAAGAAGGCAATCTCAGCACCTGCTCTATTCAGAAGGAGTGGGACAGAGAGTGACTAACTTCTTGTTCGTGTGTAGGCCTTTCAAGATAGCTACGTTTCTAGCAGGAGTTCTTTTTGACCGTGAAAGAATCTCCAAGATTGTATTCCTTTCCCATAGTATGTATGCATGAGGGGGACATTGAAAGAGCATTAAGAATGGAGGCTGAAATGGCAAGGTAAGGGTATTTAAGAGCAGATATGTCAAAGCTGGAATGTGGCTGGCTATGGGACTACCACACTCCCACCCACTAGGTGCATCTCTCTGGGGGAGATTTCTCTTTTTAACTTTTTACTAATAATCTCAGTTGCCTCGCACACACACACACACACACACACACACACACACACACCATCCCTTCTCATTACAGGGTTGCTCAGGGATGGTGATTCCCCAGCCTTCTTGGTGAGCCCTACTCAGGCCATGTGGTGGCCTCGTGCTCTCCATCCTTGTGCAGCAACTGCTGTGTCGCAGTGCACAGTTTTTCTTAGGAACGTGACTTGTTTTTCTTTCATTTATTTTACTTCCTATATTCTTCCTTAAATGAACAAACTCTTGGCAAATGGCCTATCTTAAAAAAAAAAAAGGCTGTTCTGGTTTCCATTTCTATGAGAATTTTGGCAGTAAAATCCACTGGGCTGGATATTTTACTGCATTTATCAATCAAGCACTGCATATGGAAACTGTCCTATCTAGATAAACCCTCAGAGCAGTAACTGTTCACAAGAAGCCATTTTGAATGAAGAATTTTCTAACTCCAAGTGGAGCAAAAAACAAAACTGTTGAGAAGTGAGCCAGGAAAAATCTGATGACCAAGAGGAATGATACACTTTTCTAGTTCATGAAAATAAAGTCTGGTAACTCACTTGTGGTCAGGTCTGATAAACCTATCTTTTCAAGTCAGGAATCCATTGTTTGTAAATCTAGACACCAAACTCAAAATATTTGAACCACAAATAGTCGTTCATTTTAAAGATCCTTGGGGGGTACCTGGGTGGCTCAGTGAGTTAAAGATCCTTGGTTCTCTCAGAGAACCCAAGAAAGAGTTAAGGACTCTAGCTCTAGAAGTGGCCAGGGTACAGATAGTTCCCCATGACAACCAGAATCATCTCTCTTGGTGCTGCCAGGCTTTCTCTACATGGCAGAAATGATGGCATGAGTTTCCATCTTCACCACTGTGAAGAGACTGGTCTAACTCCCTCAGTCTCAAGTTCAACATAGAACTTACTGGCACAGGTTGGTACAGGTGTTCACCTGAAACAATCAGCTATAGCAGGAGAGATGGGATATTAGATTGGCCTAGCTTAAATCTGGTGCCCATCTCTAGGCCACTCAGTGGTGGGGGATGGGGGGAAGGAGAGGTTGTACTGTATTTCTGTATTTACACGGAAGTTTCCACGTTAACCATGTGGATCAATGAAAGCAGAATACCATAGGTGTCATCTACATAGCTCAACACTATTTGATAATCTGTGTTTTGTGCTTGTTTTTCTTAAAACTTTGCTGATTATAGGAAAATAATGTTTCTTCAACTTGGTATGGAATGGAACCTGTGTTTTTGTTTGTGCCTGGGGGATATTTTTGTCTCTGAGAGGTTAGGTCCCCCCTCCCCACTGCCAGAGTAAGCTCTGATGGCATTAAATACTGGCCTTTGTGAGAACCAAATACAAATGGATATTAGCCAACATCATGGTTTGAAGAGTATTGTGTTTCTTCTAATTAAAGGCTCTTAGGCAGCAGCTGGGCTAAGGAAATGCTCAAATCAGAGATCAGCATCTTATAGCATGCTGATTTTCAGTGAACTGTGAGCTGGGATTCATTGCCACACACCTCTTCCTGCCACTTGTGAGAGTCATTGATCTCTGCTGTTTCTATCTTTAAAAAAGTGTGGCCAACAAGGCATTTTAAATATACTCTATGCAAACAAAGGCACATTGATATAAATATTTGAAAGCTTCTCATCCCTAACTTAAAGGTTATCGGGATGACTGGTTAATAATTCCAATTTGCTTTATTATAGAAGCACTCATCAAAATCACTGAAAGCAATACAATATGCCAATATTCCAATGCCAGTAGGAATACTGGTGAAAGGTCTTTCATTCTGTAGGAAGAATTTGTATGAACTTAACACATGTAGAATCCTGAAAGATATAGCAGGGTTAGGAAGAAATACATTGGGAAATCCCAGCTATTTGTACTGCTTACATTTACAGGTAATATAATCACACTTCTGAGGAGGAAGTAGACAATCAGAGGCACGTGAATCAACAAAGGAAAAAAACCAACAAATGGCTTGTGAAAATATTATATAATATAAGAAATGGTGAATGGTTCATTAAAGATAAAAAGAAAAAAATTTGTGTAAGAAAATCAGTTAACTAAAGGAATGCAAAGAAAATCTTTGAAAGCATCTGTTTTGTGTTCTCAGTAAGATTCTCAAAACTCGTCCTCTATGAAACAAAAGAGGGAAGAGAAGATGATAAGACAGCAGAATAAGATTAAAAGGGAGTTAGTTGCCTAGGATGTAGGAAGAGATTAAAAAGGCTCAATGAGATATAGGTAGTAATAAATTTAGATGCTTCATACATTTTTAAGTTGCTATCATAAGTTTAAGTAGTTGCAAAGGATCTACTTTTTATTTTAGTATATTATGAACACTGGTTTTTTTTTTTTAAAGTACTATTACTATTTAATACATGTCCAACATAACCTACATGACTTAATCACCTTTATAATGACCATTTCTGCTTTATAAAGTATTAAATAAGCTTATCTTTAACTGTGGTAAATTTAAAATAGTTTCTCAAATTTTCAGTTCACTTTTCCCTTCTCTGTAGGATTTATAGTAATAGAATGTAATTTAAGCATGACTTTTTTTTTTTTTTAAGATTTATTTGTTTGAGAGAGAAAAAAGAGCATGAGAAAGGGAAGGGACAGAGAGAGAGAGAGAATCTCACTGGTATGGAGTTGATGCAGGGCTTGATTTCATGACCCTGAGATCATGATCTGACCCAAAATCAAGAGTCAGATGCTTAACAACTGAGCCACTCAGGTGTCCCTATGTGTGGGGTTTTAAAATTGATCACATTTGCAACACCAGAAATATGAACCAGAAATATGTACAATTAAACTTTAAAAAAAATTTCTATGACTATAGGCTCTAAGGGTTACACAAAGTTCTTCTAGTTTGAACTGTCATTAAATTTTTGGTAATCAACTGATCAAAATAATACAAAAAATACCACACATTGTGATAGTTATTAACCATGAGAAGTATATGGTTTTATTGAGAATGCAGGGCTTTTTATTTTTTTTTTAAGATTTTATTTATTTACTTGAGAGAGAGCAAGAAGGAGCAAGCATGAGACAGCACAGAGGGAAACGGAGCACAGAGGCAGGGGAGAAGCAGACCCATTGCTAAGCAGGGAGCCTGATGACGGGCTGAAGCCCAGGACCCTGGAATCATGACCTGAGCCAAAAGCAGACATTTAGCCAACTGAGCCACTCAGGTGTCCCTATGTGTGGGGTTTTAAAATTGATCACATTTGCAACACCAGAAATATGAACCAGAAATATGTACAATTAAACTTTAAAAAAAATTTCTATGACTATAGGCTCTAAGGGTTACACAAAGTTCTTCTAGTTTGAACTGTCATTAAATTTTTGGTAATCAACTGATCAAAATAATACAAAAAATACCACACATTGTGATAGTTATTAACCATGAGAAGTATATGGTTTTATTGAGAATGCAGGGCTTTTTATTTTTTTTTTAAGATTTTATTTATTTACTTGAGAGAGAGCAAGAAGGAGCAAGCATGAGACAGCACAGAGGGAAACGGAGCACAGAGGCAGGGGAGAAGCAGACCCATTGCTAAGCAGGGAGCCTGATGACGGGCTGAAGCCCAGGACCCTGGAATCATGACCTGAGCCAAAAGCAGACATTTAGCCAACTGAGCCACCCAGGTGCACCTTAGAATGTCGTTCTTGAAATGGTTAGGACTAGTTATCTTCTGGTCAATCAGTTCATATGATCATAAATGAATATTATTATCATTAGAAAGATATGTGATTCAGCACCCATTTTGTGCTTTTTTATTTGTATAGATGAAGATGAGGACTCTTATTCACATGAATAATACAAGGACTTTTGTTATAGAGATGCTACGTATTCTTTGAATTCCTTCTGACTTGTATACCAAATATCAGAGAGCTACCAAATATAAAAAATTATTTAAATTATTTAGCAGTTGATAAATCCATAAAGTTTTCTTATAATTTTGTTGAAAACAAAGAATCAGATACCATGTGACATATAACACTATATACCACCCAGATGCTAGAGTCTTTGCCTTTGTCAACATCTATACCAGTATTTCAAATTGTCCCTTTGTCACCCCAGAGGCTTTTAAACCCTAGGCTGATGCACCTGTTTCCATTACTATTGCTACATAATAAACTACTCCAAAACTCTGAGGCATAAAGCAACAATTTTGTTATGTTTACAGATTTCTGTGGGTCAGGAACTTGGTCAGGGTGTAAAAAGGTATTGTTCCTTCTCCATGTCTGGGACCTCAGTTGCGGTGTCTCTTAAGTGTGGGACCAGAGTTATCTGGAAGTTCCTTCACTTATATGTGCAGTGCCTAGACTGGATGACTTCAGACTAAGCTCAGACAGAACTGTCCACCAGAGAGCCCAAAGCCTCTCCATGTGGCTTGGGCTACAGCATCATGGCCTAAAGAGTTTTTACAGGACTAAGGCTTCCAGTATCAGTATTCCAGTAAGCAAAACAGAAGCTGAATTGACGTTCATAACGTGGCTTTGGAAGTCATTTAATGCCCCTTCTGCTATTCTGTACTGGTCAAAGCAGCCATAATCTAGCCCAGATCTAACAGAAGACATAGACTCTACCTCTCTGTGGAAGGAGGGTCAAAGAACTTTCAGCCATTTAAAAAAATAATTTATTTATTTATTTATTTGAGAGAGAGAGAGACAGAGAGACAGAAAGAACATGAGTGAGCATAAGCTTGGGGGAGGGAGAGCAGAAGGAGATGGAGAAACAGACCTCCTGCTGAGCAGGGAGCCCAATATGGGGCTTGATTCCAGGACCCTGAGATCATGACCTGAGCCAAAGGCAGACACTTAACTGACTGAGCCACCTGGGCATCCCACTGCAGCCATTTTTTAAAACTTCCACAGTACCTAACTGAGATTTGGATGAGTAAGAGATATAACTTTCTCTTCTAATGCTGGAAAAAGACAATTGTGAAAGGAAAGAAGAAGTGCATGATGTCCTGATGGTATGTGTTTTCCTAGGTAGATCAATTTTTAAAAAATTTACATGTAGAAGCTGAACATCTGAAAATTGATTTCTTTAAAGATATCTACCTTTTATATGTACACTGGGAAGTCTTTTTATACAACCAGGGATGTGTAAACTTCAGTTTAGATATCTTGCTGCAGGTTTCAGTATTGTCAAAACTGATTTAAGTGTACTCTACAAAAATTTAAAAATTATACAAACATCTCACCATCAAACAAATGGCAGCAACAATAAGCCCAATAACAATAACAACGTCACAAAAATTGCTTTAAAAATAAGAGAAAAAAGAAGAAAACCTGGTAATTAATTTCTCTTTTGCAATACAAAAAACTAGATAACAAGACTTAAAGGGAAATGGTCAAGGTTCAAGAATTCTGTATTCAGCAAATTTTTATGTGAACAGAATTCCAAGATAAGAAGAGCTCAGAAAATACATCATTTATGTATTTTCCTGACATAAACACTCCAGAACACTAATACAAGATGTGCTTGAGTTAATCAAGTGAGCATAAGTAAGTAAAATCTCAAGAATGGGAGTATTAGGGATGATGACTTCAGTAGTGGTGGAATAGCTTTTGGATCTTCTGAAATCCCCATGTAAAAAGAGATGGAGCATGTAGATTGAGAAATAAGATTCATAGATATTATTTATAGCAAAACCAGCTGACAAGTAAGTGGCGACAAACCACCATAGCCACAAGATTGTGTGTTATCCATGTCTGTGCTAGAGAAAGCAGAGGGTCCTGTGAGTGGGAGAATGCATAGCTCAAGGGAAGCTTGAGTTGGGGAAGCAAAGTCAGTTGATTTGAGAAAGTAGATAAAAGTAAGAAGGTAATGGATGAGTATTAAGGGTCTCACTATAAGTGTAATGTGCCTGAAGCACTGTACTCCATGAAACCTCAAAACAGACCTATCAGGACTCCCTTTAGGATAGGGATCCACACCAAGGAGAAACTGCCAGGAAGAGAAGTGTAGATGTAAGAGCCCAGCAGTGTTTAGAAAACAAGTCACCATATTGTTAAATACTATACAAAAACAATAGAAAAGGTGGTTCTGTAGGGTCAGAATTGCTCTCTGAACCAAGCCGCCTTCTAAAAGTTCAGGAGAAAATCACATGAAAATAAGCAACAGAAAAGTACTGAGGCCAAATCTCATACAAAGTTATTATAGAAAAAAAAAAAAAGAGACTAAAAAGTAGAATAACATCCCCACAGACAGGGAAAGCATGCCAGGAAGACATGTTCACAAAACAGATAAAATTGTAATGGATTATTTAAAAACAAACTAAAAGGATTAAGGAAAGATACTAGACATGAAAGAATAACATAAATAAGAATAAGAAAACCTAAGAAATGTGATGACAGACTTTGTAAAGAATTAAAAATGGAAGAAAAACACCATTTTAGAAATGACTAAACTAGAAGGAAAACAAGAGTGGATAAACAACAAATACCTGAAATGAAATAGAACATGAAAGAAAGGAAACATTAAAGTCAAGAGGAAGAAAGAGACAAAAGAGGCATTGAGAGAAAATGGCAAATATTTAAGAAGATCCAAAATATTGATAATAGGAGTCTCTGATGGAGGGATGCAAAGGAACAGGAAAATAATGTGAGCTAATTTTCAAGTATATTTTGCTGACATAAAACAGGATTTTAAATAACATATTGAAAGAGTACATTGTATACCTAAAAAGAGGAACAAAAACCAAGACGTATTCTAGTGAAATTATTGGACATTACAGAAACAGGAAGAATCCTTTCAGCATCTGGGCAAAAATAGCAAGTAACTTACAAGGG
This sequence comes from Mustela erminea, assembly GCF_009829155.1. Classification (NCBI taxonomy): domain Eukaryota; kingdom Metazoa; phylum Chordata; class Mammalia; order Carnivora; family Mustelidae; genus Mustela; species Mustela erminea. Next base: position 45,004,877 of record NC_045629.1, on the reverse strand, counting down.
AAATAGAACTAGATTATCATTGGGGCCTTTTGATATTAATGCTTATGTCACAGAAAAACAGAGTAACATATTTAAGATAGTCAAGGAAAGAAAATATGAGCCAAGAATTTCATGTCCAACAAAATTGGCTTTCAAATATAAAGGACACAGAAATGGTTATCAACACTCAAGAACTCAGGAAATATGTTCTCCTGAGATTTTACTAAGCAATCTACTGGAAAATAAGCTTCAGACAAGCAAAATGACTAGAGAGATATTGACCTAAAGACTTGTGATAAATATTAAACATATAGTTACTTGCAGTAATAAGACTAAAAGAGGTTTAAAGGAGAGGTTAAAATATGCAATAGCTAGGTGATCTGAAAATATAGATACAATCTAACCATTAAAAATGTGGGGGAGAAGGAGGAAAACACATGCAAATAAAAATTTTAACTGTTTTCAGTAATTATAACAGGTTGTAGTAATATTAAGTTATTATTCTAAGCCTATTGTTTGTAAAGAGTGGATAAACCAAATCAGTAATTATGAGATATTCTAGCATTCCTTGTATCTTTGAGAACTGAGATTCTCAGAGTGGAGTAAAGGAGATACAGGTCTAAGACAGAAGATGTTAAGCAAAATCTTATAGTTCTGAATTTGAACTGGAAATATCAGTATGCTCTTATAAAATATTTTAATATATATGTAGCATATATAATTAATTACATAATTATTTTATATATCATACCAGATAGTGAGAAAGCTATCAAAGATGATTAGGATAAGAAAAAAACAAGAAAAAACCTCCCAAGACCCTCATAGCCAATTTGAAGAGAATTCTACTAGCCAAAGGCAGAATATTTTTTTTTTTTAAAGATTTCATCTATTTATTTGACAGACAGAGATCACAAGTAGGCAGAGAGGCAGGCAGAGAGAGAGAGAGAGGAGGAAGCAGGCTCCTCCCGGAGCAGAGAGCCCGAAGTGGGGCTCAATCCCAGGACAGTGAGATCACAACCTGAGCCAAAGGCAGAGGCTTTAACCCACTGAGCCACCCAGGAGCCTCTTGAGCTTTTTAAAAACCACTTTACTGAGATATAAACAATATATAAATATTAATTTTTTAATATTTTTAAATACACGGAATCTTTTTCTGGTCACCTTCTGAGGATCATAAGGAACCAATCCATTAATTTGAAAACTGGGTGAATATAAAAGAAGAATCAAGAGTTCTATTCTGTTTTTTTCGTATGAACTCTACCACACAGTAACCCAACAGTGGATGAGGGGAAAATGTCTCCTGATAAAATTATTTCCAGCTAATAAATGAAAATAAAAAAATAGAATTTAATGTTATCATTTTTCAACCTATAGTGCTGACCACCAATGGCTATTAACATCATAAGAAGAGAGAAAGCAGACATTAAGCACCTCCTATTGTCTAAATAGTGGAGTTGAATTTGTCTCTGTTCATATGCAGAAAACACAAAGGACCCAAAATTCGTTGAATTGAATGGGTTGAAATCTTTGATTTTTCAACACATAAGTTAGAAAGAAAATAAAACAATGGAGGGGGGAAATGAAATTTAAAAAGATTTAAAATACAAATGATGGGCTAGACCAAAGAATGTTCACTTTGGTGATAAAATCCTAAAGGCATACAAGGAAGTCTGAATAGAGTTATTTTTTGGAGGGGAGGCTAGCAACCCTAATTGGGATGGGACACATGGAGGGTTTTCTGGGATATTTGGTAAGGTTCTGTTTCAATTTTGAGTCTTAAACACTAAACACTGATACATAGAAAAATATAAGCTAAAACATGTATATTTTAAAATATAAAAATACTGATGCAGGGCTTAATCCTAAGATCCTAGGATGTAGACCTGAGCCAAAAAAAGATGCTTAAGCAACTGAGCTACCCAGGTGCCCCCAAAGGTGATCATTTTAGATCAATACACAAAACTGTATTTTGTGCTATTTTTGAGAAACACAGTGTATTTTATAGGGTTCTCCAAAGAAATGGGACCAACAGGATGTGTGTGTGTGTGTGTCTAGTTCTCTAGTTCAGTGAAGTTTTTATTATTTTAACAGCTGTTATCCAAATTTCTCTCAGGGAGTGAACTTCCTTTAAACAGAAGATATCTGAAGCAATAAAACCAAACAAACAAAAATTCTTCTGCACAAGAAAATGTGAATACCCCTTAAAAAGGAAGCAGGGCAGAGACTGAGATGAGAGAACAGGGGACTGAACATGGAAAGGAGGGGGACACGAGCAAGACAGCAAAAGGCTGGATACTGCATAGCATTAAAGGACTATAAGTAGCCCTTTGGTTAAATTAATTTTAAGAATAGGAATAAATATCACAAAGTTTGTTTTTCAGAATAGTGCAAGGTAACCCCTCACTATTATGCCCATATTTTCAGTAAGTTGCTATAAAGACAAATGCTAAAAAAAAAAAGGACAAATGCTGTAAGGGAGGGACATTTCTGCAAACACTGGAGACACACCACCTATGTTCCTGTTGGGTCAAGGTTGTCAGGAACAAAGACAACATATGCAGTAACTAGAGCCCAGAGGTTGAGCTGATTATGAATATGAAAGTCTTCTCAGGGTATATAGAAATATTGGTGAAGTGTTCTGGATTCCCATTTGTGAAAAAGCTGGGGCTATGAGCCACTATTACCTAGATCTCAGAAGGAGAGTAGAATCCAACTTGAGTATAATAATAAAGAAATGAGACACATGTTTGCTGGGAGGAGAAAGTATAATTCCTTGTGGGAGTGATGAAGTTTTCATAGGGGATGTGATAGTTGATCTGGGTATTAAAACATGAATACATGTGTGCTGCACTGGTAAAGTGAGAAAGAGCAGAGGCAGCAGAGTAGGCAAAGCCATAGACAACAGTGTAGTAGTTAAGAACACAGACTCTGGGATAGATTAGTTGGTTTAAATGCCAGTTCTGCCACTTATTAGTTATATCACCATGATTATTAATTACCCTTTTAGTACCTCAATTTTTTTTCTGTAAAATGAGGATAAAATAGCATCTACCTCTAGAAATTATTTATGCTGATTAAATGAATCACCAGCACACAGTAAACTCTCAATGTGTTGGCTATTATTATTATATTCAGAGAAAAATGAGTAGCTCAGTATGATGTGCATTGTGGTGCCTAGTGGTAAACAATGAAGGCATACTAATTTGGCTTTCTTCTGTTGGTGCTGTGGAGCACCACAATTTTTAAAGTGTGGGCAGAGTTATGCTTTAAAAGGATGTCTGTCAGTTCCATGGGCAAGGACTGGAAGTGAGCGAGAAGAAAGAGGGGAGTAGTTGGGAAGTTTCTGCATTGGTCTGCATTGATTACTCCTAGGGAAGAGACAAGTTCCTCATCTAGGGCAGTGTTGGAATGGGTGAAGTGAACTGCACTTAAGTCAGAATTGGCAATTTCCCCCAGAGCCTTGTTCTAGCCTCAGAAACCACAATACTCTAGACCAGAATTCTCCACTGGAAATATAAGAAAACTACAATCTAGACCAGAATTCTCCACTGGAAATATAAGAAAACTACAAATGTAAACCATGCATGTCATTTAAAATTTTATAACATCCACATTTTAAAAAAGTAATAAGAAATAGGTGACATTATTTTTTTTTAAAGATTTTTTATTTATTTATCAGAGAGAGAGAGGGAGAGAGAGCAAGCACAGGCAGACAGAATGGCAGGCAGAGGCAGAGGGAGAAGCAGGCTCCCTGCTGAGCAAAGGAGCCCGATGTGGGACTCGATCCCAGAATGCTGGGATCATGACCTGAGCTGAAGGCAGTTGCTTAACCAACTGAGCCACCCAGGTGCCCAGTGACATTATTTTTGATATTTTATTTAACTCAACATATCGAAAATATTTTCATTTCAACATGCAGTTAACAGGAAAATTTGTTAGTGAGATATTTTACATTTCTCTTTTCATATTGAGCCTTTAAAATCTAGTGTGTGTTTTATATTTACATTACCTACCAATTCAGACTAGTCTTATTTTAAGTGCTCAATAGCCACATGTAGCTAATAGCCACTGGATGAGGCAGGAGGAAAATCTTTCTGCCATCACTATTGTTTTTCAGCTTAGAAACTCTCAAGAAGTTTCCAGAAAATCTGTCAACTTTTTGTTCTAGCCAGAGATGCAAGGAGATGTTTCATCATTTATGGGGTCCCTTAAACTGGCACTGGTGATTGGTAGATTGGGTTCACTCTGAGGGCAATAGTGTGTGTGATAAAAGTCTTTGTTACTTTCCAAGTGGTCTGATGTCCCTGAAGACTATCAGTAACTAGAATTTCTGAAAATGTGTCTTCATGCAAACTTGCAAGACTTGCCTGTATTGTATTCTAACTCCACAGTCACTTAAAGGCTCTAGGGTTGCCTCATAAAGATAGAATTAGCTTTTATGAGGACTAAAAAATGACCTGAAATGCTTAGGCTAGCAAGAGTAGTGGTGAGATCTCTTTTTATACTGAATCATTTATTTATTACAAAAAAATACTAAGTGCCTGCTAAGTATCAGGCACTATGTGAGCACAGTGCTGAATCTAAGACATGATTTCTCCTCTCATGGAGCTCTGTCTAGTTGGTAAAAGTTGGAATCATTTGTTCTTAAGCCACCTGATCTTATATGGAGTGCATGGCATCAGAAGGGTTTTTCGTTTTTTTGTTTTGTTTTGTTTTGTTTTGATTTTTGTTTTTTAATCTGGTTATTCTAAGTGTCTGTCCTTGTCTGGGGGAATTATTTGGGTTGCAGACAACAGAACTTTGGAAAACAAGGATCTGGCCCACTCGAGGTAGGTCACACTCTCCAAAACTCCCCTGAAGTGGGTTGATTGGCAATCCCCTCAAAGATCCTAACTGCTAGCACCTATGAATGTGACCTTATTTGGAAAATGGGTTTTTACAGAGGTAATTAAGGATATCAAGACGATATTGTCCTGGATTTTTAGATGGGCCCTAAATCTCATGACAAGCATTCTTATAAGAAATAGAAGTATAGAGGCAGACAATAAGGAGAAACCACATGAAGACACAGGCAGAGATTGGAGTCATGTATCTACAAGTCAAGGAATGCCAAGGGTCTGACACCCACCAGAAGCTAGGAGAGAGGCATGGACTAGACTTTTTCTTGGAGCCTCCAGAAGGAGCCAGTCCTGTGCCTACACCTTCCGTTTAGACTGCTGGCCTTCAAAATGTGAGAGAACATTTTTCTTTTGTTTTAAACCACCTGGTTGTGGTCATTTGTTAGAACAGCCATGGGGAATGGACACACCCTCCTTTCCTTTAGACTTTGAGTTTTGTGGTTTCATTAATCTCTCGTTGGGTTTGCTAATCAAGGTACTTCTATAAGTTCACTTCATCAGTCCACCCATTCCTTTTGCTTAAATGTCCATGGTCCCTCAATTTTCTCCCAGCTTGGTAACTTTGTAATGTCAAAAAAGGGATCCTTACTCAAAAACATTGAGCTGCTCTTGCCAGGATGAAACATGAATGCCCAAACTACAGCAGATAAATACACTTTGGTGGGGAGAGTCCTGGTTGTCCTCTTAGAGCCATCTTCCAAAGTTACTCCATAAGAAATCTTTGCTTCAGTCCAAATGAATGCCTCACAGCTCTTGAACACACCTCATCATTACCCAACTGCAGCTGAAGTCTGTTTTCTGTCTACTTATCCCTTCCCCCATGTCAAATATTATCTTCTCTGAACAGTCTCTGATTTACCCCGAGTTCCAAAGAATTTGACTCAACAGCGGCTCCCACTGTAGTTCAATGTATTCATTTACATGTTTTTTTTTCCTTCTGGACTATAAGCTCGTCAAGGATGAGACCTAGGTTCATTCATCTTTGGGTCCCCAGAGACTGCAAATGGTAGGCACTCAACAATTACCTACAAAATCACTGAAAGATGGAATAAATGATCTTCAAGCATGAACCCATATAAAGCAGAACTTGAACAAAGTGGTGTACACGAGAGTGGCATGGTTACATTAGGGCCATTTTGTTAAATGCAAATGCAAGAATCACCTAATAGTTAATGCTTTAAACATTAAGCGAGAATATAAAAAGGTTAGAGCCGATTTTCCCATAGATTCTAAGACTTTCAAAGTTGTTGCATTGGTGGTAAGGCCAAGAATGGTGCCTCTCCCACTCTGTGAGCCTACCTGGGCACATTCCTTTCCCATCCTCTGTAAGAGCCCACCAGTCCTGCCAGCCAGAGCAGAAATTGCTACTGCTAGATCTGAGCCCCATTCTGCTTTCATCTTTTTCCTTGAAAAGGATGAGATTGTCTTGTTTCATCAGTCATTTGCTCCCTGTCAACAGGTCTGCTGCTAGAAGCCTTGTGTGGCTCAGGTGGCTGCGGTGAGAAGTCCCAGTGGGGCAGAGGCTGTTTGGAGTGAGCAGAAGGTTCCCAAACCAGCAGGTGCTTTAGCAGCCCCAGAGGAAAGGAAACAACCTAGACGCCTTCCCCTAAGAAGTGGTTTTACCAGAACAAGGATGAATAGGCCGGAAACCATCCCGCCAGCAAAACTCCCCATGTCAGCTCCAAGCTGGACAAAATAAATGCGCTTTATCTGCAAGTGAGATTGGCTTCCGTGGGCCGATATATCATGTGCAGACAGAGTGACTCCCTCCCAAGGAGCTTCATCTTCTCCCTTCTCAAAGTGTCCTGCTTCCCTGGCGGCCCTCCTGCTGGTGACCAAACAAGTTCAAAAGGGCAGGATAAGGCAGACATTGCCTCTCTTCCTCACCCATCCAGCCTGTATTTGGCCCTGAGGCCCAGGCTGGCTCTAGGGGGGCAGAGGTTCTGCTTCTCTCCAGCATTGCTTGGCAGACCCTGATGAGCCAATGGCTGACTTCCAAGTGCCTCATTTCCCTCCACTCATCTCACCTAGAGGGCTCAGAGGAAGCTGGAGTTCTGGTCTGCTTAGTGGTCAGATGGCCTTTCATCTCTGGTGGGAGGATTCAGGAATCCCACAGATCAACTGCTCAGCCTTGGGGATTCAGCCACGTTGGTCATAGGTTTTATTCAGCATTGCTGGTGTTCCCATGGCGTAGTGGTGGGTTGGCAAATAGCTTAGAAGAAGGTTAATTTTGAGCTTAAAAGCTCATACTGATAAAGGAAAGAAGCCCATGATATTTTTAGTTTTCTCTCCATAATCCTAACCACCTTCTTAGCCATTAATTCTATATCTGTCCCCCATTTAGGGTACAGGAAGGGAGACAGTGAGGGCAGTGAATAGGAAAGGATGAAAAAGAGACCAGCAGAGAACAGGGCACATAGAAAGGTGAGAGGAATGGGAAGGGTGAAGTCATTTGGACAGAAAGCCAGGCAGCAGAAGATACTACAAGAATAGGACCTCTGTCTCACAGAATGCACTTTTCTGTTCTTTCCCCAGATCCAGTGTCTTTCTATCTTCAATAGTCCACTAGTTTTGGAACCAGCTTGGGAAACTGTCTTTGGCAGTAAAGACTGCTTTCTCCACATTGGGGGAAGCCAACCTTGCAACCGCCTCATGATCAGGTAATCTTTATTTTTGAGTGTAAAGTCTTGTGCAAAGCTCATGATTCATAGGGCTGTCATCAGCCATTTCTCTTTTGGGGGAGATAATGTGATGGAGTGGAAAGAATTCTGAACTGTCGCGAACTCAACTCTACCCTTTCTAAAGATGTTATTTGTTTGTTTGTTTGTTTAAGCAAGGATGAGAGAGAGAGAGAGAGAGAGAGCACATGAGCATGGGGAGGGGCAGAGGGAGAAGGGGAGAATCTCAAATAGACTCCCACACTGAGCCCAGAGACCAACTCAGAATTCAATCTTACCACCCTGGGACCATGACCTGACCTGAGCCAAAATCAAGGGTTGAACCTTAACCAACTGAGCCACACAGGCACCCAATAAACTCAACTCTACCTGTTTAACAAGCTTCGTGACATTGTATAACTCAATTTCTCTGGATCTCAACTGCAAAATGGCACACCAGAGTTTAAGGTCCTCTCCAGCTTTAAAATGGCACAATATTTGATCATACGTTTCACCTGATTTAAAGTCCTACACCACTTTTCCCACGGCCCTCACTGAGCGTCACATGACGAGTCCTCATCTGCCTCTCCAGCTGTGGCTTTCCCTCTCCTTTTTTTACATTCAGTGTTCAGGCCATCCTGAGGTAATCACAGGCACTCCTGATTCTGTTCTTTGAACATGCCATTCCCTCTGCAGGAATGCCTGCTCTCCTCCTTCTACTCCTGAACTCCTATTTTTCCTTCCCATATCTCCATCTTCTGTGAAGTATTCTCTGGCTGTGCCCTGACTCAGTTGAATTAGGCCCCCCATGTATTTCCACCCACCCCCACCATGTATTCTTAAAGCCTTTACGTTTACCCACAGGTCACTATCCAAAGGATGTGGTAATTGTTCTTCCTATCAAGTTGTTAGACTTTAATCTCATTGAAACCCCTTGACAGCATGAGCTGTCTCTTGTATTTTTATATCCAGTTCACATCTGGGCAGAAAACATAAATATAATATGTAAAAATACATAAAATCTATAAAAATATAAAAAAATAACACAATGAATTCACCAGTAAGTCACTAAAACTGACCTTAGACCCTTGTCTATATCTTTCTGAATTTTTTCTTAGAAATATACAGAAGAAATATTTTCTTTAGTAAGAGAACCAATGCAATGGGAGTCCCAGAAAATGGGCAATAAAGCAAATGTATTTGGACCTCAAAGGCCTCTGGATTCTGTTAAAGAACTGTATACACTCTTGGACTAGAGATATAACGTGGCCTGTTTCAAGGACTTGGAATGCACAGGGCTGACCTCAGCAGGGTTATCCCCCCAGGGAAAAACATGACAAAGTTAACTGAAGCTAAAATGTGGAGGGGCAGTTAGAGAAGTGAGCAAGAGAAGTTATCAGGGTACATTTATGAATCATTTTTCTTATTTTCCAGTGACTCTCTTACACTCTCACTCATCCTCATTTTTAACTACAGAAGCATAGGACCGGACGCTCATCCAAATTATGGCCTTCCCACATTATCCGAGTAACAGTGAGAAAGCAGGCTTTGGAGAAACCTGGGGGCGATTCCAAAAAATTGCGAGAGAGTCAAAAGGGCACATGAATGTCATTACTTACCGAGCAAATGGGAGGCAGAAATTTTGGAAACACATGCTCATTAAAGAAAAAGTGAAAAATGGAGAAACATAGCAGGAGGGGGGAAAAAAATGACCCAAAGTCTACCTGCCCCTCCCTGAAGACAATTACCAAAGAGTTTGGTAGGTTTTATTGACTTCTTTTTTCCATGCACATTTTACTCCCTTTGCGTTATTTTAAAATTGGTTCTCTTCATACCGTATATGCATTTTTTCAATTATTTTAACTTAAATTATAAAAGAATAATCTTACTTTATATATACTTTCAATAGACCTTTTGGATTACTTTTTATTGGCTCAGTGTCTCTTTTTTAAAGGTCATAAATAGACATATATCCTACATAAACAACGAAGAGTGGAGACTCAGTAGAAGTAAAGAAAAAATTGAATCGTAATCAAATAAAATTCATGGCAAATGTAGTAAGGACTGTGTGAACACTGTATATGTATATATATATATATATATATATATATATATATATATATATAATTTTCTAGAGTCAAACCAAGCATTTCCAGAGTTAACTTGGGTAAATGATGGGCTTGTATAGTGGGAGGAGAAAGAAAAATTTGTGGTTCCTGGCTTGTCTCTCCCCCAAAGAAGGGAGGAATCAACTGATTTCTTTTATTCTTTATTTTCAGGCCAAGGAGCCCCTAAGGATCCAAACTGCTGTTGATTTGCAATCACTGAGGGTGAAATGGTCAAAGAGGCCCTGGGCCAGTGGGCGGTATATTCTTTCTTGCTGGGGGCACCTGGAGGCAGAGTCACCTCAGACCTTTGGGAGCAGAGACATGGCTCTCCTTTTCTGCCAAGAGCCATCTACTCTGTTCAGCTGGATGGTGTGCGTTCACAAGCACTTCTCTCTATATAAAAGGCCGAAGGGCAAGAGGAAAGGAATTGCTGTTTGCTGAAGAGATTTCCTTCCCAGCTCCCTGAAATGCTATGAAGGAAAGCTTCATTCAGGTAATGCCTCTGAAAGAATTATCAGGTGCATATTAGTTATTCATCAGCACGACCACCAGACATGCATGGAAAATGTAGGAATATCAATAGTAGGGGATTTAATTAAACAGTAGGAAGAAACTGGAAGCTCCTCATTAATACCTAACTTCATGGAAAATCCCTTTTATTATCAACTCCAGCTATGGACTACTGAAGCTATTGAAAGTGCTTGGAAATGTAAACTTTATTCCATATCCCTATTTAGTTCTCTCTGATCTTCTAAGGAAGAGTGAGGAAAAGGTAGAATTGTAAATAGCTAATTGCAGAACTTTTTAAAAACAAAAGTGGCATCAACATGGATGGAACTGGAGAGGAGTATGCTAAATGAAATAAGTCAAGCAGAGAAAGACAATTAGCATATGGTTGCACTCATATGTGGAACATAAGGAATAGTATGGAGGACCATAGAGGAAGGGAGGGAAAACTGAAGAGGAAGAAATCAAAAAGGGAGATGAACCATGAGAGACTATGGACTCTGGGAAACAAATTGAGGATTTCAGAGGGGAGGAGGGAGGGAGGATGGGGTAACCATGTGATGGGTATTGAGGAGGGCACGTGTTGTGATGAGCACTGGGTATTATACACAAATAATAAATCATTGAACACTATATCAAAAGCTAATGATATACTATACAGTGGCTAAATGATCATAAATAAATAAGTAAGTAAGTAAGTAAATAAATAAATAAAACAAAGGTGGCAAGTGACTAAGTCTCCTGACAGGACACAGGGCTGGAGAAAATCCTGCTATTTAGTGTTAGAGAATTTTTAACATAGAGAAATCACTTCATTAAGAGAAGATAAGTTTGGAATAAAAGTTCAAAAGCATTTTTTTCAGTGTATTTTTAAAAATGTCATAGTAGAGATGTAGAGTTATATAAAAATAATATAAGCAATTAAATTACAGACACTTGCATGACTTCTAAGTATTTCAAGTACCGTTTTCAAGTATTTTCCTGAGAGGACAAGAGGGAGATGGATGTTGAAGAGGGGTTGTGAAGAGGAAGAAGGGAAAGATTGTGATGTAATTTGGGGTCAAGAGGCTTCTTGGATGATGACTGGTCACATTGGCAACCCTAAATTCCTGTTATAGCTTCAGTCCTCTTCTGAGTTCCAAAATGGTATTTCATTCAACTAACAGTTATTGAGTGCTTCCTATGTGCCCATCAGATATAAGACTGCCCTTTGAATGCCTGTATGTCCAAAGACATTGTTCACTTCAGAGAGGGGGAAACAATAAATACATATTATTTCCCTGCTTACCCCAGCCGTACCACCCATGCTGTTCCTTCTCCAACACACACGGTACTCCCTGCCTCCCCAGCTGGGAACTTCTCACATTGTTCTGTTTCTTCTCTCTTGACTCCCACATTGTAGTCCATCACGAAACCCTGCTAAGTCTGCACTCATGTGTGTTTGGCCTCTCATCTCTATCTCCTTGAACTCTGCCTTGGTAAAGATGCGACCATTTCTAATCCAGATTATTGCATCTGCTTTCTAGCCACTGGCTCCATCCCCTCCTTATTCAGGCCCATTTCCTTCAATACTGCTGACAGTTTGATTCATATTACTTTTTGGTTTGCATTTCTTTAGGCTGAATACCTGCATTTAACCATCATAGCTGTGCTCTCTCTCTCTGGAAAAGTCCCATTTTCAAATGATTACTCTTTGTTTTAAATATTTATTTATTTATTTATTTATTTATTTATTTGAGAGAGAGAGAGAGAGAATGAGAATGTACAGTGGGGAGGAGTAGAGTGAGAGGGAGAGAGAATCCCAAGCAGACTCCATGCTGAGTATGGAGCCCAACATCGGGCTCAATCCCAAAACCCTGAGATCACAACCAAGAGTCAGACACTGAGCTGTTTATACCATGCAGGTGTCCCCCCGCCAAATGATTAGTTTTTTACCTATTTTCCTCTGTGAGTTGATTGGTGCACTTTGAGGCAGAGCCATGAACTTCCCCCATTTGTATCCTCGGCACCAGCAGAGCAGGGAGTGAGTGCTCAGTCATGGGGCAACAGAACTTATTGGGCAATGGGGACAAGGAAGAGGACAGAGGTAGAAGGTGAAGAGAGGGGTCTCTTTCCCTTCCCAGAATGCAGCAGAACTCATCAGGAATCATTTCCTGTGCTCCCTGGGTTCTGTCAGGCATGGCAGAGGGACCCTCTGTGCACTAGATCTTTCTGCGAAGCAGTTAGTAAGCAGAAGATGTAAACACTGGAGAGTATAATGGTTAGAATGACTATTGGATGGGCCTATGAGGGGGCTCATGGGCACCCCTTAGTGGAAGCTGTAAAGACAGCTTTTCATTAGGGTCAATCTCCAACTTCCTTTAAGTAACTATAATATCTGGAGGCATGCATGGGTTCTAATGACACAAAATTGCCTATGAAGCAGTTTTTTTGTTGAACAATTTCTACACTTCTGAGGACTTCCATTATAAATGAAATGGAAGAGGGACAACAGGTACTTTAAGAATTGATGGATGAACTCTTGTGGAGAAAAAATTACTGGTTTGTAAAATTCTTTGAAAGGCAGACAGTTTGATGCTAGAATTTTGTTGCTCACATGGTTAGTCCAGAATGAGCCAAAAGTGAGATAGAGATAATTATCCTACTTTTGCATAAGAAATGGACAGAGAGTATATGGGTTGTTGGGTGATGAGCTAGATTGAAAAGGTGACGAGGTCAAAGCAACAAGAATGAACTATACTGAAGACAGAGGAGAAAGAGTTTGCTTGACAGACTGCTCAAAATCCTCCATGCAAGAAAGATCTAAGAATGGTTCAGACTAGGTATTTGTACAATGCTGCTATAATCCATAGAGACATAATCCCTTTCCCTTGCCTGGAACCTTCAGCCAAGGCCCCTCACACATGGACTTCAGTGGGAATGTAATACTTTGGAGAATGAAAAGACAACAGCAGTGCTGAGTAGGGTAACAAGAAACTTAAAAAAGAAAAAACAACTAGTTTACAAGAAAGGCAAAAAGCTAGAAGGGCATTTAAAAATTCAACAAATAAGTAGATTCTTGGAGATAGAGACAACAGGTAGAAAATATGAGCGCTCAGTTATACACCATACTTCAATTGTCCTAGGGAGAAGTACAGGTTTTCCCCCACTCTACTGAGTACAGTGATTGAGCCAATGTTAACTAAATCTTAAAAGATATGGTGAGAAGCTTGATACTTAGTAGCCCCAAACTGGAAACAATCCAAATGGATTCAATGGGCAAATGGGAAACCAGATTGTGGTACACCCATACAATGGAATACTACTCATTGATAGAAGAAACAAAACTTTAGTAGATTTAACAGCTTGGATGAACTTCATGGGCATTAGGCTAATTGAGAAAAATTGCTGTCAAAGGGTTATATACTGTATATTTCTATTTATATAACCTTTCAAGTAATAAAGTTATAGTTAAGGAGAATAGATCAGTGGATGTCAGGGGCTAGGGCTAGGGTTGGGGGGGTGTGACTATTAAGTGGTAACAGGAGTTTCCCCTCCTCCAAGACTTTATTTATTTATTTTACAGAGAAACAAAGTAAGAGAGCACAAGTAGGGGGAACAGCAGGCAGAGGGAGAGGGAGAAGCAGCCTCCCCAAGCAGGAGGGAGCCCGATGCGGGGCCTGATCACAGGACCCCGGGGATCACGACCTGAGCCAAAGGCAGATGCTTAAATGACTGAGCCACCCAGGTGCCATTAGGAGGGAGTTTCCTTATGGTGATAGAACAGTTCTGCATGCTGACTGTGGTGATGGCTACATGAATTGACACACATGATAGAATTCCATAGACTACGTGTGTGTGTGTGTGTGTGTGTGTGTGTATTGGTGATAGCAGAATAAAATCTGTATTTGAGTTACCAGTATTGTATCAACATTAATTTCCTGGCTTTTTTTTTTGACATTTTATTTTGAAAATAAGATATTTCAGTTGAGATAGCCAAATAAAGCATACATAGAAACTCTACTGTTTTTGCAACTTCTTGCGACTCTTAAACTATTTCAAATAAAAATATCAATGGTCAATTCTCATTATTTGCAGCAGTTATGTTCTTTAAATTTTCCATGAACATGAACTTAGTGAATACAGAACCATGGCTCCCAGGGGAAATACAAGATTTTGTTCCTGCAAGCCTCTGGTCAAAATATTTTCAACAACCAATCAATACGTAAGCTTGTATGTGTTTCTGTTTAAGGACGTCTTACTCAATATCTATTGTTGATCCACTAATAGTGAACTTCCAGCCAACAGGACTATAATTCATTCTTGAATGAAGCTTATCTAACAACATATTTTCAGTGTAAGGCTCATCACAACCTGCTGACATTCAGGAACATTAGACAGAACTCCAACACCATGCTTTGGCCACTTTAAACAGTGAAATGGCCATTTGAAACAGTGAAATTACCAACAAAAAGCACAAAAATTCAAAATATGTGGTGCTAAATAGACCACAAAAAGGACACTTGTTTACAGTATGACAATATGAAAATGGAAACAAGAAGGCAGAATATTGCCTTGTCTAATCTCAATTGGGAAAATGTGTGTTGAGCGACTCAAATTTTTGCCAGTCTGCTCATGTCCACAAATGACTATGAAAGAGCCACAAGTATTGAATCTGGGCTTATGAATAAATTTTAGTGAGTAAGTGAATTAGGAAATACAGATTCTGTAAACAATGAGGATTGGCGTATATGTCTATATGCATCTCTTTCTCCTACATGTGTACGTGCACACACACACACACACACACACACATACACACATACACACTCGTATGTATTTATTTTTAACATGACATGATGACCACAGAAGAGGCTGGAGCCCAAATTAATGTAATGATATATACTATATAATAAAACTGTAAACGTCATCTCAATAGGAAAAACAATCTCTGTCAAGAAGAGTTGCAAGTTGCTCATTTTCTTTGTAGTTTAGGGATTTGCAGCTTTTTCTGAATTCTGGGATTATTTTTGGCTTCTAAACTCTGACAGCTGAGCTTAGGGCTGGCCTTTATCACTATTATACAGAAGACCAGGTTGGTTTTCCATTACCCCAGACTCCCTTTTTTCATGCTCTTCTCTTTCTCCAACCCATACTTATTTGAACTTAGGTGACTAAGCTCCTGCTTCCCCTTCTAACGACTTATACTATTTCTTTCAAAAGCAGCTAATGACAGGTGTAAATGACTGATAAAAGTTCATGAGGGCCCCCTTTTAGGGACAAATTTCCTACTTGACGTGGAAAGGAAACCAAGGTTGAGTAGGATATAATTTTAGGCACTGAGCCACTGGATGGAGAATATCTATGTATAGATATGCACACACACATTCTTTACCTACTTGTAAGTATCTTTAGGATGAGGATCATGAAAAAGTATTGTAGGTACTCTTGAAGTCATACGTCTGAGCTTCCTAAATCTATTTAAAAAGCCCATCTAATAATATTTGAATATTCTGTTAATAAGTCTAAGAAGATATATAATTCTCTGAAAAGGAGTGGCTCTTCTCCTCAGTGGAACTATGTGCCTTTAACTGTTAAAAAAAAAAAAAAGGTGAGCTTTTAAAGGTTCCAGGAAGAATCCCATTTCTCTCTATTATTAGGAATTACCAGAGCTCTTTCCTGCCCATACTAGGAATGGTCTTTTAGTGATGGTAAGCCTGAAGCTCTTTCTGACAATCTGGAATGGCCATTCTCAGGCTTGGTGTCTATTACTATTATACTCTCCATTATGATTAAATTGCTTTTCTTCACTTTGGTTTCTCTTTAATCCCATGTAGGCATATGCTAGTTCTGGAACTCTTATATAGAGTCTCTGGTTAGTGTATTTCTGAGAAGTTAGATAAGGCCAAGCTTTAGTTAAGCTCCACATAGCTGAGTGACACAGAGCTGTTTTTGGCTAAAGGCCCTCTAATTTTCCAAGTGCTCAAATGGAATCACTTAAATAAAAAATGTATGAACATCTTTCCTCTGAACTAAATGGTACTCTTTTTCTTGGCTTAATTTCCTCTAGACATAAAAATTAAGACTCTTTCACCAGTACCAGCAATCAGCAATGCTGTACACGTTGCCAGACTTACAGATTAGATAAGCATTTTGGTTTCCAGTAGTGTTTTCATGGAATTATCTCTATTCAGGTCAAATTCTATTTTGAGAACTCCAGCTGATTCAACAGCCCACAATTTGTACTTTTGGTCTCAAAGTAAATACTTGATTTAACTCAAGCCGAGAGAACTGTACTTGTATTTGAGCCCTGACCCATGTAATTTTAATATCCATTAGCCTGTACTATGGGATGTAATTGGATGGATCAGACACTTTGTAGGTTCATGCAAACAGTGGGGGAAGCATTCAGGCCATTTCCCTTCCAAAGCAAACAGGGTGAGTCCATTGGTCTAAGCAGGAATTGCCAATTAGGCCTTGATCCTCCCTCCACTGCTTCCTTCCGCTTTGTGTTGTGGGCCCTAAATGCAGAGAGATGAAGTGAAAGGATTTTTAAATAGGTATACAATGGCTTTAGCAGATTCAGATATAAACTTGAAGTCAAGATATTCAACAACAACACAGGAACCCATGTTGTCAAGCTGTAGGGTTTTACACCTTGACACAAACACGGGTCCCATGAGGGCCTCCTACAGTCGTTTCTCTTGAGACACCGGGGAGAGGGTGGAACAGAAAGAGTCCAGGTGGGAATTGGGTCATTACCAGGGATTACCTCTAGATTAGTTAGCAATCTAAGAAAAGTTGATTGGCAAGCAGGTAGGAGTATTCACGCAAGGGAGAAAGACACATCTGAAGTCCAGAAATAAAACCACATCAAACCCTGAGGAGACCAGGCAGTCATCAGAAGCAACAACAGGGGCTCAAGCACAGATACCCTGGCAACATTGCTGCTCTTTGGCTAAGATGAAACCATCAAGCATGTCTGCTCTGATCTAAGGGTGCCTAAATAGAGTAGGCAGTAATTCTGGAGTCAATGTTTGAAAATGACCATTAACAATGTAATAGCTACTTTTAATTGAATGCTTATGGCATGCTATGTACTACTTTAAGCACTTTCCATACATATGGTTAGTCTCATGCAATCTTTACAACGTCTCTTCCTTTATACAGACAAAGAAGGTGAAGCTCAGAGAACTTTAAGAATTTATATTAGTTCAAGTAGCTTGTGGTAAGATTAGAATTTGAAACCATGTCAGTTTGACTCTAAAGCCTACTGACTAATCAGAGCCTTGTGTTTTTATAAGGCTCTCAACATGTGTTTATGGGTCTTTGATTCTGTGTTTCTTCATTTCATATTATAAATAAATATATGTGATATAAATCTATCTATCTATCTATCTATCTATCATCTATCTTCTATCATCCATCCATCTATCTATCTATCTATCCATCTACCTATCTATCCATCACAGCTACATGCTCCTACTTTCCCTTTTCTCTTGAGGGGGTTAAAATGTAAAAACCTGTCTTTGATGCAGCAGTGCTGAACCTGTATGCGCTTGATGGGCTTAATAAAAATGCTGGTAATGTTTTCTTTTAGAGCACATGTATACTCTTAATACTTTGGGCATTCAGTTTTGTGAGAACAACTTTATGACATCGTAAGTCGGGAAATGACCACTATCTGCATGGGTGGAAGGAAGCTCATTTTCTCAATTAGTTTAGGCTTAGATTGGTTTCATACATCTTGTCATATGGAACTAACTGCACTATCCATTTCAAAAAGACATCTCCTAATGCCATCTGGGATTTTGAGTCTTTGAGCCTTCTACCACTGCATTATGAAACTATTAAGGCAAGATGTGTGCTTTATTCATTTCTTAGTTCTCTACAGTTCTTAACATTGTGATCTGAGTAGCATCAGTACTTAAAAACACTTGTCAGGGGCACCTGGGTGGCTCAGTGGGTTAAGCCCAGGGTCCTGGGATCGAGCCCCACATCAGGATCTCTGCTCAGCAGGGAGCCTGCTTCCCCCTGCCTCTCTGCCTACTTGTGATCTCTCTCCCTCTGTCAAATAAATAAATAAAATCTTAAAAAAACAAACAAACACTTGTCAGTGACCAAATGAATGAATGATTAAACCTGTAACTTGTGGAGCTTCAAGTTATACCCATGTAACCTTTGACTATGGCAGTACTGATATTTGACTAGGATACTGTTAGGCCATCAATCACTAGGGTTGATTTGATTACTACTTCTACTACTACTACTACTATTTATCATAATTGACATTTATTTAATGCTTGCCATGTGCCAGATACATGAGGAAATAGGCTTGGAGGGGTTCAGCACATTGGTACACTGGGGAGTAGGAAAGGGGATCCTGGATTTGAACCCAGTAGTGAGGCTCAGAAGACCACCTTCTTTCTTAATGCAGCCTTGATCATGAAAGTGTTCCTAGCTATTTAGGGCCAGCGAATGGGGTTTTGTAGACCCAACCTAAGGCACTTGCTTGCAGTTCAGTTTCTTAATGGATATCTTTAATATGATGGGAGAGGCTAGGTAGAAAAAACTAATGGCCAACTGAGCTCCCCTACATTAAAAAAAAAAGTTTATTTATTTCAGAGCGAGAGAGAGCGCATGAGCACATGAGTAGGGGGAAGAACAGAGGGAGAAGGACACTCAAGCAGACTCCCCACTGAACCCTCTGCAGGGCTTGATTTCACAACCCTGATATCATGACTTGAGCCAAAACCAGGTTAGACACTCAACTGACTGAGCCACCAAGGTGCCCCTTGCCTTTTTAGATGGATTTAAATGCAAGTGAAGTTGGGCCAAAAAACAAAGTTTTAATTTCCATAAGTTGTTTCTACATGGTTAGCATAAGTCAGTGATCTGGAATGGGTGCTGACTCAGTTTATCAATCCCTAAAATTGAGGGTGTGACCATAGAGTGCAGTCTGGGACTAAGTGATAGCAGAGACTCTAAAAGCAGAGACTCAGTTTATCAATCCCTAAAATTGAGGGTGTGACCATAGAGTGCAGTCTGGGACTAAGTGATAGCAGAGACCCTACATATAACCTAGGAAATCTCCATTTTCATTTTCTTCATTGACCTTGGGTAAATGTTTTTACTTTGGAAGGAGCCCAGAGATCATCCTTAAGGAAGGTTTCCTTTAATTACATATAAATGCAGCCATATCGTTAGATGCTCACTCCTGATTGTAAGATCTTCCAACATCCACTCAATGGGCAGCTTCTCTGTGCCAAGTGCTTTGCACAAATAAAATATGCCCCCACACTTAGAAATTGGAAATGTATTGCCAAGCTAGTATTTTTTCATTTGTGAATGGTAGCATTATGTGCTATGATTCATTTTTCCAATTTTATTCTGTACTTATTAAAATTTCTAGAATACATAATACTTTTATCATCAGGATCCAAAAATTAAAATAAACTAGGCTACGTAGATTTATGATATATGCAAGCAGAAGATAAATCATAATAATAGCAATTTTGAGAGTTTCTTACATAACAAACAGGTGTTGTGCTGAGTGCTTTATATGAATTATTTTATTTAATCCTCACAACGACCTTACTAAGTCAGTACTATTTTTAGTGCTATTTTTATTCCCATTTTAAAGACAGTTATGCTGAGGCTACAAAAAAAAGGTGAAGCCCAGTATTACACAGCCATAAATGGTAAAGACACAAATGTGCTATTAAAAAGCTTACAACTACACTAATCTGAGAAGTAAAAGCAAAATGGAGATAAATTACATATTTTCTACTACTGAGAACTCTCCTCACTATACAGATATAGATATCTGCAGCCAGGAGGCATTATGTACCTCTACGTACTCGATGGTATAAACTGTTATTTTTGGAAGATTTTCTGTTTCTTTTTCATAGAAGGCAGCTCAAGGCCATGGACTCTATCTTCCTCAGCATTTTTTTTTTTTTTTTTGATAATTCCTTCTTTAGTTCGTGGTATTCCTTCCAGTTTCACATCTGGGCCACAACTGGGAAATACAGTTGACTGCTTGGCAGTGATTGTAGTTGCAAAGATCTCCAGCTTTGCTGAAAGAGACTGTGGATTCCAATATGGTCTTTGGCTGGGCTCAGTTTCTTAGCTTCACTCTGGGACTTCAAATCAATATTAGTGTTTTTCCTAATAGTATTTATTAAGCATCTACTTGATTCCTAGCACTAAATGTTATGATCTCAGAGGGGGAAATACATTGCATTCAGAGTGTTTAGGTAGCCGTGGAAGATTTTAGAGTTATTCCTAGGACTGCTGTGCGCCTGACTGTTGTGTTGATGACAAGTGGTTTAAGCTTCTCTACGGAAAACAACTCTCTGAGTTTCACTGGGATTTGGTTTTGTTTTCAGTGATTGGGTGACTGGTGTGTTAACCTGTACATTTCCCACTTCCGAATTTTGTCTGAGAAGAAACTACCTGGTTTGAAGAGAATTACTGACTTATTTGTGAAGTTATTTAAACCTGAAAATCGAGGTGTAGTAGTTTATAGTAAATACCAAATTGCCCTTTGTTCATCTTGTTTAAAAGTGATTATTCATCGATCACACTTTTTATGCAAGGCAAGATGCTAGGTGCTACAGATAATCCAAAGGTGACTAAGACATGATGTCTCACCTTCAGACATTTACCATCCCCAGCAATACAAAACACAGGTAACTAGAAAAACAGCAAGAATGATAAGTAAGATACGGAAAATATAGGGCACTGACACATGCAATGCTTCTGCATTGGAGGTCAACAGCAACAGTTGTCAGAGAAGCTCTAAAATGGGTCAGAACAGAGCATTATTTAAATGTATGTCTGGGCCATGTGGTACCCAAGGCCAAGCACATCCTCCCATTCCCATTCCAAATTATTTGCAGCTGCATGTAAAATACAGGCAATTAGAGATTCTGCCTCAGAATCAAAATGAAACTTTAAGATGGTCCAATACTAAAATACATAAATACATGTTAATAATAAGATGCCAATACAATAGAAGGGTCCCAAATTTGAATATGGAAAGCTCTCTTAGTATCAACTGTCCTTGGAGTAACTGAAGCCCCCAAATTTAAAGATTCAAAACATTCAAATTCAAAGAAATTAAGAACATAATCAACTATCTTACCTTAGTGGATTCAAAGTAATTTAAGTCCAAAATTCACTCTCTGCCCAATTTCTTCTCCTGCTCTCAACTGGAGGGTCCTTATTTGTAGGGGAAGCAGCTAGAAATTCTTCCAGCAGAGGTTGCCTGTGCTGGACTGAATCTCTCTCTGTAGCAGAGTTCCTTCAGGACCTCTGAAGCTAAACTAGTTCAAGGTCATGTTTCTAAATTGCTTTCCCTCCAAAGGAATTCAAGGGCAGGGAAGTTTACAACAGCAGAGGCCTTATGCCCACCATATTCAGGAAACAAACCAATTCCCCAGTAGTGCCAAGTATTTATGGCAATCTGAGAGAAGATATGGTTTCAGTTTCTTCAGAGGTGGTTGGACTCTGTCAGTCACCCAGAATCCATGACCTGCAATTTGTGGGAAATCTCCCCTAAAAGATCACTCTGTAATGACCATATATGGGGTGTGATTTGGTTCATCTATGGGGACTGTCTCTTCTCTCAGAGAGTAACCTTTGAGACATTGCTAACTCTCTGCAAACTTTAGACATTTTCAATGAAGCCAGCCACAGCCACCAAATCATATTTGAGGTGTGTTTTTAACCAACATTCCAAAATTCTTGTTATTCAGCTTTCGGTGAGCCATTTCTTGCACTCTGGACCAGCACTGAGGTGGCCTCTACATGGTGACATGGCCACCACTGACTCTCGAGAGGCACTCTGGCTCCACTGCCTGCTACTAGGGGATTCTTTAGTTCTGAATCACCTGACTCTATGGAAAGTGCCTCCATGCCTACATTTGTTCAGCTGGAGAATTGCCTCTAGTGGATTCAGGAATTGGAGCTGTGGTCATTGCTTCTGAAGAGTGTGTCACTGGGAACTTGGTGTCTTCTAGTACCCTTGACATAGGCCTCCCACGACATGGCCCTTCTTCTGCTCCAAAACTCATTTTTATATGGAAAATTTCAAACACATACAAAAATAGATAGATTAGTATAATGAATCCTTCATGTACCCATTACATAGTTTTATTTTATTTATTTAATTATTTTTAAAGATTTTATTTATTTATTTGACACAGAGAGATCACAAGTAGGCAGAGAGGCAGGCAGAGAGAGAGAGAGAGAGAGAGGAGGAAGCAGGCTCTCCACTGAGCAGAGAGCCTCATGCGGCACTTGATCCCAGGACCCTGAGATCATGACCTGAGCCGAAGGCAGAGGCTTAACCCACTGAGCCACCCAGGCGCCCTAGCTCATTACGTAGTTTTAGCAATAATTAGCTCATGCATGATTTTGTTTTCTTCGACTTTTGAATATTTCAGGTCTTGAGGAGGTTTCCTAGCTGTTGCATCTTTTTTTGCCACACTAGGATACATCTTATTGTCTCCCCTCTTTCTGCTCTCCCCGCCCCTTCCCCTGGTAAAATCGTTTGAGCTGCTAACAATTGAACATTTTCTTCTTTAATACACATAGGCCTAGAGCTGTTGACTGGAAGAAAACACTTTTCTCCCCCTTTACTTTTTCTTTACTTTTAATCCTACAGTTTTGTTTTCCTGGTATATTCCTTTAGATTTTGTTAAATGGATTCCCCATAGTAAAAGCTATGGTGTGAATCAATTGCAGGCCTTGGGAAAGCATCCACTATTCAAAAAATCTTCCATTACATTCAACAAGTATT
Organism: Mustela erminea; assembly: GCF_009829155.1. Lineage (NCBI taxonomy): Eukaryota > Metazoa > Chordata > Mammalia > Carnivora > Mustelidae > Mustela > Mustela erminea. Next base: position 44,981,941 of record NC_045629.1, on the reverse strand, counting down.
TTTTAAGCATCTACCAAGTACCAGTCATTTTCTTTGCCCTGAGTCATTAGTGGAGCAAAGCAGCAAATATCCCTGCCCTCAAAGAGCATATATTGTATTGGAGGGAGATAAACAAAAAACACACATTGGTAAAATGTATGTATCTCAGGTGATAAAAAGGGCCATGAAGAAAAATTAAAGCAGAGAGATATATAAGAAGTTCCTGGGGTTGGGGTGGGGATGCTATAGTTTAAAATGGCCGGAGAAGGTCAGGTAGGCTTGGCTGAGAAGGGGTCACCTGAGCAAGGGTGTTGAGGAGAGGTAAAGGATGAGCTGTGCACATATCTGGGGAAGAGTGTTCCAGACAGAGGGCACAGCAAGAGAAAAAGTCCAGAAAGAGTGTGCTGGAATACGAGGAGGCTGTGTGATAGGGGAAGGTGTGCAAGGGGAGAAGTTAAGAGACAAGGCAGAGGTAAGGCAATGGGACAGTTTAAGGTGGGGGTGTAGGCTGATCTGAGGACGTGGCATTTTCTTCTAAGTGAACTGAAAGCTTTAGGAGGGCTCTGAGCAGAGGAGTGACAGAAGATACTCTCCCAACCATTAGACAAACAGTGAACACAGGCCTTGCTTTGATCTATCGCCCTTCTGCCTGCTACCCCTTTACTATGGCTTATCTCCTAGATAAGTGCCTTTTCTTAAGGTCCAATTCCATGCTTTTCTAGCGCATGTTTCTTTAGAGTCGAGGCAATATCTTTATCTCTACCTACAGTGGTATTATACCTTGAAACTCAAAGATCATGCTTGGAGGATTCTTTTCTGATGTCCCTAACCTTCCATTCTCAAATCTGCTCAGGTTTTCTGAAGCCATTTACTACAGCTCTCCTGGCTTTCCTAGGGCAAGTCTCTGCTTGCTTTCTTTATGGACTCGTTACTTATGGCTTAGACTCTCAAAAGTTACCTGGATTCTACCTAATCATTTTACATTCATCTGGGAAAATCATTTTAGATTCTGCCTCTGACATATTGCATCTCTTCTTCTGTGAGGCTTCTTTGGGTTCCAGTAACTTTCCCTTGAGCAGCTAAAATGAAGCCATTTCTCCTTCTACTAGTGCTCTGTTTCAGAGCAGTTTGATGTGAGGATTACTTTTCCTTTTTGCATCTGTTCTGGCCTTTGAGATCTCATTTTTTTATGTTTCATATTCATCTAGACTATGTTCTAAGACCTCACCTTTTTCCTGAAGAGGCATCTCTCCTTCTCCAGTGAGATCAGCTGGCCTTCCTTGGTTTGCTTTCATTTTTAGAGGCCAGCATTACCCACAAAGGCTAAAACCTGAATTATGAAGCCTCCAGGCAGCTTTCTGGAATTTATCTAATTTCCAGAACTGGCTCTGAAATGCTAAATAATTATTATCATGGATCAGCAAATCATAGAAACCTGAACTTTTCACTCTGGAACAAGGTTACTCATTTTCACCTTATTTGAATAATAAAATTAACAGAACTGGGACCCCTTAGGCTCAGCATTCAGCACAAATCTATGTAGGCATTTCTCTCCTGGGTGCATAGAGTTTGAAATTTAAGGAGGCTGGTGGGAGAAGAGAGGAAGAAGGTTTCCCTTAGAAATAATCTCTGTTAAGAACAAGGAAGCAATATCTTACTGCTCTGAGCTGCCAAAACTCATTTTTATAGAATCAAATCCATGAAGAATTGGCTACAGTCCACGTAATATTGTGAGTGTTAGAATTTGCACTTGGTCCCTCTAGTTACTTGATCTGTGTGAAAAAAATGCTTTTTGCCAGCCCACTCCCCACTGGCTACTCAGAGTATTACTACTCCACTTAGGAATTATATTCTAAAAAGAGACTTCAATTAAGGCCCTTTTCAAATGGTAGAATTTGAGGATGTGCTAGGCCATTTAATCTCCTGGTACCCTTCCCACCCCTGCCACTCCATTCTGATTCCTTTGTAGCGACAAATGACCCATTTTGAAAAGCCCAGCATGAGACTTCCTACTTCTGAAGTTCACCAGGCACCAATATCACACCTAAACACTTTGGGTCTCTTTCAGCTTGACCACTGGCAGTCTTGCCAAGGTACTTAACTGGAGGGATTTTCCAGCACATTTTCCTGAAGTAATTTCACTTGGGACACCTAAGAGCTAATTTTCAGAGATTCATGGTTCACGCATCCTGAGTGGTAGGTAGCCTAAGTTTGTGAGTTTTGACAACCTAGTTATGAATATATTTAGACAGTCTGCAGGTGCATTCCATGCTGCAGGCTTCTCATTCATTCATGCATTCATTCATACATTTGTTGAACAACGATTCTATCTCAGGTGCTAGTTTCAATGCTCACCATGACCAACAAGAGCCTAAAAATGTCATAACCCTGACAGTCAAAAATATCAATACCTCCCAAAACACATGATTGGGGTCGTTTCACCCTTTGGATCTCCACTATGGCGCTTTGCCCTAGAGGTGTGCTCTAGTTGGCAATCTGGCTAAGCATCTCAATCTTGCACTCATCTCCCACTATATTTGCAGTCCTGCATCAATGAAGCATCTGGAAAGCCAAGTACTGCTGAGAATATCTGTATAATATAAACTTTACGTGGGCCTAAATTTTCACTGTTATACACACAGGCTAAGTTTGGTGATTAATGGTCCTTCTTGGAATGGGAATTGAATCATAGAAACATGCAATTTTAGAGTTAGAATGGATTTTAGATATTGTGCAACCCAATCCCTGGTATGACCCAAGAATTATAAAGCCACCTACTAATTTAGTCACTGATGTGACTATTCAATAACTATTTATTCATTAGCTATTATGCTATTATAGGATAGGCACTAGAGATACAGTAGTCAAGTGTATAAATTTGACTCATCATGGAGCTCATAGATGAGAAAGAGAAATAAACATTAAATAGTTATTTACACAATGATGCCATTACATGGAAATACAAATCACTAAAGGAGCATCTAATAGGAAAAATACTCCCCTTGTCTGGGGAATCAAGAATTATTCTCTAAGGAAGTGAGGATGTGAGAAATAGTGACATAGGCAGAGGGAACTGTGTGCTCCAGGGCTGGACGGTGTATGTCACATCAGAAACTCTGGGAATCCAGTGTGGGTAGAGAATAGAGTGGAGGGGAAGAGCAATTCAGCATGAAGTTAGAAGTGTAGGCTACAGGCCAATTATATATGGTCTTATGGGTCAAGTTAAACACTTTAAATTTCATTCTAATTGTAATGTGAATTCACTTGAAAGAATATATCAGGTAAATTATATGGTTTCTCTTATCAATTACTTTTGCATTTAAACTTAATTTCACCTATACATACTGTTCTCATAGAAGGTTTGATACATAAAGAACAAAGACTGAATCTTGGCCTTTGAACTCCTACCTTGATTTTTTAACTTGTAGTAAAAACTACATAACACAAATTTTGCCATCCACAACCTTTTTTAACTAGGTCGATTTTTATAAATATATAGCAGAGACAAGGGTCATAAAAGCCACTGTTTATAACTCAAAGGGCCACAGATTTGAGAAAATAAAATTCTTTTGACTATGAAGAAAGGGAGCACAAAGTTTACACATTAACAATAGTTGGAAAGAATAGACCCAATAATGTAAGAGTTGATTTCAACAAAAAGAAATGATATTGTGTTCAACTAGCTAGAAGATGGAAAATGTTAGGGGAGGAAATAACTAGAGCTTAAAAGTAGTGGGTCTTTGAAAAGTGCTCAGAACTTCAACCCCTCCTCCATGGAAGGATTTCTGAAAAGAAGGGCAATAAGTATCCCCGTGTACACTTTGTGGGGATCCTACAGCTGACAGCATCCTTGATGTCTTCTTAAAAGGAACACACCAAGAACACCCTTCAACAGATGAATGGATAAAGAAAATATGGTCCATATATACAATGGAATATTATGCCTCCATCAGAAAGGATGAATACCAACTTCTGTATCAACATGGATGGGACTGGAGGAGATTATGCTGAGTGAAATAAATCAAGCAGAAAGAGTCAATTATCATATGGTTTCACTTACTTGCGGAGCATAAGGAAGAACACGGAGGACATTTGGAGAAGGAAAGAAAAAGTGAATTGAGGGAAGTTGGAGGAGGAGATGAACCATGACAGACTGTGGACTCTGAGAAACAAACTGAGGGTTTTGGAGGGGAAGGGGTTGGGGGGTTCGGTGAGCCTGGTGGTGGGTATTAAGGAGGGCATGTATTGCACGGAGCATTGGGTGTGGTGCATAAACAATGAATCTTGGAATACTGAAAAAAAAAAAAAAAGAGGAACACAGGACACCATGTACCTGTTCAGAGAGCCTTACCCTTAATCAGTGGGTAATATCAGTGGGCCATCTCTTTCTGTGTGAAAATCACCCCAAAACATAGTGGCTTAAAGCAAGAGCTATGATTTCATTATCAATCATGTTTTTTGTGGGTCAGGAACTCAAGAAGGGCTCAGCTGGGCATGCTAGTGGAAGATCAGCCAACAATCCTGTATTCCAGATACCAAGAAGAGGGAAGAAGAGATGGGTAAAAGAGGTGCACTTTCTAGCTGAGACATTTCCCTTTGATGATTATCTTTTTTGCGGAAAAGCCTTCCTGAAAGTCCCATATATCACTTTGACTTGCAACTCACTGACCAGAATTTACCCATAGAGCCATACTTAGCTCAGGAGCCTGGGAATTATGGCCCTTTTCTAGAGTCTCAAATAAAATCAGCATTATTTTGAGGGTGATGAGCATCTAAAAGATGAAGGGCAAAACAAATTACGGTAGGCAGTTAGAAGTCTGCTGGATTACATAGAGCAGACAAAGAGTTTTAAACCATAAGAAACTCAGTTGCCTGGCAAGACTGGTTAATTGCTGGAATCCAAGTGAGAGGTGATGATGACCAGGATGGAAGCCAGGCAGATAGAGAGAGATGAGCAGATTCAGGTGATCATAAAGAAGTAGAGTCAACCAGGCTTGGTGATGGTCTGGGGAAGAGAATGTGTTAAAGAGGACTTCCAGAATTTGGACTAGAATAATTAGCCATGGCATACAGGGGGAGACAATACTACCATTTACTGAAATAAAAGTCACCAGGAGAGGACCTTGTTTGAAAAAAAAGATAAATTTCATGTTAATTCTGTAAAATTTGAAGTGTTTTTGAGGCATCCAAGAGAAACATGAAGCAGGTAGTTGGGTTTTACTGTCCAAAGCCCAGAATGGTCTGAGTCGGAAGTACATATTTGGGAATCAGTATATAAACAGTGATTGAAGCCACGGTTGTGAATGAAATAACTCAGGATTAGCAAACTAAGTGTGTAGATTTTAAAACTCTGACAAGGAGGCTGAGTCAGCAAAGGAAACTGAAAAGAAACTATTTAGAATATTAGGTGGAAAATAAGGGAAGTAATATGGCTTGTAAGCCAAGAAAGAAAATGTTTCAGGAATGAGGAGAAGGAAGACTAAAATATTTGGCCTGGATCTTGTGATGTGGAGGTCACTGTGACCTTGGCAACAGCTGTTTCGGGGGCTTAGGAGACAGAGCTAGACCCAGATGGAATGAGGAATGATAGTGAGGAGAAGAATGGGAGACCATGGGAGCAGTCTGCTGTTGAGAAGTTTGTCTGGAATAGGAAGGAAAGAACATGGAAGTGGTTTGGGGGCCAGGTGGAGGCCTTTTATTCTAATGACATAAATTCATCAGGAATCAGAATCAGGAAATTGCTATTGTCTTATGCTTTCTTATCATCTTGTCTGTAATTTACTTTAAATTACTTAAGCAGTGTGATATTTTTGATTGTTGATTTTGATTTATATTTTAGGGGTTGTCAGTATTCTGATCAGGAATACACAATCTAGAAGTGTTTAATTAGCACATTAAAGCTTCTGATCAGAAGCCCAGACATCAGAGATGGCTTTATGCTAACAGAATAAATTAGTAAGTGGCTTTTCATCAGTGATTGGGAAGTTCAAGATACATGGATAGGCCAAAAATATTATAAAAGCATCCCTGCTCCTGCATAGACAAAGTATAAAAATCTCAATGGCCTGTACCCTTCAGAACTGCATTGTAAGTGTAATTCTAAAGTGGTTCCATGTCCAGCTACTGATGAAAGATTCTGGACTTCTAGAATAATGCAGTGTTTGTCTCAATTAACCATTTTTGTTGTTTCTTTTTATTTCAGTTTTTTATTATATTCTGTTAGCCAACACATAGTACATCATTAGTTTTTGTTATAGTGCCCAATGATTCATTAGTTACATATAACACCCAGTGCTCATCACAACATGTGTCCTCCTTAATTCAGTGAACCCATTCTGAAAAGTACTATAAGAATACCTAAACTAACAAAGACCTGTGGCTTCATTAGGTGTCAAGTTATAGAAAAGATTGTAGGATTGTTTTATATCTGCTAGTGAATAGGCATCTGCAGATGGGGTAGAATTTAATACACAACTCCACTGTAACTCATCAGGTTATGGAGGATCTTATCTGTTGATTTCGTCTGCCTATAAATATGACAGACTACTAATTACTCCCCCAAAGATCTTCATAATTGTGAATAACCAAATTAGCATGGGTCATTCATTCAAAATCCTTGGAAGCAGTTGATAGAAACCCCAGGTAGTTCTAAGGGGAATTTGAAAATAGTCAGAACTTATGAATAGCTTGAGAAGAAAACAAAACTCCTACAGAAGCCCATGACACCTAAGCAATCCTTGGTGGAGTTGGAGAGACAGGTTGATAACCTGATAATATATTCAGTGTTGGCATATGGGGGCACTCAATACATGTTAGCCAACTCATTAGTTAGGTTCCTGGCAGGAGATAGATGGCCTACTAAAACTGGCTAATTTCAGAGTTTAAAAAAGAAATGCTTTAATCATTATTTAAATGCTATGAAATGGTTTGAAGAATCTAAGAAAGTTGCTGAAGAAGCAGAATGAATCCATTCTAAGTCATGCCTATTGTTATGGTTTGAATGTTTGTGTCTCCCACAAATTCGTATGTTGAATCGCCAGTGCAATTGTATTAAGAAATGAGGTCTTTGGGAAGGTAACTGGGATGAGCTCATGAGAATGTAGAACTCATGAATGGGATTAGTGCCCTTAAAAGAGTGATGAGAGAGCTTTCTTCCCCTCTCTGCTGTGTGCTATGAGGAAAAATTTGGCCACTGCAACCCGGAAAAGGGCCCTCACCAGAACCCAGCCATGCCTGTACATTGATCTCAGCTTCCTAGACTCCAGAACTGTGAGAAATGGATATCTATTGTTTATAAGCCACCCAGTCTATGGTATACTTCTTTATAGCAGCCTGGACCAAGACATCTATCTTGTGACCTTCAGCTCAAGATACGTAGTTCAGGCTGACCAGTTCAATTGACCTAGCTTGGGTCATAGGTCATTGGCTCACCCTTTGACCAGGCAAAATAGGTGTCTTTTATTGTAGTAGAACATATATAACATAAAAATTTACCATTTTAACCATTTTAAGTATATAATTCAGGCTACTAAGTATATTCACAGTGTTGTACAACAACTATCACTATTAATTTCCAGAACTTTTTCATTACCTTAAACAAAAACCTGTATCCATTAAATTCCTTGCTCTTCCCAGCCCTCAGTAAATTCTATTCTACTTTTGGTGTCTATTTTCTTATTCTAGGTACCTCATATAAGGGGAATCATACAATATTGCTCCTTATGTGTCTGGATATTTTATTTAGTATAATGTCTTCAGGGTTCATTCATGTTGTAGCATATGTCAGAATTTCATTCTTTTTTAAGGCTGAATGATATTCTCCAGTGGGTACTGGCTGGTGGTTCTATGAGATAGCATACAAAGGGGACTGGCAGGTAGTTGAGGTCTGGTAAAGGAAAGGTCTAGAAAGGCACGCATAGCAGATTTTCCAATAGTCTTACCTCTCTGAGCCTTCATATTCTTTCTTCCACAATATGCAGGAAGTTCTGGCATTTCATTCTCACTGGCAATTAACCTAGCAGACTCTTAACAACACTGCCAGGTACCTGAGCCAACTCATTCTACCCAAACATTGGGTGGATACCTGCATGCCAATAAACTCTGCCCAGTCAAGCCCTGTATTTCTCTATCCTTGTTCAAACACCTTTAGAATTTGCCCCCATGCACTCCTCAGACTCCTAGATACAGATTGGTAAGGTCCTGTATGTCTCTTGGTATAGAGCACAGAATAAGCCTGTGTTCTCCACAGGCCTTTCTTGGTCTCTTATAGGTTTACAGGCAATGAGAAGTGGTGGGCGTGGACTTCTAAGAGGCGTGGCATCAGGGTGAGGCTCCTGCCCCAGGTGCATGCATTGAAATGCTTTAAGCATGGGGAGACTGCTTGGGAGTAAGAGGGGTTGCCTCCACAGACTGGGAAGGTTATGCGAATTCATTGTTCTAGGGCTTATTCATGTGTGCCTAAATGTCTTTATTCCAAATGCAGAGTCCCACACCGTTCCTACAGTGCCCCTGCCATAGTTCAGGAGACTTGATAGGGTTGAGTGTCTATATCTTGCTGCAAATCAGTCACTGTTACTACCAGGCGCTATACCTGATACTCAGCTGTATCTATTCTGTGTCCACAGGAGACAGAACTCCCTCGAAGCCGTCCTTGATGGTTTTTCACCTCCTTTTCTGTTCTGAGTAGAATACTCACCATCTTCAATTTCTCCTTTTCCCTTTTCATCCTTACTAGGGCACTAAGTATAGCCTACTTCTTTACAATCACCATTTTTGCCATAAGCAATTAAGTCCTATTACTACTCAATGCCCCAGTGCCTTGTCCTGCTCCTGTACTCTATCCTACAATTCACTGGTGATTATTGGAGTAAGTGGATGCCCTGCTGTGTTCCAGATGCCCAGCAGTGATCCCAACTCACACAAGGAGGTCATTTGTGTTCTCCTAAAATATGAGCAACTGAATTGGAGGATGTCATTTGGAGATACTTAGAGAGTACCTCTAGAACAAAGTGCTCACAAGATTGTTGACATAGCTGGCTTTGAGAAAGAAGCCTAGCAGTGGGGGCAAGATGACCCCCACTTTTCAATATAGTCCTTTTATCCATGTATAACTTAATAATATAGTCTTTTCGTTTATAAGATGTGTTTGTTGGATTAAATTATCTTTAAGGTATCCTTAAGCCTAAAATACTTGAGTCAGGACAGCCGGGTGGCTTATTTGGTTGAGCATCTGCCTTTGGTTTGGATCATGATCCCAGAGTGCTGGGATGGAGTCCCACATTGCATGGAGGAGGAGGGCTGGCGGAGCGGAGGGGTCCTTGCTCAGCCGGGAGCCTGCTTCTCCCTCTTCCTGCCCCTTCCCCTGCTTGTGTGTGCATTCTGTCTCTCTGACAAATAAATAAAATCTTTAAATAAATAAATAAATAAATAAATAAAATAATTGACTCTCTAACTTTTTGAATGTAGAATAAATAAAACAGAATTAAATGTGGATTCACTTTATTACAAAAAGCTTAATGAAGATTTAAAGTCCAGGTTTTAAAATCCAGATTTTTAAAGAGCTAATTGAAGATGATCGTTTACTTTTCAAAAGCCTTTCCCATGGGAGTTCTTTTCAGTGATTCTTTGTCTTGGGAACACCTAAAATCACCTGAGAGGTTTAAAAAAAGAAAATCTTGTGGTGCCTAGGTGGCTCAGTCATTTGGGTGTCTGCGTTTGGCTCAGGTCATGATCCCAGGGTCCTGGGACTGAATCCCATGTTGGGCTCCCTACTCAGTAGAGAGCCAACTTCTCTCTCCCTCTGCCTGCTGCTCTGCCTACTTGTGTGCTCTCTCTGTGTTAAGTAAATAAATAAAGTCTTTTAAAAAAAGTAGACAAAATAAAATTTCTGTAACCAGGCCATACTCTAGACCAATCAAATCAGAACCTCTGAAGGTAGAATCCAAGTAGTAATTTTTTTTGATGTTTTAATTTAAATTCCAGTTACCATACAGTGTGTTTTTAGTTTCAGATGTACAATTTAGTGATTCAGCACTTACATAGAACACCCAGTGCTCATCACAAATAGTGCACTCCTTAATCCCCATCACCTATTAAACTCATCTCTGTCCACCCCTACCCTCACCTTCTCTCTGGTCATTATCAGTCTGTTCTCTATAGTTAAGTGTTTCTTGGCTCACCTCTCTTTTCTTCCCTCCATGATCACTTGTTTTGATTCTTAAATTCCATGTATGAGTTAAATCACACAGTATTTGTCTTTCTCTGACTTATTTTACTTAATATTCTCTACCTCTAACCATTTGTGGCAAGTGGCAAGATTTCATCCTTTTTGATGGCTGAGTAATATTCTGTTGTATATATATTCCATATCTTTATCCATTCATCAGTCAATGGGCATTTGGGGTCTTTCTGTATTTGGCTATTGCTGGTAATGCTGCTATAAACATTGGGGTGCATGTATCCCTTTGAAGTAGAATTTTCGTATTCTTAAGATAAGTACCTAGTAGTGCAATTGCTGGATTTTAAGGTAGCTCTATTTAACTTTATACTGTTTTCCAGAGTGGCTGCATCAGTTTGCATTCCTATCAACAGTGCATGAGGGTTCTACTTTTTCCACATCCTCACCAAAATCTGTTGTTTCTTGACTTACTAATTTTAGTCATTCTGACAGTTGTGAGGTGATATCTCATTGTAGTTTTCATTTGTATTTCCCTGATTATGAGTGATGTTGAGTATCCTTTCATGGGTCTGTTTGCCACCTGTTTTGATTTTTTTTTAAATTTGTCTATTCATGTCTTCTGCCCATTTAAAAAACTCAATTATTCATTTAATTGGTGTTAACATTTATAAATTCTTTTATATTTTGGATATTAACCCTTTATCAGATATGTCATTTGCAGTTTTCTTATTGGGGGGAAACTGAGAGCTTTTCCTCTGTGGTCAGGAACAAGACAAGGATGTCCACTCCCACCATAGTTATTTAACATAGTATCAGAAGTCCTAGCCACAGCAATCAGACAACAAAAAGAAATAAAAGGCACCCAGATTGGCAAGGAAGAAGTAAAACTCACTATTTGCAGATAACACGATACTCTATACAGAAAGCCTCAAAGACTCCACCAAAAAATTGCAGAACTGATACACAAATTCGGGAAAGTTGAAGTATAGAAAACCAATGCACAGAAATCTGTTGCATTTCTATATACCAATAATGAAGCATCAGAAAGAAATGGAATCGATCCCATTTACAATTGCACCAAAATCCACAAGATACCTAGGAATAAACCTAACCAAAGAGATGAAAGACCTGTACTCTGAAAACTATAAAACACTGATGAAAGAAATTGAAGAGGACACAAAGAAGTGTAAAGACATTCATTCTGTGCACATGGATCAGAAGAACAAATATTGTTAAAATATCTATTCTTCTCAAAGTGGGGTGCCTGGGTGACTCAGTTGGTTAAGTGCTCAATTCTTGATTTTGGCTCAGGTCGTGACCTCAGGGGTGTGAGATCAAGGTCCGCATTGGGCTCCACACTCAATGGGGAGTTTGCTTGAGATTCTGTCTCTCCCTTTCCCTTTGCTCCTCTCCTCATGCTCTGTCTCTCTGTCTCTCAAATAAGTAAATATTAAAAACAATGTCTATACTACCCAAAGCAATCTATACATTTAATATGATTTCTATCAAAATACCATTTTTCACAGAGCTGGAAAAAGCAATCCTAAAATTTGTATGGAACTGCAAAAGACCCAAATAGCCAAAGCAACCTTGAAAAAAGAAAAGAAGAGCTGGAGGCATCATAATTCCAGACTTCAAGTTATATTACAAAGATGTAGTGATCAAAACAGTATGATACTGGCACAAAAATAGACACATAGATCAAAAGAACAGGGGCGCCTGGGCAGTTCAGTGGGTTAAAGCCTCTGCCTTTGGCTTGGGTCATGATCCCGAGGTTCTAGTATCGAGTCCCACAATGGGCTGTCTGCTCAGCAGAGAGCCTGCTTCCTCCTCTCCCTCTCTGCCTGCCTCTTTGCCTACTTGTGATCTCTGTCTGTCAAATAAATAAATAAATAAAATCTTAAAAAAAAAGAACAGAATAGAAAATCCAGAAATGAACCCACAACTATATGGTCAATTATCTTCAACAAAGCAGGAAAGAATATCGAATGGAAAAAAGACAGTCTCTTCAACAAATGGTGTTGGGAAAGCTGGACAACAGCATCATGCAAAAGCATGAAACTGGATCACTTTCTTATACCATACACAAAAATAAATACAAAATGGATGAAAGAACCAATGTTAGACATGAAACCATTAAAATCCCAGGGAATGTTGACTGTTTCCTTTGCTGTGCAAAAGCTTTTGATCTTGAAGAAGTACCAGTAGTTCATTTTAGCCCTTGCTTCTCTTGCCTTTGATAATGTTTCCAGGAAGAAGTTGCTGAGGCTGAGGTTGAAGAGGTTGCTGCCCATATTCTCCTCAAGGTTTATGATGGATTCCTGTTTAACATCGAGGTCTTTCATCCATTTTGGGTCTATTTTTATATGTGGTGTAAGGAAATGGTCCAGTCACTACTGGGTATTTACCCCAAAGATACAAATGTGGTGATCCAAAGGGGTACGTGCACTGAATGTTTACAGCAGCAATGTCCACAATAGCCAAACTATGGAAAGAACCTAGATGTCCATGAACAGATGAATGGATAAAGAAGATGTGGTATATATGTACAATGGAATACTATGCAGCCATGAAAAGTGAAATCTTGCCATTTGCAATGATATGGATGGTACTAGAGGATATTATACTAAGTGAAATAAGTCAATAAGAGAAAGACAATTATCATTTGATCCCTCTGACATGAGGAATTTGAGATGCAGGGTGGGGTATCATGGGGGGTAGGGAGGGAAAAAATGAAACAAGATGGGACTGAGGAGAGAGAAAAACCATAAGAGACTCTTAATCTCAGGAAACTAACTGAGGGTTGCCAGGAAGTGGGAGGGGAGGGTTAGAGTCGCTGGGTTATGAACATTGGGGAGGGTATGTACTATGGTGAGTTCTGTGAGTTGTGTAAGACCAATGATTCACAGACCTGTACCCTTGAAACAAATAATACATTATATGTTAATAAAAATAAAATAAAATAAATAAACAGTAAGGTTAAAAAAAAACAACTCAGGGAATACTTTTTAAGCTTCCTGATGATTGCAGTGTGCAACCTAAGTTAAGAAACACAAATGGTGAACTTAATCAGTTGAATCCACTGAATTAAATGCCCTTATGATATAATTTCTTTAATCAAGTAAACTAGGGCCTACTAGAAATTAAAAAAAAAAAAAAGGAGTTTATAAGTGTTTGCAATCCTGGAAGCAAAGCTGTATTGTTATGATACATAGATGCTATATCTATGAGAACAGATGCATGTCTCTTGAAAGACACCTGACAGAAGGACTGAAGGTACATCATGATGGAGACAGTAGTCCAGCTGACTCTTTCTTTCTTTTTTTTTTTTTTAAGATTTATTTATTTATTTATTTATTTACCTAGGGGTAGGAGGATCAGAAGTGGGGGTGGGGAGGAGCAGAGGGAAAGGTAGATAAGCTCAGACTCCCAGCTGAGCCTAGAGTCCAACATGAGACTCGATCTCACAACTATGACATCATGAGCCGAGTTAAATCCAAGAGTTGATGCTCAACAAATGGACTGAACCACTCAGGTTCCCCTGAGCTGACTGTTTCTTGAGAACATTTGCCAACTCTCTGAGGAGGAGGCATTGTTGATTAAAGTTAAACTCACACTTGCATTGTATGTTTGAAATTGGTTGTCATGTTTAATTTAACTGTTAAGTAAATTGAGTTAGAAATTTATACACAGTGGTTGATTAATTTATTTTTAAGTATACCTCCTTCTGCTGCAAAGCTTAGCTAAAACCACAAAGAGTGCTTTGGTTATATGAAAAAGAGCCCCCAGATTTTCTCACCGCACTGGTTTCCAAGAAGTCATGACTACTTCTAGTAAATTTATCCTTATCTATGTTATAAGGAGAGTAGGGAAAGAGGTCTGGGGACCATAGTCTTGCATAGGGGTGATTCCATGTGAGTAATCCTTACAAATTCAAGATGCCTTGGGTTGTCAGTTAGGGGATGCATAAAATCATTGATGAAATTAGTGCTCATATATAGAGAGAGCTCCTGCCCAGGAGCAGGAATCAGAGTTTGGGAGGTAGAACAAGGGATTGTGGTTTTATTATTGTTTTTACGAACCTTATTGCTTTTGCTTTTGTAAACCATAAATGTGTTAATTTGATAGAAGTTAAATTAATAATAAAAATATCTGGAAGGATATATATTTAATTTATTAATAGTGATCCTTCCTAGGGAGAATTAGATGGAATTGGGAAAAGGATGACTGTTACTCAAGTTTTTGCTCAAATTTGCTTGTGAATTACCCATTTTTTAACTAGAATATATTCATGAATTACTTATATACTTAAATGAAATAAGATAAAAGTGAAAGAAATAACAAAAGAATATATCCTCGGGAAAGAGATTTCATTTGAATGAAATGAAAGGCCAGCAGACTTTGAAATGAGAATGGTACGGTATGCTAAAATTGCCTATCTAATAAAAACAGACTCACACCTAGACAGAATAGAGTTTAATTTGGGGGATGCAAATATAAAGAAAAAATCCTAAAAGGTGCCAGAGGAATAAAATAAATCCCTATTTTAGAAAAAGTATAGACTGATACTGTATTTCTCACCAGCCATACTTGTTCTAATGAAATAATACAACAATATCTTCAGATATCTAAGGAAAAATTTGAACCTAGAATTCTTTATTTAGCTGTACTATTATTTAAACATGAGGGCAAATAAAGATATTTGAAACATTTAATTACTGGAGAACTCTTTAACTATAAATTTCTTCTAAGGATATTAAGGAAAAATGCATTTCAACAAAATGAAAAAATAAATCCCCAAGGAAAGCAAAGGACACAAAAGAAATAACAAGTGAAGAAACAAAAAAAGAACTGAATGTTAGAAGAACAAGCTTAAAAAAGAATCTGAATTTAAAATACCAATGACAGCAATGCACCAGAGGTATAAAAGCCATAAGCTATCCTGCGTCTAAATACATTGCTTTGAAAAATATGAAACAGCATCTGTGAGAAGCATATAAATAGAAGCTGATAAATCCATGATCTTATTGGGATATATTAAGACACTTCTCAAAAGTATTTTTGACAAAATTAATTACATACAGAATTTGAAAGATCTAATGAATAATTCTGATTCTATATCTATATTTATATTTATATATCATTGCATCCAGTAAAAACAATAAAGGTTTTTTTCTCCAAATACATATGGAAAATTCACACACAAAAAGCACACATGACACATTAAGACATGAAAATAATCTATTGATTACAAAAGTAGAAATTATGCCAGGCACATTCATTACAATGAAATTAAAATCTATGCCAAATAGATAGAAAAGAAAACTTTGAAATTTAAAACCAATTTCAAATAGACTTTGAGTTATAAAGAAACTATAAATAGTAAACTTCTTAAAAGGGATAAATGAAAGCACAATACAGTAAAGCCTGTAAAATTAAAATGAAGCTGCGGTCAGAGGAAAATGTATAAACAAAATATTATAAGTTATAATATGATGAGCCAAATATTCTAAAGTCATAATAACTGAAAATAAACTAAGTGATCTTCCAACCTGAAAAACTTAGAAAATAATAACAAAATAGGCTTTAAAAAGTAGAAGAAAGGCATTATTTATTTATTTTTTAAAAAGATTTTATTTATTTATTTCACAGAGATCACAAGCAGGCAGAGAGGCAGGCAGAGAGGGGGAAACAGGCTCCCCACCAAGCAGAGAGCCTGATGCAGGGCTTGATCCCAGGGCCCTGAGATCATGACATGAGTGGAAGGCAGAGGCTTTAACCCACTGAGCCAACCAGGCACCCCAAAGAAAGGCATTTTAAAAGGTAGAAATACTAATTAATGAATCAATCCATTAAAATGTTTATTTGAAAACATTGATAACATTACAACAAACTTGGAAAATCTTATTAAGGATAAAAAGACAACTGAAATGCCATTTAGCCCATAAAACAAATAGAAAAGAGTAAATGTCAGAATACATGTAAAGCTTTATAATATTATATTTGTAAGTTATATGAGATGGAACATTTTCTAGGAAAATGTGATTTATATTTTAAAAAGGTTCCCAAAATAAAGTAGAAAACTAAATAAGCCTATAATACAGTATAATTGAAATGGGAATCAAAGAACTAATATTAAAAATAGAGAAAGTAGACAAACCATAAGTGACTCTTAATCTCACAAAACAAACTGAGGGTTGCTGGGGGGAGGGGGTTTGGGAGAAGGGGGTGGGATTATGGACATTGGGGAGGGTATGTGCTTTGGTGAGTGCTGTGAAGTGTGTAAACCTGGTGATTCACAGACCTGTACCCCTGGGGATAAAAACATACGTTTATTAAAAAAAAAAATAGAGAAAGTACTAAATGGATATATGGGTGATTTCTACCAAAACTTCAGGAAACACATAATCTCCATGACCTGTAAATTATTCCAGCACACCAAAAAATTATAAAGCTATGTAACTCATTTAACTAAATTTCAAAAACTTGGCAAGAGAAACAATAGATTAGAAAAGGAAAGCATAGAACATTTTTACTTAAAATATGGGGCAAAATTTTTAAATGAAATGCCAGCAAATAGAATACAACTCTATATTAAAAGAAAAAAGCACATGGCTAAGCAGGGTTTTCCCAGAAATGCAAAGATGATTCAGCATGTGAAAATTTTACCCGTGTAATTTAGTACATTATAAAACAGATTAAAGGAGAAAATCTTTTCAATCATCTCAAATAGATGCAGAGAAACCATCTGATAAAATTCAGTGACCCATAAATCATATACAACTTTCAATCAGCTAGAAATAGGGTAAGTTAAAAAAAAATTTTTTTTTGAAGAGCATCTAACAGAAATCTAGAACAAACATCACACCTAATGGTGAAACAGAAGTACTTCTTTTTAAAAAATTTTTATTTATTTTTTAAATTTCTTTTCGGTGTTCCAGAATTCATTCTTTATGCACCACACCCAGTGCTCCATGCAATAAGTGTCCTCCATAATACCCACTACCAGGATCACCCAACCTCCCACTCCCTGCCCCTCCAAAACCCTCAGATTGTTTTTCAGAGCCCATAGTCTCTCATGGTTCATCTCCCCCTCCAATTTCCCCCAATTCCCTTCTCCTTTCCATCTCCCTGTGTCCTCCGACTCCTGATGCTCCACAAATAAGCGAAATCATATGGTAACTGACTCTCTCTGCTTGACTTATGTCACTCAGCATCATCCCTTCCATTCTCGTCCATGCTGATACAAAAGTTGGGTATTCATCCTTTCTGAGGCATAATACTCCATAGTGTATATGGATAACATCTTCCTTATCCATTCGTCCATTGAAGGGCATCTTGGTTCTTTCCACAGTTTGGTGACTGTGGCCATTGCTGCTATGAACATTGGGGTACAGATGGCCCTTCTTTTCACTACGTCTGTATCTTTGGGGTAAATACTTAGTAGTGCAATTGCAAAGAAACAGAAGTACTTCTAATTAAGTTAGAAAAAAGACAAGGCTGCCTATTAACACTGAGATTCTGAATTTTGTGCTGTTGGCTATCTTTTTAAAAAGATTTTATTTATTTATTTGAGAGAGAAAGAGCTGGGAGGGGGTAAATTGTGGTGGAGAGGGAGAAGAAGACTCCCTGTCGGACAGGGAGCCCGGGTGCAGGGCACGATCCCAGAACCCTGAGATCACAATCGGGACCCAAGGCAGACATTTAACTGACAGCAACCCAAGTGCCCCTGTGCTGGTGATTTTAGCCAAACATGAAGACAAGAAAAAATAGGAGTATAAGCATCGGAAAGGGGTCATCATCATTTATAGCAAAAATACATTTTTATACTAAAACCCAAAGAGGAATAGCTGATAAAACTAATAAAAGAGTTCAGCAGTGGCTAAAATGTGGGAACCAAATATTGAAATTAATTAGTTTAAGAAACTTGACTAACCAATATCAAAATAAATGCAAACTTATTTTTAGTTTTTGTCTGGGTTCCATTGCAATAGGGGGCAATTACTTCCACATTTCAAAGTTGTTACTGCCCCACCCATTAAGGACTAATCCCTGAATCTACCCAACTCAAAGGTATAAAAGTACTAAAATTTTGGAGCTGAAAATAAAAGACATTGTTTCTTTGGTGTAAAATAGACTACGTAGGACCACAGAAAGACTGACACAGGTTTCCAGAGGTTGAGGGCCCAACAGGGCAGGTGTTTAACACCTGTCTGAGGATTCTAAAGACACAGCAAAACAACACATATTTCTAATATTCATATATGTGTTTGTAAATCTGTAAGGATATATCTTATATCTATATCAATAGTTACTTTGGCATGGGAACTAGGATTGGGATAAGGAAGACACAAGCTTTATTTGAGTTGTTTGAAAGAAACATTACATTGCTGCATCAGTGGGTAAATTATATGCTCCAAACTTGCTTTTTGAAGAGACTATAACTGCTGGGTTCACATATTCATTAATAAATGTCACTTTTTAAATATTTTGTTTATTTATTTAACAGAGAGAAAGATCATAAGTAGGCAGAGAGGCAGGCAGAAAGAGAGAGAGGGAAGCAGGCGCACTGTTGAGCAGAGAGCCCAAAGAGGGGCTTGATCTCAGGACCCTGGGATCATGACCTGAGCCGAAGGTAGAGGCTTAACCCACTGAGCCACCCAGGCATCCAAGAAATGTCACTTTTGATAAAGAACACAAAGTGCTTTCCAAGGTCTGAAGACATAACTTCCTTTAAAAGACTTCATTTTTTATCTTAGACCTTTTCCCATGAACTTTATCTTAAGTCTTACATATTTATATTATACCTGTATGCATATTATAAAATTTCAAATAATACAGAATAATTTAATTAAAGTTAATGTTCCTCATTCACGTCTCCTTTCTCTAGTCATCCACCTTACCTCAAACTAACCATCATTATCAGTCAAATGTGTATCTATTGAAATAAATTCCATGCACTTATATGTATATTTATGTGCCTATAACACATTTACACATTATTCTGCAGGTTATTTCTTCATTTAACAATCATCAACATTGTTCCCTGTAGATACTCTGCATTCTTTTAAATTCTGTGTGATATTTTACTGTAGATGCTTTACAACTTCTTCATCCCCCTGTCAATATCCAAAATTTAGATTTTTCCTAAATTTTTACTGCAGTGAACATTCTTGTACATTCATCTTGGAGTACAAGTTAAAATATACAGATGGGAGTGGGATAAAATGGTTTCTTAAAGGAGAATCAAGATACTGTTACTGTAGGAAGGAAGGATGGATGGATGGGTGGATGGAGGGATGGATGGGTGGATCGTGGGTGATTGAAAGCATACCCCCAAGATTTGAAATCTTACATATTTATTTTATTTTATTTTTTTAAATATTCCATTTATTTATTTGAGAGAGAGCGAGAGCAGAGTGAGAGAGTAAGTATGAGCTGGGGGAAAGGGCATAGGGAGAGGGAGAAGCAGACTCCACGCTGAGCCGGAAGCCCAACACAGGGCTCAATCCAGACCCTGGGATCATGACCTGAGCAGAAGGCAGACACTTCACCAACTGAGCTACCCAGCTACCCCATGATCTTACCTATTTAAGTAAAATGTTTGCTTCTGTAATTTGGTTGAACTGTGTGAGAATGCTGAACGGTATGCGTGGGTGTTAGCACTAAGTTGAAAATAACCAGTCTATAATCTGTGAATGTGTAAACTTTGGTCTTTCAGAGATAAATCGAGACTGAGCTTAAGTCCACATAAGCACCTTTATCAATGAGAGAAGTAAAATGAAATTATGTATCATATTGATATCATTCTATATGAAAGGGAGGATTGGTAAGTCTTTAGCTCATATTAGTGATTAGAGAATACTGATTAGGGTAGGTAAGGCTCCACTGTGGAATATCTATACCAATTTTGTAGTGTGAACTCTACATAACTTGATATTATTGACTGATTGTGTTAACTCTACCCTTGACTCTGTCAGTTCAGTCTTAGCTACTAAATTCTTTGGATTTAGGGGTTCCAGGCCAGGTTTGGGAATTCTCGTTCCCAAACTTCTTACTTTCACTTATTCTTTCCACTGGATCCTAATGGCTTTGCTTGAGTGATAACCTGTTAATGTGGTCTGTTAAGCCCTTCCATCTCTGGATGGAGTGATGATCCAGGGGATCATCCAACCCTAAGGATGATCCTAAGATGATCCATTGCTTAGCTCATGGGGAGTGGGTTGCTGCTGTCGGAGGAACACAAATCATTAGTGGTTTTGGCAGGATTTTGTTGGAAGCACAATGCTAATGAGGAAAGGTCAGTTTTATTTAACTGATGAAAACAATGAGTAGCAGATTAAGTTCATTTTCCTGTAAACAATGCCATTTCTTTCCAGTAAATAGTGTCAAGATGCCTTGATGAATAACATACTTGGAGATAAAGAAGAACATCTCTCAGTGATGGAAAATTAGGTATCTTCATGAACTCAAATATGCCTTTGGTTTTCTTGCTATGATCTGTTCCCTAAAGCATTTATCAACAGGTCATTTGGTTGTATTCATGGAAAAACTGAAGTATGTTCCACTGAAGACACAGTCTATAAAGAGGGCCCAGCTTAAAGACGATTCTTTTCATCTGAAGTGTTAAGACATCAAAACAAAGCAGTGTGTTCCGTGCTACTCCTGTATTGCCCACCCGTTTGTTGAAACTCAAAGATGAGCTGGAATGCAGTAAGAAAAGAGCCAGTCTCATAAAAATTGAATGCAGCATACCAACCCATCAGCATCCTTCATGGCAAGATGGAAGACCTAGCTTTGGCCTGATTGCATGCATTTTTGTTTGTTTGTTTTGAAGCACACGTTAACAGTCCATGCAGAGAGAATCTTTAAACAAGAAGCTACATGGTGTTTGCTATCTAGACAGTTAGGTTCTCCATAGTACCTGAGTGGCTTTGTGGTAGTAAATGCTTAGGGTATATGCTTTTTTTAAGGGTACATGCTTAAGGGAGAATACTAACTCTTGCAAGGTGTTCAGAAACTAGTTAGTAAATTTTTTGTCATAATATCTCTAGCAATAATTAAAAGAACAGCTAATATTCATTGAATGCTTATTGTATTCAGTACTTTTTTCAATACATTGTTTTAATACTTTTCAGGAATAATAATACTCAGTCCTCACAATAACCCTGTGAGAGGAACAAGAGGCACAGAAGAGTTAATAACAAGTGTTTAAAGTCACAAGGCTAGTGTTAAAGTTGGGATTTGAACCCAGATGGTATTTAAGTCTTGGATCACACTCTCACCATTATACATAATACCATTAAATTATCTCCTAGAAGCTTGAAGTAATGATCGCCAATCTTTTTATATTTGGGGTGGCTGATTATTTTTAAAACTCATCCTGACTTCCCCTAAAGGACTGTGTATGGCGTAAATAAATTAAAGGAAAAATAACTTGAACCAATTAACTGTGGGGTTTTTCCATTTATTTTTAGTATTTTGCAATATCCCTCAAGATATTTGGAGACACCCCACTGAGTAGTGAAGATAGCAGTGAATTGGTCAGGGACTTTAAGTGAATGAATTTCTCAAGCACTTACAATAGCTAGGTTTTCCACTTGAAACATTTTGAAACATCCTGACGCCTGAAAAAAGGAAGAGCAAGAGAGAGCCAGCAAGCTGACGGAGGTGAGGGGAATCTAGTTGCTTACCCATGTCTCTGCTTTGCTGCCTCAGATGTTAAGGGAAAAATCTTTGGAAACCATTACTTAAAAATGGAGCTTTTTGGACACTGATTCAGAACTGGTTTTGATCTTTTGGCCTGTTTTTGTTGAAACGATATATTGTTTTACAAGCAGTGCTGCGCTCCAGTCCCACATTCCTGCTGATATAACTACTATTATTTCATGGTTTCAGCATCTTCTCTGGTAACCCTATGCATAATTAAAAAAAAAATATCTAGAACTATGTGTGTACAAGTGCATGCACATGTGTGTGTTTTGGTATGGGGGTAGGGGGGAATCCCTCAGGGGAGTGCGGCACTCCCCTGAGTCCATTCAGATTTTTCTGAGTATGGACAGCAAAGCAGATGTGCCTAAGGTACTGTGTTTACAAAGTTTACAAAGCAACCAGTTTGTATAGTAGAAACAAACTGATTCCATAGAATGAGTGGCTAGAGTTGAATGTGTACCTCATGTGGTAAATGCCAGGCCCCTATTTTGCATTTTCCAGAAGGATCAAATATCTTTACATTTCTTAATTAACAATTTCGCTTTGCAATTTTTCCATACTACTTATAAATACATAGTTTACTAAGGCCTTTTTCTATGGCTGCATGGATAAATATTAGATAGACATTTAGATTGTTTCCAAACTTCATTATCACAAACTACTTACATTGTGCAGTTATATATAAGCCACTTTGAATGTGTGAGTTTGGGTTTTAGTATAAATTAGTATGTTTTAGTATGAATATATAAAATGAATTTACAAGGGTGAAGGATATGTAGATATCCAGCTTTGTAATATGTTGACAAATGGCCCCCCACAGAGGTTGAACCAATTTACACACCCACCAGAAATATCTGTTTCTTCATATCTACTAATAGACTGTGTTAAAACTTTTTGATATTTGACAATTTGCTACATAAAGCATGATTTCTTAGTCTATTTTTAATTTGCAATTTTTATATTATGAGTGGAGTTACTTTTCATGTTTGAAAATAAATGTATTTTCTTTGAACTGTCTCTATGCCCATTTTTCTACTGGGATGTTAATCTTTTTTCTTCTTACTGATTCATAGAGGTTCTTTATATATTGGAGACATTCATCCTTAATTTACAATATAAATTGCCAGGACTTTTTTCCAATTGGTATTTTTTTTTTAAACTCTGCTTGTGAAAGTTTTTGCTTTGTAATTAAAAAAAAAATTTAGGGAGCCAACTCTATCAACTTTTTCTTTATAGCTTCTGGATCATGTCATAGCTAGAAAAACCTTCCCCAATCAAAGACTGTAAGAGAATTTTCTCTCTTGTAGAGCTTTTATAATTTCAATTATTATATTTAAATATTTGATCTTTCTGGAATCTATTTTAAATAACATATGTCGTATGAACCTACTATCTAGTTTTTGTTTCCAGATGGATACTTCTTTGTTCCCTTACCATTTAATAATTATTTTCCCTATAAATTTAAGATACTCTTTCAATATATTTGTGTTTATTTCTTTGCTTTTTATTATGGTACAATAATCCGTCTCTCTATTCAAGTGCCAGTAGCATACTGTTTTAATTCTTGAGCCTATAATAATATGTTATAAAATTTATTATAATGATGTTTTTGCCTCTCTAGTACATCTTCATACTGCTCTTTTTCAAAGTTTTTCTATTCTTGTTCGTTTATTTCACCCTATGAACTTTAACATCAACTGGCTTAGTCCCAGAAAAAAAAAAGTGCTGCTATTTTTATTGAGATTATGTGGTATTTATAGATTAATTTAGCAGGAACTGGAATTTTTATAATGTTGAATCTTTTTACCCTAGAACATGGTATGACTTGCCTTTTGATCAAGTATTCTTTCTGTCTTTTAGGAGTATTTAAAATATTTACTCAAATAAGAAATTTGTGTATTTCAGTGTACCTGGGTGACTCAGTTGGTTAAATGTCTGACTCTTGATTTCCACTCAGGTTGTGATCTCAGGGTCTTGAAATCAAGCCCCATGTAGGGCCCTGGTCCATGCTGGATGTGAAGCCTGCTTAAAATTCTCTCTCTCCCTCTCTCTCTGCCCCTCCACTCAATGGTCTCTGACTCTCTCTAAAAAATAAAATGTAGGGGCAGCTGGGTGGCTCAGTGGGTTAAGCCTCTGCCTTTGGCTCAGGTCATGATCTCAGGGTCCTGGGATCAAGCCCTGCATCGGGCTCTCTGCTCAGTGGGGAGCCTGCTTCCTCTTCTCTCTCTCTTTCTGCCTGCCTCTCTGCCTGCTTGATCTCTGTCAAATGAATAATTTGATTCACTTAATTCATTTGATCTCTGTCAAATGAATAAATAAAATTAAAAAAAAATGTATACATTTGACGTTTTTTCTAGCATTTTTTCCTTTTACTATTGTAAGTTGAATTGTATCTTCCCTATTTCTGTTTGTGCATGTATAATCTATGGATTATATATTAATCTCACTCAGCCAACAGCAAAACGTGATAATTTTACTTTTTTGATCCCAATTTTTTATCTTTCTTTCATAGAAATTTCTTTGGCTAATACCAAGAAGCAATAGTTGATTAGATATTAGTGGCAATAGTGGAAATTATGGTATTTTTTTCAGATTTTAAGGGCAACGTTTCTAGTGCCTTATTATTAAAAATTACACTAGCTTATGTGTTGAGAGCTATCAGGTTGAGAATATTTTCATCTTTCTTATTTAATTAACAGTTTTCTTTGATTATTTATTAAGATCAAGGACAAACATTGAAGTTTATCAAATACCTTTTGAAAATCTATAGGGGAAATTATAGATTGTTTTTCCTTAGATCTATTAATATGATGAATTACAATAATGTTTTTCATTATTGAACCATCTTTACATTACTGAAATAAATTGCTAGATAATGGCATGATTCTTTTAATGAGCTGTTAAAGTCTGTTAATATTTCTTTGGTATTTGTATCAATAATCATAAGTAAGATTGATTTATATTGTACAATTAGTGTTGAGTTTTGTTATCAATATTACGCTTGATGCATAAAAAAGGTGAGAGCTTTATTTTTTCTGTGTTTTGGAACAGTTTAGCTGTGGGATTATTATTATTATCATTATTATTATTATTATTATTAGGAAGGTAGAATCTCCTCACACAATGATATAGGCCTGGTGATTTTGAGGGAAAAATAGCTCTTTATAATAGCTTCCATCAATTTTTCTATGGCAATTGATTCATTTAGATTGTTTATCCCTGAGGAAATGTCCATTTCATCAAGATTTCCTGACATATTTGTAAAGTTGAGAAGATCATTCTATACCATGCTTTTTGGTTTCTTCTGTATTTGTATTTTTTCTGTATTTGTTATTTCTCCCTTATTGTATCATTTTTTAGATTATTTTATTTTTATTCCCTCCAGTACAGATATCTTTTTAAAACGTTTTTTGTTTTGTCTTCTGATTTAATTCAAGTATAATTAACACATGTTACATTAGCTTCAGATGTACAATATAGTGATTCAACAATTCTACACGTTTCTCAGTGTCCATCAAGATAGGTGTACTCTCCTTTATTTTATCTTGTTCATGCATTTATGTTCTTTCCTCTCACTTTTCTTGATTAGCTTATTTAAAATTTCATTTATTTTATTGGCTTTCTCAAAGATTCAGTCTTTGAGGGGCACCTGGGTGGCTCAGTGGGTTAGGGCCTCTGCCTTCTGCTCAGGTCATGATCTCAGGATCCTGGGATCAAGCCCCACATTGGTCTCTCTGATCGGTAGGGAGCCTGCTTCCCCCTCTCTCTCTCTGCCTGCCTCTCTGACTACTTGTGATCTCTGTCTGTCAAGTAAATGAATAAAATCTAAAAAAAAAAAAAAAAGAGATTCAGCCTTTTAATGTATGTATTAGTTTTCAAACTAATTTACACTTTAACTTTAATATTTTCCTGCTTTTATTAAGTAACTTCTTGAATTGGATACCTTATCTTTAAAACTCTTTCTTGTTAATGTAAGTACTGTAAGAAGGTAAGGATTAGGGGCGCCTGGGTGGCTCAGTGGGTTAAAGCCTCTGCCTTTGGCTCAGGTCATGATCTCAGGGTCCTGGGATCGAGCCCTGCATCGGGCTCTCTGCTTGGCAGGGAGCCTGCTTCTTTCTCTCTCTCTCTCTCTCTCTCTCTCTCTCTCTCTGCCTGCCTCTCTGCCTGCTTGTGATCTCTCTCTCTGTGTCAAATAAATTAAAAAAAAATCTTAAAAAAAAAAAGAAGGTAAGGATTATATATTTAATGTAAGGACTATACATTTTCCTGTGAGTACTATTTTAGATGTTCTCATACGTATTTTCTTTATTATTATTATTTTAAATAGTCTTCATAATTTATTTGGATCTTTCCACCTCCTTGAATATTTTTTGATATAATGTTCAATGATTCATTAGTTGAACATATCACCTAGAGCTCACGATATCATGCACCTTGAATATTTTTTAAGATTTTACTTATAAGTAAACTCTACACCCAACATGGGGCTTGAACTCACAACCCCAAGATCATGAGTTGCATACTCTACTGACTAAGATAGCCAGGCACCCCATCTCTTTGAATATTTTTACAGTTTATCATCCACGTGCATCCTAGAGACTAATTTAGTCTTGCTCATTAAAAAAAAAATGATTCTTTCACATTCTTTTAATTTATAGATGAGCCTGTTATCCTTTTCTTCTTACAGTTTATCTGTTGAAAGACCTGAAGCACATGACTTATAGAGGTCCCTACTGTCTAGGTTTTGCCAATTGCACATTTGTAGTCCAGTTCAATGTAATCCTCTGACCTTTATATTTCCTCCAAATTGGCAGCCAGATCAGCCTGTGTTCTATCCCTTTGGCAAGACTATAAGAGATGGTGTTCTTTCATCAGGGGGCACATAGCCTGATTATCTCTCTATTTGTGTGTGAGCAGCTATTGATGTTCACGCTTAGATCCATTAATTTACTGGGGGCTTCAGAATGGTAACCATCTAACTTCATCATTTCTTCATCACTTATTACTTATACTTCTTTTATAAAGAGATGTTTTTGATTGGCTGCCAATCATGTAGGAAATACAGAAAAAGTTCTCAGATCTTTCCCTTTAATTACCAGTTTTAAGTAGCTTACTACTAACCTCTGAGAGTGACCAATTAGCTTTTTAAAATGTCATCATAATTCATGGATTTAAAGATACTTGGTAGGTTGCAATCAACTGCAATTATTATTTTTTTGTGAAGTTCAAGTTGTTCTATTTTTGGCTGATGAATGTCTCTTCATGTTCACTCCTGGATCCTTTTGACAGAACCCTGGTAGTCTTTTATAGCTTCTTTGTTTTCTGGATGATGTATTCCAGGCTCATTTTGTACATTTCCGGACCTGGAATAAGCTATTCCTGCAAAACCCCTGCTTACTTTAGTGAGAAATTATATTTTAAGATCACTGGGCAGGTGTTACTAGGAATGCTCATTAGTAATGAGGGTATCTCTTCAGTGGAGGCAGAACTCATGGAGACTTCGTGAATAGAAATGATAATTCCAACTACAATTTAATATTTCTATTTTTTTCCCTTAAAACTTTTCAATATTACATCTATTTATCTCCTTCCATTCTCAAAACACAGGGGATAAGAGAATTGGAATATCCCCATAACTGCTTGTTTACTCTGGTCAACATTATATGCATAACAGTCAGAATAATTATATTCACACACCAATATAATAACTGAAAATAGTT
Source organism: Mustela erminea (assembly GCF_009829155.1). Classification (NCBI taxonomy): domain Eukaryota; kingdom Metazoa; phylum Chordata; class Mammalia; order Carnivora; family Mustelidae; genus Mustela; species Mustela erminea. The sequence continues at coordinate 44,954,353 of NC_045629.1, read as the reverse complement.
TAAAAATGTTCTTGCATACACTGTCCCAATTCTTCCCATTTTTAATAGCTGCAATACATTCATTGCTGAAGTATACAGCCATTACATTAAACATTCTTTCCCTTGAAGCTTATATTGATTAAGCAACTATAAGCAACTAGAGGGTTAATGCTTGCCACTAGTCTCTGTGGTATCTTCCTATTCATTTCAGGTTTTCTGAAGCTAATTTTTTTTTTTGCTTCTTTTTTTAAACTTTATTTTTTCAGTGTTCCAAGATTCATTGTTTATGCATCACACCGTGCTCCATGCAATATGCTAGAGACTAATATCTTAGAGACTAATTTAGTCTTGCTCATTAATAAAAAATGATTCTTTCACATTCTTTTATTTTTTTTTTAAGATTTTATTTATTTATTTATTTGACAGAGAGAAATTACAAGTAGATGGAGAGGCAGGCAGAGAGAGACAGAGGGAAGCAGGCTCCCCGCTGAGCAGAGAGCCCGATGCGGGACTCGATCCCAGCACCCTGAGATCATGACCTGAGCCGAAGGCAGTGGCTTAACCCACTGAGCCACCCAGGCGCCCCTTTCACATTCTTTTAATCTATAGATGAGCCTGTTATCCTTTTCCATAATACCAACCACTAGGCTCACCCAATCCCCTAACCCCCTCCCCTCCAAAGCCCTCAGTTTGTTTCTCAGAGTCCACAGTCTGTCATGGTTTGTCTCCTGCTCCAATTTGCCCCAACACCCTTCTCCTCTCCATCTCCCAATGTCCTCCGTGTTATTCCTTATGCCCCACAAGTAAGTGAAACCATATGGTAATTGACTCTCTCTGCTTGACTTATTTCACTCCGCATAATCTCTTCCAGTCCTGTCCATGTTGATACAAAAGTTGGTATTCATCTTTTCTGATAGAAGGATAATGTTCCATTGTATACATGGACCATATCTTCTTTTTCCATTCATCTGTTGAAGGACATCTTGGCTCTTTCCACAGTTAGGCGACTGTGGCCATTGCTGCTATGAACACTGGAATTTAGATGGCTCTTCTTTTCACTACATTTGTATCTTTGGGGTAAATACCCAGTAGTGCAATTGCAGGGTCATAGGGTAGCTATATTTTTAATTTCTCTTTTTTCCCATTTTATTTTATTTTATTTGTTTTGTTTTGTTTTGTTTTGGGTGTTCCAAAATTCATTTTTTTATGCACTACACCCAGTGCTCCATGCAATACGTGCCCTCCATAATACCCACCACCAGGCTCACCCAACCCCCATTTATAATATTTATAATATATTTTTAAAGAGCCTCATGGGATAATCAATCATCTCTATTATGTCTAAGTCTGTTAATAGTGATTGGATTTTTCTCATGAGTATGGTTCATTTTTTCCTGCTTCTTTGCATGTATGTTATTTTTTTCTTGGATGATGAATATTTTAAGTTTTACATTGTTGAATGATGTATTTTGTTGTATTCCTTTGAAGAGTTCATCTTTTTTTTCTGCACTTAAGTTACTTTTTTTTATACACTTAAGTTACTTAGGATCAGTTTGATCCATTTGAAGCATACTTCTAATTTCTGCAAAGTCAGATATAAAGGTAACCTTTTTTTTTTTTTCTAGAGAGAAAAAAGGTGAAAGACTTCTGAAGGTTGTATTGAATTTCTTATGAATTACAAGGTCTCTCCATACTGACTGCTTTGTGAACTCCAGGAATCGTTTGACCTACTGCCTTCCAGTGTTTCTATCCCTGGCCTTAGGGAATTTCCACTTGTTAATGTGCACATCACTACTCAACCAATATTCAAGAGGACCCTCTGCTGATTCTCAGACTTCTCATTCTATGCATCTCTCTCTTCTCCAATACTCTTCCCTAAAAATTATAGGCATTTAAGCCTTCCTGAATCTCTGTTTCTTCCATTCAGGAAGATTGAGAGGCTCTGGGTTAACACTCTCTGACCTGCATTTTTGAAACTATCTCCAGTTAGTGGGCTGTTACAATTGTAGGGCTCAACTGATTTGCTTTCATTTCCTAAGGAATCATTGCTGCGCTGCTTGCTGACCATTGCCTGAAAACAGTAGTTTTACATATTTTGTCTAGTTATTATTATTATTATTATTATTATTAGATGGCAAATCCCATTGCAATAGATCTTGCAAGGAAAGAAGCGAATGTCCTCTACTTTCTCTTTTAAAGACAAACTTTCATAATCTAATAACTTCAGGGATGTTCTGGTTCAATATATTACGATGGCTTATTATAAATCTATACTTCCTGGGGCACCTGGGTGGCTCAGTTGGTTGTGTCTGGCTTCGGCTCAGGTTGTGATCCAGGGTCCTGGAATCTAGCCCTGCATTGGGCTCCCTGCCCAGCAGGGAGCCTGCTTCTCCCTCTCCCTCTGACTGCTGCTCCCCCTTGCTTGTACTCTCTCTTTCTGTCAAATAAATAAAATCTTTAAAACAAAACAAAACACATAAATACTTCCCGTGTGTGTGTGTGTGTGTGTGTGTGTGTGTGTGTATGTGTGTGCATGAGAAATATTTGGGAAGGAAAGGGGAGCATTTATGGCTTAGTATCATTATTAGTTTGGCTTCTCTTTAAAATCAGAATATGAGACCAGTACTTGGGTGCATGTAGTTATTTGGAAGGTAATTACATGAAACAGATTTGAGGTAAGGTAGTGGGGATGTGAGGTCAGGAGGAAAACCAACATAGAAAATAGATTTTGATTCTGCTGTGATTTCTTAAGAAGCATACAGAACTGTCTGTCAAAATGGTTGAATGTTGGGTTTCCTCTGGGAATGCTAACTCCTTTTTACCGCCAGGCTGTATTTGCTCCTGTACCAACCAAACTGTCTTGGCAATAGAGAAGGTCCTGGGGTTAGAATGTGTAAGGAAACTAGGCACACTCTTGAGGAGGGTGCTGGCAGTGCAAAAGGAATTGAAGCTGTTCACTGTTGAGAGTTCCAGCTAAAACCAAAGGTGAGCTGAGGAGTTATGGCACAGGTACCAGAAATGTCTCCTACAGCATGATTTTTCCCACAGGATCAGAACACAATACTCAAAACTAGAATGTGAAAGAAAGTCTGGCCAGGCCATAACCAAGGCTTAAGGTAGTTTCCTGTTTAAAATCATAACCTTGGAGATAAAAAGATCCTATGGCATGGCTATAATTTTAGTCATTTGCATATTTGCCACCAAAGTAAAAAAAATAAATAAAAAGATGGAGCTGAGCAAAGGTTTGGAGGTGGGTGGTGCCCTTATTTGATACAAAAGGCTAGGACCCTCTTGGAGAATAGACTTCTTTTGGCTTGGATTCTGGGACCTCTTTTCTAAATATTTCCTTTTCTGCACCCCTTTCTCCCACTCCAAGAGTTCCAGTGTCTTTTTGCCACACAAAACAGTACTGTTAAGTATAGCTCCAGTGGAAAATAATCTTAAGCCTTCAGACTTAACAAATCCTGTCCAGCCAGATGCTGACCTGCTGTCATTATTGACAAGTACTTTTAGAAAGACTTGATGCCTATTAAAAAGCTACCGAATACTAACCAGAAAAATGATTTAACAAACTGCGGCTGCCCAAAGTCTTAATCTCCATTTTGTTCCGTGCAGTGTGATACATGTTCCTTTGCATTTCCTGACTCTAGGCATACCAAATCAAACTTTACAGCCACAGTTGACTTCTTCTTCCAATACAACTCCTCTACTTCCTGAAAGTCAAGCCTTTATCATAAAGTCTTCTTTGGATCAGTCTTAAGATCTTGACAAGAGAAACAGATGAGACAGAGCACATGTTCTTCTCATGATGAAATAACCGGAAGATGAAGGGACATATCAGAGCATTTTGGTATTGACAGTTAAACTCCTCTTCTTTCCAAGATGACAAATTGGAGTGTATGCTAAGAAGGAAGATATTATTTATGATTTTAGGAAGCACTTGAATGTTGAGATGGTGGTCTGTTTTCCTGGTAAAGTCCTCTCCTATTCTAGAACTTGTTTATGAGCATGCTAGAGAACTAGACTTCTACTGATAAATCGTTTCCCCTTCCCTCTTGACTAACCTTAATTTCTGATGAAATAGATGCAAACCCTTATAAGCACTTTCATAAATCTATACAATCATCAGAATAGGGGCAGAGCAGGTAATAATATTAGTTGATTTGACTAATTTCATACCCAGGGTATGAAATTGAATTGCATCAGGATGTTACACAGAGTGGCTTACATTATACACATCTAAGCAGTATGTAAGGATCATATTTGAAGAGTGGAACAAAAGTTAGTCCTGTAAGTGACTGTGAAGACATCCAAGACAAGAGTTCAAGCACTGGAAACCTGAAAGTTTTAGAAGCAGAGTGCAAGACAGGATGTAAAGTTCAGAATGGAAGGTTCAAGTCAACAGTTCTAAGAGGGCTGAAACTCCTAATGGATGGTGGCCAGGTGGGAGTGATGGGTAGAATCAGATAAGAAAAGGTGGATTTGATTGATTGGTTTACGCTGAAACTGAGCTGCTTTGGACAGGCCTGTCACATATCTTGCCTTGTATTCTTGATTGAATATCCCATCCAGACTGTAAGCATTTGGGGAATAATGTGGTATCGTGCAATTTTCTATAACCAACATACCACCCAGCACAATGTTTTGCTCCCTGCATGTTTCCTAACTGGCTAAAAACCCTCCTAACATATCAGCCATTTCATTCAGTCTGGCATAAATAACACTAAGTGCTAGTTCATGTAAACTACATTTGACAAATCGGTGTTAAATGTTTTATGATTTATTATACCTGGCAATATTTACTAAACCCATTTTACTCTTTAAAAAGTAAATCAAGAACATATTTGCAGGAGGTGTGTGAATTTTAAATCACTTTCACCCACATTAAATGGTCTCATTTAATTTAATGAGAATAGTCTCATTTCCATTAGGAAGTTCTCTTGTGTTTTACTACCTCAATGCCCTAAAGAAGGAGTCAAGTTTATATTCCAGCAAAGGGGCAGAGTTCCCTGTGCCATTTTCATAGAAAACCTGCCTGTGTTATATTGAAAATTCCATCCTGCACTGATTACTGGCCTCAATAAACACATTATGATGGCTTTTATGATTACCAATGCGTGAGAGTTATTATAAAATATAATGAAAAAATTTAATATTGCCATGTGACTGCTTCCTACTTTTTTTTTCTATTTTTGAAGAGTTGGTTAAAATGGTAATGTTCACCTCTAACATCCCAATACACTGCAGTTCTTACAAAACTAAGAGACACCCATGAACTTTAAGGAGCAGCTAAGTAACGCAGGTGTGACACTTTCCAGATGACTCGATATTGGGCAAAGTGATCTCTCAATCTCAGAGATTTGTGCTCAGAGTGAACAGTGAGGAGAAGCACACTCACTTCACATTCCTGTCAAAATAGGGAATTTACCAAATACTGAAAATACATGAAACTTGTGAAATGATGTTTATGGGCTATAGATTAGTGTGTGTGTGTGTGTGTGTGTGTGTGTGTGTGCACATGCATGTGTGTAAGACAGAGGGAGCTCTTCTTAACATAATAAATTAGCTTCTACAGCCTTTAGAACAGGTTGTTTTAGGCCTTGAGAATGCAACTGAGATTTCTGAACATCTAAATGCTTTTGGAGGTAACCATAATTATTTTTTACTTTCTGAATGATATGATGAGGTGAGAAAAAAGTCTTCATTCCATGGACTTTTAAACCACTCTAGACTGGAGGAGGCATTCCGCAAAAAGAAGTTACACAGAAATCAGAAGAAGAGAGTTCTAATATCTATCTGTGATGGCTTCATAAGGTATCAACTTGGCTAGTCCAAATGACAGTTCCCAGAATTCCTTTTCTTGTATGTTTCTAGGAAGAGCAGCCCACAGAGAAGTGTGGGAGATTTGGTGGGTGGAAGAGAAGCAGCAACCACCTCATAGCTCACCATGGTATCCTGACTCATCTCACTGGTTTGAGGTACTGGCTACACCTACAAATGTTTCACCTTTCCTTGAGTTCTCCTCCAGATTCTCCAACTTCTGGGCTAGGTTTATGTGTTTAGTTCCATGAAGAAGGTCCCCAGCTCTCCATATCACTAAAGTCGGAGGCAGTAAGAACTGACACTGGATGGAACTAGAGGGTATTATGACAGGCGAAATATGTCAATCAGAGAAAGACAATTATCATATGATCTCACTGATGTGAGAAACTTGAGCAAAAAGACAGAGGATCATGGGGGAAGGGAGGGAAAAAAATAAAACAAGATGAAACCAGAGAGGGAGACAAACCATAAGAGACTCTTAGTCTGAGGAAACAAACTGAGGGTTGCTGGAGGGTTGCGGGGGTGGGTGGGAGGGATGGGAAGACTGGTGAGGAACATTGGGGAAGGTATGTGCTATGGTGAGAAAAACAAAAAAGGAACTGACACAGGTTTCAGTTTGTCTTTGTGAGGCTCTAGCCCATGCTTGTGGATTCTTCCCCAACATGGCATCTATCCTCCTAACACACACACACACCCCATCAGAATTCTGTATATGTGTGTAGATACATAAATGTAGATTCAGCATGTATACATACAGGTACGGCCAGTGGCTCTGCTTCCTGAGTGGATCCTGACTATACACCATCTCTCTCTGTCTCATTGATATTGAGGCTTGAGTTGAAGGCTTAGATTTGTTACTGTCTTTGTTGTTGAAATACATTCTTCATTCTGTTTTGGGTGATCTGTATTAGAGAAAGTGCCCTTGTGGTGGATTTCCAGAGTCTCCCTTTAGAGATTACTATAAGAATGGCAGTTGTGAAATCTGTGAAGCTTTCCAAGGTTCTTTTGTTAACCTTTCCTCAATCTTCTTTTCCACTGCTGTCCCTCTATTGGTCAGACTATTTTTTATCTCCAGAAAGGAGGTGAGGCTTAAGAGAGTGGCTCTGGAAAAAACATCTTTATCTATTCTGTGATTTATACACAGAATTTCACTTTAGAGAAGAAAATTCAGCAAGAATTTTTCCAGTGGTCAGTCCTGAGAACTTGGTCTAAAATTTGAAAATCAAATTATGTTTAGTCTTGCACATGGAAATTTGGCTCAATGGTCTCACTATTTCTTTTTTAACTTTGATCTGATATTCAGCATGCAAGACACCGTTGGAGGCGGGATTCCAGACCTGATGACCAGGCCTGTCAACTCCTTTGTTACCTCATCACTCAGAAGATGGGACATTTGGAATTTTGTTGATAGACTGAATCAGAGGGATCCAGCTTTCTTATCCAGATCTATGTTGGCTCAGTAATGCTGACAGTAGCAAAAATTGCTTGTGATTGCAAGAGTGATTACCTTTAGCCATAGGGAGTGGATCTGTTCTTTCTCGCCAGCGGACATGGTGCTCTGCCATTACTGTCACGGCAGTCATCTTGAGGTTTCCAAATGCTTTCAGGCCAGATGTAAGGCATACTGAGCTTGGATTGATCCTGGAGCTTCATGAAAGCCAATCCAATTTCCAAGAATTTAAACTGAGAGTCATAACAACTCACATTTACAAAGTGCTGATTCGGGCTTCATGCCAAGCATTTTACAGGCATTTTCTCATTAGAGCAACTCTCCGAGGAAGTTATTATCATTCCCATGTTACAATTGCGAGCACTGAGGACCCTAGGGGTTAAATAATTTGTCTGAAATTCACATGGCTAATAATTTGAGAGTTAGAATTTGAACCCAGGATGTTGAATGCAAAGGCCAGGTATTTAATCACCTTGCTACCCTGGGAACTGAAGGTAAGTCCAATGGGAAAGAATTAGATAATCTACACTGTTAATTTATAGCAGTAGAATAAAAACTCCCCCTGCTTACTTTCCATCCCACCTCACAGTTGGAAAATAGACTGGAGAAGAATTGGAAGTTCATGCTTATCTCCCTCTCACAGCCTTCTGAGACAAGGTCAAAAACAAAAAGTGGACTCAGCAGGTGAGTAGCTACCACAAAGGCACTTCCTCTAGTCTCTGCCCTCCTGGCTGTGACCCAGTTCTCTTCTAGGATAACAGATCAGAGTAATGGTGATGTTTCTCTGAAGTTTTATTAAACAAATGGGGAAGCTGTACATACAAATTTTCTCAGACTATTAAATTACTACTAAGTTAGGGAGTAGGAGTGAGGCAGGGTGAAAAGATACTACTCCTTTTGGCAAGACAAGCAAAACAAAATCTGGTCCACATGATTGCTAAGTGCCCTGTTACCCAGAGAACACATTTTGTGCTCCATGTTAAACTGTCAGGACTTGTTCTACTGAGTGGTATGTGGAGAGGAAAGCCAGTCCTGCAGGCTGCTCCCTGCTCCTGTAGACCCACTTGGATTAGGCCCATGGTTCAGCATGACCCTGCTGGTTCTCATTAACATGCATGTTGCCTTGTCATTGATAAAGAAATAAAATCAATATTATGACTCTGGCTTGACTTATTGTTTGTAACTTTCAGCATTGCCTTTGCCCTTCAGATCTTTAGGAATTGATGGGATATATTCAAAATCAGGATTCCAGTTCCAAATCACTTGCTATTTTGTGAGCTCTGATGTCCCAGTTACTGTTTCTCAATCCCACCATTAGATCTATATGAAGTGCCTCTCTGTGTTAGGAGCTGAGGGTACCAGACTAAATGGTCATTTACCATTTAGTAAATGGGAGAGCAGTCAGGCATAGGAGACCCATGGTTGTGAATGAGCCACAATCATCTAATGGCTTATAAGCACTGGAACTCTCTGGGGGAAATGAGCATCTCTGTCTAGGGGAAAGGATTTGAGGAAAAGGAAGAGAATGACTGACTTGAATTCAGAAAGACGCAAAGGAAAACAGGCTCGAGAAGCAATGGGAAATTGAATGACTTTTTTATTTTTTTATTTTAGTTAATATATAGTTCAATACTGGTTTCAGGAGTAGAATTCAGTGATTCATCACATACAGATCACACTCAGTGCTCACCACAGGGCCCTGTTTATTACCCATCACCCACCTAATCAACCCCCACCCATCTCCTTCCATCAACTGCCAGTTTGTTCTCTATCATGAAGAATCTCTTATGGCTTGTTTCCCTCTCTCTTTTTTTCCTTGTCTTTCGTAGTGTAAGTAGACAAAGACCATAGATAGAGACAGTGTCAGAACCACATTGGAAAGTAGGCAAGAAGTCAAGAGGACTGTTGAATGCCATGCTAAATAATTTCATGATGGGGAAATATGAACATTGAATGTTTTGAAGTAAGGGAGAATTATGATCGAATAGTATTTTCATATTTTGAGAGGCTCTCTCTGCAGAAATGTTGAGGATGGATTGGAATGTCCAGAGTGAAGATGGGGGGGGGCGCTAAAAGCCATTACATTTTTTTTTTACAAGAGATGATGGAAAGAAGAACCCATTAAGCAGACTACAAAATGGTGTTCATAGAAACAGCAGTAGATTTGGGACTGAGGATGATTACACTAGGCATTTCAAGACAAGGTGGAGAGAGTTTCACGAAGGAAGGAATGGCTGACAATGTTGGAAGCTGCAGATGTCTCTGAAAAGATAACTGGATTTGGTTTGGCAGATAACTAGTGACCTTGGTGAGGTTAGTCTCAGTGAAGTGGTGTGACCGAAGTCTGACTGCAGTGGATTGGGGGAGTGCAGGAAATGACGACACTGGGAAGTCAGTACGGATCGCCATTTTGGGAGAGTTAGCTGTTATGAACAGGACAATAGGCTTTTTGTTGTTACCGTTTTCCCTTACAAAAAAAAAAAAAAATCAACAACAATAAAAAAATCCAGAAGATGGAAATTGTGAAAATGAAACCAAGTCAGTTTTTTGTAGTCTTGTTAGTATTGGCTCTTTAATCCGCAAGACACTGCAGCTCCCGAGTGATGAGCCAGCTGGACTCCGCCACCATGAGAATAACTATTCTCTTTTGTCAAGAGCAACAGTCCTGATCATTCTCCTACATTTAGCCTGAATCTCATCCTCCTCCCCTCCCTCTTCTCAGATGTTATTCTGTTTATTTCGTTGATGCTTGTGCCCTGAATTAGTCCATAACACAAGTGTTGACCACATCACACTCCTCTGGCTCAGGCTGTGACTCTTCTCTGGTTCTGAACTGTAGACAGGGTGTATAAGGTCATCCTGGGCTGCCGTTCCACTCATACCAGGGTCTGAACCTCTCCCAGGTTAACATCCTCCAAAATGAATACCAAATGGCAGTATATGGGAGTAGGTTAAGAGTGGAGGCTCTGTAACCAGGATGCCTGGGTTCAAATCCTGGCTCTACCACCTGCTACCTGTGTGATCGTATACAAATTTCTTCACCTCTCTTTGTCTCAGTTCCCTCATCTTCTCCCTGGGAATAATAACGGAACCCAACTCATGGCATGGTTTTAGGAATTACATGTGTTAATATATACAAGGTGTGTAGAACAGTATTTGGCACACAGTAAGCCCTCAGTGTCCGTCCGGTCCTTGAAAGAAAGACAAGTTCCACAGTCGGCTCCCACAAGGGTTTCTACCTTTTTGCTGCCCTCTGGTGGCCAGTGAACATATTGGAGGACTTAAAGTGCAAAGCTGACCCCTTGTGTGTTGGATACAATGCAGATGAGATGATGATGATAAACAATGATGATGACCATGACGACAGAAGTGTTTGTTCATTATTTCATTGATTCTTCCCAGTAACTATAGTGAAGTAGGTAGGAGTCGTCATCCCCTTTCCATAAAGAAGAAAACTGACAGGGAGAAAAGTCCCAAGATAAACTATATGTGTATTGGATTAAATATCATATGCATTAAAGTAAGCCTTATTTGTAGCCAGGGATTCAATTTGAGGGAAATAAAAATTTATTTGTTTAGTTTAAATTCAGGGAATATTTAGATCTTATTTTTTTTTTCCAGTTCAATAGTTTCATAAAACACAGTCTCCACTCCAAATCAAACTGGTTTAGTAGGTTTTTCCCCCTTCTCCCAAGAAAGTTGGTTCAGTTCATAGTTTAGTAATACATTAACATTCAGGTTCACTTCTGCTTGAATTTTGGATTGAAGTGAGGTTTGGTTCAAGTCCTGCTTCCAGAAGTCTGGTGAGTTTTAGATTGATGGACATATTCGGGAAATGGCCGATGGCTAACAAGAATGCACTGTGCCTGTTTCATCAAAAACCTTTCCACAGCCCTCTTGTCTGAACTCGTATGATATCTGGTTCTCTTTAAGCTGGCTGTCCTTAGATGGAATAATAACGCTAAACATAGTAGTGAGTAGTGATTTTGCAACACTGACAAATGATCTCACTTTGCTGGACAGACTTCTAAACTTACAAATTTATAAATTTAGTCACACATGCATTCTAAGGGATTGTACATCACAGATGGATAGAATTTGGGGACTCCATGCTTCTTATACTTACTGTCTTATCCCCCATTGTAACTGTGTAAACAGTGTGTGATTGTGACAACTGTTTTGAATACAGATAATATCTCACTGGTAAGTTATTTTCCTTTAAAAAATGTTTTGAATTCTGAAGTTCAACTTCATTTTATATATATATATATATGTATATGTATATGTATACATGTATATATATATATACATATATATATTTTAAATGGGTTTCAATTTTATAATAAAATTTAATAGACAAATAGAACTTACAGAAATGTGTTTATAGCCAACTTAGCTGGAACATGTCATTTTTATTAAGTAAGGAAGCCTAGATTAAGATTTTGTTTATATTGGGATAGTGGTTTTATGGTGTCAGAACCTCAAGAAGGATTGGAAAACTGGGACCTGAGACTATAGGCTGAATCAGGGATGTTGTAATAGTAACATTTACTGGGCACACACTGTATGCCCACTTCCCTGTCACATAGATACTATAATTATTTGCATTTAAACAATTGAGAAAAACAAAGCTTAAAAGACAAAAGTAACTTGCAAGTTAGCAAGTTGCAGGTTAGCAAGAAGCAGAATTTGAAGCCAGGCTAATCCAGAACTCAACAACTTAACAACTTAACAACTATCATAGTAAATTTGTAGGTAGGGAGGAGGGTACAAAATATAAATTAAGATCAAGGCAAAGGAGAAATTCAGACACCAAGCAGGCAAGCAAAATTCAGGGCATGTGCAGCAACCAAGAGTCAAGAGAAGTCAAAGGTCAGAACCTTTTCATGCAGATGAAAACCAGAGGGGAAAACTAGTCTGATGAAAAAGAAAAAAAAAAAAAAATAAAAGGAAAAAAGGAAACTTGGCTAGACAAACAAGGGGGCTAAGAGCACAACTGTAAGGCCTTAATCACAAAGAAGCCTTGACTGAAATGCATCTTCCATCCTAGCCAGATGGCCTCAGCCAAGAAAGGAACCAACTTAATATCGGACCCATTAGAACTAATCATAGTATATAGATTCATCCTGGTTTGGTAGATTTGTGAGGTCAGAAATAAGAACAGGTTTAAGTCAACCTCAGGCCAAAGAATCTTCTATTTTACACATGTCATCTATTTCAATTGCCTACTCAAAGCAAGCATTTCTTCTACAGCATCTCCAATGAGGTTATCCAAATGTTTGTTTGGACATTTCCAAGAGTGGTAAGATTTGCACCTCCCAGGCAACTCCTTCCTTTGGTTATAACATTCTAATTGCTGGAATGTTCTTTATGGGTCCAGAATTTCTTCTATGTGACTACTATCCATTGTCTTGACTCTGTCCTTGTGGTCTCACAAGAACACATCTGCTCTTTTTTTCTGCATAATGAGTTGTAAGAGATGAAGATATTTAAAATATCTAAAATAAAAAATCTGAAGTCTTCCAAGAGATAGGAGAAAACTAAGCAAACAAATCCAGAGCTCATTAGGGAAAGATGGAAAGAGATGCCATAATGAACCATAGTTTGGTGGTCTTTTTTCATTTTCATCCCGCCCCAAGAAGAGTTCACCCTTCTAGATACTACTACATACAAGTCTCTTAGGCAAAGCTGTGCTGTCTTTGTAGAACCACGAAGAGTTAACTAACAGTGCTTTTTTCTTCCCATTAGTTCTGTGGAGACAAGCTAGTATGCTTAAAAATAATTGTATTAAGAGAGACAAGGGGAAAAGAAGTACAAAAGAAAGATGATGAGCATATGATCAATAGACATAAGCAACAAATTTGGATAGTATTCCTTCCAAACTGGAGTGCCTCCTCTGCATGCTCTCTATAAGAATGGGGAGGAGGAGCTTCAGTGGAATCACATCTTTCCTTTGGAAGACTATGCCAGTGTTACCACGTGTGTTGAGCAAGGGGAGCTGCAATATTTTTGTAGGTGGTAGGAAGTAAGGTGGTCATTAATTCTGTGAAAGGAGAACTAGAAGTCCCAATCTTTATTGAGTACATACCATACCATGGGCCTCTTAATCCTCACTGTAACCTAGTAGGGAGGCAGGCTGCATGCAACCCATTTTACAGATGAAAAAAAACCCACTAAGGTTCAGAGAAAGTAAATTGCCTTAAGTGTACATAGCTAGCAAGCATGTACTTTCTAGTATAATAATAAGTATAATAATAAGTATAATAATAAGTATAATACAAATATAATAAAAATAAAGGTGACATCATTTATTGACTTCTATCACGTTAGTAGTTATATATAGCATTTATTTATCGTTCTCTTCCACTCATTCATTTAACTGATGAACATTTATTATGTAACTTAGAGCCAGTATGTTGCCAAAATTTGAATGTAATCAAATTTCAATGCATACAGATTGAAGGTTTACTGACAAACCAGGCTTCTGCTAAGCATTATATGTGATCAACAAAATACAATCCCACTTTCATGGAATTTACCATGTAAATTTATCCAGTAGCTGAGACTAGCAAATAAATAAGCAATGACAGTGACGAATGGTAAATGTTGATCTAAAGGCTGTCTGTGTTCTTTCCCCTCCAACATACTGAGAAACACAAAATCTGGAGTCATGCTCATGGAGCCTCAGGCTGAGCTCCAAGGAATTTTCCTTTTTAAAGACATTGAGCCCTGCAGGCTCCCCTGCCTTCCTTGTGCAGTGCAGCCCCAGGAGAGGATGAAGTGGCCTTGGGGGTGGCAGTGTAGTCCCTGGGAATGTTAGCAGGCAAGGGCTTGGAAGTGGTGGCCTGGCCACGTGTGTGTGCAGGGGCTGGCAGACAGCTCAGCCCTTCCAGTTAAATGCTTGCCAAGGTATGAGTGAGTCCTTCTGTAGGGCACTGGAGAATTGGCTGGGCCTGGGGGGTGGGGTGGGGGTGAGTAGTGGTGGTTAGGGGACTGGAGTGCTGTGGTCCACAAAGACAGGAACATAAATTTTTTTCATTAAAACAATCTTGAAATTGTTGGCAAGCCCATAAAAAGGATTGGTTAGAGCCGTCTTGGGGCAGTTTTCTTTGAGTTCAGTTTATTAATGTAGGTTTTTACATGGCTTTTTATTAAGAAACATATGGTACTTTAGGCCATTTAACACCAAGGAAAAAACTTCATAAAGAAACATTCTGAACACTAATATAATATAAACGTGTACTCTTGCATTTTGCAGAAAAGCAAGTTATTGGAAGATCTGTGAATAATCTTTAATGTTCATTGACAAGATATTTTATCATCTAGAAATATATACATTAAGTCTTTCAAAAAGGGAAAAGAAGAATCTGTGTCAAAAAGGGTGTGTGTGTGTGTGTGTGTGTGTGTGTGTGTGTGCTGAAGGAGGATGAAAATTATAGGTTTTATTTATATATTCCCCTCCCCCAAAATGCCTTATTGACCCTTTGAGGTGTTTTCTTTTTCTTTTCCTTTTCTTTTCTTTTTTCTTTTAAGATTTTATTTATTTATTATTTAATTTCTTTTCAGTGTAACAGAATTCATTGTTTATGCACCACACCCAGTGCTCCATGCAATGCGTGCCCTCCATAATACCCACCACCTGGCTCCCCCAACCTCCCACCCCCCGCCCCTTCAAGACCCTCAGGTTGTTTTTCAGAGTCCATAGTCTCTCATGGTTCATCTCTCCTTCCAATTTCTTGCAATTCCCTTCTCCTCTCCGTCTTTTGAGGTGTTTTCTTCCAGCAGCTAAGGAAGATGTCTTATGTTGCTTTAATTTAGGGTAAGATTCCATTAAATGAGATCCTTTCAAAACTATTCTCTACAGAGAAATGCAGGCTAATTAGAAAAAGAGTCTTGGGGTTGACCATATTTGTTCATTTTTTTTGCCCAATGCTAGGTTCACAGAGCCAGATTCAGAGTTAAGAGAATTCTCAAAAGAATAGTACCCAACCTCAACAAAACATGTGCTAGAAACATGTCCCTATCAATTTTTGTTCTATCTGGGAGTCACTACTAATGTCGCAGATACTAGCCTTGCCCCCATCCTGCAGGCAGCATCCGGGAATGTGCAGTGGCCAGGGGCTGGCACTATAGAAATGGGCCCCAAAGACAACATGCAGCTGTCTGAGGCTATTAACTGGAGGACTAGAGCTGGAACCGTAGCAACCCAGCCCAACAGGGGTCACTTATGTGGCAGTTTGTGGAAAGCACTATGTCAGTAATGGTTCTCAAATAGGAGGTTTTTTGCCATCCAAGGGCATTTGGTAGTATGTGGAGACATTTTTGGTGTCACAGTTGAGGGTAATGGTGCTTCTGGCATTTAGTGGGTGGACATTAGGAATGCTGATGTAAATGACCTACAGTACATAGGATAGCCCTTACAACAGATTCATTCAGCTGTATTCTCAAATGTCAGTAGTGCCGCTCTTGAGATACAGATGCCCTCTGAGGTTTGCATTGGTGTACCCACATCGAAATGACAGTGTTGTATGTTTTCTGCTCTATTCAGAAAAGTCCCAGAAATTCCTTGACCATACACCTAAGAGTCCTTGAGGGCACTAAATCAACTCTACCTTGCCGTAGGGGTAGAGAGTACAGATTTTCCAGATAATTGGGGAGCCACCTTAGGGGAGTGGACAGGTGGCTCTGTTGTATATTTGAAGGTTCTAAAATTAAAAAGCAGAAACAAATAATGTGGGGAGAGAATGAGGGAGGAAAGATGTTTGACTCTGGGCCCATGGCATGGAAGTCCACACCCTCTAGGATGGCTTTCAGTCCAGAGGTTGCTGTGTCTGAGACTAAGGAAAGGACCATCACTGCCATCCCTAGGGACTGGTACAGGACCTCCCCAGGTCAGCTGTTGCTTGCCCAACCAGTGTGCCCCCTTGTGGCCATAGGACAAGGTGTAACATTATTTCCCTAGTTGGCCAAGGAAGTTGGCATTCCCATCATCCTCAGGGACCAACCCAGAGTGGATAGTGCCCTATGAACTGGGAAAGAGGGGAGTAAATACTCCTTTTACTCCAAGTTCAGATTTTCATCACTATCGCCTAGCAATAAAATTCACAACTATTGATTCAACGCCTGCTGCTAGCAAGACACTGTTCTGGATTCTCTCGGAGAGATATATAGAGGAATGGACCCTGCCCCCCAAAAGATTCATTCTATAGTAGGGGAGACAGACATATCTCCCACACTATAGAATATAACTGTAATGAAAACCAGATCATTGTAAGTGTTATAGTAGAGGTAGTACAAGTCAAATGTAGTGGGACAACAGGAAGCAGAAAATAAATTTATTCCAACTGGAGGCATGTGGGAAGACCTTAGAGAAAGTGGCATTTTTACAGGACCTTGAAAGATACAGAGGTTAGCATGTGCCCAGAGTTAAGAGAGCACATGGCCTGTTTGAGAAGTCACAATTAATTTGGTGTAACTGAAGCAGACAGAACTTTCAGGGGAGCTGCAATGAAGACTACAAAAGGCATTCAGAGCTGACCACAGAGGACATGAATACCAAGAAGAGGAATTTGGGCATTTTTATCCTCTCTGTAGTAGCAAACTGTCTGAATGTATTTGAGCAGGAGAATAATATGATTAGTTCTTTTCTTTATAAAGGGAATTTTGTTAGTAGTATGTGAGAGATGGAATGGAGAGATGGGAAGCTGGACAAGCAGAAGGGAACTGTGAATGCAATCAATTTTTTTTTCCTTTCCTTCCTTTTTTAGAGACATTAAGGATGCAACTGAAAGATCCAGCCGGTACTGGAGAGGGTGGTAGCACAGTGTAGCAGATAAGAGCAGGGGCTCTGGAACTCCATATCCAAATCCTAACTTTGTCATTTGGTAACTGACAAGTTACCCAAACTCATTGTGTCTCAGTTTTCTCATCTGTAAAGTGTGACTAATAAATATAACAATATAAAAAATATTTAAAAAATCCTTCCTTCCTTGTCAATAGTTTTAAGTGGGTTACATAGAAATACTTAGGATAGACTTAGAGTTGATAATTAAAATTTTTCTGGAATCTTGCAAGCTGTTGACATCACGTTGGTAGTTTGAAGCCATGGTGGGAGTACTTACAAATGGAAATTGGCAAATGCTACAAATCAAACAGACAGAGATACAGAGAGACAATGAGAGAGGAAAGGAAGGTTGGATGGATGAAGAAAAAGTGGGATGGGAAGGGGAGAAAGAGAGAAATAGCTCAAATATGATTGAGCTCTAGAACCACCTCAAATTTCAAACCCAGCATCTCAAGCCACCTGAGTTCTTTGAATGGTTCTAAACATTTGATGGAAGGAAAAGGGTCTCAACAATTAGGCATTATAATATAGTTTTCATTGTTTATCTCATTACACTTCCACAGAAAAGTGGAATTTGGAGTGACTTGAGGAATGAAATCAAAGTAATTTAATTTAAGCAACAAGTGCCAGAGTAATAAAGCCTAGGGCCACACAATATATATCATACTACAGTTTACTTGAAGGTAAGGTTCAGGGATAGTTGGTTTGGAAATCAGACTACCTGAGTTTGATTCACTCTTCTACTACTTATTAGCTTGAAGAAGATGTTTCTCTTCTCTGTGCCTGAGTTTTCTTCCACATGTCTTACATAGGGTAATAAATAGCACCTCTCTTGCTGGATTGTCATAAGGATTAAATGAATTACAGTATAAATATGTAGACTACATAGAACAGTGCTAGCTTATGGTAAATATGATAGAATTATTAGCTGTTATCATTATGTGTTTAGATATTAACTGTTGAATTTCATAAAGTCATGTGATTTCTTTGACCCTTGGTTTTCTCATGCATAAGACAGAAATAATATTAACAACTGGCTCATCTATCTTATAAGATGGTTATAAGGCTTGAATTAAATACATTAAATGTGAAAGTGATTTGGAAACCATAAAGTACTAGAGTATCACCTCTGGTGATGAAAATAAATACAGTGCAGAGAAGCAGTCTTGGAATGCAATTACAAGGAATGAGATAGCTATTTCTGTGCAAAACCCACACGTAAGAGGCAACCTGCAACAGGCTGTGAAAATTAGGAATGCCTCTGCCAAGCACATGTGCTCAGCATGGAACAGAATCAGAATACACTTTGGTCTTTTTGGCTACAAAACCATAAACAGATAGAAATTGTAAGCAGTACTAACACAGTAAAAAAAAAAAAAAAAAAAAAAAAAGGGAAAGAAAAAGAAAAAAAGCTCACTGTCCAATTACACCTGAAAGTGGAAGAGCCACCACACTATGAGTAATGATGTGGTGTTAGATTTCTAGGAAAGCTTCTAGGCTCCCATCCCCTTCTTCCAAGCTCACTTTCCTTAGCTGAATAATGTCTGACCTCAGACCCCAGTACCAGTACATCATTCCTTCATTACTAGAAAAGCTGAGAGTTTAATAAATTATTATCCACTATTTAGACTCCAGGGTAAATGAAGGAAGAGAAAAGTCTTCATCCAGATCTGGGCATACACTAAGTAAATACACTGCACAACTCTTCTCGGATAATTTCTCAGGTGTCATTTCTGTATTGACAGATCAATTCTACTTTGTGTTTGCCCATTAAAGTGCTTTATCCCCCTATCACCTTTTAAAACTCTATTTTCCAGGATGCCTGGGTGGCTCAGTGGGTTAAGCCACTGTCTTTGGCTCAGGTCATGATCCCAGGGTCCTGGGATCGAGCCCCAAATCAGGCTCCCTGCTCAGCAGGGAGCCTGCTTCCTCCTCTCTCTCTGCCTGCCTCTCTGCCTGCTTGTCATCTCTCTCTGTCAAATAAATAAATAAAATCTTTTTAAAAAAATAAATAAATAAATAAAACTCTATTTTCCTTGATTTCCATGACCTTACTTTATTTGGTTCTTCTTTTTACCTTCTGGCCATTCTTGCTTCATTCCCTTTGATACCTCTTCCTCTTAAATGTTGGTGTATTCCTTATGATGTATTTCTCTGTTCATTCTATACTCTTCTGTGTATTCTCAGTTATTATTTGTATCTCCCACATCTGAATCTCTAGCCTTAACTCTCTCCCATGAAACTCTCCCTCAATTGTGGGTGATTTGAAAGCATTTTGAGGGCAAATGTCTTAAACAAACTCATTTTTTCCCTCTCTGCCCCCAACATTCTTTTCCAATTGTATTTCCAACCTGTCAACCATAGTCAAGGTCTTCACCATCCACCTATTAACTTAGGTTAAGAACCTTCATATCCTGGATAATTTCTTCTTTCCTTTCACCCACCACACTCAAGAAACTACCAAGTCACATCTACTCTTCTGCCCATTATCAACCAGTTTTCCTTTAGTGCTCCTCTCTTGCTGCCTTCATCTATGTCCTCATAATGTTTCATTTGCATATTTTAATGTTTCATTGCAATATTTTAACCTGTTTTCTGGACTGGAAGCTCTCTCCCCAGCGGAATTCATTTTCCACAAGGTCAAGAAATTATCTTTGTAAAGTGTAAATGTTATTATTCCATTCTTACTTGTCTTGTCTGCATCCATATAGTTGACATAGTCTGCCTCCCTTCCTGCTACTGTAGGTTAGCATTCAATACCCCTGTATAAAGCCATTCCTTTCTTTGTTCCCACCCTGCATTACCTCCTGAAGGGGAGGACTCCAGCAATTCTTCTCCTCTCTCTAGCACCATCGTTTTTGTTTTTTTTTTTCACTTTCTACTAGAAGGCTCCTGTCAGCATTCAAACCAGTTACTATCTCTCCTAACTTAAAATAGAACACTTTTCTCTGATTTCACTTTCCTCATTAACTCCCAGCTCATTTCTTTCATTCTTTCAGCAAAATTCCTCAAAATAATTTTCCATATTCACTGTTTCCTATTTCCTTTCTCCATTTTCTCTAAAACCTATTCCAATCTAGGCTTACTCCCACGACTCTTGTCACTGTCACCAATAATGCAACATAGCTCAGTCTTTGGTCCTCCTCCTGGTCTACAATCCCTCTCTTGGTGAATCATCAGCCCCAGTGGCTTACTAGCATTAAAGACATCAATATGCAGATGACTGTATCTATATCTATATCTCTAACGCAAATCTCTTTCCCAACCTCCAAATTCCTATGGCCCACTCCACTTGCCTGCTTGGAGGCCCCATTTGAATGTCTAACAGGCATCTTAAAATATGTCTGGAACCAAACTCCTGATCCTTTGCCCAAACCTTGCTTCCCACATGGCTATCTGCATCTCAGGTGAGAGTAAGTCTATCTTGCCAGTTGCTGGAGACCTAAAATATTGGAATCTTGATTCCTCTGTTCCTCTTACATTCCATATCCAATCCATCAGGAAATCACAGTGGAGGTCCTGACTGCTTCTCACTGCCTTAATCACTTCTACCACCTATACTGACACCACTGTCCTCTCTCATTTGGACCATTGCAATGCCTTTTAATCTTGCACCACTAGAGTCTATATCCTATACATCACCCAGTGTCATCAGATTATGTCACTCCTCTACTCAAAACTCTGCTGCTCCTCATCATTTTACTCAGATAAAAGGCAAAGTCCTTACCATGACCAGAAGACCTGTCAGAATTTGCAAACTCTAGATCTCTCTGACTGCCTCTTCTACTTCTCTCCTCTTCAATGTCCTCCAACCACTTTGGCCCCACTCCTTTTCCTCAAAAGTTCTAGGCATATTCCTGTCTTAGAATCTTTGTTCAAGCCTGCTTCTGCCTCCAGTCCTCTTGTCTAGGTACTCCTTGCCATGCTCATCATCTTCATGAGCAGGAGTATTATTTACTTTTTCCCCTACTGTATCTTAAGTGCCCAGAACATAGTACATGCACAACAAATCTCTCTCTCTCTCTGTTTCTCCTTCCTTTCTTCCCTCCATCTCTCTCTCTCTTTTCTTTACTTCTTTCTAATTTATACTTTATTTTTTTATAAGATTTTATTTATTTATTTGACAGACAGAGATCACAAGTAAGCAGAGAGGCAGGCAGAGGGAGAGGAGGAAGCAGGCTTCCTGCGGAGCAGAGAGCCTGATGCGGGGCTCGATCCCAGGACCCTGGGATCATGACCTAAGCCGAAGGCAGAGGCTTTAACCCACTGAGCTACCCAGGTGCCCCTAAATTTATACTTTAAAACAACAAAAACCCAATTTTAAAAATGGGCAGTGAATGGTCACCTAGCCAAAGATACAGAGATGGCCAATAAGCATATGAGAATCATTGATCATTAGGGAAATGCACGTTAAAAGAACAACAAAATACTACTATATACCTATCAGAATGGCAAAAATCCAAAACCTGACAATACCAGTGCTGATAAAGATACGAACCAATGGGAAGACTCGTTATTGCTTCTGGGAATGCAAAAATGGTTCAACTTTGGAAAACAGTTTGATAGTTTCTTACAAAGCTTAACATGGTCTCAAGTAGCAGTTGTTCTCCTTGATGTTTACCCAACTGATTAAAAGACATATATTTATGTAAAAATCTGCATACAGATATTACAACAGTTTTATTTATAATCACTAGAATCTGGAAGTATATGTGTGATGTGATGAGAATGACACTTTACTTTTGTGATCTTCTTATTATTAAAATCTTATAACTCCAGACTAATCATGAGAAAAACATCAGAAGAATTCCAATTCGCAGACATTCTACAAAATGTCTTACCAGTGCTCTTTAAAATTGTCAAGGTCATGAACAAGCAAGGAAAGTCTAAAAAACTGTCACAGCCAAGAAAAGCTTAAGAGACATGATGACATAAATGTAATGGGATATCCTACATGGGATCCTGGAACAGAAAAAAAATGTTAAAACTAAGGAAATCTGAATAAACTATGGACTTTAGTTAATAATAATATATCACTAGTGATCCATTAATTGTGAGAAAAGCACCATACTGATGTAAGATGTTAATAATAAGAGATCTAGGTATGGAGTGTATGGAAACTCTCTGTACTAATTTTACAACTTTCTGTAAATTTAAAACTAAAGTTAAAAGTGTGTATCTTCTTAAAAGCTCTAAGGCAATCTCAAATTTACAGAATACTTGCTAATACAAAGAACTCTTTTATTTCCTAAACCATTTGAGATGATGCTCTCAGATGCCCTATCACCCCCAGAAACTCGAGTGTGTAATTTCTACAAACAAGAACATTCTCCTACATACCCACAATACAACCACCAGTATCAGGAAATTAACATTGACGCATCACTACCACCCAATCCAGACTCCACTCAGGTTTCACCAATTATCCCAATAATGTCCTTTATCATGAGGGAGCCAATCCAGAGTCACACACTGCATTTAGTTGTCAAGGATCTTTAATCTCTTTTAATCTGGAATAACATTTCCTCAATATTTTCTTGATTTTCACGATCTTTCAAAGTTTTTTTGAAGAGTGAAGACCAATTATTTGGAATGTCCCTGAACTTGAGTTTGTAGAATGTTTCCTTGTGATTAGACTCAAGCTATGGATCTTTGACAAAGATATTGCAGAAGTAATGTTTTTATTGCATGATACCAGGTGGGGAATTGTCCCCATAATGATGATGTTCATGTTGATCTCTTAATTTTGGGGGTGTCTGCCAATACCCTCCACTGTAAAGTTGCTCTTTGTCCTTTTGTGGTTAATAATTAATTAGAGAGGTATACTTTGAGATACTATACATCTCTTTTTTCTCATCAGTATTTTAATTTGTGCATTTATTTATATCAGTTTTATCTCTTGAGATAAAAGAGATATCAGTTATATCTCTTTTATCTAGATAAAAGAGATATCAGTTATATCTCTTTTATCTCTTCTATTGTATTCATTGAGTTATATAATCCTTCACGGTGATTTTTTATATTGCTGCCCACATTGTTCCAGGTTTAAGCTGGGTTTTGCATCCTTTGCTTTTTTTTTTTCCCCTTTAAAAACATTTTCTATATCTCTTGGTGTTTCATCATCATTCTTACTTTCTGACACTATTCCAGAGTCATCTAGCTTTTCCCTGCCTCAGCCCTGGAATTTGTAGCTTTTCCACAGAGTCTTAGTTCTTTTCATGGAGAATGGTTCTGGAAACTAAGATTTGGCACTAGTTGTGCCATTGCCCTTGCTCCTAAGCCCTCTTATTGGACAGACCTTGAGACTAAATTTGTACATTGAGGACTATAATTCTCACTGAGATCTCCAATTCTAATCCAAAATTCACAGGGCTCAGTCTAGTTTTCTCCCTTTCCACATTTGTAATTCACTATCAACAGTAACAACCCTGGCACCAACTATTTTTAATATATTGCTAATTTGATCAATCTTACTGCGATAGGCAATCTCCTGTCACCACTGCCTCCCCTCCCGGCATGGATGCCATCTTTATCCCTCGTGGGTTTGGACTCTCTACTCTAGTCCCCCAGATCCCATCCTCATCACACACAGGCTCTGACACCACATACCAGGCTACATCTCTGTGCCCCTTACCCTGGTGGACACCCATATACTCTACTGAGCCGTGTGCTGGGGGGACGCTTTCCTCACTCTGCCTAGATCTGTGCACTCTGTGCAGGACATGGGCCTTTGCTGACACTCTCTCACCCCTTGTGGATGTCCACATGCACACTGGAATTACCTCCCACCTACTCCTTGCATGGGCATCCACCTCACTAGTCAGGCTCCAGGTCCCCAAACTTCCTTCATCCTGGTGAGGAGGCCTGTAAACCTCTGCCTCTAAAAAAGACGTTAAGACTGAATTGTTCCAAAAGGAAAGAGAAGAGGAAGAGGAAGAAATGAACATTTCTGAGTGAATGAATGAATGAATTTTAAAAATGCCTTACGTTTCTTTCTTTCTTTTTTTTTTTTTTTTAAGATTTTATTTACTTATTTGTTATAGAGAAGTGAGAGTGAGCACAGGCAGACAGAGTGGCAGGCAGAGGCAGAGGGAGAAGCAGGCTCCCTGCCAAGCAAGGAGCCCGATGTGGGACTCGATCCTAGGACGCTGGGATCATGACCTGAGCCAAAGGCAGCTGCATAACCAACTGAGCCACCCAGGCGTCCCTGCCTTACATTTCTTTCGAACTACTGCACCTGCTAGGTGTTTAACAATGGTGTATAGGGATTGGTAAGATATCAGTCTAGGTGTGGAGGGATCAAATTTTACCTGAGATCAAGGCTGGAAGTCATGCCTCTTCCCAAAGAGGTTTTAGAATAACCTTCCACAATCATAGTTCTCTGTAAATGGGTGGCTAACCTATGAGAGTGAGTCTAAAATCTCCTGTAGACTCTACAGGTTCTAGGAGGTGGTTAAATACTAAAGCCCTGGGTTCCTCTGTGGGCTGGGGAAGGTTTAAAGCTATTGCATAGAAAGTGCCAGTTGTGCTACTAGCTACCCACTTTCAGCTCATACTCCAAGCAGGATGTGACTTTTCCTGCCAAAAGGATTTCTGAATTTCTCTTTCATGCCACAGCATACAAGATGCAGATGGGGTAAGAGAAAGAACAGCGTCTATAATGATTAAGGGAGGGGCTGAGTCACTGCAGCCATTTTGTTAGCAATTTAAATGTGCAGCAAGGTGGCTCAGTGGTTTGGGCCTCTGCCTTCAGCTCGGGTCATGGTCTCAGGGTCCTGGGATCAAGTCCCGCATCGGGCTCTCTGCTCGGTGGGGAGACTGCTTCCCCGTGACTCTCTGCCTACTTGTGATCTCTCTCTGTCTATCAAATAAATAAATAAATAAAAATCTTTTATTTAAAAAAAAAAAGAAGCATGTGGGACAAAGCCTTCTGAGATCACCAATGAGTATTTAAAGGCTAACTCTGAGTAAGGAGTAATTAAAGCTTAAAAACTATAAAAAAATTAGTAGCAAGAGTAATAAAGTAAAACATATAATAATAAAACATAGTCAAATCTTGTTGAATTGAGTAAGCTAGAGTATACTAGAAAAATTTCATTAGCCACACCAGGTGAGGGTTATCATCACCAGTTCATGACTCAGAATGCTGGACTGGGTCTCAGGAATTCAACACTACTTTTCATTTCTTCCCTTTCTTTCTTTCTTTCTTTCTTTCTTTAAAAGATTTTATTTATTTATTTGAGAGAGAGTACGAGAGAGAGCATGACAGGGGAAAAGGCCAGAGGGAGAAGCAGAGTCCCCGTGGAGCTGGGAGCCCAATGTGGGATTCAATCCCAGGACTCTGGGATCATGACCTGAGTCGAAGGCAGTGGCTTAACCAACTGAGCCACCCAGAAGCCCCAAATGCTACTTTTCTTGTTCTGTGCACTGCTCTCTTGTATAGTAGTTAGAAGTGTGGACACTACATTCTCATCATCCCTGCCAGCAAATTCTAGATTAGGTTTCTTTGATGTGAGGCACTGTATTAAAATGTAACAATATCATCATCGTCGTCATTATTATTATTACTCAGGTATGGTGAGGGCAACAGATCAGGAGATAACCGCCAGTGGAAAAAAGTTTGTTAAACTCACAGATCCCAAGAGGAGGGGGCCCACCAAGCTACTGGGAACCACACCCATACAGGAATTAACCAGTGTCAGTCAGGAGGCTGAGGGAGACGGGAAAATGTGAGCAAGGTCCTTCATTGCGGTTTCCAGGGGAAAGAAGAGTGAGGCAGACAAACAGGTTTAGGATTGGCTAGTTGGAGTAAATTCAGCTGCCTCTAAGTTCTAGAGGCTGTTCTTAGTTATCTGGTGCTTGATCATAGGGTGATTAGGGCAGGAGGACAGTGATCCGGAGTGTGAGAGTCAGTAAAGGAGGTGACTGGGGGTGTGGACTCTAGATCGGTTGGTTCACATAAAAACTAGTGATTTGTTTGTTATCTCTAGAAATTAGCTTGTCCTGGAGGGAGCAGTCTTCTTGGTCAGCAAGGCCCCAAGGTGTAAAAGCACCAGAAAATACAGGCCTTTCCAGGAGATCTGCAAGGCTGAGCAGAAGAAGTTACATATTGTTATGCAGGTAGCAATAAGCGGATGCACAGGCTTTGACAGAGGTGAGATTTTTGTGGCAACCACAGAGACATTTACTGCCAAACACCCATGTTAGTGCTATAATTATTGCCAGTTTCTTGGAGTTCCTGTAAGTTCTCAACTCCCTAAAAGTCAGCAGTACCCCTGAGATGTAGCAGTGGCCTTCTCTGGCATTCTTTTTGCTGTTCTTCCTGTGGTTTTGTGAATGCACAATTCCCTGCATTTAAACTTTCCTGCTTGAAATACCTGGAGTAAAATAGCCATTTTGCTGTCCAAACCCTGGCCAATATTCAGAAAGATGTGGGGGTTACTGTATGTATTTTATAATTTATTATTGGTAATATGCTAAATTGACTTCTCCTATCAAGATTCTAGTATCTTGAATTAACAAAAGTATGTGCACAGTTTCCTTTCTGGAATTCTGTCAGAGTTTATTTCACTCTGGTGAGTCACATCCTGCAGAGTCTTCCTACCTCCTGTATTCTCAAAGGACTGTGTCTTTATTTCTACTGTGGTGTGATTACTTAGTACTACATAATCTGTATACATACTCGTCCTCTCTGCTAGATCTGTGAACTCTGTTAGGACAGAGTTTTTGTACACTCACACTATAGCCTCAGAATTTTGTATGGTTCTTGACACACCGGAAGTGGACTGATACACTGCACAGTAAGTGGGTGTGTCCCACCCTGGCTATAGATAGCAAATGCATACAGATAAAATTGGCTGTACTATATACTAGGTGCTTTACAACTGTCATCTCAGTTAATCCTTAAAAAAAACAAAAAACAAAAAAAAACAAAAAAAACCACAAAACCGTGTAAGGTAATAATGTCTGAGACTGAGGCTTGAAGAGGTTTGGTTTTGCTTCAAGTCACATAGCCAGTAAGTGCTACAGCCAAGAGGTAAACTCGCTTCATCATGACTATCTCCTGAGCCTCTTTTTCCCTCTGTACTACTCATCCTCCCTGAAAGCAAGGCAGGTATCAAGAACAAAGGAAGTGGCAGAGAGTTCAGAGAAAAAAGTTCAGAGAGTTATGAATGTCAGAGCAGGGTAGAGAGTCTGAAATAAGTAGTTACCCACACTTCAGATTGAGGAGTCAGAAACTAGCAGAGTTAACTAAACTCTTATATGAGCAAAATAACTCACAGACCAGGAAACCCAGGGGACAGAGAGAATATGAGAACTACGGTGTTGGACCAATTGAGGGGGATCAGACTACCTCTACTCTTTTATTTTTTTGTCTTGTCCTATAAAGGTTGCCAGAGCTGCCAGGTGAGGAGAGTAGACGCAGTGAGTGGCCCTACCCCTTAGCAGGAAGAATTCCTTAAAAGAGATGCAGTCCTGCCCTCCCACTTCTTTCCCTCAACACTGAAACAACAACATACAGAGACCATGGAGAATTATTTAAAACTAATCAAAATGTGAACAACCTTGGAAGAAGGGTCTTGGGCAAAGCAAACTCAAAATTACTTGCTTTTGGAATGATGAATAGGAAGAAAATGAAGAACTTGGCTTTCAAGGAGCTTAGGAAGCTACACAGAAGAACAAGTACCCAGTTGAGTGGGGATTTGTTTCTTTGACTTGTCTGAGATCAGAGCCAAATGTCCTAGTTGTTTGGAAGGGCTCGAAATGTTTCTTTCTTCACCTGAGTGGAGCTGTTTTGGAACTGGATGCATCTCTTTGTAAATCACATTATCTGGGGAGTTGCCCCCCATCCCCTTCCTAAGAGCTCTTTGAAGAAAAATACAATGTTCATTTTCGTATTTTTATCACTTAACACAGTTCCTGACTTATGTTAATTAAAGGAATGAATGATGATGAATGAATAGAATGGAAACAAATAAATAAGTAGATAAATGCAAATGAATTAATTTCCCTAATATATATCTTGTTTATGTTTTATATAAAGAGATATAGACAAAATACACGTGTCTTAAATGTATATATCATAATGAGAAATACTGGACAGACTCTAAGAAAAATTCCGGGCAAGCAAGGTTTGTGGACTGATAGCTTCCAAAACTTGATCTGCATGACCATTTCCTGTTTGGTGGTCTGGCTATTAAGATCTTGAGATTGTCACAGGCAGGTGAGCTGATAGAACGAACATGAAGTTTTTGCATCCAGTATGGAAATGCAAACGAAATCCGATCTTAGAAAAATGATGGGTACTGAGACTGTACAAAAGGAAAAATTCTACTTGCAGTGACCTTATTATTTTCCTTTAAAACTACAAGTATTATTTCTTCCCTTTACTTTTTCTGCCAACTTCTCACAGAGCAGTATGCACACATTATCAAATTGTACAATACTGTGTATTGGTTTTCCAGGGCAGAGTATCAAAGGCTCTCCTGAGGAAAGAAAAGGTTTTTGTAGAATGACACTGGATACTCTAAACATTCTCATGTTCTTTTTCTTCCAAAATTGGACCTCTTTTTTGATCTGATTTTACATTTGAATATTTTGAATATAAGGCATTTAGGGCAGAAGGATAGTGTCCTCATTCTGCTAACATTATGACGTATTTTAGGAAAAAAGAGAAAAACAAGAAAGCCTTAAGGGAAAAAAAGAAATCTTCTAGAATAATCAGTAAGAGATTTCTTATTTTTAATTCTTTTATGTATATAAAATTGGATATGTCCCTAAGTGATTTTGCCTTTATTCTGTTCATTACCTGTATTATTTCACATCAAAGGCAAGCTCTGACAATGACTCATCTTACTCTATTTAAAGTTATCAAAGTGATTAACACTTGAATCATTTCTACCAGTCCTTTGGGTATTTAGAAGAAAACAAACATTAGATTTGACTTTTTAGGATTTGTTGTTGTTGACTAGGTTAAAATGTTACATTTAAAAGATTTCTAGCTATCTACAAATCCTGAAGTTCAGTCCTATAAATTGTTTTTGAAAAATGTATGCTAAGGCAACAATTTCCAACACAGCTCCCAAGAATGAGGTATTTTTATTGATATTATTAACCTCTTGTTCTATGGGCTAGCAGTGCTCTCCTTGTCACCTCCCTTCCGCTACCCTACCAGAACAGTCTATTCAGGAGAGAAGAGTCTCAGAAATATGTTCCTGATAGATCACTGGCATTCTGTAGGACACTTGTTCTCAAAGGAGATTTTCCAGATATAAATTACAAGCACTAACAAGCAATGGGCAGGTCAAAATATGAATGTCTCCATCATTAGTAAATGTTCTTGAATACTGAAATCAAAGAGAATAGAATTGAGACCAGCATGTTTCTGTTTTTCCATTAAATCCATAAATAATCCTTTCCCACTCACCTGTATTTGCTTTAGATATGCTTTAGCTTCCAGAGGAATTTAAGACTACAAGTCTTGCAAATGAGGTAAACTCAGAGGATCAAACGGTCTTAGAGTCTTTTTTACTTATCTATCTATCTATCTATCTGAGAGAACAAGAGAGAGAGAAAGAGAAAGTATGAGAGGGGAGAGGGGCATAGGGAGAGACTATCCAAGCAAACTCCCCATTGAGCAGGACCCCACAGTAGGGCTGGACATGGGCTCAACCTCACCACCCAAGAGATCACAACCTGAGCAAAACCAAGAGTCAGATGCTTAATGAGCTGAGCCACCAAGGTGCCCCTTAGAGTCGTTTTAAATAAGGAGTTTAGCAAATCCAATGTTTTCAAATATTCTATGCATCTATCAATATTTTTACCAGTCTACAATTTTTTGTAGTCTATTCCCCTATGTCATTGCTTTATATTTTCCTCCTTGAGTTAAAGTGGTCCAACTCATAAAGAAAATGAAACTTTTTATAATACACCCCCCCCCTTTTAGCAATTCTCAACTTTATTTTTTCCAATCTTTCATGTACAGGGAGTATTTGCTAAAATAAGATTCCAAAATAAGATACGCTTCTAGGGGCACCTGGGTGGCTCAGTGGGTTAAGCCTCTGCCTTCAGCTCAGGTCATGATCCCAGGGTCCTGGGATCGAGCTCCACATCAGGCTCTCTGCTCAGCAGGAAGCCTGCTTCCTCCCTCTCTGCCTGCTTCTCTGCCTACTTGTGATCTCTGTCTGGTAAAAATAAATAAGTAAAATCTTTAAAAAAAAATACGCTTCTAAGTTTTCTATAGAAAAGTTTATACTAACCAAAGAGACTCCTTAAACTGGGAAATTAGATTGAGCATCATCCCTGGTCTCTGCTCTCTAGGAGCTAACAGTCTAGTCCCATGAAAAATGCTAAAACACTCCCAGTCTGTGCATGGCAAGTGACAGTGATTGGAAGGGGAGAATGGAGGAAAAACAGATGATTGGAGGTGAGAGGTGTTAATAGGAGTGACCTGCTAAATCTTCACAAAGGAGCTGAAATTTTAAGTTGGGTCTTTAAGGACTGTGTGTTTGATTCCCGTGGCTGCTGTAACAAAATACCACAAACTGGGTGGCTTAAAATTGGGCCATGCTCACTCTAAAGGCTCTACATGAGAATCTTCCCTTATCTCTTCCAGCTTCTGGTGGTTGCTGACAATCCTTGGCAGTCCCTTATAGCAGCTTAAATCCAATTTCTTTTCCTGTCATAACATGGTGGCCTCTCTGTGTGTTTATTTCTATGTCTCTCCTCTTACAAGGATACATGTCATTAGATTAGGGCCCATTCTAATTTAATATGGCCTCTTTTTAACTTGTTGACATTTTCAAAGACCCTATATCCAAGTAAGGTCACATTCACAGGTACTGGGAGTTAGCACTTGAACATGTCTTTTGGGGGGACATAATTCAAATAAAAAAAGACAGTATCTTAGATCATGTGCCGTAGAAGCAGGAAATGAGCTGAGATGAGTTTTGGAAAAAGTGTGCTCAGGAGATGGAAAATGAAGTAAGCAGGCCAGGGCAGGAACAAGAAGCCAATCAAGGGAGTAGATATAAAAACTCCTGGTGAGGCTGCTCCCATTTGGCCCAAGGGAATTCTCTGTAGCAGATGGCAGCAGTGAGCTGCTAGCAGCTACCATGCATACTAGCTGGAAACTGGGGACATCAGCCTGGTGACGGGGGATCTGGTGGGGCTCCAATAGCATTCAACTCATTCTATCCCTGATCCTGTTCAGGTTTGCTTGCCTTTCACAAGAAGTCCTTTCCATCCAGACACAATTACCTCCAGAATCTGGTTGTTGTATTTTATAGTAAAACTTACAAGATGAAAATTAGTGGTTGTTACAGCTGGTCCTGAGGCTATAGTTGATTCTCACTAACATCTCCCTCTACATTTCCTCTATATCCCATACCCCTTGGCTAGAACTTCTGCTAATCTAAATGCTCGAAGCTTGGGATGAGTTTGAGCCTCTATCATTCCCTTAGCAAATCTCAATTGCTCTCCTTGATCATTTATAATAAAAGTCTGCTATGGGAGTATTGAATGACCTAGTAGATCATGAGTACTCCATATATTTCTTCCTGACTCTGTTTGGTAGCAGCAGTCCTACCTCTTCATGATTAGGGTAATTACTCCTGTCCTTGCAGTGATTCCTTTCTGCACCTGCAATTTTATTGCCACAAGTAGCCCAGAGAGATCAGGTGACAGACTTAGCTTTAGGTTTAGTGGAACTCTTACTGTATCCCCTGACAGAAGTATCTCTCTTCTAGGGCCCAGGACTTTGAGAAACAAATAAGCCAAAGCTTTGGAGATGGGAACAACAAATGCCCCAGTCAGGTCACTAGGAGTAATGTTCAGCTGGGCAACCCCTTACTTCCATACCTTGATTCTCAGACCTATGTATTCTTCCTACAGAGGACACAGCACCATATGATGGTAGTTGGTTCAAGATATATATCATATCTAAGGATGGGACCCCATCAATGTGTGGTTATCTCCAATCAGTTAGTTGCCCTTTCAAGAGGCCTTTCCAATAACAGCTTCTGGATGGTGTCATATATGGTTGAAAATCTGATACCAAATGTGTGGGTTTTCCTAAACTAAGCAATTTTGCAGTTCTTGGTGGGCACTCACTAGGTGTCTTTGATTTAACTCAATTCTCTGAATACTTTCTTTGGATTTTTCTTCACATCCAATAGTACCTTTCTAGCTCCATAATCTTGATCCCAATTGCCCACTAAATAGTAATTTAATTTACTCCATTTTAATTTTTCCTCTAAACCCAACTAATTTTTAAGAACAAATTTAGCTTCCAACTGATCATAGTGAATAGTTTATTTCAAAGGTAGGCAATTGGTGCCTTTGATTTAACAGAATAATGTTAGAATTGATGTCTACGTTTTTTCTCTTGATCACTCCTATTGGATAGCAAAATGTCTACTGTTGTAGCTACATCTATCACACTCATGTTCAAGGCAGAAAGAATATAGGGATATGGCCAGCTTCATCTATAAACGTCTACCAAAACAAACATTTTCAAGAACACCCACTGATTTCCCCTTATTTCTCATTTGCCAGATCTGGAGGGAAGCTAAAGACAGGGGTCAGGATTGTGTTGACTGGATTAAACTATCATGATCCACTCCTAGAGATGGGCACAGAGCAGCTCTCAACAAAATTGGAATTTCTTTAATAATAAAGAAGGGCTAAACAGATATTTAGGTAAGTAACCAACACAGATGCAAACAATTATCCAGATTAATCTTCAAATAAGCTGTGAAAGTTGTAGAGGAGAAACACAGTTTTCCCTTTCAACCACCTTGCCAGCTCAAAATGATCAATTCTTCAACATCACGTAATAGTTGTTCCATATTCAAATTTCTGCAATTGCTTCAAAGACTGTTTTCCCTGTTTGAATTGGGATTCAAAGTCCACACATTATATGCAATTATTTTTCTTGAGCAGATTATTTCCTGCCCTTTTTAAAAGTTGCTGCTTTGTTAGAAAAACCAGATCATTTGTCCTGTTGATCCAACTCCCTCCCCCAAAACTGAATTTGGCTGATTATTTCCCTGTGGTGGTGTTTAACTTGGTTTCTCTATCCCCTGTATTTCCTGTAAATTGGCAGTTAGATTTAGGGGCTTGATTAATCTTCCTAAAACATCAGTTTCATCCCTCTTTATCACTTCTGCTCATAAGTGTCCAGTGGTGCTTGCCTAGAGAAAACTTCCCAAGTTCAAGTCTTTAAATTATTGGCCATTAGTGATTAACTCAACCTCTAGTCTTTCTTCTCTCCCTCGAGGCAGGGGTGGGGATGAGTGTTCCAATCCTCTAATCACAAGGTTGGTTCCCTGGCAACCAGTCCCATCCCTAGAGGCCTCCCAAAAGTCATCTCATTAACATAAACTCAGGTGTGGTAGAAAAGGACCTGATACAGATCACAAAGATGCCCCTACCACCTTTATCATTCCAGAACTGTTTCCGGATTAGGAGACAAAACCCAAATATTATAACAAAAGATACTCTGACTCCACTTCAGATATCACAAGGGTTTTAGGAGCAAAGAATGAGGACAAAATATATATTCCTTATTATATCACAATATCACACCAGTGATGAAAAGAATAAAGTTCATTTTACTTTTTAGGCAACAATATTGTACAGGTAGTGTTGCACATCTCCTACCTCATCACATAATGACATTTTAAATTTAGTGATGCTATCAGTCAGTCTCCTTCCTTATCAAGTTTCAGTTAACATTTTGAACATCCAATGGGGATAGCCACCTAAAGCCGTTTATTTCCGCGTGGCACAATGGTGATTCTGGAATTCTATTATTTTGTATATATTGGCTGGAATGCCTCTATAAAGAAGAACGTTACCTTGACATCTATTTGGTAACTCTGAAATATAGCCTAAATGGGAAAGGGACACACACACACACACACACACACAGGCTTGATTCTTTTCCTTTATAAAGTTCACAGCAAATAGTTGATGTTTTAACAATCTAAATGATAACCAATTAAGGTTTTTTTTTTTTGTTTTTTTTGGGCTTTTGGGGGAGAATGGAACATTATAAGCTTGTGAAATATTATATATGTGATATGCTAAAATCCACTACAGTGATTAAAAAAAAATTCTTTTGTCACTAGGAATCCCTTCAAGTTGTCCTTTTGACATGACCCAGTTAGTCTTTGATAGCTTTCTTGCTTTCTGGCACAAAACAATCCTCCAAAACCAAGAGTCATTTATTTTTTTCAAAGGTCTCTTGTTCCTCTATTGGAAATGGTATTACAGGCCATTTAATCTGGGTGCTTAGAATATTCATTGCTACTGGATTGTCATTGTGTCTGAGTCTTTTCAGTAGAGAGCACTAAGAAATGCACTTTTTTTTTTAAAGAGACAAAATAGTGTGGTCACTTTAATATTTCCAAATCAAATTTAAGATTAGAACAGAATTAGAATAACTAGTATGTGTTGGGAAGACTCAGATGACACAGTGGAAAAAATAATGACCTGAGAGTCAATGAGATCCAGCTCTCTGCTCTGAGTTAGCAAGAGTTCCAATGAATATAGTCACTTAAGCTCTTGGGACTTTGATTTCTCTCTATGCAAAATGGGTGGTCCAAAGAGATGATCACTATACTCCCTTCCAGCTCTAACATCTTCTACATCCATAAACCTAGACCATCTACACAGAATATGCATTTTTATGCCTTTAATAAACAGTTATTGAAGGAGTAAATGAATGAACAATGTGCTTAAAAATAACTACTTAACCCTCTAGCCTAGCCCAGCTACTGGCTCTGACCCAGTCAGTGCCAGATGGAACAGAAGAACCATGTAGGAAAGCCTGGCCCTAACCCCTTGTGCATAAAATCATTAGTGAGAATAAAGTTGTTATTTAAAGTAACTAAAATTTGAGTGGGTAATTATGCAACAGTAGATAATTTTAACAATTGAGTAAATAATTTAACTTCTCTGAAGCTTAGTTTCCTCATCTGTGTAACGGACACACCATTGTAATCATCAATATCATTTTTGCTTAACATTTATTGGAAGCTTACTATGTGCCAGGCATGGTTCTAAGTACTTCACAAAAACCTGGTGACATATGTACTATTAATATTCCCAATTTTCAGAGATACAGAAGGACACTACATCATTCTTAAAAAGACTATCCACCAAGATGATCTAACAATTGTAAATATCTATGCCCCCAATATGGGAGCAGCCAATTACATAAGAAAACTGTTAATCAAGATAAAGAGTCATATTGATATGAATACACTAATCGTTGGAGATCTTAACACGCCTCTCAGAAATAGACAGATCATCGAAGCAGAAAATCAATAAAGAAAAAAGAGCATTGAATGACACATTGGACCAGATGGACCTCATAGATATATACAGAACATTCCACCCTAAAACAACAGAATACTCATTCTTGTCAAGTGCACATGGAAATTCTCAAGAATAGACCACATACTGGGTCACAAATCAGGATTCAACCGATACCAAAAGAGTGAGATTATTCCCTGCACATTCTCAGATCACAATGCTTTGAAACTGGAGCTCAATCACAAGGAAAAGTTCCAAAGGAACTCAAACACCTGGAAGCTAAAGACCACCTTGCTTAAGAATCCTTGGATCAACAAGGAGATCAAAGAAGAACTGAAACAATTCATGGAAACCAATGACAATGAAGACACTTCTTTCCAAAACCTATGGGATACAGCAAAGGCGGTTTTAAGGGGGAAATACATAGCCAACCAAGCCTCCCTCAAAAAAATTGAAAAATCCAGAACATAGCAGCTGTCTCTACACCTTAAAGAACTGGAGAATCAACAACAAATCAAACCAACTCCACACATAAGAAAGGAAATAATCAAGATTAGAGCTGAGATCGATGAGGTAGAAACCACAGTAGAACGTATCAATGAAACTAGAAGCTAAGCAACCTAGATGAAATGGATGCATTCCTGGAAAACTATAAAATCCCAAAATTGAATCAGGAAGAAATTGACAACCTGAATAGACCAATATCTAGTAATGAGATTGAAGCGGTGATCAAATACCTCCCAAAAAACAAGAGCCCAGGACCTGATGGATTCCCTGGGGAATTCTACCAAACTTTCAAAGAAGAAATAACACCTATTCTCCTGAAGCTGTTTCAGAAAATTGAAGCAGAAGGAAAACTTCCTGACTCTTTCTATGAAGCCAGCATTAACCTGATCCCCAAACCAGGCAAAGACCCTACGAAAAAGGAGAATTTCAGACAAATATCACTGATGAATATGGATGCTAAGATTCTGAACAAGATCCTAGCCAATAGGATCCAACAGCACATTAAAAAGATTATCCACCGTGACCAGGTGGGATTCATTCCTGGGCTACAAGGATGGTTCAACATTCGCAAATCAATCAATGTGATAGAACAAATTAATAAGAGAAGAGAGAAGAACCACATGGTCCTCTCAATTGATGCAGAAAAAGCATTTGACAAAATCCAGCATCCGTTCCTGATTAAAACGCTTCAAAGTATAGGGATAGAGGGAACATTTCTGAACTTCATCAAATCTATCTATAAAAGACCCACAGCAAATATCATCCTCAATGGGAAAAAGCTTGGGTCCTTCCTGTTGAGATCAGGAACACGACAAGGATGCCCACTCTCACCACTCTTGTTCAACATAGTATTAGAAGTCCTAGCAACAGCAATCAGACAACAAAGGGAAATAAAAGGTATCCAAATTGGTAATGAAGAAGTCAAACTCTCTCTCTTTGCAGATGACATGATTCTTTATATGGAAAACCTAAAAGATTCCACCCCCAAACTACTAGAACTCATACAACAATTCAGCAACGTGGCAGGATACAAAGTCAATGTACAGAAATCAGTGGCTTTCTTATACACTAATAATGAAAATACAGAAAGGGAAATTAGAGAATCGATTCCATTTACTATAGCACCAAGAACCATAAGATACTTGAGAATAAACCTAACCAAAGAGGTAAAGGATCTGTATTCGAGGAACTACAGAACACTCATGAAAGAAACGGAAGAAGGCACAAAAAGATGGAAGACCATCCCATGCTCTTGGATCAGAAGAATAAACATTGTTAAAATGTCTATACTGCCTAGAGCAATCTATACTTTTAATGCTATTCCGATCAAAATTCCACTGGTATTCTTCAAAGAGCTGGAGCAAATAATCCTAAAATTTGTGTGGAATGAGAAGGACCCCGAAACGCTAAGGAAATGTTGAAAAACAAAAATAAAACGGGGGGCATCATGTTGCCTGATTTCAAGCTTTACTACAAAGCTGTGATCACCAAGACAGCATAGTACTGGCATAAAAACAGACACATAGACCAGTGGAACAGAGTAGAGAGCCCAGATATGGACCCTCAACTCTATGGGCAATTAATCTTCGACAAAACAGGAAAAAATATACAGTGGAAAAAAGACAGTCTCTTCAATAAATGATGCTGGGAAAACTGGACAGCTATATGTAGAAGAATGAAACTCGACCATTCTCTTACACCGTACACAAAGATAAACTCAAAAAGGATAAAAGACCTCAATGTGAGACAGGAATCCATCAGAATCCTACATAGGCAGTAATCTCTTTGATATCAGCCACAGCAACTTCTTTCAAGATATGTCTCCAAAGGCAAAGGAAACAAAAGTGAAGATAAACTTTTGGGACTTCATCAAAATCAAAAGCTTCTGCACAGCCAAGGAAACAGTCAAGAAAACAAAGAGGCAACCCACGGAATGGGAGAAGATATTTGCAAATGATAGTACAGACAAAAGGTTGATATCCAGGATCTATAATCTATTTGAGGACAAACTCAACACACACAAACAGACAATTATATTAAAAAATGGGCAGAAGATATGGACAGACACTTCTCCAATAAAGACATACAAATGGCTATCAGACACATGAAAAAATGTTTATCGTCACTAGCCATCAGGGGATTCAAATTAAAACTACATTGAGATATCACCTTACACCAGTTAGAATGACCAAAATTAGCAAGACAGGAAACAACATGTGTTGGAGGGGATGTGGAGAAAGGGGAACCCTCTTACACTGTTGGTGGGAATGCAAGTTGGTGCAGCCTCTTTGGAGAACAGTGTGGAGATTCCTCAAGAAATTAAAAATAGAGCTTCCCTATGACCCTGCAATTGCACTACTGGGTATTTACCCCAAAGATACAGATGTAGTGAAAAGAAGGGCCATCTGTACCCCAAAGTTCATAGCAGCAATGGCCACGGTCACCAAACTGTGGAAAGAACCAAGATGCCCTTCAATGGACAAATGGATAAGGAAGATGTGGTCCATATACACTATGGAGTATTATGCCTCCATGAGAAAAGATGAATACCCAACTTTTGTATCAACATGGATGGGACTGGAAGAGATTATGCTGAGTGAAATAAGTCAAGCAGAGAGAGTCAATTATCATATGGTTTCACTTATTTGTGGAGCATAACAAATAGCATGGAGGACATGGGGAGTTAGAGAGGAGAAGGGAGTTGGGGGGAAATTGGAAAGGGAGGTGAACCATGAGAGACTATGGACTCTGAAAAACAATCTGAGAGTTTTGAAGGGGTAGGGGGGTGCGAGGCTGGGGTACCAGGTGGTGGGTATTATAGAGGGCACGGACTGTATGGAGCACTGGGTGTGGTGCAAAAATAATGAATACTGTTATGCTGAAAATAAAAAATAAATTAAAAAAATATATTAAAAAATTCCCAATTTTCAGATGGTAACTGAGGCATTGAGAGATTAACATAAACAGGTAACATAGTTAGTTAAGTGACAGAAATAAGATTCAGACATGCATGGCCTGACTGCAAGATGAAAACAAGTTTATGGAGTATACAGTATAATGTCAATCACATAGCAGGGGCTGAGATCATGGTGATGGTGATGGTAGTGATTGTGATAGTATCAGTTGTGATTGTTAGCATCACATAGGAAAGTTTTCTCAGGGAGTCTGGGTTCTGAGCAAACACTTCAAGGAAAGAAAAAACTTGAGGTGCATGCATAGGGTTATAGGAAAAATGTCTTTGACTGGAAATCAGGAAGCAGATGCAGCAAAAGAGCATGGTAGAAAATACTGATGGGTGAGAGTGACAGTGAGTGGGTAGAAAGTGGGACTGAACTGATGTTTAGGCAAGTAATTTAAACTGGTGGCTCTGTAGGGTCTTTTGGCTCAAACAGAGAATGTGACAGGGCCAGCCATGGGTTATTTACTATGGCATCCAATCAAGCCACATGTTCATGAAATGCGTGACTTACCACTGCACCGCATTACCAAACTTCCTCTCCCCAATTAAGGAAATACCCTTTTCATTTATGAAGCCATTCGTGGGCATCTGAATGATCCCACCATTGAGGGGACCCAATGGGGGTCATACTCACATGACCAAGGTCAAGTAGTCAAAAGATATTTATAGCTCATTTATAGCCCATTATAGTACCGTCAGGCAGGCATATCCTGCACAGGCTTCCTAAATGAGGTAAATATGCTGGACCCTGGGCTTTCGGTATAGCCGTGTGACCAAGGATATTTGTAAGTTACCTGAGAAATCCAAACAACACCTGAAGTGGTGGATCGTCATGTTCCAGATGAGTGGTCATGATGCACCTATCCTGTCCTCGGTAAGGGTCATAATTTTTCAGACAATCATCAAATGTTAATTCTTGGAGACCTTAATTTAATGCATTCACTGAGAGATGCATAAATGGACAGTACCAAAGCAAAGGGACTTGTCCATCAGTGTAAGAGGCCAAGTATAGAACTACACATTTTGTTACTTCTACTAGTTTTCCTTTACAATAAGTGAAGATTCAAGATTACTTAATAAATGCCAATGGAATAACTGGATACCAATAGAGGCAAATCCTTTAGGTTCACATCTCATAACACAAAACAAACTCCAGACTAATTAGTTAATTACAAAAATGTTACCTCAAAGGAAATAGGAGAAAATAAATTTTGCAGAAGCATGACATAATTGTATCAGATTAAAGCAATAAGATAATTTAACAGATGTGAAGTGACCACACAGAAATTTAAAACTGTATAATAAAAATAAGAAACATGCAATCAAAAGATGTATTACAAATTGGGAAACTCTTTCATAATAAGATTTGAGAGATCGCTGACAGAAACATAAATTGTTTACCTCTATAGGATATAATAATTAAACACAACAAGGAATGTTAAGCCTTATTAATATAAAGACATAATAAATAACAGTTAAAACAATAATAATTTTAAATCCATTGTCTAAGAAAATATTTAATTTTCTTGATCATAGCAAACAATACTAACTAGATTGTAGTGAAATAATATTCTGGTGGCATTATATATCAGTCCATTTTAGGAAACAACATGATGATATTATAGGAACTATGTAATATTTTTATAACTTTAGCTTGATAATCCCACTCTTGAGAATTTATCTGAAGTATGATCTCAATTCATTAATAACATCTGAATCTTCTGCTTAATTTCTGTTCCTTGGGTGTGTTCTAGTTTTCTAATTCCAATCAAATTTTGCACTCTGGTACTTTAAACCCTTCCTGTCCAAAGTGAAGTTCATCTTCTTTCCTCTAAACTATATAGCAAGCCACTTTTAATCTCTGCATCACTGGCACCTGGACTGTGCCTGAAACATAATAAGTGCACAATAAACTCTGCTGAATGAATGAATTACTTCCCTGTTTTCATCTTCCAGGCCAGGTTGGGAAACTTGGAGTTATCTTTGACTGTCCTTCCTTACATAAAACTTGTCACAGAATTATGTTATTTCACAATGTCTCTTGGCCTCTCCTTTCTTCTTATGTGGTTCTCTCTCCAGCTCCCTATGGCTTTGTACTTTGTTAACTGGAGTGGACTACTGGTTCATCTTCTGATTCTCAAGCTTTCTCTATCCCAAATCACCCCATGAGAGTGTAACGCCCGATTTATCAGTATCAAGTAGAGATCGTTGGTCCAAGCAACAGAAAGCAATTCTGGCTAACTTAAGCAATAAAAATGGATGTATTGGAAGGTTGCTGGTGAGCTCACAGAAAGGGAGGAAGAGCTGATAAATCAAGCATCAGAAAGATTGGAAACTGGGACTATTCCCTGCATTCCCAGCAACATGAATTTGTATATTGTCTCTCTTGGGTACTGTCATTAGATAATTACCTACAAGTAATTTGCAGCGCAACAATAATTTTCTTAATGTTTAAGGTATTATGCTTTCCTTACCATACTGCAAGTCCAAGGGCAAGGATCATGTAATTTATTTTGCAACCCTAGAGCACTGAGCATGAACTATGTACTTGACTGAGACAGACCAATGACACGATAGGAAAATGGGCTGGCTTGTGGTAGAGTGTGGGGTAGGACACTGGGGAAAAATGATTCCAGAGGCAAGAAAGTCTTATCTGGAATCCCAGATTGTTGATCCTGACCCACATCTATCAGAGCCACTGTCTTCTAGTTCTCTGAAAGAAAAAGCCAGTGAGATGCTCTCAAAAAAAGGCCCACTTGTTAGTACTTTGGGCCCACATTATTTTGTAGTCCTCTACTCTGATAAAACAGCTAGATCAAATATGAGATGGGAGAGTTTTTTAATCTTGTTAGCCAGCAGCAAGCTTAGGAACCTGCTCTAGCCTTTTTCCTCCTGAGCCATCTGTTGGGCTGCCCTGAAACCCTATGAATGTGCTACTATGCCAGAAGGAGGAAAGAGAAAGTAAGAGCCCCCTTCAAGCACTTATATAGGAAAGGTCTTCAGAACGATGAGAAGATGATCCTCTAAAGGACAATCCTGATGGAAGTTCAAGTTTTCTTTTCTTTGCTCCTATCATAAATTCCCCCACCTTGGCCTTGGTCTAATTGTGAGACTTTGATACATTTTAGTGCTCCTTTTCTGAAAAAAGGAAATCATACTTAAACTCCATCTTTTCGGTACAATGACTCTCTAACCTGACTGTGCATGAGAATCATCCACAGAGGCCCCATTCTGGGTAGAATTCTGGGGAGGAACCTAGGATCCATATGGTAACAACTTTTCCAGGTAATTTTTAGGCAATCGGCCCAGCACTGGTACATGGCTTGGATTCAGGGGAACTACTGCCCTAGAAGTGGGGCAGGGCCATTGCAAGCCACATTTTGTCATTGCTTGGGTTAACTCAAGAATATCGAGGCTCCATGATCAATCAGAGATGTGAGTGACCTTTTCCATGGAGGAAAATCACCACAGTATTAGAAAATTCCTGCATATGACATGTTAAGGACACTTTTCCCTCACCCTTGCTCATATGTATTCTGGCATAATCGGTAAAATTAGAATATTGTTAGGAATTATGATTTCTTGGTGGACTCCAGAATGTGGTTTATGTATTTATATGATCAAAATATATTTTCCCTTGCAAAACAAATTTATATTAACTTTTAAAATGTGTTATACAAAGTGTATGTATTCTCTCATGAAAAAAATTTACTTATAAAACTAAAATACATTTTTGGGCAAAATAATATACTTAACCAGATTTATCCTGCAAACTTGACATTTCCTCAGCCTTTGATTATGCATGGGAAATAATAGGAGCTAACATTTAGTGAGCACTTGCCATGTTCTAGACACTTTCCTAATTGCTTTACGTATGTTAACTCACTTAATTCTTACAGTAACCCAACTTACCTTTCTACAGATGAGGACACTGGGCCAGGGTCAGGAGCTGATCACAGGTCATCTAGCTAGTAAATGGTGATCCTAAGATTCAAATCCCAGCAGTTCTGGGCCCAGACAAGCCAAGCTATGCTGCTTTTGCAAATTTTTTCTACATAATGGCAGCACAGACCTCTCTTCCTAGAAGTACCTTTCCGTGTTAAAGCAGATACTCTCTGTTCCTTCCAGATTAATCTGCTCCTCCTGCAGGCCCTAGTATCCATGGTGAAAAAAGGAAAATTGAAAAATCAAATACCATTCTGTCTACCTGACGAAGAGCCTGCAGACGAACTTACCCTGAATCTAGGACTGAGCTCTTGTTAACACCAAGACCAGATTTCTGATGATATTTGTGAGATGTCGCCCAAATGTCTAAAGCAGTTCTCTGTGTGTTAATAACAGACTCCATCTTTTAAAAAACTGTGCCATAATTTCTCTGGAACTTTGCTCATGAAAAGACCAGTTGCTCTTGCTCCAGAATGAATGATTATCCTTCCATACAACAGATGCCTTCCTCTAACTCTTCTCCCAGTGCAGGCAGGAATCCTGCTTCCCACTCAGGAATTTGCACTGATTGGGCTGTTGCTACAGTATAATATCTCTGAGTGGACCTCCTCCTCCCCCAGATCCTATATTTTCCCTGATCTGCTGGACTATTTCAGGTATTCAGCACAATGAATGGGAAGAATATCCCAGACCTGCAAACCCTCAGCCAGCTACCCACTCTGGGTTTTGGAGGAAATATGCAAGGGGGAGACTGGACAAATGAACACTTTCTCTGTAGTTCAAATGAACCTGGAGACCCATGTGGTCTCAGAACACTGTTGTGTTTCAGAAACAAATTCAAAACCAAGGGTAAATAAAAGGGAGTTATAGTCTTCATGCTAAAATGATTAAATGGGAGCCACAGAAATGCTTACCTGAACTTGCCTTCCTCTCCCATTCTTTCCCCTTATTCAAGAAGCTGCTCCCAAGACTCCCCTCCAGCCCACGCTTCTTTTGTCCCTCCCTCCATTCCTGCATCTCCTCTCACCAGATCTCATGAAGTAGGTCTACTTAGCCTTGCTCCCAAGAAGAAAGAAGCCCCCTTTTAAGAAATGGAGAGGAGGCTTTGAAAACTGAGTTGACAAATAAAGGTTTTCTCTGGTGGTAAAGTTGGGGAATGAGTCTCCGAATATTGCTATCTCAATATTTATCTTTTTTTTTTTAAACCATGCTATATATTACATCCCTATGAC
Organism: Mustela erminea; assembly: GCF_009829155.1. Taxonomy (NCBI): domain Eukaryota; kingdom Metazoa; phylum Chordata; class Mammalia; order Carnivora; family Mustelidae; genus Mustela; species Mustela erminea. The sequence continues at coordinate 44,910,293 of NC_045629.1, read as the reverse complement.
TTATTTATTTTATAACTGGAAATTTGTAGCTTTTGACTCCCCTCACCCATTTTCCCCAACTCTTACTTGTTCTTGCTTCCTCTAGGCATACGGCTTTCTGTGCATCAGTTTGTACAGCTCCTCCAAATTATTGAGATAGTGATAAATTAAATCAGGAGTGTAGATTTACAACTGAAATCTTCAAAAGAGAAAGAAATATTTTGGGTCTGTAGGAAATAAATGGTTACCCCAAAATAGATTATGGTACTTTCATTAAATGAAGTTTTTTTTTTAAAGATCTTTAAAATTTTATTTAGTTGAAAGGGAGAGAGAGAGAGTGAGCACAAGAGAGAAAGGGAGAGGGAAAAGCAGACTCCTTGCTGAGCAGAGACAGGGCTTTGATCCTAGGACCCTGAGATCATGACCCAAACCAAAGGCAGAAGCTTACTTAACTGACTGAGCCACCCAGGCACCATTGTTAAATGAAGTGTTGCATTTTAATTATTTTTGTGTCCTGAATAATTGTCAGTCATCCATACCCCTAAAATGCAATAAAAACTAGGATGCTTTCACAGTATAGATTCTTTTCAAAATTCTGTAACAAATAATTTAATGCCATAATGTAATTTCCGTATTCTTGCTGGATAAATCCATCTTATCAATGTTTCACAAAAAATTTGGGGAATGGTTTCTGTTTTAATGATCAGAAATTTGGAGGCACTGAATTCCTTGTTGTAAATTTCTTGATATACAGTTTACCGTATTCGTGATAATTATTTTATGGCATAATTTAAACCAAAGTTATAGAAAGATAATGTTGATTGTTTCTGGCAACCACTAATCTGTTCTCTGCTTCTATGAGCTACCCCCCTTTTCAATTCCATATATAAGTGAGATCATTTGTTATTTGTCTTTCTCTGCCTGATTTATTTCACTTAGCATAATTCCCTTAAGGTTCATCCATATTGCCACAAATGGCAAAATCTTATTGCTTTTCATGGCTGAATAACATTCCAGTGTGTGTGTGTGTGTGTGTGTGTGTGTGTGTGTGTGTGTGTGAGACATTTTCTTTATCCATCGATGGACTTAGGTTATTTCCATATCTTGGCCATTGTAAATAATGCTGCAGTGAACATGGGGGTGCATGTATCATTCTGAGTTCGTGCTTTCGTTTTCTTCAGATAAATACCCAAAAGTGGAATTGCCAGATGATATGCTACTCCTACTTTTAATATTTTAGGAAACTTCATACTGTTTTCTGTAGTGGCTGCACTAATATTTATCTTGTCAGTTATTTTTAATTGGAGTTATTTATGAAATGCCTATCCAATCCCCTTACCTCAAGAGCAAGACTATATTTAAACTCTGAGGATCCTTTTGCCTGGACTATCAAAGCAGTTATATGGTGGGAAAAGAAAGAAAAGTGAAGCAATTTTTGAAAAGGGCTTTTCTAAGAAAGGTAAGAGGACAAGGCAGGTTCAAAAGGGGAGGGGTCCCAGTGGGCACACCAGGCAGCAAGAACTTTGAATCTTGTTGCTCCTCCCACCAAAGCTCCACCCAGACTCCGGTCCCGTTTGTGTTCTTGACCACACATCACAATAGAACTCTCTCTCTTCAGGTTTGGGGACTTGAACTCCCTCTAGAGGCTGAAGTGTGCCACTAAGAGCAAGTCAGTAGGATATATAATGCATAGGGGTTGAAAGAAAGCCAAGTGTGAAAAACTGTGCGAATAAATAAAGAGGCAGTGACTCGGTCTAACCCAATAAACTAAAGGGGGCTTCACAGACAAGGTGACAAAAGAGTGTGTGAGTGACTGAATGAATATATGGATTTACATTGCTCTAATACTTGATTGCACAAATCTTCTCATTCTGAATGCTTGGAAATATGCAAGAACTATAGAGTGCATATTGCTCTTTGGGAGGTGAGACATAACTTGGTTCTCTTTCTGGAATTTCGCTAGGTTTCTCCTTGCCATTCTACTTCCCAGCCTGCTTGGCTTCTGTACAGGAATGCTTGGCTCTTCCTGAGATATGGTGTATGATGGCAGGCCTTAAGAGTCTCTGTTGGGCAGGCATAGTTTCCGTTTATGTCTCCAGTCTTCCAAAGGGTTTTGAAGCTTCCAAAGGCTCTAAATCCAGGACCAGGCATTTTGAAATGGAATAAGGAGGCAGGAAGAAACCAAGTGAACTCTACCTCCCCTCCCGGTATCTCCTCAGTATGAGCTTTCAACAGGATGATGGCATTTAGGAGAGAGGAGCCACCCAACAAGAAACACAGAGTGATTCTTTTCTTCAATGTTGTAGGGTGGGGGTAGGGGAAGCTGGGAAGTAATGGGTTGCTTTGAATGCTTTGTGCTGGGAGTGGGTGATCCTCAAGGAGTTCAACCACTTTCCAAGTTGTTTTTAACTAAACTCTAGCCCCAGGGTTTAAGAAATCTCCCTCTCTAATTGATGTCTTTAGTCAGTGGCTGCTTATAATCAAGAAGATTGCACTTAAAAGGTATAAAGGCTGGTCTTATTATTGGCATCAGAAGATTTTGTTTTGTAATTAGAAGCCAGAGAGTCTAGGACCACTAGATCTCATATAGAGGGGACAGCAGATATTTTAGATCAGACTGCATACTCATCAAGAAAAACTGTGCTGTGCTGTTTGTAACAAGAAGTGCAATGGGCCTTTTATCTTCTAAGCTTCTGTCATTCCATTCCATTTGTTTTATAATGAAATTATTTCTTATGTTGAATATAGCCAATACATATTCAAAATAACCAATTAAATATTGGTTACATATATATTTAAAACTTATACTATATGTATAGGTAATATATATATTAAGCATTATTGAGCATCTAATATATGTCAGGCACTGTATAGAAAGCTTTGTAAACAATGGGGTTAGGATGTCTGGGTGACTCAGTGGGTTAAAGCCTCTACCTTCGGCTCAGGTCATGATCCCGGGATCCTGGGATTGAGCCCCACATTGGGCTCTCTGCTCCGCAGGGAGCCTGCTTTTTCCTCTCTCTCTCTGCCTGCCTCTCTGCCTACTTGTAATCTCTGTCTGTCAAATAAATAAATAAAATCTTAAAAAAAACACACAGACACAATGGGGTCTGAGGATACAGATCCAGGTAAACAGATTGTTGAATTTAAGGCATTATGATCAGGAAGGCATGGAGAAGACATATATCAGGGGTCAGCAAATTCTTCCATTAAAGGCTAGATAGAAAAATTTTAGACTTCATAGGCCATCTGGTCTCTGTCACAACCACTCAACCTTGCTCTTATAACATGAAATCAGTCACAGACAACACATAAATGACAAGCATGGCTATTTTCTAAGAAAACTTTACTTATGGCCACTGAAATTTGAATTTCATGTAATTTCTGTGTGTCACAAAAACTACTCTTTGTTTTGATTTTTTTCTCAACCATTAATAAATGTGCACACCATTTTTTAAAAAAGATTTTATTTATTTATTTGACACACACACACAGAGATCACAAGCAGGCAGAGAGCCAGGCAGAGAGAGAAGTGGGGAGAAGCAGGCTCCCTGCTGAGCAGAGAGCCTGATGCCGGGCTCCACCCAGGACCCTGAGATCGTGACCTGAGCCGAAGGCAGAGGCTTAACCCACTGAGCCACCCAGGCACCCCAATGTACACATCATTCTTAGCTCATAGGGCTTATAAGCAGAAATAGGCAAAGGAACAGATTTGGTTCATGGGCTGGAGTTTGCTGGCCTGTGACATGAGCTAATCTCTAGGACCATCTAATCACTGCTTGGGAAGTACCTGACCACGTGGAGTAGAGGGCAAATAGTGCATTTGTTTGTCTCAGGTGTGACAGAGAGGCATTAGAGTTGGTAAAATGTTTAAAGATTTAGAGTAGGACATTCTCTTTTCTCCAGTCTGATAGTAACAGTTCTAATGTGCAAAAACCTTCACATGAGGGAATTCTTTCTGAAGTTTAAACTCAATTCATTGTGTGAGAGATAAGGCTTTATCATCAAAATGAGACCAAACTCCAAACACTAGTGCATCTGAATTTTTTTTCTTTAGAACTTGATGGCATTGGAAGAGTTTAGTCACATATACAGATCCCAAATAGGAGAGCACTTTCTGGAGTGTGGGTTTCGATGAGTGCAGCCTTTGCCTATTAACGCATCAGTCTTATTGTTGTCACCGGGATAGAACCTTTGTCAAATTTAGAGTCCATCTTATACCAGAGTTTGATGATAAAATGAACTACTTTCAGAGACAGTATGTTCCCCATAGTGGAATTATATAAAGAGATGTAGATGTCGAGCTCACTTAGTGATAATGGGGAGAAGGTGATATGGGATATATATAACTTGAATTTATAAATTCTAAGACATTCAAAGATGTTGACTTTGTGGTACATGTCATCTTGTCTCAGCTGGAGAAACAACACGAAAAAAAGACAAATTAAAATGCATTATGTTCACTTATTCTTCTCCTACCCACTTAAGCCCCCATGTTGCATCACCACTTCCTCATATCAAGGAGATCATATGATAGTTGTCTTTCTCAGCTTGACTTATTTCGCTAAGCATGATAGTCAATTATCATATGGTTTCACTTATTTGTGGAGCATAACAAATAGCATGGAGGACATGGGGACTTAGAGTGGAGAAGGGAGTTGGGGGAAATTGGAAGGGGAGGTGAACCATGAGAGACTATGGACTCTGAAAAACAATCTGAGGGTTTTGAAGGGACGGGGGGTGGGAGGTTGGGGTACCAGGTGGTGGGTATTATAGAGGGCACGGATTGCATGGAGCACGGGGTGTGGTGCAAAAATAATGAATACTGTTATGCTGGAAATAAAAAAAAAATGCATTATGTTGTCATGCACAATATTTTACATTTCAGATCACATAGGTCCAACCTCACAACTTGGTAGACATAATTATCAAGACCCCAGTTCCCTGGGTCCCATGATGGGTAAATGATCACTAAGTGGGTAAGTATTTTATATCCAGGTTGAATTTTTCTCCGCCTCGAGAACAAAGCACCAGGCATTTTAGTAAGAGGGGATGAACAAGGGGGGGCGTTTCATTTCATTTTATAACCCAGTCTAATGTCCTTTCCCCTGTTGATTTCTGATCTTAGAAACCAAATCCTTGCTAAGGGGGATGAAGTCTGAAAGGGCAAAATTAAGCTAAGTTTTAGTTAAGTATGTCCCTGTGGGAAGAATTTAAATTAAAGCACAAGAAAAAGCTTTACAAACCAAGTGGTAAAGCCTCCCCCGACCTGGACTTTTAGGGTCCAACCCTAAGAACAAGGGCAGGTCCCCGAGGCAGCTCTCTCTTGCACTGGCTGGCTGAACTGCTGTGTCAGCAGCACCACGCATCGTTAGCCGACCTGGACAAGCTCCAGCTGCCTTCCTTTTGCACTCTCTCTGTACCTCTCACTTTAAAAAAGCTTTCATCAACATCATCCCCAACATCTTTTGTTTTCCCAGCTGGAGAAGACTTTCTTTCTGTTTGCATCCCATCTCTAGCTAACTAAGTTCTTTTGCCCTTAAGAACTGCAGCCATGAATCAAAGGGAATCATCACCTGTAAAGTCTAAATTGAATCTGAGTGCTCTGGGATTCTACATCCCATCTATCTTCTTGGAGCTGCCATATTTAGTTACCTTTTCCTATCCACTGTTGGTGGTCATTATCTTTCTCTCTTTCCATCCACCATATTAGAGACAAAATATAAAGATCCGTCCAGCAGTATTTTCTTCTGATTTAGCAGCACTACAGCATAATCTTCTCTTTGGTGAGTTTCCCAATCCCTCTGTCAAGCTGGGTGAGATACATGTCTAGCCTAGGCTGGGGTTATTTACTACATAAAATCATCTCCTGATCTAAGGTTTTCCCCAAATTCCCTGAAAATGGCTTTACAATAAATCCAGGAAAGAAAATCAGAGGGCTTTTTGTTTTGTTTTGTTTTTTTAAGGATTGATGCCTACTCCTCGTCCATAAAACCTCACACAGTATTCTTGGCTTTTACTGTCTTCATATATTTTAATCCTTATATCCAAAAACTACATGGAAGTCTAAAGAGTCATCCTCCTGCCTCTGGGGAGGAGACTCTGCTTTGATTTAAACATTGTAAAAGTGCAAAATTCTGCTATTTTACTCATGTACCCTGGTGCCTCAGGGATATTTCTTTACAATAATTTCTCATGACCATTTCTTGTTATTTTGGATAGTGGTAGAAATGGTAGATAGACTATCACCATTTTCTGAGAGACATAACTTGATGTAATGTAAATATTTTCTAGATAAGCTGCTTCCAAGCTGGGGGTGGGAGTTACTAACATTTTGTACCCTGCCAATTATAGCTAGCCTTTTTTTTTTTTTTTAAGATTTCATTTATTTGAGAGAGAGAGAGCATAAGTTGGGGGAGGGTAGGGGAGAAGGTCAGAGGGAGAGGGAAAAGCAGGCTCCCCACTCAGCAGAGAGCCCCATGTGGGGTTTCATCCCAGGACCCTGAAGATTATGACCTGAGTTGAAGGCAGATGCTTAACTGACTGAGGCCCCCAGACCCCCATAGCTAGCCTTCAATACTATGCCCCTTACCCTGCATATCATTTGTTTTTTCTTTTTAAACTTGGAAAATCCAATGTCCAGATTACAAAAGGAGGAAGCCCAGGGAATTGAACATAGTTCAATGTACATACATGCAAAATTGTTAGTGCATAATTTGTTGCCTGTTAAGAGAATTTAAATATCCGTGTGAGTGGGTTTTGAATGAGATTGAAAGCCCTTCCTGGTACATGGAAACTTTTCTGGGTTTATATTCTCCAATCAATTTTCAAGGCCTCATCTGGTCATTTTTAGAAACTAACTTCATAGTGCCAGGCTGAAAGTAGTGGTTCTGATTATGTAGAGAGACTTCCATTACCCTCTCAGATAATTTCTGAGCAACAAGGGGAGGGGAAAAGAAAAAAAAGTGAAGGGAAGTTGAAACCATCCTGCCCCTCTGAGCCAGTACACTTGGGAAAATTGCTAATTGCTAACATGATAATGACAATCTCTTTTACCTCTATGTACCTGAGTCTAGTGGGCATGCAGCTTTCACAGAGATCATTGAGCTAAAGCCTGAAGAGAGGTTATCAGACAAGACAATATAGCTCACAGGTGGTAAGACGCCATGGCCCTTCTCTTAACAGTGGCTGATATGTAGCTGGTACTCATGGGTATAGTTACACTGGTTGTTAAAATATAGAATAGGTCTATAATTAGTAAACAGCTGTTTCCTTGAGCCCATGGTTCCCCCACCCCTCCATTGCTATTCTAATTCCTCTAGCCTTTTCCTCAAAACTAGCCCTATGAGCAAGATTCCCCCATAATCCTTCAGCTATAGGCTAGTCTCTGACACAGCAGGAAGCTTTCAGGGCACTGCCCTAGCTTGGCAATGGCAGACATTCATATTGGTTTGTCAGTGTCTGTAGCGTATTTATCAGTGAAATATTTTAAACATCACTTGTACTCTTAGTTGTGAAACTTAGCTTCAACTGCTATGCTAGTATGTGACCCATCTCCTGTGATCTCTACCTGGTGAGTCTAAGAATCTCAGCATCTTAGAACAGTTAGGCTCTAAGAGCCCAACCATTCTCAGATGCATGATCTTTTCTTAAAAAACATTGGTCTTTGTTTAGGAATCAGCACCTGTTATAGGCTGAATTAGGTCCCCAGCCCACCAAATTTATATGTCAGTGTCCTAACCCAGTATGTCGAATGTGACATATTTGTGGCTAGGGTCTTTAAAGAGGTAATTAGGTTAAAATGAGGTTATTAAGGTGGGCCCTCTCAAATATGACTGGGGTCTTCCTTAAAGAGGAAATTTGGACACAGACATGTACAGAGAAAAGACCGTGGGAGACACATGGAGAAGATGGCCATCTACGATTCAAAGACAGAGGATGCAGAAGAAACCAAGCCTGCCAACGCCTTGATTTCAGACTTCTAGCATCCAGAACTGAGAGAAAATAAATCTGCGTTGTTTAAGCCACCCAGTCTGTGGTATTTTATTGTGGAAGCCCTAGAAAACTAATATAGTACATTAATCCATGTCATTAATCAATGCACTTGCTTTGCAGTATTATTATTATTATTATTGCAGTGCTCAGGGTAACCACACATGTTAATTTGCCAGGAGAGTTAACAAGTTTGTGCCTGCTGTCCTGGCATGATGTTCACAGTGGCCCCTTTGTCTCCCAAAAGTATCTCAGTTTGGACAACACATTGTGTGGTCATCCTAAATTTGTTTAACTCTTGGCTCCAATATTTGTAATTTTCTTTTGCATTCTCAGCTCCTCCTTGTCAAGTACTTGTCACTTCTTTCTTTAAGCCCTGATATTTGCTCTGCTCCTTTAGTACCCCTAAAATAGTCCAGTTCATGACATGGCCCAATAGGCAATGGTGTTATTCAGCAGATATGAAGGGTACTGAACAAATTTCTGTAGAGAGTTGTACAGAATGAACACTCTACTACTTTCCTCGAGGAGTGGTGAACCAATATGAAACACACATAAATTAGAGTCATCCTCTGCCATCTTATTTCTGTCTTACACAAACCATTATTTTATACTTGATTTATTTTTTGGAAAACGTTCTTAAATGCTGTTTAATCTCCCTATCCAGATTCATTGCACTGAATTTATGACAGGCTTCAGAATACAATTAATGCATACTTCTATCTCATCCCATCTTGTAGCTGGCTGTGGCAATATAATGCTTTTTGGCAAGCTGACATGAGGAGAGAAGAGAAGCTCTGTTCTCAAGGAAAATGTTAGTGATAAGTGAATTGGCAGCATTTCAAATGGTACTGGGAAGCTAGTTTATGGGTATGGTGGTCTTACCCATATATCTCCACTGAATCCCTGCAGTAAATACCCTCTCTTTCTTGCCTCTCATGTAAGACTAAAATAATAATAATTATAACAGTTGCATTAACAGCTTAAGAAATCATTCATCTACCAGGTCAAAACAAGCACCACATGCAAAGCCTGAAAGTTGTGACTGAATCAAGAAGGATCAGAAAACCAGTAGACATAAAATTCTTCCTTCTTTCTCTCCATGTTTGCTCTTTTTTCAGAGTAGAATAGCTTCATGAGGGACAGCATGGAAGATAGGGTTTAGGGGGCTCTCTCCTAAATCAAGTTCAGGATTTCTCAATGGTGACATATTACCTGTGGTTTATTTGGCTAATGAGGATATAGCCCAAGACTGAGTTCCCTCAGCTCCATCTCTAAAGAGCTTGTATGAATTTGAATTTGGATATAGGAACTCCTCTTCATGGACTTCAGTTTCACTGCCAGTACAGTGGGCACAATGACATTCAATGACCCATTTATGTGGGATATGTAAGTGTAGCCCAGGTAGCAGTGAGATTTGCTGTGCATATTCACATGGACCACAGGCCCCTGGATAGCCCTGTAGACATGTGTTGATGATTCTCCTGGCCAGTTTCCCACTGACAATATTTTCTTCATCTGTCCACATGTGGGTTTGGAAAACTTGTCCTTTTGAAATAAGGATTGGTGTTTCCAGCCCCAGGAAATAATTTATGTAATTATGGTGAGGGAGATGAACAGAGCACAGGATGGTTTCCAGCCTTTATGTCCTGTATTTTGTCAAGAGACATTCTGGCAAGCTTGCTTTTCTTTATAACATCTCTAGTAGAGAATTGAAGAAAACTGCTTCTCCAAATGTGTTTGAAAGGAAATGCTGTAATTGGATGTCATCACTGTCCATCACATTAGGAATAATAAAGGGAGGCAGGCCATTGGAATGGGAGAAGGAATGAGGAATGACCAGATCTTGTTTGTGGACAAAACTCTATCTGCCTCATCCAAGTCTTGATGGGATGTGTGTGGGGTCAGGGGAGCAATTCTCAAAACTCTGCTCAGAGCTCAGAGACATTTTGGAGTGCCATTGGAGAGCTTTTTCATTTTCTAAAAGAAAAGTCTTTTAGACTTATATCTGTTTTTAGAGCTATGTATCTTCCACTCACAGATTTATAAAACAAACAAACAAAAATAACCAAAAGGGAAAGAATATCTACTCATAAGTTTGAAGACCTGGCTTGGAAAAAAGTCTCTTCACTGAATTTTCTGTTTGTTTTTGCCAAACATACACTGAAACACCACTATGAGATGATCTCTTCAGGTGTCCAGAAATCCCACTCTCACAAAGGCTCGTGAATTGGCTCTGCTCTAGCTCCATTTAGCTTCAAGAAAAAGCAACCATTTTTCTGAGACAGTCCATTTTTTTCTCAACCAATGAAAGAACTATACCTTGTAAGAGTCTTTAACACAGAGATCATGGGGTTTAGAATTAAGGGCTTGACTTAACAGGCCATGACTTCCCCAGTGTTGTCAGGATGCAGCCATTCCCCACTTTCCATGTCCTTGAGATGGGATATTAGCCCTGCCTGCTCTGATTTTGCCTGGGTCTTTTGGGGTCCCTGGGATTTCTATACCATTGGGTAGGTCATATAGAAGGAAGGCATTCTTGTCTTTATCCTAGCTAACTTCTTCTTCTTCTCTTCCTTGCCTTGTTTCAGGAATGAACTGGCAATGTAACTGACACTAGTACTAACTCATTCAAAGATTGTATCTTGCCCCTTTTCACTGGGCCAGACATCCTTTTGGTTCTCAATGAATGACCCGGAATTGGATTGATTCAGTCCTGCCCTTGGGTTTAGGTCCTTCTCCTTGAGGCAACCTTTGACACTAGATACCATGGGGGAAATGGTAAGAGAGTCTGGGACAATGCAATTAAGTCCTTTGGCCAAAAAAAAGAGATGTGAATGGCCTCTGAACCATAGGGATGGGGTGAGAAAGCCATGATGATGGTCCAAGGAGACTGTTCAGAGGAAAACTCAGGATACTGCCACTCAAATCTTTCTAGCCATTCTCTGGAAAACTCCACATTTTCCCAGTAAAAGCTGATTTAAAAAAAAAAATTCCTAGGAAAAGAATGAAAAGAGCCTCTGTCACTTACATACTAAAAGAGTAATGGCTCTGACTCTAGGTGACAGGACATAGTCTCTTGCATAGAGTAGAAGAAGCAATCCTGGGAGCAGTAACTGCAGAGATATGGATGGGCAGCTTCTAAGAAGCAGAAAAGTGTGAACCACCCAGGACACACAGAAAGGGAGCACGACTAAGTATTTTGGAATTCAGAATTAGAATCCTACTCCACTCTGATCACCCAAAATTAAGTGATAGGAAAATAAGCATCGCACCACAATAGAGTTATTTGGTCTGACATCTGAGAATATATTCTGAATAGTATAGGTGTGTTTGTATAATATATTTATGTTATATCATACATGAATCACTCTTTTTAAAAAAGATTTTATTTGTGGAGGATAAGAAATAACATGGAGGACATGGGGAGATGGAGAGGAGAAGTGAGTTGGGGGAAACTGGAGCGGGGGACGAACCGTAAGAGACTGTGGACTCTGAGAAACAAACTGAGGGTTTTGGAGGGGAGGGGGGTGGGGTGTTGGGTGAGCCTGGTGGTGGGTATTATGGAGGGCACGCATTGCATGGAGCACTGGGTATGGTGCATAAACAATGAATTCTGGAACACTGAAAATAAAAATAAATAAATAAATAAATAAATAAATGATTTTATTTATTTATTTGACAGAGAGAGACACAGCAAAAGATGGGGAATGCAAGCAGGGAGAGTGGGAGAGGGAGAAGCAGGCTTCCCATAATGCAGGGAGCCTGATGCAGGGCTCAGTCCTAGGACCCTGGGATCATGACCCGGCTGAAGGCAGATGCTTAACAACTGAGCCACACAGACGCCCCTGTACATGAATCACCCTTAATATTTATTTTGTAAAATTCCAATTAGAAAAGATTTCAGTCCAAAACCGACCTACTTAAGGACATTTTCTTAAATTAATCTCATTTAATTTCCTATATGTAATAGGGATCGGTTAGTTTGTATTTTACTCTTTCATTCAAACTCACATTTAATGACAGTTGATAATTTTGATTCTATTTATTACTCTTGCCTTAGACTCCTCAGCAATACCATGGTCTTTGGGGTGTGACGAAAGGAGTAATACACAGCCAGGATGCTATGCGTCTTGGCTTCATCCTTTGAAGACAGTGCCCGATGTCTCTTTAGCTTATGATATATTTTGTATGACCTTGTTCCTCCTTACCCCAATTATTCTATTAATTCATTCATTCATTCATTCGTCCGTTCTATATCTATTTATTGAGCAGGTACTAAGGGTTTGATCCTCTATTTGGTGCCAAGGTTGTCATGGAGACTGATGAACGCAGTTACTTTTTTCTCCATGTGTTCAGCCCAGCTCTGTCCTAGCACCACTTTATAAGCCAGCCCCACCTGCTTTCTCCCAACTGTATTTCATAGTTCATGGGCTCAGTGAAGGCCATGCCTGGCTCTGCCAACACTGTATACACCTAGATGGGTCATGGGTTATTGATGCACATGTGGGCGTTATCTCATTCTCTGGACTTTAAATTATTTTTCTAAATTGGGGAAAAAAACTTCTTAAACTATCATATATGTTAGTTATCTTTATAATCAACTAGGTTGTAAGAAGTCTTACATCTACTGTAAAGAATTTCTTTTGATCCCTCCAGCACCCAATTTAAGGCTTTGGATAGTTAATATATGCTAGTTGAAAGAATGAATAAGTAAATGAATAAACCTCATCTATAATATCTGTGAGCCTGTAGTTAAAAATGCCATTTGAACACAATGAGGTTTTTCTTGAGAGGCTGTGAAAACGTGCATCAGTACCATTCTAGACTCTACTGGGGGCTCAAATTAAGGAGAAAAAATGTGTTGGAGTTAATTACCTTAATTTTTTCTTAAGCATCATTTTGGCTGCCAGATTCTGTGATATCAAAGACATGATAGACTAGAGGAGTCTGCAATGACAGATACAAGAACAGTGTCATAATTCTACTGCATCCTTTTTCTAAACAGCCTTCTGATATTGTAGTGTTCTATTCATGACACTCCATGGAATCTCCTGCTCCAAGATCCCAGAGTTTCCCTGAATTCTTGGAATAATTCTGTAATGTAGCTCTTGATACTGCAAGTCTGGGGCACTACTGTTCCATGCCTATATTTTTTTTTTTCAGGTAGATACATGGAGTTTCCTAGAAACAAAGAATTAAAGTGGAAGCTGAGACCTTACCTGAAGTTGGATGCTCCAGAAATCTAGAGAGATGTAAAACTAAATACTCCTGTGTATTAGTTAGGGTTCTCCAGAGAAACAGAACCAACAATATGAAAAGAGATTAATGGAAATTTATTATATATATCTAAATAACATGTATTTAGATATATATGTAAATTAGATTTGTGTGGAAATATAAAAGTGATTATAGTAAAAGATTTATTATAAGGAATTGGCTCATATGATTTTGGAGACTGGCAAATCCAAATCTGAAGTATGAGTCAGCAGCCTGGAGACCCAGGAGAACCAGAGGGGGTACAGATGAAATCCAAATGTGCTCTGCTAAAGAATTCTCTCTTGCTAGGGGAGGCTGGCCTACTTGTTCTATGAAGGCCTTCAACTGATTGGATAAGTCCCACCCACATTATGGAAGGCAATCTGTCACTAAAATCTTAATCCCACCCAAATACACCCTCCAAGTTGGCATATACAACTTGCCATCACACACTATGTAGTGCAAAACAAGATGCAAGTGTCAGAGATGGCTCTGGTGCCTGGCTGGCTTTTGCAGGTATCCAGGGTGCAGTGGGAGAGGAAGGCATGAAGACAGGACAAATGTGTGCAAGTATGCACAAGCTCAGTGCTGTTGTGAGGCTCAGTGTTTATGGACACCCTCAGCTTCAACTCTGGTGCAGACCTGGAAACTAGTTACTGAGGCCAACCCCAAACACCATAGCTTATTCCTGAGTGAGAGAATAAACCTGCATTTTGCTACTGCTTTCCTCTTGGGTTCCTAAGGGGTTGATGAGGATGTTAGGCAGAGATCTCAGTTTAAGTCTGCCTGAATGCACTCGATGACGGTCACCTCAGGTCACCTTAGCAGTAGCCCAGAGGAAATATTCAATTTAAGTAAATGTATCAGACATGGGTTTCCCTTCATCAGTCCATGCTGACTGACCTTTAATGAATTAGAGAAAAATCCATTCCACATTGCCTGAATAAAGATGTAAGGCTGATGCATAAATCTTGACTTTAAGAAGAGGTAAATTCAAACCAGAGTGAGGTTGTGCCTTTTGAGGCTATAGCAAGGATATTAATGACTCATAGTTATGTAATTATTTGACCCTATTTATATCTCAAGAAACCTTAATTCCATTTGTATTGCTCTTGTGGTATCAACTCACACCCTGAATTTGGAGTATTAATGAAACCCACTGCTTCCCATCACTGTCCTGCTCTGAGTTCTTCATTGCATTTCTTTGTTGGACAGAAGTCTTGGGCTTCCTTTGTTCTTTTGTTTATTTGTGTTCATTTGGTGGAAGAATAACTCATTCATCCCTTGCTGAGCCAGTCTGACTGAAAAAAGCAGTTCAGAACTTGTTTTCAGTCTGCTCCTTTTAAAACTGTCCCCTTCATCCCAATTTTGTTCTCAAGAGATATGACTATTGTGGAAATTAAATTATAATTAGGGTCGAGGACTTTGAAATAATGACCCCCAGACTGACCCCTCTCTCTGTACTCTTAAGTGTCTCCTGGTGGTGCACCCAGTGTTGGGTTCGGGGCCATTTTAAACCTGTTTCCAGAATTGCCACCTGACACTTAACCGTCACACAATACTTTGCCTTAGTAAATGCATCTGTTATATGGTATAGCACTAAATGCTTTCCTGAAATCCAGATAAATTATGTCTGCTGATTTGCTAATGTGGCCCAAGAATTCAATTTAGGTGAATTTATCAGACGTGGCCTTTCCTTTATCAATCCATGCTGACTGACCTTTAATAAATTAGAGATAAATCCATTCCGTATTGGTGGATGTACAATCTGAGTGGAAGAGTAATCGGCACCGGATCTACAAACATGCCCTTGTCTAATTTCCTGCCCTTAATGTGCTCCAGTCTGTGACAGGGCACAGGGAAGCTCATTCGAATTGCTTCATACTCCTGAAGAGTCAAGTGGTATGTGGAGTTGGAAGAAACATGAGGTTCTTTTTGCCTGAGAGGTGCAGGGACGGGGGGCATGGCTTAGTGGTCTGAATGGGCTTTGCAAGGGCTGGGTGCTAGAAAAGATGGCTGTGTAGTTTTAAGGCACTTCTTCCCCAAGGCCCCTTTCATCTCTAAAAACTTCCAACTACAGGGAGACAAAGCAGGAACAATCAATCATACTCCACAAAGGGAGACTGGCATTAAGACTGGCCTGATGCTCAACTGGGATCTAGAATGGGATGAAACTAACTGGAGGCTACAATGAAACAGACCCAGTCTTGAAGATCAGAGGACTTCAGGAGCAATACTAGAGTTCTCCTTTATCCAAGAAGACTCATTAGTAGAATTGAAACTTGAAAAATGTGTCAGGGGTATTCACTGTAATCTTTGTCCTTGTAATGATCTGTTTTAATTTCAATGCATTTAAGATATTGACACCAGCTGAGTTGGATAAAAAAAGCCAACTCATACTCAAATTTGGCAGATGATCAATAAGAAAATGGTCCATGGCAAAATAGCTTCTCAACAATACAAAATAAAGTCCCATCCCATTCATAAATTCCAAAAGTCACAATCCTATTCAGATCCCATACAGGATCTGAAAAGTCCTGCAAGAGAGAATCTGTTTAGCTTTGTATAACTCAGCATTTTGCAAACTTCTTGATACTGGGACCCATTTTGTTTGCTTGTTACTGTTTTTGTTTAATAAAATGCCTATTAAACTAATGTCCATATTCAGAATTAATATTTCACGCAGCACATTTTGGAAATGCTCATCTAATCTTTCCGCAGATCCTCTTCTCTGCTTGTGTGTCATGGTCTTGGAGACAGTTTCATTCTTTCTTCCTTTGGAGGAATGTCCATCTCTGAAGTGATCTTCAAGGTGTACTCTTCTTCAATTCCTTAGAAAAGATGTTTTCCAATTTGGCTGCACATTCTTTTTGGTGAGTTCTACAAAAACCTACCAGTTAGGAGAATCCTTGCTTAAGTTACTTTTGAGTTGCCCTTGGAAGCTTTCAATATTTAAAACATAAATTTTGTATATAAATAATGGAAGGTAAACATTTATTTATTTAAAAATGAATGGCACTTTCATAAAAAGCTTCTTGTAGCCTTAATTTATTTGATGGCAATGACAGCCATGTGTGGATTGATAACACCGAGGAACCCTGGATACAATGTGTCTTAAACTAGCTGAGCAATAGAAATGCTGATGTGCCCTGGGGATGCTAGGCTGGCATGCACTGCATTGAGGCTGAAACAGAGTGGAGTGCTGAGAAGGTGAGAGTGACCCCTTTGAGCTGGCCCTGGCATCCTCAAAAATTGCTAACAGACCACAATTCTCATTTCTTTTCACCCCCTACCATAGTTCCTAGAATGCTAACAGCATACTTGATTTCTGAGTCATTAAAAACTATATATTCCTTATATTGATTTTTGACAGTCACCAGCTGACTTCTAATGGTTTCCAGGTCTGAGGTTTCAAATCTACTGATTTCCCTTTGGTATTTTAATCATTTTTTCTATCCCCTCCTCCTTCTCTTCCCTGATGATTTGTTTTATCTTCAGAATTTCTCAAGGCAGCTATGAGGACCCTTTCCATTTCTCTTGTTAAATATTTCTTTACATTCTTAAGGGAAATCACCAACCACGTAGATAGACATCGCAGGCTCTGCACTTCTCTGATCAATCTGAACAACTGCTATTAACATCAGAGCTGAGGGCCCATGAACTCCTTCAGGACATGGTTTGTGGGTGTGGCTCCCCAACATTTGTGGGTATGGCTCATCCTCTCTTTTTCTCAGGTGATGCTTGGGCAATATTAAAAACTTATCATCGAACCCCAAACAGGTCACAGGATAACATGATAGATTATAGAAATGTATGAATGCAGTGAATTCATTCTGAGCAACTTGGGGAAAATGGAACTGGAGTTGATGTGTGGTTAAGCGAACCCAGCCCAGGCAAACTGACATTTGAGATGACAGCGAGCTTCATGCTGTCAGAGAATCTATTTGTTTAATGTTGTATTCTCAGTTCCTGGTGCAGCTTGAGGCTAACAGTAGACCCTAATAGAATTATGTGTTTCCTTCTTTCTCTTCATGATTCTGACCAATAATCAGTTTGGGACAAACCTAGTAAGTAAAATCCAACAGGAAATCTCTACACTTCTCCTAAGTGACTCTCCAACTCTTAGCACCATTTAGCAGGTTCCTTCTATGGCCAAAGAAAGCATTTTAGAAATTCTCCCTTTAAGAATGCATATTCTGAGGGGCACCTGGGTGGCTCAGTTGGTTAAGCAGCTGCCTTTGGCTTGGGTCATGAACCCAGGTGCTGGGATCGAGCCCCACATCGGGCTCCCTGCTCAGCAGAGAGCCCGTTTCTCCCTCTTCCTCTTCCCATCCCTCTGCCTGCTTGTGCTCTCTTTCTCTCTTTGTCAAACACATTAATAAAATCTTTAAAAAAGATGCATATTCTGAATATGAATGTTTGAGCCTTGTGAATCCTTGGTTCTATCCAAGACAAGAAGCAGGACCAGGACTTGGATAAGAGGGTTGTAGTAGATTGGTTCACTGATCTCCAGCTCTTCAAACATCCCCATGTAATTTTTATACATCCAGGCCCATTGCTATGGGACTCTATGTCCTCCCACTAGAGGAAGAGTGTATTTTCCTCCTCCTCGACTTTGGGTTTGGTCATATGACTTGCCTTGGCACATGGGATATGAGAAAAAATGATGTGGGAAGAGGCTTGACATGTGTACTTGGTTTTTCCTCTTGATCTGCTTTCATTTGCCACGAGGACAGACCCCAGGTAGTTGCTGTTCTCACACATGTAGAGGGACATTCAGGCATTCCTGAACCCAGTCCTGAGACTGGAGTCAACCCAGCAAACTCACATGCCAAAGCACAGCCACTCAACCAGCTGAGCTCAGATTAAATTAGAGGAAGCATTGTCCGCCACCTACCAACCCATGAGGTGCTGAGAATTTTGAGGCTGTTTGTTAGACAGCCTAACCTGACTACTACAGATGCAATGTGTGTGATCAAGTTCTGGAAATGCACGGAGAAAGGAGAATCCTGGACAATATGGCTGTCTGGGTGGCCAAACTCTACCACCCAAAATCTTTGACCAGCAGAGGCTTTCTAAGGAAGCAAAAGTTGAAAAGAAGTTCAAATGAACGAGCAGTACGGGTAGAGGTGGGCCAGAAATTGGAAAGGAAGGCAATGGGGCTTTGCAACACGTAAAGCAATCAAAACAAACAGTTGTGAAGCCAGGAAAAGGCAATCCCCAGCGCCCGGGTTTGCCACTGGGGCTGCCTCAGCTTTGGTACATTTAATCTATCGCATTAACACAGCTTTTAGAGTTATAGGCCCTCGAAAGGATTTGGACTCTATTTCTATTGCAGTTGCCAGGGCCTAAAACTGTCAATTAGAAAACCATTTACCCAAGTAAACCCCACCACTGGCTGTCAGGTGAAAGTTATTGCTCCAACCTGCATTTTGCACCCCCCCCTTTTTTGCACAGAGATCCAAACTCTCCAAATCTATTTCATTATCCAAATCACATTCCCATAGCATGCTCCAGAAGGGAATGCACTTTTTGAAGTAGTGTGCAACTATGCAAACCTTAGTCCTCATGGCTTTGTCACAGAGAAGGTGTGACATAGAAGTTCAGTTAGCCATGCAGTTGGGCAAACCTTCTCTGTGACTGCTTTTGACTCTTCCCACCCCACCCCCCCGCCCTGCCCGCCACTCTCAGTTTGAGTTTCTTATTGACTGAATAAAGCAGGTTGAAATGTCCCACCTAGTCTCCTGGTCACATCACTGGAACTTGTCTTATGGAAGAGCACTAAGCATATGGTCCTTTCTAAACATGGGCCATTCTAGTCTGGGATGCAGAGGATAAGAGTTATTCCCTGCACCACCTCCCTGAAATGTGCATGGAGAAGGGAAGTTAACATTTCCCAAGTGCTTTTGCCTTTGTTGCCTCACCTCAGCCTCCCATCTGATGTGAATTTGCCTGAGAGGTGGGCCCATTAGTTCCACTTCACAGAGGAAAAAACTAAAGCTGGAGAGGTGACCAGACAGAGCTGGGATTCCAACACAGCCAGTCTCATTTGAAGGCCAGCTGTTCTCCTCTTTACACAGTGTTTTTTGGAGGAAAAAGGGTTCTGCTTGGCTGTGCCCAGGCACCCTACAGTAGGCTAAGACCCTCTACCTCTAGGCCTGGTTTTGGCCATGGCAAACTCGGCACAGCTATTTTTCACTGCCTGAAGACAGTCGCCATATTAAACTTTAGAGGCATCATATGTTGTGTTGTACCTGCCAATCTCCTTGATGCTGCTCTTGCCTCGCTAATGTCCATTGCCCACAAAGTAACACAGCAGACAGCAGGATGTTTTAAACATGTCAGTCAGATCACCATACCCTGCTACCTAAAACCTTCCAAGATGTTCCCATCTCACTAGAATCAAAGCCAAAGTCCATGTCTTAACCTACCGTATCCTGCATGATCCAGCCCCTGTTACCTCCAACCTCATTTTGCACCCACAGTCCACCCACTTACTCATCAGGCATTGGTTGCTTCTATTCCTAGAACATGCCAGATTGTCCTGGCTCAAGGCTTTTATTTTGACTGTTCCCTCTGTCCAGAACATTCTTACCCCAGATCTTTGCTCAGGTAGCTCTTCTAGTCCATGAACCCTCTGCTCAGGAAGACCTTCCTCTACTACTCTGGCTAATGTACTCCTTTCTGCACACTCCATCCTACTCCTTCAGACTCACAATACACTTTAATTTCTTTCACAGACTGTATCTTTCTCTGAATATAGCCTAGTTATATATTTACTTGTGTACTTTCATAGTATCTATCTCCTCTGACCAGAGTATGGGCTATTTGACACAATGCAGACCTTTGTCATGTCCACAGTGCATGTGACAGTTCTTGGGGGCATAGAAGGTGTTCATCAGAATGTATTGAGTAAAGAGAAATGTTTAAATGTGCTTTGTACCTAGCTTATGATGCTACTGTTTATTTTAAATTTAAAGCTTAATCCAGCTACCCTTTGAGCTAGAGACATAATAATCATACTTTCAAACTATTAAAGAGAATATGGATAAATGTGGGAGCCTAGAGCAGGTATAGAGGCTTGTGGAGGCTCAAACTCTGCTGCATTGTCCATTATTATATCCATGCCTAGCACAGTGCCTGGCACATGCTTGGTAACAGAAAGAGGAAGAAGTTCAAGAAGGAATGGGGTTCTTAGTGCTTCCTATATATTGTCAGGAATGGAATTTTAGAGGAAGAATAAAAGGACTTTAAATAAAAAATAAATAAATAAATGCGGGCAGTATATTTATTTCACCTTTCTTCTCTCTGTGCTCTCACTTCTTTCTTTCACTTCATGATGAAGTTGTGGCAAGAAAGAGCAAGAAGGTACTTTCAGTTTGGAAGTCTAGGCCAAGTTAGCATGGACCCCAAGAATAGGAAACTTGGCATAGACCTCTTTGTTTTGCCTCTGCTCTAGGCCAGGTGCTAAAGAAGTAAGAGGGGTCTTGGAGAATCTCACATGGTAGGAAGCCTGAGAGAGATTTTGGAATGAAGCTCCTATCTGAAGTGAATTTTACTGGAGTATCTTTGAATACATAGTTTCAGAAACCTAATAGGGGAGATAAAAATTAAATGGGCATTTATTTTGGAGATTTTGATCACAGCTGTTTATTGGCAATAATGGTACTTGAAAGCCATCAGGGCAAACTTTCTCAAATATTTTTTTTTTCAGAGAATGAAACTACCTGTTGGCTTAATAAACAGCATAGGAAGAGTAATTAAGCCTGAGCAATATAAATGGGACATTTAGTTAGTTACCTACCTTTTATTTTTGGAGAAAAATTATTTCCAAGAAGAGAATATTGGAAAAGGTTTCAGGATCTATTATTTTCACACTAAAGAAAAGCAGTTCAAAACTTATAAAGAATATATGGTCCATATATACTATGGAGTATTATGCCTCCATCAGAAAGGATGAGTACCCAACTTTTGTAGCAACATGGACGAGACTGGAAGAGATTATGCTGAGTGAAATAAGTTAAGCAAAGAGAGTCAATTATCATATGGTTTCACTTATTTGTGGAGCATAAGGAATAACACAGAGGACATTGGGCGATGGAGAGAAGTGATTTGGGGAAATCAGAGGGAGAGACAAACCACGAGAGACTGTGGACTCTGAGAAACAAACTGAGGGTTTTGGAGGAAAGGGAGGCCGGGGGTTGAGTGACCCTGGTGGTGGGTATTATGGAGGGCACGTATTGCATGGAGCACTGGGTGTGGTGCATTAATAATGAATCCTGGAACACTGAAAAGAAATTTTAAAAATTTAATTAAAAAAACTTATGAGTACGCATGTAAAGAAGACTCAAGAATAGATGCTTTATTTCTCATTTTTTTTTCTATTAAAAAGGCATGTTTTTGTGAGTAGGGAGCTTTAAATTGGTTTGGCTGGATTGATAAAATCCTCAAAGTGCACATGAAAAATGTCAGAGATTTGGGATGAGAATCTCCTCATGAATACAGTGCTCACTTTCTTATGTATTAAGATTAAGATCAAAGAGATTTAAGTTAGAATATTTTCTCATCTAATATAATGGATATACCAGAGTGAGCAATTAGAATAAATTGCTAACATATAATTTAGCTTAGGTGTATAAGATAAAATATTCATATGAAAAATGAATAACTGAACAATATCAGTAATTAAATGAGACTTAGTATTAACAAAATGTGCCAGCCTCCCCCCCACCCCCGCCGATACTAGTGTGATTCTTTCCAGTGTCATGATGACTTTTTCTAGCAGTTCCTTAATACAAGGGTATATTCAAATGGAAACATACTGTAATGTCAGACTCTTTTCCCAGTTTAGGTTGCTAGACATTTGGGAATCACTCTCTCCGAAGTGTCCACAATGACCAAACTGAAGTGGAAGACTAAAGATTTTTTTCTTCTTGGCCATGTGGGTAGAAACTGGGCCACAGTCAACTTCTACCATAGCCAAGATGAACTTGACGTATATTTATTTCTACCAGCGGATGATCTTATCTCTACTACAATGTTTTGTTGATGCATTATCTTGACTATTCATACACAGTATAGCTGATTAGTGGAACATGATATTAACAGCAAGACCTAGAATTAGATCCCAGTCTTACATCCTGACCCATTAACTCTTCTCAAAATAGGCCAGATAAGGAATGAGGTGTTTTGATAAAAAAAATACTGTTTTTTTAAACTGACATTTATGCTAAATGTATTGACATTAAAACTACATACAATTAAGAAAAAGGACACTGTAATTAGGCTGAGTATATTTTAATCTTTAGGAATAAGAAGATACTTTAAGATCTTGGGACTTTTAGGGGTTTTTATAAGGTGCAGATCACCCCTCTGTAGAATACTTACTTGGAATCAAACTAATGCTGTGTTGATTCCAACATTGGGCAACTAACCTATCTTCCTTAATTATCAACTACTGTATGTATTTAGATTTTTTTCATAATCTTCAAGGTATTAAGGATGAAAAAAGGAGATTTGAGCAGAAGTGGAGTCCTTTGATAATGCCGTTTGGGAGATGGTGAGGCAGCACTGGTAAGATTCCAAGTTCACTGCTTACCACCTATGCCACATGAGCAAGTTACCAGCCTCTCTGCATCTGTTTATCAAACCATAAAACTGTGGACATAATATCTTGCAGATCTTTTGCTAGGATTAGAAATAGTACCATGTGAAAATTTCCCTGTAAGGTCTTTGGCATTTGTGGAAACTCCATACATTTTAGTTCTTTGGGTTTTGTGGCAACTACTTGGTTCTGCCGTTTTAGTGTGAAAGAAGCCATAGACAATACATGAATTAATGAATATGGCTGTGGTCCAATAAAATTTTATGGACACTAAAATTGGACTTTCACATAATGTTCACTCAGGCCATGAAGTCAGAATTATCCTGATACCAAGGTTCAACAAAGACATCACAAGAAAAATAATCTCAAAATAAAGACTATATGTAACAAATAAATAGAATAAAAACAGGTAGAGGGCTAAATTTGGCCCATGGGTATACAGGAAATGGGATGCATCAACCTTGCTTTCTAGGACTTTGCAGGAATGTCCAGCATTACTCATAAAATAGTTGAATAACCATAAAATAGCATACAAATGAATAGAAATTAAAACAATGAAAATGGGGCAGGGAGCTGTTGAAGGCACAGGACATGAGAAGATCATTCATAAAGGTCTGGTTGACTCTGAAGACTGGAAGAGAGAGGTTTTTTGTTTTTTTATTTTTCATTTGTTCAATCATTTATTTATTTATAGGATTAGCTTTGAGCTTGGGCATCGGATAGGAAGAGACTGAAAATGGCAGAAAGAAGAGGTATTTTATGGCTATACAAAAAGCATAGAGATAAGCTTGAAAGCTTATGTGGGAAAAGGGGTAAAAGAGATGAGAGAGATAGAAAGAGAATGAGAGTGCAGCAAGGGAATGATAGGTAATGGTTCAGATAGAGTACATTAGTTAACGAAAGGTTTTAAAGTCAGTGGAGAATGGTTAACCATGGATTGAAAACTAGGGGATAATTTAAGTGTTTCTTTTGACTTCCAGTTGCATATATTCCTATTAACTTTGACAATATTATTTTCATTCCTTATATATTTACTATTTATACCATTTATACCTCTTTTACTAACAAAGCAAAACAAAAAATAATTGACTTGAGAGAGCTCATGTACTTTCTTTCTTTGGGGATTACTCTGAGCTGGTCTCTATATCCAGATACTTATCTTGCCAAGTGACCCATTATCTCTTGCAAAATAATTCCAATTGATAACAATAATTATTTGTGGTTTGCTAAAATGAACACATTTAAAAATTTTGGCTAGTTGACTTTTCTCCTAATTGATATATCGTCAACACACCAGGAACATCACACTTAAAATTCTAAATATTCCTATAAATCACAAATAGAACACCCAATCTGACCATAGGTGCTCTACTTCTGCCTTCTTTCTAGCTAGAAAAATCTATCCTTTCAAAAGTTGCTTTTTTGAGTTTAGTTTCTATCTAACAAGGTACTTTACCCTCAGCCCAAGAACTGAGCTAATGATCTCCGAGATGTTACCAAAGCCATATTGGAATTCCAAGTATATAATGTCAGTCTTTCCATGGTCACTATGGAAACTGTATCCTAGAAAAATAGTAGTCACTTATTTCAGTATGACCTATCCCTTATAAAACTAAATTGGCCATATCTAATAAACTCAAGCTTTTAAAATTATTCCCTTACTAAGTCGCTGGTAATTGTATTCATTAATATTCTTCTCATGACCAATAGCACAATTAATATAAAACCAAGGCAGAATATCAAGATGGCTCTGGTATAGCAGGAAAACCAAAGGACTTGAAACTGGGGCACCTAAAATCAAACCAGATTGCCATTGACTCTCTGACCTTGTTCAAGTCACATTACCTTTCTGAGCCTCAATTTCCTCAAATGTAATATGGGGGTAATAATACCTACCTCAACAGGGTCTTTGTTAATATTTGATGAAATGACAAATAACTAGCTGATTGATTCTACAAAATACATAATCCTTGTAATTGTGTCTCTACTAACTTCCTGCAACTGTGAGTGATCCCTGATAAGGCAGGATAGCCTGGGTAAAGAAAATCAGTAGATAACTTCTCAAAACTCAATTTAACCACAACTTTGGAACTCTTTCTCCCACCAAACATTTATCAGAGCTAGTAAATTGCTACAACAGAAAGAAAAAGAAAGTAAGTTTCCTCTTTGGAATTGATATTGACCAGCAGATATGTATAGGTATGGAGACAACGGATATAGAAAGAATTCACAAAACTGGACTCTCGGTCCTAGATATTTGCAGATTAAATAGATTTTACTTTTTTCTCTTCATTTAGACACTAAAAATCCAGAAAAATTACAAATAAACATTTGGAGCAATTTATGGTGTTATAATTATAGGACAAAAAGACCTAGGTGTGGGAGAGAACATCCTTTGGGAAAATCAGTTCAGCACCTTGGGTAGTGTAATTTCCTCTTGGTAAATATCCATCTATCAAAATACATATCAGATTATTAATGTTGTATTTTGAAAAGTCCTTCTTTTTAAAAATGGCTGTTGAATATTTATGGTGAGATAAAGCATTTCAAAAAAACAGTTATGAAAGATTGCTTCAAATAGCACCAAAATACAAATATCAGACTCATAATGTTTATTTTTTGCCCACCAGATATGGGGATTCCTGTGGATAGAAGCTAGATTTCCTTTTTCAAAAATACCAGTCACTTGGACAAATAACCCAATCTGCTTGTACAGAGAAACATCTAATGTTCTTAAAAACTTTGGGGAGGGGAGTAAAGAGATTATTGAATCTTCACTGCAAGTAAATAAAACCAAACCAAACAAACAAAAAACCAGGTAGACTGTTAGCAATTTTGATATTGTATTTTAAGATCTTAGATAACTTGGATAATTTTGAATTCTGGGTGATTAGAGTTCTAAATTACAAAGCTTATTTCTCTTTAGTTTCAGGACATGTCAACTACTCTGGCATGGAAATGAGATCCTTTTGCTTATTTTTTCCCCAATGACTACCAGCAATCAGCATCTTACTCTGAAGAACTTTTTTATTGTTCCAGTTGATAAAGCTGGAAACTCAAGCTTTTAAAATTATGGCATTGAAACCTAGATCCATCTATTGCCAGGTATCAGAGCACTCCCACTGACCCTACTGAGGTTAGATATTTAGCTATAACTGTTTAGAGTTGGTGATGCAGAGGAATGGCTCCTCTCTCAAATTTATACCACTTCTTTAGGATGATTATCCTTCTGACATTAGATTAAGAAGTAAAGAGAAGAAAAAAAATATCAATGCATTATATCCTTCATTGGATGAGATTGATGGACAAGGATTCAGTCCCAAGCAACTCCCTCCACACTGGCGATCAATGGAAGATTTGCTGACTCTCAATTATAGGTTCCAGAGTATATAGGCCTTTCTGTATTTTATCATGAGCCCTAGCAAACTACATACCCCAGTCCTCTATGGTCCCAACTATGATGCCTGAAGGTAAATATTTCACCACTTGCTCTCCAGAAGAAAAAAAAAAAAAGCCACGATTTGTAGTGAATGCCGGTCTCAGTGTAAATATTCCTACTATCAACCAGAAGTAATTGAAAATAAATTAGGAAAGAGATGCATATCCCAGTAAGTGGGAAAATAGTATATTGAAAATTTAAATAACATCAGACAAAACAGTTGCAAATGGTATTGGGGTCACTTTAGCTACTGAAAATTCCTCAATAGCTCTCCTTTGCCACAGAAAACATTTCATAGCAGATGAGTGAATTTGGCATCTGTACTTCCCCTACCACTTCTATCTCTTTTCCAGCCTCATTTCCCATTGCTCTCCCACACTCAGCCTGGGCTAAAAGTGTACAGACATATTCACAATATCTGAATGCTCCATACGTTTTCATGACTTGCTCCCAAATGAAGACCAAATGTGAGTTCATATGCATGATAAATGGGCCATCTAGGAAGTGTTCTCTACTCTCCTGAATTTTAGTTCATCTACTCTTTATTGCTTCTACAGCTCTCTGAGACTTTAAAAATGATTTAAAAAATGTATTTTTTTCTGATTATTGAAGCTGCCATAAGCTAATAAATGATTTCTGGGAGAAGAAGCAAGAAAAGATATTTAGCATTGAAAATATTGAGGGTGTAATCTCAGGAAAAAGTTTTTCTAAAGAGAAGAAAAATGGATTCTTTTATGCCAACATGTACATTGTTATCTTTATTTCATTTCATTGTGTATAGGTAAAAAATTAATCACAAACCACCGGTCCTTGTTTTTGGGTTTAACTGTTCTAACAGAAACTAGAAAGTCCTTGAGAGCAGGAAGGTCAGTTTTGTGACATGACAGAAGCTCAACAAGTATTTGTGGTGTGGTTGTATAGATGAATAGTTACGAAAAATCTGAAGTCCTAGTTTTGAAGCTCAGTCATTTGCCAGACAAAGAGGGCATTACAAATATTAGGAGATGGGGCACCTGGATGGCTCAGTGGGTTAAAGCCCCTGCCTTTGGCTCAGGTCATGATCCTGGGGTCCTCTGCTCAGCAGGAAGCCTGCTTCCCCCCTGCCTCTGCCTGCCTCTCTGCCTACTTGTGATCTCTGTCTGTCAAATAAATAAAATCTTTAGAAAAAACAACTAAAATTTGTTATTAAAATTACAAACAACTCAGAAACATAAATGCAAAAACTTTTAATAAAATGTCAGAAAATTAAAACCAGCGATATATAAAAAGAATAATATAAAATGGCCAATAGATTTTATTCTAGTTTTATTAGAAGGTTTACTTAACAACAGGAAAATCAGTTAATGTAATTCACTACATTAATAGAGAAAGGCAGAAAAAGATCACCTCAATAGAATAAAAGAAATTATTTGACAAAATGCAACATCTTATTCATGATGAAAATACACAGCAAAGTAAAAATAGAAGGGAACTTCCTTAATTTGATAGGTAAATCATATGACATATTGTATTAAATGGTGAAATGCTAAATTTTTTTTCCCGGAGATCAGGAACACCCACTGTATTCCATTTAGATAAAATGCAAAACAAGCAAAGTTAGCTTAGAATACAGGATAGTGACCACCCTCTGCAGAAAGGGAGCAACAGGGGGACTTCTGGGGTGCTGGAAATATCTAGTTCTTCATCTGGTTATACAGTTATATTCATTTTTTAAAACTTTATTGATTTTGTCACAGTATGTGTAATTTTTTGTATGTTTATTACATGTCAACAAAAATTTAAAATATTCATATAGAAATTTAAAAATCCAACTTGTGGGGCACCTGGGTGGCTCAGTCCTTAAGCATTTGCCTTTGGCTCACATCATGATCCCAGAGTCCTGGGATAGAGCCCTCCATCAGGCTCCCTGCTTGGTGGGAACCCTGTTTCTCCCTCTCTCACTCCCCTTTCTTGTGTTCCCCCTCTCGCTATGTCTCTCTCTGTCAAATAAATAAATAAAATCTCTTTAAAAAAATTAAAAAATAAATAAAAATCCAACTTGTATTTCAAATAGCAGAACTCACTCATGAGATAATTGATTGTGTTCTTCAATGCTCAGGTTGTTGTTTGCCATCATGTTGACCCAGCTTTAGCAAGGACTGAATGATGGACATTTTGGGGCCCATTTAGAGAATTTGAGCTCCTCAGACAATGGGAAACCATCCAGGCCTTTCATCAGTTTTCCTATAGCTAAATGAGATTTTCTAGTACACTTTTCAGTCCTCAGATAATGCAGTTCTATTTGAGGAAAACTTCCTAGGATGTGGAGCTGTCTAGTGACTCTCCAAAGGAAAGGCCTGGTGACCTATCATAGATGTTTCTCACTGCCCTGCCCCTGATGGGGTGGGAGGCAAAATGAAAAGGCAAAACCTCTTAAAACTCAAATTGTGCTGTGGGCAGTGGCAGGAGCAGAAGTTAACAATAGCCTGCCAGGTCCTCTGGTCAAGATACATTTTCCCAGGAACATCCACACCAAGAACAGTAGCTATTGGCCGGAAATGGCAACTCTTGAAGGTATTATACAAAGAATGTTCTCCAAATGAGTTGCATATCTTCTCTTTAGACCTAAGCACAAGAGTTCCTCTCCAAATTTCATCATATTTTCTCATTTGTTCAGGAGTTCCTGTAGGCTTGATAAAGGCCAATGAGTTAGGTGGAGTGGCGTATTTGCAATGGGTGTTGGTTGACTCCTTATTTTCTTAGAATGGAAATCAAATCATCCAGTTTTAGCAAAAGAAATTATCTAGCTTTTTACCCTTTTCCTAGCAGGCAATGATTTTGATAAGCTAACTTCTCATTCTTCCAATAAATTCTCCTGGACTTGTTCCAGTTCAGTCATCTCTTCTTTCTCTAAACTCTGAAGACACACAGGAATGGTACTCAGCTTATAAATTGGCTTCTTTTTACATACACACAAACATACACACACAGTAAATCTACAGCTCAGAGCCCTGCATTTTGTACAGATGTAATATTTGTGTGGTACTTAATTTCTCAAGATGGTCCATGAAGCTTGCTCAATGTAGGTGCATCCAAAAGTTTTATATTTGTAATATAATGAAAACATGTCTTTTTAGAACAACACTTAGCGCAGACACAAGCCTTCAGAGTTCTATCTTGACCTAATTCTAACTGTCCTTGAAGATGGAGTATGGTCTTCTCTCTGACCAGCTCCAAATTACTTACTGTGGTCTATAAACCCAAAATAGGCCCCCTGCTAGCTCTTTAACATCCCTGCTCATTCCATTCTTTCCCTCTCTTTTTTTTTTTTTTTGGCAACTCACTATTTATATTATTTTTTAAAATTTATTTTCAGCGTAACAGTATTCATTGTTTTTGCACCACACCCAGTGCTCTATGCAATCTGTGCCCTCTCCAATACCCACCACCTGGTTCCCCCAACCTCCCACCCCCCACCCTTTCAAAACCCTCAAATTGTTTTTCAGAGTCCATAGTCTCTCATGGTTCATCTCCCCTTCCAATTTCCCTCAACTCCCTTCTCCTCTCCATCTCCCCTTGTCCTCCATGCTATTTGTTATGTTCCACAAATAAGTGAAACCATATGATGATTGACTCTCTGCTTGATTTATTTCACTCAGCATAATCTCTTCTAGTCCCATCCATGTTGCTACAAAAGTTGGGTATTCATCCTTTCTGATGGAAGCATAATATTCCATAGTGTATATGGACCACATCCTCCTTATCCATTCGTCCATTGAAGGGCATCTTGGTTCTTTCCACAGTTTGGCGACTGTGGCCATTGCTGCTATAAACATTGGGGTATAGATGGCC
Organism: Mustela erminea; assembly: GCF_009829155.1. Taxonomy (NCBI): domain Eukaryota; kingdom Metazoa; phylum Chordata; class Mammalia; order Carnivora; family Mustelidae; genus Mustela; species Mustela erminea. The sequence goes on along the minus strand of NC_045629.1, from coordinate 44,880,189 downwards.
CTTCTTTTCACTACATCTGTATCTTTGGGGTAGTGCAACTGCAGGGTCATAGGGAAGCTCTATTTTTAATTTCTTGAGGAATCTCCACACTGTTTTCCAAAGTGGCTGCACCAACTTGCATTCCTACCAACAGTGTAAGAGGGTTCCCCTTTCTCCACATCCTCTCCAACACATGTTGTTTCCTGTCTTGCTAATTTTGGTCATTCTAAGTGGTGTAAGGTGGTGTCTCAATGTGGTTTTAATTTGAATCTCCCTGATGGCTAGTGATGATGAACATTTTTTCATGTGTCTGATAGCCATTTGTATGTCTTCATTGGAGAAGTGTCTGTTCATATCTTCTGCCCCCTTTTTTTATATGATTGTCTGTTTTGTGTGTGTTGAGTTTGAGGAGTTCTTTATAGATCCTGGATATCAATCTTTTGTCTGTACTGCCATTTGCAAATATCTTCTCCCATTCTTTGGGTTGCCTCTTTGTTTTGTTGACTGTTTCCTTTACTGTGCAGAAGCTTTTGATTTTGATGAAGTCCCAAAAGTTCATTTTCGCTTTTGTTTCCTTTGCCTTTGGAGACATATCTTGAAAGAAGTTGCTGTGGCTGATATCAAAGAGATTACTGCCTATGTTCTCCTCTAGGATTCTGATGGATTCCTGTCTCACGTTGAGATCTTTTTATCCATTTTGAATTTATCTTTGTGTACGGTGTAAGAGAATGGTCGAGTTTCATTCTTCTACATATAGCTGTCCAGTTTTCTCAGCACCATTTATTGAAGAGACTGTCTTTTTTCCACTGTATATTTTTTCCTGTTTTGTCGAAGATTATTTGCCCATAGAGTTGACGGTCCATATTTGGGCTCTCTACTCTGTTCCACTGGTCTATGTGTCTGTTTTTATGCCAGTATCATGCTGTCTTGGTGATCACAGCTTTGTAGTAAAGCTTGAAATCAGGTAACATGATGCCCCCAGAAGGGAAATAATCAAGATTAGAGCTGAGATCAATGAGGTAGAAACCAGAGATACAGTAGAACATATTAATGAAACTAGAAGCTGGTTTTTTGAAAGAATCAATAAGATTGATAAACCATTGGAAAAGAGAGAAAGCCCAAATTCATAAAATTATGAATGAAAAGGGAGAGATCACAGCTAACACCAAGGAAGTATAAACAATCATCAGAAGTTATTATCAACAGTTATATGCCAATAAGCTAAGCAACCTAGATGAAATGGATGCATTCCTGGAAAACTATAAACTCCCAAAATTGAACCAGGAAGAAATTGATGACCTGAATAGACCGATATCTAGTAACGAGATTGAAACAGTGACCAAAAACTTCCCAAAAAACAAGAGCCCAGGACCTGATGGATTCTCTGGGGAATTCTACCAAACTTTCACAGAAGAAATAACACCTATTCTCCTGCAGCTGTTTCAAAAAATTGAAGCAGAAGGAAAATTTCCAGACTCTTTCCATGAAGCCAGCATTACCTTGATCCCCAAACCAGGCAAAGACCCTACTAAAAAGGAGTATTTCAGACCAATATCACTGATGAATATGGATGCTAAGATTCTCAATAAGATCCTAGCAAACAGGATCCCAGCAAACAGCACATTAAAAAGATTATCCACCATGACCAGGTGAGATTCATTCCTGGGCTACAAGGATGGTTCAACATTTGCAAATCAATCAGTGTGATAGAACAAATCAATAAGAGAAGAGAGATGAACCACATGGTCCTCTCATTGATGCACAAAAAGCATTTGACAAAGTCCAGCATCCATTCCTGATTAAAATGCTTCAAAGTATAGGGATAGAGGGAACATTCCTGAACTTCATCAAATCTATCTATGAAGGATCCACAGCAAATATCATCCTCAATGGGAAAAAGCTTGCAGCCTTCCCGTTGAGATCAGGAACACGACAAGGATGCCCACTCTCACCACTCTTGTTCAACATTCTTTCCCTCTTTGATTATTATTCAGCCACATTGTACATTTTTTTTCTTTTTTCAAATATGCCAAAGACAATTCTGGCTCAACCCTTTGTACTTGTTCTTCCATCTGCCTGGAATGTCATTCCAGATGTCAGCTTAAGCATCATCTCCTCAGGAAGACCTTGCCTGAGCTCTCAATCAATCTATAACAAGTCATTCTTTAGCCTCTCTATAGTTTTTATTTAATTATTCTCTTGCTTATGGTGAATCTACCCTCATTTTAATGCAAGCTCTATGAAAGAATTGAATCCTGTCTGTTTTATACACTCTATGTCCCAAGCACGTAGCATAGTACCTGACACATAATAGGCAGTTGTGTCAGTCTGAGTCCTCTGAGGACAGAAGCCAAGAAAGGATTAGGCATACAAGAAGTTTATGAGTGGAAATACCTAGAAGAAGATGGGGGGGGGGAGCAAGAGTAGGCTGGGAAGCTCTGATGGTGACACATGTTGGACACCTGTGAATGGAGAAAGGGAAGGAAGGAAGACTGGGTAAGAAAAGCCTCAAATCACAGGGCAGTTCTGAGAAAGTCCTCTCTAGGCTGATGGGGAGGGTGGTGTATAAAGGTTGTCTCTTAGAGAAGTCCCATGTTGGGCAGGAATGGTCTGGTTCCAAAACCCCCATCTTGCTTGCTCAGTGGCTGAAAGTGACCCTGGTGAAGCTGGTTCCACAGTGGATCCAAAGGAACAGCATCTGGGGCTGTTGTCCATGAGGCTTCCCATGAAGATTCACTTGCAGAGAGTCTGGGTAATGAACTTTTCTAGCCTCCCCAACCAGTTCATAGATAACTTGTTGAAAAAATGAGTGGATGCATGGGTAAGTTTCTGAACTCCATCCTAGAGACACATTCATAATCTAACTGGACAAACTGTTGGACTCTTCAACTGGTCTCATACAGGGCTGATCTTCATGACCATCACTTCAATGGATAGCCACATATTAGGAGTATGTATAGGCCGGGGATCACTTCTGTGCTTGATACCTCACAATTAGCACCTTCATTGATCTACAAGTTAGCTTTATTATTGTTGTTATTATTGTCTTCTCTAACCAGATGATAACCCAGGAACTGTTAATCTGTCCCAGCTTCCCCCCACTGTTCTTAGTATAAGTGCTAGCCACATTGTTATTCTAAAGTGAAGATCCCAATCTTCAAAGTCTACTAGAGCCAGGCAAGTTATGAAGTCAAGTGAAGTAGGTCTTATAGGGAGTGGTAGGAATTACAGTGAAGTGGAGTGGCTTGCACCACCTAGATGGGGTGACTGCTATTGAGCTATAGCCCATTATTGCCAGGTGGGAATGCAGTCTTTGTGCTACCAAATCAAGTGATGCCAGAAATCTGGATTTTTATGTGAAATCTCCTGATTTTTAAATGTTGGGAACTAATTAAATATTTCTTAAATAGTCTGCAGGCCAACAGTAGCCTTGCCAAGCAAATACGCCTGTTGGGATGATTTGGCCACCCCTTTGTAGTCTCCATTCTAGACCTTGGTTGACAGACAACATTCTATATATTTAAAACCCATATATTTTTAATTTTTATTTTTAAGTTTTTTTTCAGTGTTCCAAAATTCATTGTTTATACACCACATCCAGTGCTCTATGCAATACCTGCCCTCCTTAATACCCACCAGCAGGCTCACCCAACCCCCCAAACCCCTCCTCTCCAAAACCCTTAGTTTGTTTCTGAGTCCACAGTCTCTCATGGTTTGTCTCCCCCTCTGATTTCTCCAATTCACTTCTCCTCTCCATCTCCCAATGTCCTCTGTGTTATTTATTATACTCCACAAATAAGTGAAACCATATGATAATTGACTCTCTCTGCTTGACTGATTTCACTCAGCATAATCTCTTCCAATCCCTTCCATGTTGATACAAATGTTGGGTATTCATCCTTTCTGATGGAGGCATAATACTCCATTGCATATATGGACCATATCTTCTTTATCCATTCATCTGTTGAAGGTCATCTTGGTTCTTTCCGTAGTTTGGCAACTGTGGCCATTGCTGCTATGAACTTTGGGGTACAGATGGCCCTTCTTTTCACTACATCTGTATCTTTGGGGTAAATACCCAGTGGTGCAATTGCAGGGTCGTAGGGTAGCTCTATTTTTAACTTCTTAAGGAATCTTCACACTGTTTTCCAAAGTGGCTGTACCAACCTGCATTCCCACTAAGAGTATAAGAGGGTTCCCCTTTCTCCACATCCCCTTCAACACTTGTTGGTCACTTGTTAATTTTGCCGATTCAAACTGGTGTAAGGTGGTATCTCAATGTGGTTTTAATTTGAATCTCCCTGATGGCTAATGATGATGAACATTTTTTCATGTGTCTGTTAGCCATTTCTATGTCTTCTTTGGAGAAGTGTCTGTTCATGTCTTCTGCGCATTTTTTGACATGATTATCTGTTTTGTGTGTGTTGAGTTTGAGGAGTTCTTTGTAGATCTTGAATATCAGCCCTTTGTCTGTAGTGTCATTTGCAAATATCTTCTTCCATTCTGTGGGTTGCCTCTTTGTTTTGTTGACTGTTTCCTTTGCTGTGCAGAAGCTTTTCATCTTGATAAAGTCCCAAAAGTTCCCTTTCACTTTTGTTTCCTTTGCCTTTGGACACATATCTTGGAAGAAGTTGCTCTGACCGATGTCAAAGAGGTTACTGCCTATGTTCTCCTCTAGAATTTTGATAGATTCCTGCCTCACATTGAGGTCTTTTATCCATTTCAAGTTTATCTTTGTGTATGGTGTAAGAGATTGGTCAAGTTTCATTCTTCTATATGTAGCTGTCCAATTTTCCCAGCACTATTTATTGAAGAGACTGTCTTTTTTCCACTGTATATTTTTTCCTGCTTTGTTGAAGATTATTTGCCCATAGAGTTGAGGGTCCATATTTGGGCTCTCTACTCTGTTCCACTGGTGTGTGTGTCTGTTTTTGTGCCTATTTTCCTGAAGCTCTTTTAAAAAAATAGAAACATAAGGAAAACTTCCAGACTCTTTATGAAGCCAGCATTACCCTGACCCCCAAACCTGGCAAAAGCCCCACCAAAAAGGAGAATTTCAGACCAATATCCCTGATGAATATGGATGCCAAGATTCTCAACAAGATCCTAGCTAATAGGATCCAACAGCATATTAAAATGATTATCCACTATGACCATGTGGGATTTATCCATGGGATGCAAGGGTGGGTCAACACATTGACAAATCAATCAATGTGATAGAAAAAATGAATAAGAGAAAAGAACCACATGGTCCTCTCAATTGATGCAGAAAAAGCATTGACAAGATACAGAATCCGTTCCTGAATAATATGCTTCAAAGTATAGGGATAGAGGCCACATTCCTCAACTTCATAAAATCTATCTATGAAAAACCCCAGCGAATTTCATCCTTAATGGGGAAAAGCTGACAGCCTTCCTTTTGAGATCAGGAACATGACAAGGATGTCCACTCTCACCACTTTTGTTCAACATAATACTAGAAGTCCTAGCAATAGCAATCAGACAACAAAAAGAAATAAAAGGTATTCAAATTGGCAAAGAAGAAGTCAAACTCTCTCTCTTCACAGATGGCATGATACTTTATAAGGAAAACCCAAAAGACTCCAACCTAAAACTAGGAGAACTCATACAGCAATTCAGTAATGTGGCAGGATAAAAAATCAATGTACAGAAGTCAGTTGCTTTCTTATACACTAACAATGAAAATACAGAAAGGGAAATTAGAGAGTCAATTCCATTTACCATAGCACGAAGAACCATAAAATAACTGGGAATAAACTTAACCAAAAAGGTAAATGATCTGTACTCAAGAACCTACAGAACATTCATGAAAGAAATTGAAGAAGACACAAAAAGATGGAAGAGCACTCCATGCTCATGAATCAGAAGAATTAACATTGTTAAAATGTCTATAATGCCTAGAACCATCTATACTTTCAATTCCATCATGATCAAAATTTCACTGGCATTTTTCAAAGAGCTGGAAAAAACAATCCCAAAATTTGTATGGAACCAAAAGAGACCCCGATCTGGTAAGCAAATGTTGAAGAAGAAAAACAAAACTGGGGCTTCACATTGCCTGATTTCAAGCTTTACTACAAAGCTGTGATCACTAAAACTCATAGTTCTGTTCAAAGTTTTGTGGCAGTTATTTTTGGAATAATTTGGAAGTTTTCTCAGAACCAGCCAGTGACTGGCCATTTATGTCATTCCCCAGTATCCTGGATCCAGAAAGCATGGAAGAGAATAGGCCATACATGTCTGAGTCACAAAGGTCATGGAACTCATGAGACTGGGGTAAAGTTCTCCATGAAATTCAAAGTGATGTACATCTCTTTGCCAGTATGTAAGCCAGTCTGCCAGTGAAAGCAAGCCTAAAGTTAAACAGATGGATCTGACTCCACCTAAGGGAGCACAAAGAGGGCTCAGAGGGGATGGAGTGAATTCTAAGGCAAGGCTCACTTTCAGCAACTGTTATAACCTAGAGCTAGAAAACCCACTTTTTTCTTTGGTGGTAAGCTACAGCATTAGAAATCCCAAGGGGCAAAGGTAAGAACAATAATGATAAACTCATTAGTTATTCAAAAGTATGGGAGATTTAAAACAGTAATGCTAAGTTTTTCAAGTCCCTCCAAATGACAAAAGTTTAATCCATTTATTTCCTGCATGCACACAGTATATGCCCTATTATATCTTTGGTCCACTTTGAACATATTGATAAGAATGCTGATATTTGACATCTGACATAATGAATCACTTCCAATTCTCAGTTGGGACACACCCTAATTCAGACTCCAGGTTTGTGGCATTGATAGTGACCCTCTGCTTGGGTTTTCAGATGTATGAAGAAACAGGGTATTTTAGCAGACACATAGGAATCCAAATGTTTGCCAGAGTTTAACATGCAGTAGGAATACCAGTTCTTGGGTTAATATATTAACAAAATTTTGTTGGGACCTGACTGGTTTTTGCTCATTATTCATTTTTTAAAATTGTGACTGTAATCCAATAAAGATGACAATCTGCTTCTGAGGTTGCAACTCTGTTTTCATCAATAATTCCATAATCCTGTCTCACACAATTTGAGACAGGAATCCATCAAAATCCTAGATGAAAACACAGGCAGTAACTTCTTTGACATTAGCCACAGCAACTTCTTTCAAGACACATCTCCAAAGGCAAAGGAAACAAAAGTGAAAATGATCTTATGGAACTTCATCAAGATAAACATCTTCTGAAAAGCAAAGGAAACAATCAGCAAAACAAAGAGGCAAGCCACGGAATGGGAGAAAATATTTGCAACACTGCAGACAAAGGGCTGATACCCAAGATCTATAAAGAACTTCTCAAACTCAGCACCCATAAAACAAATAATCAGCTCAAAAAATGGGCAGAAGACATGGACACTTCTCCAAAGAAGGCATACAATTGGCTAAAAGACATATGAAAAAATGTTCATCATCATTAGCTATTAGGCAAAGGGAAACCCAAATCAAAATCAGATTGAGATACCACCTTACACCTTACACCAGCTAGAATGGCAAAAATTGACAAGGCAAGAAACAACAGGTGTTGGAGAGGCTGTGGAGAAAGGGGAACCCTCTTGTACTCTTGGTGGGAATGCAAGTTGGTGTAGTCACTTTAGAAAACAGTGTGGAGGTTCCTCAAAAAGTTAAAAATAGAGCTACCCTATGACCAAGAAGTTGCACTACTGGATATTTACACCAAAGATACAGATGTAGTAAAAAGAAGGGCCATATGCACCCCAATGTTCTTAGAAGCAGTATCCACAATAGTGAAACTGTGGAAAGAGCAGAGATGCCCTTTCACAGACGAATGGATAAAGAATATGTGGTCCATATATACAATGGAATATCACTCAGCCATCAGAAAGGAGGAATACCCATCTTTTGCATCAACATGGATGGGACTGGAGATTATGCTGAGTGAAATAAGTCAAGCAGAGAAAGTTAATTATCATATGATTTTACCTATTTGTGGCACATAAAGAATAGCATGGAGGACATCAGGAGAAGGAAAAGAAAAATGAAGGAGTGGAAATCGGAGGGGGAGAAGAACCATGAGAGACTATGGACTCCAAGAAACAAACTGAGGGTTTTAGAGGGGAGTGAGGTGAGGGAACGGATTAGTCTGGTGATGGGTATTGAGAAGGGCAGAGATTGCATGGAGCTCTGGGTGTTAAATGGTATGCAAACAATGAATCTTGGAGTACTACATCAAAAACTAATGATGTACTGTATGTACTAATATAGTAAAAAAATAGTTCCATAATCCTTCCAATTTTATATTTACTTTGTATTTACTTAATTGTATGATGATTGCATTCTTCAAAAGTTATCTGTCCAGTTTTAAAATAAGTAATTGCACTTCTGAAGATATAGTCATGTTCCTTGCTTTTTTTTCCCCTTGAATTTCAAGTTCAATGTATTTCCATGTTTTGTCACAACTGTAAGAAAGCATCATTGTATGAATAGCAAGCACTCCAACAAGTTGGGCTTCTTGGTCTTGCAATTCCTAAAAGTCCCTGATCTGAGGAAGCACCTCCATAAATCTCATTGTCAAGTTTCCCCATCTGACAGCCTAAAAATAAACTGCAACTGCCCATGCTGCTTTTGCTGCTTCCAAATATCTCATAAACTGGCGATGTCTGTAGGGACTGGCTTGGAGAAGAGTCACAACTGGAATCACTTGCTGCATCACATCACACAATGGACTTGCCCACAAGAGGTCATGGTCCCAGCCTTTGCAGGATGAGGCAATGGCAGTCTGGCACAGCAGTCTGTGCTACCGATTGTGATCAAGTGTCAGGATGCTCTTCCCCCATTCACTGCAGGTGCCCCATTGGCAAGTAAGCTCATCTTTTCCATGTGTAGACCAAACCTCTCAGATTCATGATGTGCATATAGTTAAAACTGAACAGCTTCATGTATGTCAAGTCTGTGGACATGCTGTGTAAGAATCTATACTCGTGCCATTGTAAAACATTTAGAGTTCCCAGAGCCTCGTCAAGGAGATTGTCCTGCAACCGCAACTTCTAGACTCTATCCTCTTATTCATTCAACACAAACATGACTAACTATGTTTAAATGCCTAAATTCACCTTCTACTTGTTGAGCTTTTACTTGTCAACCCTAATCTCTTTGAGGTGACAGTACAATAGGACAGAGGGGTTTATTTTCAAATGGTCTTGGCAGAAATTGGTGTAGCAATTAGCCTCTCTAGAAGAATCCCCTGCTATTTCATCAATTTACTAACTTCTGTGCACTGGAATGGAGATGGCTGCCAAGCGCAGCATTCTTTTTGGAAAAAAAATAAATCCTAGTTTAAAATCCTCTAAATAATCATATTCTGCTTCACTTGGCAAAACTCTTAGCTCCTTTGATTGAGACATCAATTTCTCTTTTTCTAAACTCTCACATAGTAAATCATGCATGTTTCTAAATCCTTCTTGAAATATTATATTTACTGTGTATGTTCTACCATAGGTAGTACTTTTATAATGCTTTACCAAAATGCTTTGTGACCTGCCTTCATTGGGCTGTCTGCAATCTGCCTTTTAGTCCACATCTGCTTACTGCTAAGCAGCTTGCCTTTGCTGTAACTTTGTGTTAAACATGACAAGTTATTCTCGTGTTTGCTATTTGCTGCCATTTGCAATTGTCATCTTTTAAGACACGCTGTCTCCCTAGACCATTTTTGAGCATTTGCATGACATAAAAAGAAATGACTGCAAAAAAAATTGCTTAAATGCTATGCCTGGTTGTGGTTTTAACTGAAACATCTGGGCTCATTCAAATCGCCCTTTCTTCTGAGGTGATTTTCTTTGCATGACTAACAAAGGCAGGAGGTTTGGTCAGGTGTCTTTTCCCAAGACTTACTGGAAAAAGGGAATTCTTCCTCCCGGTACTAGGTTTCCGGCTTCCTTGAGGCTCTTGGGCAGAAAGACAGGCATCTCATATTATTCTCCTCAACCTGTCCTGGTCTATGGGTAGCTTCAATGAGAAAAGTCTCTGAAGGTCCTTCAAAAGGAAGTCCAGAGGAGGGTCACCCAGGAGCAGAGGCATAGTGAAGAGAAGTGAAGCCTGGGGAAAACTTGGCTGTCATCTATAAAACTGTGTGAAGGAAGTGGGCTTATTCTGGCTGATTTCGAAGTGTGGAACAGAGTCTAGGTAAGAAGAATAAGATTTTCACTTCCACAAAGTCATTAACTGCTCCTACTTTAGGTCTCAGCTGAAAAACACTTCCTCAGCGAGGCTTTCTCTGCTACCCGTACACACTATAGTAGATCACCTTCCCTTGATAACCATGGGAATTATCACCCTGCTTACTTCCTCAAAACAGTTATGAGATAGTGAGGTTTTCTTTTCTTTCTCTTCCTTCCTTCCGTTCCTTCCATTCCTTCCTTCCTGCCTGTCTGCCTGCTTTCCTTCCTGCCTGCCTTCCTCTTTTCCTCTCTCTTTCTCTTTCTCTCCCTCTCCCCATCTCCCTGTCCCTGCCTCTGTTTCTTTTATTGTTCTCCTGAGGAGAAAATGAGCTCCATGACAACAGGTACCCCTTCCATTTTGTCAATGCAAATGCCTCCAGAATAGGGCTGGCTACATAATATGTAGGGCCCAGAGCAAAATAAATACATAGAGTGCTTTGTTCAAAAAGCAGGAGAGAAGTGCTATTAAACGTACAAAGGTTTCAAACTTTTTCTTTCTTGGGTAGTCTCTCTTTCAGCTTAGCATTTTGCTTTTTATTTGCTATTTAATGACATTCTAAGTTGAGAAAAAATCAAAATTGTAAATTATTAGTATGGATTTACCATTCATCTTTATATTGTGCAATGCCAGTTTTAAATGTATTTAACTCATACTTGGTATCACAAAAATTACACAATTCATATTTCTTGGCTTATACATGCATATATATTTCATTCTTACCATAATAGTAGAAATGCTACACAAAACCAACTCAACAGTCCTTATTTAATTTTTTGATACATTATACAGACACTCTGTACCTTCAGCTTACTAATAAGTAAGACTGAAAAGGAGAGGAACTATGCATTGCCTGTATTTCCCTTTCCTTCTGTGCCATCATTTCAGCATTAAATGGTTCACTGAAGCAGAGAAATAACCTGTATAAGAAAGCATATGACCATCAGTAGATGAATGGTTAGGACGATGTGGCACATACATCCAATGGAATACTGCTCAGCCATAAGAAAGAATGAGATATTGCTATTTGCAACACATGGTAGATGTAGAGGGTACAAAGCTAAGCAAAATAAGTCAGAGAAAGACAAATACCTTATGATTTAACTCATATGTGGAATTTAAGAAAAAATAAACAAACTAAAAAAACAGAGTCTCAAATATAGAGAAGAAACTGGTGGTTGCCAGTGGGCAGGGAAGGGGTGGTGGGTGGGTAGGGTGGGGTGGGTAACGGGTGAAACAGAGAAAGGGGATTAAGAGTATGGAGTAATAAGCACTGAGAAATGTTGCATCATTATATTGCACACTTTAATACAAAACTGAAAGGGTTCCTTGGTCCTTGTTCTGGTTAGAACAAAGAGCACGGCCTCTAGGATGTCAACACCTCCCTCTTTCCCACCTTACTCAGTAGCAGCAGTCATATGCTTTCTTTGTACTTGCTTTGAGTCTCCCAGGATGGTCCCGCATTATAGCAGCCATGGAAATTCTGTGTTCAGGGGGCAGCCCAAATACTATATGTGAATGGGAAGACAAAAAGCTATGAATATCTCCTTTATGCATGTGAATGTTCCATCATCCAAGTGGACTTCACTTACAAAACTTAAGTTCAGTGGAAATACTCAGAATTGCCGCACCAGTGCAAAAAACCAAATGTGGGACCATTTGATTACATGGATCTGTGCCTATGAAGCCAGCCCTGGCCAATGTCCCACTATATTGGAGTACACTGAGCACAGAGGATAAGCACATCCATTCCTGTTGAACAGCCCAGAAAGAGAAAAAAAGAGGTAGAGATGGTGTTGTAGCAGTAGCTCCTACTAGCGCTCCTGTTCCTAAGCCTACTTAGACCTCTTCTCGTAGAGTTTTGTGAAATATCCCTACCTCCTTATAGTAAATCTCCCTTGATTTATCTGGTTCAGAAAGTATCAGGTTTTGCAGCTGCCTGACAAAGAAATTCATTTTGTGTCCTGGCCCACTCATGACTCACTCTCCAGTCATACCAGTCCTCTGTACATGCCACGGTTTTTCACATTTTCATGTTTTTGTCCATCAGAGCCATTCATAGTTGCTCAAATGTCATTGTACCGAAAAAGACTGTTGACATTTCTGTCTCTGAGATCTCCTCCCAGACAGGATGAAGATTTGTTCTCTTTTGCTTTTCTGTTGCCTGGAACCCAATACAGTACTTGGTCCTTAGAAGATGCTCACTGTCTATTGCCTGAGAGTTGATGATTACCAAATGACGTCTGTGGTTAGGCCTGGGAAACGCTGTGTTAGGACTATTTTCAGAATACCTCAGTTACAAATTGGTTACCACTCCCCAGCCCCTGTGTTTTTTTGTTCAAAGATGATTCTTCATTGAAAGCTCTTTTAGCTGATTGTGAGAATTATGCAAGACAGTGGTGGTAGAAGGGAGTGTGGACAATAAAAAAAGGCATATTGAAGTAGTCTTGGAGATAAGCCATTCAAAAAATCATCCGAGCTCAGCTGTGCCTAGAGTACTTTTAGAACAAGCTAATTATGAAGTTATAGACCACAGAACACTGGCTGTGACACCCACATTCATTCTTGAAAAATATGACTCAGTTGTAAGTCCTGCACATACACAGGAGCAGGAATCTGAGGGGGGAAGAAATATCTATCTCTTGCAGATGCCATTCACAAAGATCCCCAGACAGTCTCCTAAGCAGACTATATTGTTCTTGTCTGGTCTGATCCCACTGGGAAACAGTCCAGGTTCTTAAATATTTTTACTAAACATACCAGTCTACCTCTTTAGGCATGGTGTTTCTGCAGGAGTCTCTCCCAGTGGGATGTTGTTTATCATTTATTTCTCATCCCAAGTGAGAATTGCTATAGAAATAAATCCTGCTTTCATTCAGTACACAGATTTGTTAAAATTATAAATGAAATGTAACAGATATTATCATGATTTTGAAAAAAAAAAAAAAAAAAGGCCTTACTCTCACCAGATGGGAATCCTAATGAATGAGTGACACATTGGTTAAGGTTTTTTTCTTGTCGTTGTCAAGAGTTGGCTAGGGGAATGGGATATTAGATCATGTGGGGACTAGGAAGACTCAAGTGGAAAAGGCAAAAGATAAAAATTCTACTTGAGACAGAAGCAAACTTTGGAATGTCTACCTTCTATGCTTGCTTCATCATTGTACACAGGAGGTGATTCCCTACTGAGTGGCCAGACAGCAGGTGAGATTGGCTTACATATACCTGGTGAGTGAAAGTGCCCCATCATGCTAGAAGATCTAAGAGCTATGAAGTCCAGATGAGGAAGTGGGAGAAGAGTATCAGATATACTTCCCCTCCCCAACAGACATGCAGTGGGGGAATCAGTCCCATTATGTTTAGTTCTGTGGTCTAATAGTGAGTATTAAAATTATTACTCCGACTGTGAGCTAGTCGAATCACTGGGTCATTTTTTATTAGTTCTGGTCATTCAGGTCTCCATTATACCATTCTGTCTCTGACTGAATGAGTCCTTGTCAAATAACGGTTAAATCTTCCACTGTTCCCCCAAATACTGAGCACCAGCTGGGTATAGATCATTTGCCAACACCAGCAGTCATGTGAAACTCACTAATTGGGCACATGTCTCCTGAGAATACAAACATGCCTATGCCAAAGGGGTGGCTGTGCCTCCCAACACCTTCAGAACATGCAAAAATTCCAGTGCTTAAAAAAAAGAACTAGAAAAAAAAAAAAGCATTGAATTGTACACTTTAAAAAAATAAGAAAAAAAAAAAACAGAGCAGACTTGGCTAAAGGCAAGATTGCTTTTCAGAAGGGAAACTCTTTTCCCAGGGTGCACTATGCAGACAAAACTTACTGCATCCCTTCTGAAAATGTGTCTGGAGCAGTATTCCAAGATGATTAATAGAGCAAGTATTTTTCATAAGGATCTGACCTTTGAGAGCACAAGCAGACAAAAGGCACAAATGGCCGGAGATGGGTGGAGAGCTGCAGGCTCACAGAACACCCGTGTCCACACATCCACCACTCATCAGGGCCTATGACACACTGTGATGTCCCTAGGTGGGGAGTCCCTAGGGCCATGATGCCTTTGAAACACTTTTTTTTGTAATTATAAGGGCCTTTACCTGAGGAAGATTTTCTTTCAAATGATGGTATGATATATTTTAAGTGTAGGAACTGTGAAGATAGATTTAGCCAGAAGATTCTTGTACCATGCTTTCAGCTCTGAGCACAAGTTTAGAAAAAAATTTAATTTAATGGGCACAAGTTTAGAAAAAAATTCCCAAATAATGTGTATGTTTCATTGGAGATGGAAGGAAAAAGAGGGTTGATATTTGGGTAAAGAAAAATCAGTATTTGTGAGGACCTATTTTGCCAATCTTTGTAACAATATTCTAAACAATGTTTGTGTTCCTACTTTACAGATAGGCAAACTGGACCTTGAAGAACTTGGTACGATCACGGCAGTAGAAAGATGTGGAGATTCAAAGCCAGTTAGGTCTAATTCCAAACCTCACTCTCATTCCACAAACCAAGTTATGTCAGGCTGGAAGATGAAGGATTAAGTAGATAGACTTCGCAAAAATTCATCTGCTTAAAAAGAAACACCGGAGGGGCACCGGGGTGACTCAGTCAGTTAAGATTCTGACTCTTGATTTTCGCTCAGGTCATGATCTCAGCATTGGCATCGGGAAGAGCCCTACATAGGGCTCCATGCTCTGTGGGGGGGTCTGCTTGAGAGTCTCTCCTTCTCCCTCTCCATCTGTCCTTCCCCCCATACTCACTCTCTCTTTCTCTCTCTCTCTCTCTTTCCCCCCTCAAATAAAAAAATAAATCTTTAAAAAATTATTTTCTTGGGGCACCTGGGTGGCTCAGTGGGTTAAAGCCTCTGCCTTCGGCTCGGGTCATGATCTCAGGGTCCTGGGATCGAGTCCCGCATCGGGCTCTCTGCTCAGCGGGGAGCCTGCTTCCTCCTCTCTCTCTCTGCCTGCCTCTCTGCCTACTTGTGATCTGTCTCTGTCAAATAAATAAATAAATAAATATTTAAAAAAAAATTATTTTCTTTTTATTAATTATAAAGCATATGTGTGCTGAGGGTCTCTGTTGGTTGGTAAGTTGGTCAGTTTAAGCAGTGCTGAATTTTCTTGTACTAAATTGTATTAACGGCTTCTTTATTTCCTGCTTCTCTTACCTTTTAGTTTTTCAATAATTTTCGTTTACTTATACTTGGCTTATCTGTTGGCTTCAAATTTTTTATTGAGTAACATCTCACCAAGTATGGTGCCACAGAGTATGCAATGGTTGTCTTAGCTTGGCTTCCCCTACAACTGAGACTGAGACTAAGGCTTGCATGTGGATGGTTTATTTGGGAAGTGATGTTACAGAGCAGAAATGAGGGACTAGGAAGAGGGACACAGGGAAGAGGAAAGCCAATATAAGGCTACATTACAGAACTGGCCATCAGTGCAGGAGGCTGGTGCCCAGTCTTGCTGGCACCTTCTGAGGAGAGTATAGAGGAATCAGAGGAAGAAGCATTTATCCTTGGCCCCTAGACTGCTTTGGTTGGGAGTCACCCCATGGAGCATGAACACTTGCACACTTCTGGGCTGTACATATGTGAATGTCAAGTGAGCTCCTGCTGCACCTCACCCAGGGGAGTAAGGGAAGCCCTTAGGCATGAAGCAGAGGCGTTTGGTGCAGGCTTGAGATGTGTACTGTCAATGGAGAGCAGTTCGAAATCTTTTGGAACTCTGCCACAGCCATGAGCTGAGGCTGAGAAGTGGTGAGGTGATGAGCAAGATATCTGATGGAGTGTGGCAAATGGATATGATCCTTGCACTCAAGAAAAAGCTGACAGTTTAGTAAGAGAAATGCATAATAAGATAATTAATATGTAGCTACATAACTACTAATTTTGATAAGCACTATACAGGAAAAAAATCGTGCCAGGACAGAGACTAGCAGGCCAGTCTACCTTCAACAGGGATGGTGAGGGAGGCTTCTCTGGGGGAGTGATGTTTAGGCTGACACCTGCAGAATGGGCAAGAGATAGCAGGAGAGAGGTGGGGGAAGGGCATCAGAGAAACAGCCCTCACACAAAATGGAGGCAGAGTAGATCCTAGTGAGCTACAGAAATGGAAAGAAGCCCAACATACCTCAGCAGAAGAAAGAAGTGAGGAAGAAGAAAGAGATATACCTGGAGAGGTGCGCAGCTGGCTTCTGGATTTTACTCTGGGTAAGATGAAAAGCCAATAGAGATATTTCATATATTTGAAAATTCTCTATGGTTTTTATGAAAAATTAATTTGTGCTCTGCAACAAGGGGAAGCAGGGAAGAATTTCTGAGGTAGTCCCAGTAGTCTTGGGAGGGAGAAAAGTGGGTAGACTAAAGAGCTATTTTTCCTTCCAGTGAATGTGGTGGTGGGTTGATAAGGATGAGGAGGAAAGAGGAATCCAAGAATAACTCCCAGATTTCCATGCTGAGCATTTATTCACTCATCCAAGAAATATTTATTAAACATTTACTACCTACAGAGCATTCCTCTAGATCACAGGAATCCAAAGATTGATAAGACTCCACCCCAGCCCTTGGAATGACTCACAGTCCAGTGAGGAAGACAGAGAAGAAGATAGACAATTCCAGCAGAGGGTAGTAAGTGCTATGATTGCTGCACATTCCAGACCTCATTAAAGGCTAAAACAATTGAGGTTACTTCCTCCTGTCCAGATGACCATAAATGTATTCTATTAGGGTGGCCCCAAAAGACATAGTTGCCCAGAATACTTCTCAAAATTGATCTAGAGAGGAATGAACTGGCCACGAGTTCTTTTATGCTCACTGGTTAATAACTAGCTTCTCAGACATCTGAGATTTATAAATTTTCATCCTGAGCATTCACTCCTGAAAATAGAAGTGCTAAATGGATTGGAGTTATCTGGGGGTTAGTGTAGCAAGGTCAGTCTCTGTAAGGAAGTGTTCCCAGCATGAGACACTGGTAATTCCTCTTCTGTTGTCTTTGAAGCCCTTGAAGGCATGACATGCTACCAACAGTGCTGTCCTCCAGCTGGCAGTCTTACAACTGTTGGCCAGTATTCTTGGGCTGCATTATGAAGAGGAACTTTATAAGGTCAAAGTGCTTCCCTCAAACCCTGCTGAACCGGAGTCCCAGTATTCATGAGCATTTCCCTGAAGGTACTTTAACCTGTTGTACAATTTGCATTTTAACTTGCAATCAGATTTCATCTAGTATCTCCAAAACTATCCCATGCATGCCTTTTGTCAGCCATTCTTGGTCAAAACACAGCAGAAATAACTGTCCACAAAGGAGTAAGAAAATAATTACTCAACAGCATTAAGCCTGAGGAAAGCACTGTATCACACAAACTCTGAAAAACCAAGAGCCTGAAATGTGCACTCTCTTGTTCTGTCTGAAAGCCAAGGGAAAAGTCTGTATTAACTTCTCTAAGAAAAATAGCGCTGTAGTGAATCAACTTTAAATGAACTGCACCTGTAATTCTGGGTGTTGACTTGCCCTCAAAGTCATTGTATCATTACCTTCCATTTAACATCCTAGAATCAAGACTCACTTGATACATACCAGACCGGCTGATAATCTTAATGACAGTCTCAAGATTTGAAAATGCAAAGATAGATGTTTTTTTCATGAAAAGACTCTGGAATTTTTTTTTTCTTCTGAGTTCAGGGAAAACAGTTTTGTGGTTTTCGTGCACTGTTCACAAAGGTATCAAGTACATTCATCTAATGATAGCACATGAAAGGCAAGTCTTGAATTGCAGAGCTGAAGTGATGCTGATACTTAGTAAGGACACTTCGTAATTTTAAAAAATAGGAAAGAAAAGCAGTAGAGAGAGGATCTAGGCTCTTCTGTCTATACTCCTGCCAAGGGCCCTATTCCCTGGAGCTGACCCTTTGCAAGAGAACCTGATGTAGTCTAGACTTGGCCAATCAGAATACTCCATCCTCCAGACTGCAGTTTGGTTCAGAGAGGTGTTATGTGACCTGTTGTCAGGTCATTTAGAGATCTCCATAGTCCTTGTGGGACCATAAGAAAGGTATTTTCTCTTTCTGCTCTCAGTCTGTGAGTAGGTGTAAACTTGAAGGTGTGAGAAGTATCTTGCTTCCACAAAGAGATCTTGCTTGCTTGCTTGCTTGCTCAGGTAGAAGCCAAACAGAGATAAGTAGAGTTGAAAAGAGGAAGGAGGGAGGGAGAGGGAAAAAGGGGTGGAAGAAGAGGGAGGGGGAGGGAAGAAAAGGCAGAGGAAGGAAGGAGAGATTAAGTGAGAATAGCCAGCATGGAATGGTGAAAGAGAGAGCAAGAGAGGTATTGAGACCTCAGGGCCACAAGTGAAACCCAGGAGAGGCCAGAGTACCCAAAGAGAGCACTTGTTATGGGAGTCAATGAATTCACACTTATCTGTATTATTACCTCTTACAAGGAAGGTTCCTGGCAATCACATGATGCTAATTGATCACCGCATTTCAACAAGAATGCAGGCAACCCCAAAATGCTGTAGGAAGGAGTTCCTGTGTTATGAAATCTTTGCAGCCATGAAAATTTATATACATTTGTAAAGATTTTACTTATTTATTTGACAGAGAAAGAGTGAGAGAGAGAAAGGGAGCATAAGCAGGGGGAACGGCAGGCAAATGGAGAGGGAGAAGCAGACTACCCGTTGAGCAAGGAGCCCAATATGGGGCTCCATCCCAGGACCTGGAATCAGGACTTGAGCCAAAGGCAAAAGCTTAACTGAGTGAGCCACCACCCAGATGTACTGAAAATTTATATCTTTGACACATATTTAATGACAGGGGAAAAGACTCATGATAAGCCAAGTGGAAAAAAATTAAAAACTGTTTATAGCATAAGACTTAGGTTTTTTTGGTGAAATGTATTTATATAATTGTATAAAAAATAGAAGGGAGAGAAATATACTGGAATTTTGGAGGTGGTTATCCCTGTAAATAGGATTAAAATAATTTTAATTTTTTTCTTTATACATTTTGTGTCCCAGACTTTCTACAATACCTAAAAACTGCCCCTATAATAGATAATAAAAACTCCTTGGGGTTAATTCAAGATGATTTTCACTTAGCGCACAAGGCTCCCCCAAATGTATCAAAGGTTATGTTTCAAAACACCTGAAAAATTTGGTACTTGGCTTCCAAATGGAATCCTTTGGGTGCTTGTATATTTAATTGTAATGGCCCCTGACCATGTTTCTAGCCCCGTTTCACTTTTAGTTCAAAGTAGGAATGAAAATTGTACCGTCCACAAGGAGCTAAGGGTTCAGTTATTACCACAGATGCTAAGCTAAGGGACAAGTTCTAAACTCTCAGTTGACAGGGCAGTTGTGTCATCTGGAGGACACTTCTCAGTTTCACCTGACAAAAATGTTAGATGTCAAATTCTTAAATAAACAATACCAAGTTCCTGTGGGGGAAAAGCAAGTCAAATAGGAGATACTTGTTCTTGGCATAAAGGTATATATTTAAGAATTAACATCGCATTTCACAACTCACTGTAAACTAAGAGGGGTAGAGAAGAAAGGGTCAAAGGCTGCTCTAATTACTCTCATTTTAGCAAGCAGAATGAAATGAAGTTTCCTGGGGTTATTAATCACATCGTGATGAAAAGTGAACACACACTGGACACTTCTTTTTAGTCAGAGATTTGGTGGAAATAGCCACTGCCTCACGGACGACACTATTGTCGTCTGGTAGAAGGTTCTCACTTAGGAAAGAATGTATAGTAACACAAAGTCCAGCATTCAAAATAAAGGCGTAAGGAAAACAGCAGCAATCATCTGGCACTGCTCTCACTGTGTTTTGGCTTCAGTTCTTGCTGGTAACAGGAGGTTTGCGAGTTTCTACGGTGTGTTGGGTGGAAACGGTCTATGCCTGGTGATTTTCACAAACAGATGAACATACTCCTATTTCCAAGCATGCGATTCAGCCACTTGGACTCCAGCAATAACTGCCACCCGTTTCAAAGGAACTGGTGTAATGCAGTCCTTACTATCTGAGCTCATATCTATTACGAAAATCAAGCTGCATGTTTTTCCAGGTGGTACCATCTTGGAAACAAGGCACAAGGGGACAAAAAAATGTGTTTCAGGACCTAATGTGAAAGCCTCCAATTAGTTTTTTTTTTTTTTTAAATCTACTTATTGCAAGTTGTTTTGGCTAAAACTGGAACGTATTTAAATATCTTCCAATCTTGTGTATTTGCTGCTCTTACTGCTTATGTGTTATTTTGGAAATGTTCAAAAATCCCATCAAATTAAATGTAGACTTGACATTGTAGTCTTTGGTCTTTTTTATTAATTTGAGTGTGAAATTAGGCAATGCCTCTTGATTGTCAGTAAAATGATTACAGTAGAATGACTAAAGAGCAAATAGTCCAACTGTCAGAGGATTTCTGAAACCAGACCAGGAAAAACAGCAACATGGAATTAAATGCTATTCAGGGACTTTGATTCTCTGTCTATCTGTCTCTTTATGATATTCCATATTTCAGGCCAATCCCATACCTCCTCTCCCACCCCCCCAAATAACATGAAAAGCAAAGAACAACTCTCCTGCTGAACACTGCGTTACTCTGAATTATATTTTTTAAACTTTTGCCCAGTTAGTCATATGTCTGAAAATGCATAGAATATCCTCTTAAGCAAGAGTGTGACTCAAAATCTCACTACATACTTGCAAAAGAACTTTGGCATGCCTCGTCTCTGAGGAGACTGGTGGGGTTGAGACTGGACCAAATGGTGGCAGAATGCCTTCATGAACATGGAGGTAGCTCCCATATCAAGGCTGGGTGGATGTGAAGGGTGGGGCAGCTCATGGGGCACCACAGAAAGTGGGAGGGGCAGTAAAGTTGGGGAAAAATTGAACAGAAACTGTAGGAGTCAATCCATGGTTGGTGCCAAGTTTCTCCTCTTTTTCTACAGGAAATTTGAAATCTGCCCTTATCTCTTTTACCCCACCTCCCGGTTTTTCCTGGAGTTTGTACTGTTCTGCAGACATATTACATTCTATCTCCCAGACTTTAAGCCAATGTCTTGACCATGAATCTGTCCACTTTCATCACATTACAGACCTTCCAGCTCATAAAGCAACTCTTTTACAATCCTACAATAATGTCCAATTGCTTTGTGAAGCTTCTCTGGAAAGCTTTCTCTTGTATTTTCAAACCTAGATACCTTACCTATTCTCTTCACATTACTCATCAAAATTATCAATCCCCCCAAAACCCAGGCCATCTGAAGATTTACTGTGAAATAAGGGATTGGATCAGAAAAGAATGACTAAAAATTACAATACAATGTAAAATTACTTGAGTTGATGGCCATGGAATCAAATGTCAATATGATAGATACCATAAAATGGGACTGGAGTTGACTAATAGACACTTATGAGTGGTTATTTAAAAAGGTACTATTTTTTAAGAGTACCTTTAAAAAAAATTCCATTTTTTAATGGATCACAAGAAACGTGATCATTGTAAAAAAAAAATAGAATACATATATTAAGGTAAAAGAAGACAGTAAGAATCAACTGTAATCCCATCATTGAGCTTTTGATGTTTTTGTTGCATATCCTTTAGGACTTTATATTGATATATTGCACAGTTATATACACAAAAACATGTGATAAGATATCCTGAGTAAGCCAAAGTTAAGATTCAGATATGTTCAGTATATGCTATGAGGTGTCACCCTACTCACCTCCTGCTCTTCCCAAGTCTCTTTTTTCTTCTACATGATTCACATGGAGATGGGGAGCTTTATGAGAATGAAATTCAATACATGTTCAACTTGGGTTCCAGATGTATTGTTATGTCTGGCAAACTATGTATGTGTGCTTGGGGTTCTGTTCCCCCAACAGAAGCCAAATATTAAAGAAGATCTAGAGCTCCCTGAAAATGGATTCATCTTAAGTGTCAAGTTAGTTGGACCAAACTCAGAAATGGGGATTGAAGGAGAAAGTTACAATTCTGGATTCAGAATAGCTATAATTTCAATCCCCATCCCTCCCACTCCTCAATGCCTCAGGTTAGAGCATGCTAGAGAAGACACTGAGAAAACAAAAGTAAAAGCTTAAAATCCAGGGTTCCAAATAACTTTGTAGTAGGAGTCCTTTAACTGAGTATAAAAAGAGAATTAAGGAGCTAGTAAAACTCAGGCATTAGCATGGGTTGTCTATAATGGAACATCCATAAATGTTGACACACACACACACACACACACACACACACACACACACACTCTAAATCATATATATACTATATATATATGTGTGTGTGTATATATATATATATATAGTATGATAAGACTAGTAGCATATACATTATATATAGCATAGAACTATAAATATAACTTATATAGATTCATACATAAATATATATGGTCTATAATACCATAACCTTAGATGATTTCAATATTTGGATTTTACTATAATTTATTTATAAACAGTGGCTCAGGATGAACCACAACTACAAGGATGAACATCCTTGTAGCAAAATCTTTGGGCAAATTATTTAAATTATTGATTATCTAAATTATTTCATTAGGATGAATTCCTAGAAGTGAGATTGTGGGTCACATGGCATACACGTTTAAGACCTATGATATGAACTATATATGCCATATATAAATTTGTACTATATTTATATTATATAAAAATATATAACATATATAAATATATGATATACCCTCTAGGGAGACTGAACCAGCTTACTCCTACCAGCACTGAATGGATGTGACAGATAAATGTTATTCTTTTAATTGATGCTGACATCCTGGATAGAGTAATCCCTTTCCTTTCTTAGAACCACCATCCACTGTAAAAAATATGGTGGTGTTAAACTAGATGGACTTAGTTTATAGCACCAAGTCTCATTTTAGACCAACAGGGCAGAAACAGCACCATGTATAAATCATCAACCTTGGCCACTCTTACTCCTCTTCACTATGTAAGCCTATATCCAACTTAGTCACACTGAGTACAGTTTTTTGAGTACTGCATTTCCCTCCTATCTATCTATCTATCTATCAATCTATCTATCTATTTTATTTTTTCAGTGTTCCAAGATTCAATGTTTATGTACCACACCCAGTGCTCCATGCAATACAGCCCTAATAGCATTTTGCTGGGATGATTTTCTTCCCTAATATATGATTTTACTTTTCCTCAGATCTGCTCTTTTTTGGCATTTCCAACCTCTTTGATTGTGCCCACAGAACAGTTTGAATTTACTCACATTTGAGCCATTTTAAATTAATGCACCAAATAAAGATCCTTGAAGCACTACTACTACCAACAGTGTCCCAATATTGCACTTCATTTCTTCCTTGTTCTCAGTTTCTTTCTGTGAGCTCACTTCTAACTTCATCAGTATCCTTTATTCTTGCTTTATCTGTTCTACTGAATTTTAGAAACACATTTTTGACTTATACAATTGCCTTAAAAGGGACTGAAGAATACACTACAAAACACAAACTTTTTCTTCTATCACTTGGTAAATGTTGTAGAGAATCATGGAAGTTAAATAAGAATTTTTAAAAATTAGCATTTTTATACATTAGTGGGTGTAAATCAATAGAGTGTTTTCAGAAAGTAATTTGGAAATACGTATCAAAAGCCTTGAAAAACATTTTGTGTATGCAGTTCTATTTCTATGAATTTATCTGTTGAAAATAACTGAACAAGTATATGAAAATTAACATAAACATGTTTATCACAACATTATCTATCAACAAAAATAGAAATAGAATGTTTGATAATAAGGGTTAAATCAAATTCCATATGCATATGGAAATATATACAGCTATTAAAAGTGAAGACAAATCTGTATTTACAGTACTGAAAGAACACTGATGATATAATTTTAAGTAAAAATGGCCGGCTGCAGAGTAACTGATGTAATGTGATCCCATATTAGTAATGAAGACATTTGCATTTATGTAACTAGAGTAGAAAAGCTGGATCCCAATTCCATGTATGCATGATTAGCATGGGAGAAGAGGGAACCAAACAGTAGTGCTGGGGACACTTCTGCCCAGGAGCGAAGAAGAAAAAACAGGAGAGAAGGCGTAGGCCAGCCTATGTATAGGTTTGATCCCTATAGCGATAGGGCCATTCTCTCTAGTTTTGATCCAAAATAAAGCCTGGCTCTGAAAGTCCGAATGTGATGGGAGTGGAGTTGCTATGTTCACACCTAAGGTGGGCCAGGTCCAGGAGCACCAGGAGACAGCATCCCAGGCAGGGCAGTTTGGCTGCAAGGAACCCTGACAACAGGCAATGGAGGTTGCAGGAATATCAAGGCCTCTTAAGAAACTGGCATAATGGTATTTCCTTCCTTTTCTATTAATTAAGGCAAGTCACATAGCCATAAAGAAGGGAAGAAGTAGGGAGACAAATCCAATTTCTTGAGTTGGGGGGGTCAGGTAAGGTCAAATGTCAAAGGGCATGGATTTAGGAAAGGATAAAGAATTGAGATTACTTCAATCTACCACACCTATATTTTCTCATATTTTGGACAATAATCATAGAACATTGGTGCAGTTATGTCCATAAAAATGCATGGTGTAGTAGACTGTTACACTAATGGTCCCCATGTCTCTTAGTGCTCATGACTGCATTAATTTTCTAGGACTGCTGTGATAAAGTACTATCACCAATTAGGTGGCTTAAGACAAAAATTTATTCTCTCACAGGTCTGAAGACCAGAAGTCTGAAATATAGGTGTTGGGAGAGCCATGCTCCTTCTGAAGGCTCTAGGGAGAATTCTTCCTTTCCTCTTCCAGCTTCTGGTAGCCCAAGCTGTGCCTTGCCTTATGACAGCACCACTCCACTCAAGCTCAGTCTTCACATGGCTGTCTTCCTCCAAGTCTGTATGACTCATCCTCTTCTTAGACGAACAATGGTCATATTGGTTTAGGAGCCCACCCTACTCCAATACAACCTCATTTTAATTTGATTATATCTGTGAAGACTCTGTTTCCAAATAAGGGCACATTCTGTAGTACTCGTTGTTATGATTCCAACTTATCTTTTTGTGGGATACAATTCAGCTCATAAAGATGTTCTTGTGTAGTCCCCTCCCTCATCGATTCTGGACCACATAGACTTGGTTCAGGCCGCATGATAGGAAAAAACTTGACACAGAAGAGGTGTGAAGAACCCTTGAACACTGAGGTTGGCCTTTTTGGAGTACTGCCACAACTCTGGGAGGAAGCCCAGTGTAGCCTTCTTGAGGAGGAAAGGACCACAGGGCAAGGGAAGCCCAGATATCACATTGTCCCAGCTGAGCCCAGCCAACCCTCAAGCTGAATTCAGTCACATAAGTGAAGTCAGACAAAGTCACAGAACTGCCCAAACAAGTCATAAAATAGTGAGAAATCATAACTTAGTATTTCATAGGATCTACCAAGTTTTGGGGTAGCAGTAATGGAAAACTGACATGGATAGTTATTGGTTTTCCTGAAGCCCAAGTCCCAATCAGATCTGACATTTCCCAGCCCACCTATTCTAGAATCATTGTTTTCATTGGAATTTAAAAAAAAACTGTAGAGATAACCCAGTCTGATTTCCTTATTTCACAGATGAGAACGCTGGTACTTGGGAGATAAAGAAGGCTACCTAAAACCGTGCTGTTGTACAGGCAGGCATCAGTCTCCTAATTCTTGGGTTTGTGCTCTGTTAACACAGCATGAGATCGCATGCTCCAATATGGAACTACTCCTCCAAGGATGGGGATGACTCACGGTCACACAGCTATTTAGTGACAATATCAGGGCTAGAAAACAGATTTCCTAACTCCCTATCTGGAATCCTCTTCCTTTTGGGGGGATGGTGAGACTTCAGTGTATGTCTTTTACTTACACATTTAACTGAGTATTGTCCTACAAAATGTTATCTTGTGGGATTCAGAGGGAAAAAGATATCGTCCCTTATCTTTCCTAGCTCTGAAACCTCTTTCTCTTCCTTTTTTACTCTCCTCTTCTAAATCCCCCAGCCCTGGAAATATGAGGGAGAATTCCTACCCCCTCCCCATCAGCCACCACTTCATGCAGGATGGATTAATGAGGTTATGTCTCCAAAGAACTTTGAGTTCCTTGGAAGAAAGGCATCAACATGCAAAGTGGTGGTTGTTATTGCGATTACTTCACTGAGTAGGGTTTCACAGCTGTCCTGATGGAAAAGGGGCCAACAAAACAGAATGCCAGTTTCCCCCAGCAGAGGAGCAGCTGGAATGGATTATAAATGAGACCTGTGTGCCCGGTTCTCTTTTTCCTCAAAGCCCATCAGACTTTCTCAATGCCCAGCACTCCCTTTGACAGCGCAGCAAGCTCTCTGAGCCAGACAGGTGTGGGCAAAGGCACCATCTAAGCTCCACATGGATAAGCCTGCTTGGCAGGGGCAGCAAAACCCTATATTCTGAAACAGGGCCAACCCATTACCAGTGCTCAGTAATGCAATGGATTTCTCCAGTGGTGATTTGGGGTAAGTAAAACATTCTCCTTGCTCAAACTTCCCTCCACTTTATAGGGCACCAGGGACAGGGGGAGGGAGAGGGAAGAGGGTGTGCAGATTCAGACAAATGTCACACTGCCAGGACCAGAGCACCTCTACCCACCCTTTCTGCCTTCTTTTCCCTTTCCTTCCTCCTCCTTCCCTCCCTCCCTCTCTCCTTTCTCGCTTCCTTCAGTCCCTCTTTCCTTCTATTTTAGTACATATGTATTCAATATTATGTCAGGCATCATGTTAGGTCCTGGAGATATAATGAAAAACAAGATGCAGTCCTTTCCTTCAAGGAATTGCCCCTCTTGATGAAGGAGTGGTGGTAGTGAGGAAGAGAGACAGACACATGGACAAAAAATATCACATTCCATAACACATTCCAAAACCCACATTGCTATCGTAAGATTAAGTACATAGTACCATAGGGACACATAGAAAGCCACTCAAATTGGTTTTGAGGGGGTCTAGGAAGACTCCTAAAGGACCAATCAGAGATCGTCACGTTAAGTGGAGGGCAAGCAGAATATTCCAAGCAGCCATGGTTCCATTGGTTCTACAGTAGTATAAAAATTGTCTAGGTTTTATGTGGGTATATAAAAGAGAGACAGAATATAAGCGATGTAGTATTGTGCTATAATCATATTTGTGCTTTTATCAAACACTTGCTATGTGCTAGCCATCAATAAAAGCTTTAAGTGCACTGCCTAATTTAATCCTCATAACAATTTTATAAAGCAAGTTCCATTGCTATGTGTGGGATAAGTGACTTGCTCAGAGTTACAGACTCAGTAGGAGCATCATGTCTACCCACAGCAAGCTTCACTCCAGAGCCCATGCTATAACCAGCATAAAGTAGTTGTGTAGAGACCTAGCACCTCTATATGTAGGTAAGCTTTGTCCTGATCCGACTTTTTAAAAATAGATCTAAAATAGCAAGGTATGACACTCAAAGTGGGTTCTCAAATATTCGCTAACTGAAAAAAATGATTTCTCCAAGTCCGGGAAATATGAGTTCTCTATTGCATTGGATAAGCAAAATATTTTCTTCTGATCCAGTAACTCATGTATGAGATAGCTTTTTTAATCAATGCAAAATCGTATGCACAAACATGCCGGCAAACAAATTAGAGAGTAACTGAAGAAGGAGTTAAATTTGTACTTTGAGATAGTTTGGACTTTTTTAGTTAGAACTTGTCTTTAAGCTGTCAGACTTTTTCTAACCCTTTTGTCTTGTTTCTCTAGCCAGATGTAAACACCTGGAGGCCAGAAACTTATCTGTTGTCCTCTCCGTCCCTGTCAGTCCCCAACTCCACTCTCTCTATTGTACTCCAGGATATCTGTCTACCTCTTTGCAAAGGAGTTTTCATAGCATCCTTTATGGTTGAGTTAGTTGTGTATCAATTTCATATGAATTCTTGAGATTGTTTTTTGAAGGGGGAGGGGCACAGAACGATTTTCAGTAAATATTTTTTGACTTGAAAACAGAAGGCACTTGGTTAAAGTTCAGGGCTGGCTGGTAAACCAAACCCTAATCAAAGGCTTTCAAGTAGCTGATGTACCTTCAACATCCTGTGGGTCCCAATCCTTTCTACTCTCAATAGACCTCCCTTCACTCTCTGCCCCTGAGCAGCATTCCTTAACTACACACCAAAACCATTGTTGTTTGTTCCATTGTCCCTTAAACTTCATTATAGAGATCCTTTGGGGGAATCACCTAGTTTGGGAATTTTTTTTAATATGATGACCATTTCAAAAGCCTATAAAAGCATTTGGCTTTGTTTTCAGATGTGTGTGTGTGTGTGTGTATGTGTGTGTTATTAATTCCAAGTATCCTGTTAATCTGACCTGTATATTTTCCTTTGTCCTGTTTCCTAAACAAAAATTATTTGCTGATATGAAGACTAAAGATGGTTTATTTAACTGAAAACAGTGAATATTACTGGATCTCTTAATTCTAGCATGGAACTGGGCTCAGGCTTTTTTATATGGCAGCTCACTTGAACTTGACAACAGCCCTATGAAGTGGATACTGTAGATGAGGACTCTGAGACTTATGGGTTATAAGTGATTTGTAAGTGTAATGCTGAGATTCAAATAGGTCCAATTTCCTCATTGTCTTTTGTTCCCTCTTACTGACCCAGAGTCATTTCTCAAAGCACTCTGGGATTGATCTCATTTACCTCCTGCATACAGAGGTGGAGACTCTTGGGCACATGTAGGTAATATGCCTAAGGTCAGAGACTTTTAGGCCTTGATTCTCTTTGTTGCTGATATCCCACTACTCATGCCTATTTTGAATAATGAGGAAAAGAGGCTGGGGATCAAATTGTTCCCACTTGCTTTATACAGATGCAGGTCACGTTCAAGTGACAGAAATAGACATTTACGTATGTCTGGACTCTGTAAAAATTAGCTGCAAAAACAGCTTCTGCCTTTCTCAATTCTTCAGGACAGTCCCAGTGAAAGTGAGGCAGGGTGAGAGGGTTGGCTTACCCAAATCACAGAGCACCACATCTTTCAGTGGTTACTTTATATTGTCCCCCAGGCATACGTAACCAAATTGTCATTCCCCAGCACTCCTCAAACCTTTCTTCCATGTGTGGTATTTCCTCTGAAGCAAGTTGAGCTTGAAGAGGACAGGGACCTGGCAGCCTGCCTAGGGCTTATTCAACCCCACAAAAATAAAGAAATACAGAGCTGGGACTTGGCATCTGGTTGGATCCCATCCATTATAAACCAAAATTATTTCAGAGGGAATCTTCCTTTTTTCATTCTTTTCTCCCCTGTTTCCGTAAAATCTGATAGGGACTCTGCAGAATTGTTGCATTTCCCTGAATTCCACAGGCAGTGGTGGGAGTGGGGCAGTCTTCCTGAGGTGGGCATATATGACCTTGCCTAGTGACCTCTCCTTCTCATGACAATTCAGGATGCTAAGAGCATTCAGTGTAGAAGCTTCTCTAAGACACCTAGAACAGTCCTCATTTCCAGGAAGGCACTTAACAAATGTTAATTCAAATTCCCTCTTTGTTCATAATATTTTTGATGAGTTATTTTGTCCCAGACCTAATATATAAGTTAATCTAGGGTTTTTCTGCTCTGTCACTACCAGCTCTTACTTATGGACATCTCATTTGTCTAAGAGGGAGTGGTCAATAAGAGTTTAGATTCTGGGGGCACCTGGGTGGCTCAGTCGGTTAAGCATCTGCCTTCAGCTCAGGTCATGATTTCAAGGTCCTGGGATGGAGCCCCATGTTGAGCTCCCTGCTCAGTGGGTAGTCTGCTACTCCCTCTCCTCCCACTTGCGTTATCTCTGCCACTATCTCTCAAATAAATTTTTTAAAATCTAAAAAAAAAAAAAAAAGAGTCTAGAATCTATAGGAGGCTGCCAATATTCAATTGTCTACTCTGTCACCGAATGGCTGGGTTACCTTGGAAGAGTCACTTAAACTCACTATAACTCAGTTTCCTCACCTTTAAAATAGGCTTCTTCAGTACCTACCTGGAAAAGCTGTTGTGAGGATTTGAAGAGTTAATTTGCATGATGTTAGAGAATATTATCAGCATATATAATAACTAGCTATTACTCTTCCTTAACTAGTCTTTGCCTCTGCTTGCTCATGTCATATCTATAAAAACAGAAAACTTCATATTTTCTGCATCTATCTTGTCTAGTTGTGAAAGAAGAAGGCATTTAGGGAGGACCTCTATGTGTAGGCACTAGCAGCTTATGAGGACCAAATATAAAACAGATTTAAAGTGGAAAGCAAAAACTGTGTATGTAGCATAAAAGTCACTATGATTCAATTGATAATAAGTGATTGAGGGGATTTTCATAGTACTGCAAATTTTTGTCTTTCACTCTAGGGAAATGGTTTTGTTGAAGTTTCCAGGGGCTGGGGATATAGAATAAGTGGCATGACCAAAGAAACTGGTGCCACAGTCAAATTTGTTGAGACTGTCTGAGGCCTAATTATCCACTATGGAAGTACCAGCTCTTCCTGACCTGTAGCCCTTGCATGTGGCCTTCCTCTGAAGCATTTATTGTGGCTGACTTTAGAAGCTTATGGTATGTCTATGAGGTATGATGTAAAAAGAACCAGTAAAGATTCCACCCAGAAATAGATCCACTTCCCACTGGTTGGCAGGTGCATAAGGAGGCAGCCTGTACATCTTTTTGTTCCATAGGTTCCTTCCATATTCATTCTATCTGCTTATAGCTCCCTGGACACTTCATGCTGCTGATCACCTTCAGGCCTCTGGTCTTGAAACTCCCTCTGCCCAGAGACCTCTCCTTACTTATAAGAAAATAAACTAACTGAAGATCTGAAGTTCTGGTTAGGCCATCACATTCTTCATGTCTCCTCCTTGGTCACCTTCTCCCTCAACCAAAAATCAGCCTGGCCATGCCTTTCCTGACACTCACTGCAGATGGTTTAAGGAACCCTGCATAGAGTTCACAACAGGAAGTACTGGGAATACCTGTTAGCACTGCATTATTTTTGCCACTGAAATGCTTATATTTCTAGAACATAGAATTCCTAGAATTAGAACACTTAGAGGAAGACACTGTATCTTAATCATCTTAGCCTCCCCCAAAACCTAAAAAGTACCTGGCTTATAAAAGAAAATCAGCTAAGGGTTTCTTAAAAGGATGAACAAATGAAATAAATGAATGAGGTTTAAAAACTTCCTGATCTTCAGAAAGCCAGGTAGAAAAAACTGAAATCAAGTAATTTCACCACTTTTGAGCTGCTTTGGATAGAGGGTACTGGGAGGGAGGCTTAAACTCTTAGCTACAATATTCTTCTGACAGATTTGGTTTATTCCATTTTCTTGTTTCTGTGTCTTATAGCATTTGATCCAGTATATATCAAAATAATGGAAGTTTAAGAAATGTTTGATGAATGAATGGAAGATCTAAGAGATTTTATTTTCAGCTGCAGGATTATGGTGTTGTCCCCAGGGAAGGAAGCCCCACAGTCTAGAGCCCAGATAGAGAGTGATAGTCAGTGACGGACAATTTCTTGGGGATACAGTGGGGACTGTTACCCTGAAAACCCCAACAGTAACCAGAAGCCTTGGCTTCTGAGGCACAATCCATGGAGGAAGGAGCCCTGGAAGGACCTCTCTACTCTTCAAGTGGTCCCACTCCCTGTGTTCAGGCTCTTCCTCAAAATACATTTGTGAGTATGATATTTAAATGGTATTAATATTCTTTCTCTCTCTTTTTTATGTACTTATTTCCACCTTCCTTGTCAACAAAAAGTGAGATTGTCATGAAGTTAAAATAAAGGGAAATTTATTATTGGGTTTTTGATGTTCAAAACACAATTTTACAGAAAGAAAATATAGTGTTGAAATCCGGCATTGTGGACCCAGAATTTTCTAAATTATTCTAGTGCTCACTTAACATTATCGAGGCTAGTCCTGGTGAAACACATTATATAATTTTAAGTTATGGAGAGAAGAAGGAGATCTCAAAGAAAAGTTTGCCCCCCTAGGCCTAAGGGATTGCGCAGAGAGGATGATAGGACAATGAGAGAAGGGAGGTAAAGAAGAATATAGCTACTTTAATGTCTCTTCTTTAGGTCTTCAGAACCCCATTGGGTGAGCAGCAGCAGTGAATAGGTTGGGAGCACAGAGCCTGAAACTGTATGAGGGGGCCCTACATAATTTAGAGTGTGGAGTGGGATGTTCAGGTTGGAAAAGGGACTGGTGTGTAGGCCTGAACTTCCCCTGTTTTCATATGGCATGGAGGCTCATTTGTGAAGCCACAGACCTGCCACAGGTTGCTGGGCTGGAGGCTGAGATAAGCCTGAAACGTTAGTACCAAGGTTGACAGCTCGGGCCAGAGGTTGAAGATAAGGCAGAGACTCAAAGGGGGTTCTTCGTCAACAGTAGCGGGATAGGGAGTGGGGGTAAGTCTTCAGGGAGGGGCCCTGGACTCTGAGCAAGTCAAGCAGAAATAGACCACAAGAACATCAGCCGCAGATGTCAGCTGCGGGTGCCAGCTGTGAACGCCAGGCATAGGGCGGTGCCAAGCATTCCTCAGCAGACACAGGCACCTCACACCCAAGCACAAGTGTAAATCCAAGAACTCCCTTCCCCCACTGCCATGGGCCATGGGACTCAGAGAGGGGAACAAGAGACAGGGAAACAAGAGCTCCAAAGAACTGAGCAGAAAAACTAGTGGATCTAAAGATTCTTTATAAATGATTGGATGGAACTAACTTTACAACTACATTAGACTAAACAAAGTTGTTTTCTTGCTACTCAAGCTGGTGAAGGGCTCAAGAAAAAAGTCAAACCAGGTATGAAGAAATAAAGCAGCGAATTTTCTTCCCATATCTGAAGTGCCATGTGGGTAATTTGGGGACTCTGTTATTCACAGGCAATTTTGATCCTTAGCAGCTTAGTCACGGAGCTCAGGAAGGACATGGTTTGCCAGGTACACGGAAACGGATTCCATTCAACATCATGCCAGAAGCATTTCCAGGGGCTAGGGATGCACCCGTGGCTGGGTCTGTCCTGTTTCTGTCTCTTCCCTCATTGCCTCCGAGCCCTCTCTATTCTCTCTTAATTCTTCCCCTCTTCCTCTTTTTCTTTCATCTCGTGACCTTTACTTTTCCTCTCTGAAGAGAAAAGCACACAGATGGGCAAACTGAATCAGAATAGTGCCTTTGTGTGCTTTCTGGACATTTAGAAGAAATCAAGCTGAACTCTCCAAGCCTTCAGGAAGCACCTTTCTGACAGTTATAGATCCCTCTGAAGAACCTTACAATGGTATTATTAATTGAGCATGTATTTTCACTTCGGAGTCCAGGGAGAAGTATGCAAGGGAACAATAAAAGCTCTTTAGAGTAGTTCGCATTTAGCTGATGAATATGTTAGTGAATTGAAGAAACCCTCAAAAAGTTTAGCAAGTGGAACATTCCTGATGCAGTACGTTAACTTGAGAAACTTAATATAATAACGGCCATAAGGAAAAAACAAGTCATGCTCCCCAGAGACTATCTATAGTCATAGAAAGAAGATGGGGAACTTTAAGTAAATAACTAATTGGAATGATCCAGAGTGTTGTTTTGACTAATAGTGGGGTCTCTATACAGTAATATGAACTGTGTTTGCTTTGAGGGTTTTCAGTCACAAAATAAACCTGCTCCAGTGAAGCATCTGAATGTTTAGTAAAGTGACAAAGTCTTAGAAAATAAAAAGGGGATTGAGGCCAAACAGTTTCAGGGCCCATCTGCAGGACAGTGACAAGGAGATAATTAAATGCCCTTGATCTGTTATTTCCTTGGCCTTTTATTCATTTGTGCAAACTTTTCACTCATAAAAGTTAACGTTAAAATCAAGTTCAGTATGAAGCAATTTTGAGCCATGACAGGGTATGAGGATGGAGAGCTTTGCAGGAAATAGATCTCTCTCCTTAGAAATGACTAATCCGTTGGTCAGTGACAGAACAAAAGTGGCATTAGCTGAGCTCCTAATACATGTATGGAGCTATGGTAATTATTCTGTATATCTTACTCCATTTAGCCCCACCACAATTTTAGGGCAAGATGTTATCTCCATTTTACAGATAAGGGAGCATTCAGTCCTGCCCTTGCAAGAATTCCTGAGTTACCAGGATAGTTGTTTCTCCTTTCCTCCAAAGCCATTGGGGAGAGAAGCCTTATAACCTCTCATTTCAGCAACAGTATGGCCCATTTCAGCAACAGTCTCCTGAAGATTCGCAATCCAAGCTTTCTTTAGGTCCCTGGCTACTTAGTGATTAAACCATGAGTCCTCTGGTCAACAGTACATTGGTTTTCCTGGACCCAGATCCAATAGCATGGGAAAGGGGACAAAGGACAGGAAAGATTTCAGGGCATTGAATTTTGTTGTATAACTTCGAAAGTACAACTTACATTCTTCTGATTACAAATATAATACAGGAAAGAAACAAAGTGAAACTGCCTTGAAATCCTACCCTCAGAAGATTGCCATTAGCCCTTGGTCTTTAATAAAGAGCTGGCTAGAGAGGTCGAGCTGGCTAGAGTGGTCTCTGCCACTGCAAGATAAAATAGGACTTTATTCAGTTTGAAATAGTGAAAAGAACACATCAGTTTGGGAGCCAGACAGACCTGGGCTGAATCTCAGCTTTGATCTTGGGCAAATGATTTAAATTCTCTGAATCTCACCTTCCTAGGTGTTAAACAGGCGATGAAAGCACTAATTCATAAAGCTCGGAGAAGCTTAAATGTGTTGTATGTAAATTTCTTAGTAAGGTGCATGGCACAAAGCAGGTATTTAATAACAGCATCCAATTGAATATTACAGATGTTCCAGCTATTAGGATCCTTCTGCCTGCCATGTAAATTACCAGCTGCAGAGACAATTCCCCAACATTATTTTTTCTCACTGAGTTAATGGCTAGACTTTAAGCATACACTTTACAAAATGAGTTCTTGGTTAAAATCTGTTAATTTTTAACATAAGTGGTCTACAGAATTTTCTTCTGTTTATGTGTTCCTTACTGAATGATTAAAGCTACTCATAATAAAGTAAACACACTAGGGGCACCTGGCTGGTTCAGTCAGTAGAGTATGGGACTCTTGATCTCTGGGTTGTAAGTTCAAGTTGGGTATAGAGATTACTTAAAAGTAAAAATCTTATAAAAAATAAACAAATTAGTATTATTAATGATTGTATGATACATTTTTCAGACTCTCAAGTTCCATTTCTATAGTGAAAGCTGACTAACCCCACTTTTGATACATTGATAAACTGGAAACTTGGAGTTGCCCTCTTCAGTCCTTGTGGGGATGGGAGGTGACGCAATGTGAGAGCCACAGTGTGAGGAAGGCTGTTTCTTCCTAATGAATGCCCAGCCATCCCACTTGGTTTGGTTGAAAAGCAAAACTCCAAGTCTCAGCCTCTGTGACTGCCAAGATTCTGTCACTCTTAATGTGTTCATTTCCAGCTGTGGCCCCATGATGTCTCTTCAAACAAATTGATCATGTCCTGCTCCCTTTAGATGGCCCATAACCATATTTGAGAGTTAGACAGAAATACTGCCTGACAGATGATCCACACTGGGGCCAGAAGGCTTAAAGCTCAACATCTCCCAACCCACTTGCCAGTGTGGGACATGCATGGGGCCCACACCTAACAACTGTGTCAGTGGTAAGAAAGCCTAAGTGCTGAAACACTCAGCGGCTTCCTGCCTGCGAATGACCTCAGGGCTTTAGAGCAATTGCACGTCTGGACTTTTCTTCCTAAGACCCCATGTGCCTCCATCAAACAAGCAAACAATTTTATTAATTGTCTGTCTCCATTTAGTTGGAATATTAGCTCCAAAGGGCAAGGCACTTGGTCTGTTTTGTCTATGTCCAGCATGTAGATATCTGGCATATAGCAGGTGCTCAATTTATATCTGTTGAATGAATGAATGAAAGGAGAATCTAAAGGTGATGTCTTTCCTTCATTTTTCTCAAGGAAACAGAGGTCCTAATAGAAATAAGCAGGTAGTGAATATGCCATCTAGGGGAATTCAATTTATTAAAACAAAAGATGCTTCAAGGTACCTGTCTTATCATTATAATAGATATTCTTTATTCTGAGTATAGATGCAGGGCAATAATTTTGATGTCCTTTCAGCTTGTAAGAAGTTTGTAATAAAAAAATGTTCTCATTTTTATTTACTTTTACTATTCCTCCTCACTAAAAGTTTTGGAATGGTCAAGTGGATCATTTTAATGAGAACCAAATTTCAGTAATGGACCTGTCAAAAGAAACAAGGTTATGCCATAAAAATCAATGTGAGTTTATTGTTTGTATTTGAAGCACAAAAGTGATTTGAGGAAGTTCTGGAAATATTTTGCCTTCTGATGAAATCTGAGGATCAAAACTGTTTAATAATCTTTCTTAATTTCTTAAAAATAACTTAACTTCCTATTATATCTCACTATGACTGACTTTGACCATGCCAAACACCTGTTACTTTTCCTCCTGGCATTTGTCCTTACCTGACCTATGTTCCAACTGTCATCACGTGACATAAGTTTATGTGCTTAATTGTTTAACACCGGTCCGTCCTAGCTAAGCTGTAAGCAGGATTTTTTTTTTGTCCATTTTGTTCATGTTGTTTCCTCAATGCCTAGAATGGTTCCTGAATTGTGTTAACTTCTTAATAAATATTTCAAAGGAACGACAATTAAAATGTACATCCTGGATCCCAATACCTGTACAATCATATCTTGAAGAGGAAGTGATAGCAATGACAGGGCTTGGCACTCAGGACATCCATTGTAGAAGAAAGAGAACTGGACTTAGGCATGGGGTATGTCCAGGTTCATTCTTTTCTAGATGTGTGCTATCACGCATATAATCTCCCCCAGTGAGGTTTTTGATGCTGGCAAAATGGTAGTAACAGTAGTCACCTAAGGAAAGAGGTATGAAGATTACATGAAAAGAATAATAGAAATGTACTTTGTAAAAGCTGCTAAGGCTTAAATAAGCATCTCATTATATGTCAGGTACACCTCTCTATTGATGAAATGAGTGGTTGGTAACATGTTACATAGTTCAAGCACTCTCCTGAAGAAGCTACTAATGGATGCTCAGTAGTCATAGCAGGCATTTAAAGGGTGATGCCTTTCCCATGAAATACCAGTGATTGGGGGCTCATTAATATTGCTTGAGGGACTTTTAAAAATTGTATATTCTTAGGTATGGTAAGCTGTATTGCTTGTTCACAATCATATCTCCTTTGCCAACCTCACTCAGCCTACCCCATATGCCATGCTTTCCTGTAGGTGATGTTTAATCCTCACCCCGTGAATATTGGGCATGGCCATAGATTTGCCTTAGTCAATGAGTTATAAGTGGGTGTGATACATGCCACGCCAATGTAGAAACCTTAGATGTGTTGGCATGATTTGGTTTGGAGCCCCTTTGAGTGCCAGCCTCAGTTATGAGAACGGCATGCCTTAGTTAGTGGATACTACTTCAGTCTGGGTTCCGGGATGAGAATACACAGGCTTCTAGGTCAAGCCCAGGCATGCCCAAGAGAGCAGACCCATAGCTCTCATTAAACGTGAGCACAAATGTTCTTGTGAGCTACTGAGATGCTGAGGTGATTTGTTACCTTTGTGAAAACTGACCAGTATACTAGGATCCACTCCAAGCCCACTGAAATCCACACTCAGAACCGCAGAAGCCTGTGATTTAAAAAAGTTCTTCAGGTGATTCTAATGGGTTTTGGAACCACTCTCATAGATTTTCTACACTTCTTGTTTTTCCTGCCACCTGTTCATATGAACAGGGCTTAACTAATGCTTCCACTGTCCCTATAACTCAGCTGGTAACATTCCTGGTTGTCAGGGCAGCAGGAAAAAGAAAAGAATACCCCTCTGCTTTGGAGATAGTGATAGAATATGGAGCTGCAGAGACTGAATCTCGAATTAAATCAGATATTTCAGGGTCACCTGACCTCCCCTCTCCAGCTTCTTATTGGGAATGTGATAGAATAATTTATTACTGCAAAAGCAAGATATAACCTATAGAAGGACATACTCTATAATAGGCCAGATGGTTTGGATTTGTGTGTGGCCATTATTCTAGTTTCTGACAATCCCTAATAAGTCTGCCTACTTTAGCTACTAAATTATTATTGGCTAATCAAAGCCCAGCAGTGCTGCCTGTTGATGAGGTATTGAGGCACCTACAAGAGGCAAGAAAGCACTGTTGATGGCCACTGATAGAAACCAAGCCTATGATTCCAAGGAAGACTTTTCATTTACTAACATTTCACCCTGAAAACTAAAGCCTGCATCTTTGGCTTATGAAGAAAAATGACCTTTTTTGTTTTCTGACCTCTTATAATTAGGTCATACAAAAGGTCACAGATGAGCAAAATTAAAAGCACTTTACAAGAGTAAAAAAAAAAATTCCTTAAAATTCACTGGACAATCTCATAATCATAGTTATTTCTTAATAAAGTTTAGACAAGACTCTATGGAGAACCAGATCTGTAACAGTCCTACTTCTTTCAATGCCAGTAACACTCCAATAAGTATGCCACATTTAGTTTGACTACTTTTTCTTGGGAGCAAGAGGGTCATGAGATGTTTTCATTGTTATCATGCGTGACATTAAAATTGAACTTGAGGTTTTGTTCCTATTTTGGCCTTGTATAAGCTATAACTAACTGCTATGCAAAATTCCCATAGCCTCCTGATTATAGTCAATAGGACAGAAAAAGCTATTTTATGTACTCAGCTATGCTCAAGAGGGCTTTTTGAAAAGCATAGCATTACAGAGCTTGGGACTAATCTGTGGGGACCCCCTGAGTATTTCTTTCACTACACAGGTATCTAGTAGATCCAGAGACTCAACAGCTCATGACAAGCAATGAAGATACAACAGGCTTCTAGTACATTTATTTCATCAGCATGAGAAACTTGGGAATATTCCATATTCAAATACATTGAAATGGAGATGTGTAGAGCCAAAAGCTGTGTAAATCCTATTTTCCCTTGAAAATGAAGGTCTACATTCCTTTGAGTGTAGCTTTCTTCAGCTCCTATCCCCCACGACTCCCAGAAGTATGAAATTGATAAGTATCCAATTACTTCTTGCAGAGGAGACTTAGCAACCAGTATTCATATTGGCTTCACTTATTCTTTTAAAAAAGAAGTATAATTTTCTTAAATATTAGATAGTAAAACCTCAATTACCTGAAACACTTGAGGGAATCCAGGATGCTCCAGCTGATGATGGAGTATGTTTTGTTACAGTCCCTGCTGTTGATGTTGGCATACAAGGTGCGGGGGGCAGAGTTGAGTGTGTCACTTTTTGGAATAAAAACCCACTATGAGTTTATTTGCCTGGTATTTGCCCTTTCTTCTAAAATTGAAGACCAAAAATTCCTGGTAATTAAAGGTTCTGCATATTTAGATTTCAATGATCCTATTTTACAAAGGCGTGTTTTTTGTTTTTTTTGTTTTTTTAAGTTATGGAGACATCTGAAAATATGCTGAAAGCTATGGACCTCCCTCCACCCAGAAATCCAAATTTCAGGGAGTTCACCTGGGGTTAATGGAGCCCTGGTTAAATGTTCACAAGATAATGAAAA
Source organism: Mustela erminea (assembly GCF_009829155.1). NCBI lineage: Eukaryota > Metazoa > Chordata > Mammalia > Carnivora > Mustelidae > Mustela > Mustela erminea. Next base: position 44,840,336 of record NC_045629.1, on the reverse strand, counting down.
CAACGTGGACTTGAGGTCAAATTTCTCCCCCTCTTCTTGCTGTGTGGTATTAGGCAAACCACTTAACTTCTCTGAGAGTTAGCTTCCTTTTAGTTCTGTAAAACATACAGGGATCTATAAATCTTTGCAACTTTTCTTACAATTGTAGGAGATGTGAATTTTACTGAGCCCCCCAAAATGTTGTTCTCTTTCTCCTTTTAGCATTAAGATCTCTTAAACGAGCCTAAAGAAAATCTCTTTTTTCCCCCCTGCCAATTATGTGTGGTCCTTATGTCTGCCAGTCACTGGTGCCCTTCCTAGGCCTCTGCTTTGGAATATTAAAATTGACACATTAATGTGTGAGAAATTAAAATGGAGAAAAAAATGGAGTCAAAACAAAATGTGCACATTTACAAGTGAGTATCTAAAAAACCCTGTGCCTGGATAACCGAACTACAAATTAGGGGGAGATCCTCAGCCTAATATTAAAATCAACAGTTTTTGAGTACTTTATGTGTGCTAGACAGACACTTGTTAAGACCTTTATATATATATTTTTCCCATTATTTTCAACAGCCCTCTGAAATGGGTCCTTTTTTTTCTTTTGTATCTCATCCATGTATATCTTGTATATTTTGAGACATTACTGCATACATTCAAATGTACCAATCTTGAGTACATAGGTCACTGAATCTGGATAAGAGGACACACCCATGAAATTAAAAAAAAAAAAAAAAAAAGAGCATTGCCAACACTTTAGGAAGCTCCTTCCTGTTCTCACCAGCCTATCCTCTTCCCCCTCCAAAAACAATAATTCTTTTGATTTCTTATGCTGTTGCTTACTTTTGCCTACTCTTGACCTTCAAAAATATGGAATTATACAGTATGTACAGTTTCTTGTCTGGCTCCTTTCACTCGCCTTTGAGATTCTTCCAGGTTGTTACTTGTATCAGGAGTTCTTTCCTTTTATTACTGAACAGTAGGTCATTATATGGATATACCACAATTAGTTACCGAGCTCTTGTTGATGAACGTTTGGGTTGGTTCTAGTTTGGGGTTATTATGAATAAAGCTGATCTGAACTTTCTTGTATGAATATTTTTGTGGACATATGTTTTCATTCCTCTGAGTAAGACCTTGGAATGGAATTATAACTCTAATTGTTATGGTGCTCTATAGCTTCCTCGAGGTCTCCGATAAGCATTTGCCCAAGGATTTTCCTTTCATCCTTGTAGACATCAAGATATGTATGATAGCTGGAATAAATCCCTAATCCTTTATTTGAAAGCCATGGGGTTAGATGTTTTGAGAAATCAGAATTCTTCAAATGAAAAAAAAAAAAATAGACATATATATTGTATAACACTCCCCAGCAGGGTCTAGATTGACATCCTGAATCAAATGTGTTAATATTTCTGGGAAAAAAATATTCTTTACTATTAATAACTTTAAAAAAAACTATTCATAACCACATGTCATTTCACATCATATTTTGTTCCCAAATAAATCAGCTGCAAATTAAAAAAAAATTTTCCATAGGTTTTTAAAAGTTTTTATTTAATCATTTATTTAAGTAATCTCTATACCAAATATGGGGCTCAAACTCATGACACTGAGATCAAGAGTCACACACTCTGAGACCATACAAATGTCCTTTAGTATCTGTTTGTCTAACTTCACTTAGCATAATGTTTGCAATGTTCTTCCATGTTGTAGCCTGTGTCAGAACTTCATTATGTACATATTACATTTTGTTTATGGGCAAACCCATTGATGGACATTTGGGTTTTCCACATTTTGGCTAGCATAAATAATGCTGTTATGAATATCTTTGTACAAGTATTTTTCAAACACCTCTTTTCAACTCCTGGGGTAAATATCTAGGAGTAGAATTGCTGAACCATATGGTAATTTCAAGTCTAGCTTTTTAAATTAACTCTGTGTTTTTATGGAATTCTATATTTTTGCAGACCTGTCAATCTTTTCCACAATGACTGAACCATTATTTATTTCTTGACAGCAAACGTATGAGGGTTCTTATTTCTCTACCTCCTCACCAATACTAGTTACTTTGTTGTGATTGCTATTGGCATCTTAGCAGGTATAAAGTGGAATCTCATTGTGGTCTTTATTTTCCTAATGACTAATGCTTATTGGCCATTTACATATCTTCTTTTAGGAAATGTCTATTTGCATTTTTTGCCCATTTAAAATTTTTTTTTTAATTTATTTTCAGCATAACAGTATTCATTATTTTTAAAATTGAGTTGTCTTTTGTTGTTGAGTTGTAAGAATTCTTTATATATTCTGGATACTAGAGTATCTGATTGTCATATATGTGATTTAAAAATATTTTCATCCATTCTGTATGCTGTCTATTCCCATTCTTCATCATACCCTCTGATGCACAAAATTTTAAAATTCTGATGAAGTCCAACGTATCTATTTTTTTCTTGTTGCTCATGATTTTTATGTAATATCTAAGTATCTATTGCCAAATCTAAGGTCATGATTATGAATATTTACCCTTATGTTTTTTCTTTTAAGAGTTCTATGGTTTCAGATATTATATTTTTATTATTGATCCCAGTTTGAGTTAATTTTTGTATATATTGCAAAGTAGGGTCCCACTTCATTCTTTTGCATGTAGAAATCTTACTGTCCCAGCACCACCTGTTAAAGAGACTATTCTTTCACTACTGAGTGGCAATGAGTATTTGGTACTCTTGTCAAAACCCAACTGGCTGTAGATGGGTTTATTTCTGGATTTCAAATTCCATTCCATTGGTCTAAATATCATCCTTATGCCAGTATCACACTGGTTTCTTTTTTTTGTTTGTTTTGTTCTGTTTTACTATAACCTTGTCCTAGGTTTTGAAATTGAGAAATATGAATTTTCCATCTTTTTCTTCTTTCCAAAGATTGTTTTGGTTATTTGGAGCCTCTTGCAATTCCATAGGAAGCTGAATATCAGCTTTTCAATTTCTGTGATAACAACAACAAAACCTCTGGGAATTCTGATAAAGATTGCATTGAATCTAAAGAGCATTTTGGATAATATTCCAAACTTAATATTAATGATATTAAGTCTTTCTGTTCATGAAGATGGCATGTCTTTGCATTTATTTGGGTCTTCTTTCATTGATATTTTACAACTTTCAGTGTTAAGTCCTTTATCACCTCGGCTAAATTTATTCCCCAATATTTTATTATTTTCAGTGCTATCATAATGGAATTATTTTCTTAATGTTCTTTTCAGATTATTCATTTTTGATGTACCAAAACACAATTTTTTTATGTGTTGATCTTGTACCCTGAAACTTTGTGAATTCATTTATTAGCTCTAATAGCTTTCTTATGGATTCTTCAAAGTTTATATATATATAATCATTTAGTCTACAAATAGACATCATTTTACTTCTTTCTATCCAATTTAGATGCCTTTATCTCTTCTGGCTCTGGCTAGAACTTCCAGTACAATGTCAAATAATAGTGGTAAAAGCAGGCATCCTGATCTTAAAAAGCTTTCAGTCTGTCACTATTCAATATGATGTTAGTTGTGGATTTTTCATAAATTCCCTGTATAATGTTTAGGATGTTTCCTGTGTTTGTTTTTTGTTTTGTTTTGTTTTGTTTTTGTTTTTTGATTTTTTTTAAGGATGTTTTCTTCTATTTTGAGTTTTCTGACAGTTATTATCATGGGAATGTACTGAATTTTTAAAATGCTTTTCTGCATCAATTGAGAAGACCATGTGAGTTTTTTTCCTTTGTTCTACTAATGTAATGTTACTACATGGGTTTTTTTTTTTTTTAATGTTGAACCGTCATTGCTTTCCTGGAATAAATCTCACTTAGTCATGGTGTATAATCTTTTTCATGTACTATTAGATACGATATGCTAGTATTTTGTTGAAGAGAGAGTTTTAAATTTAATTTCATTTAATATTTCATTTCAGGAATTGTGAACCTTAGCTTGGTAAGGTGGCTAAATAGTCAATACAAAGGTAGTTGATCAATGGAGCCACACTGACATGAAGCAGAACCCCAACAGCAAGTCTCTGTGTTCCAAAATTCTGACCAGTTCTTTTCAATATTTTATCAATGGCTTGAAGATGAATAGGACTTGTTATCATACTTTTAGCTGACAGAGCTAAAAGGGAGACATAATATTTGAAAGAGCAAAATAAAGATTCCAGAAGACTCTGACAGCCTAGATAATCAAGGCAAACTAACAAGATGTATTTAAAGTCCAGGATTAATACTTTGGATTCAATAAAAGGGTTAAGGAAAGTGGGAGGGGGAGGGTTGCTGGATTAACATCCATTCCCATAAAGAGAATAGGGTTTAGTTGACTGCAAACCTGACATGAACAGAGCATTTTGAGGTTCCAGAAAAAGAGTGCAAGCTGGGGCCATGATGACAGTGTCCTTTCCACAGTGTACATGTACACACATGTGTGATGTGTGGGGGTTGCTTCATTCTGCTCTTGACTCTGCAGGCCTATGTACATCTGGAACATTTATTGCTTTTAATTCTGAGTGCCAACTTTTAAGTGACAAACTGGATTCAATCCAGAGGAGAGTGACCAAGACAAAAAAGGACTGAAAATTATGTCAGGCCGGAGATTGTTGAAGGACTCAAGTCTATTTAGCCTTGGGGATAGAAGATCAAGTGAGGGATTTGAGAGCTGTTTTCAAATCACATTATGTGAAAAAAGAAATAGACTTGGTCTGTGTATTTCCAGAGAGGAGAAAAAGACCCAGTGGTAGAAGTTAGAAGAAGGGAGTGGTCAGCATTCTACAAGGGAGACATTTCCAGTAGTTAGCAGAGTCCAAAAAATCTTGAACACATTATGGGTGGCAGAAAACTGTTTAAACACCTTCGCTCCCCCAACTTCTCTTCTAGGGAATTGCTTCCTATTCCTTCATGATTATCACTGAAACATCTTGAAAGTTGCACCTGACCCAATTCAGTCCAATGTGTCCTTTCTCTGGGATTTTGGGACTTAGGAGTGAGAAATAGTCAGGCTGCCTATGGCAGACACTCTAAGAGGAAATACCGGAGAAGAGTTTCCCACCAAGAGGGGTAGACTTATGCATATAGCAAGAAAGAACAAATAAAGCTAGCAATCAGAGGAGTGACAGAGAAGACACGTAGACGAGAGTAGAGGGAGAAGTGAGAGAGGGAGAGCAGAGGTGTTTGTGTTCTGAGTTCCAGATATCCTTTCTCTTACAGATAGATTTATTTATTTATTTATTTATTTGAGAGAGAGAGAGAGAGAGAGAGAGAGAGAGATGTGTGAGTGCTAGGAGCAGAAGGGCAGAGGCAGAGGGAGAAAGAGAATCCAAGCAGACTTAGAACTGAGCGTGGAGCTTGACATGGGGCTTAAACCCACAACCCTGGGATCATGACCTGAGCAGAAAGCAAGAGTCAGACACTCAACTGACTGAGACACCCAGGCGTCCCCTGAGCTCCAGATATTCTTGAGGCTTATAATACTCTTATTATCACACAACTTGGTCACTCAACTCTTTCTTAGATTTTTTGAAATACCTTAGCAGCATTCCAAAAGGTGGTGTCTCTTATTTAAGTAATAGTTGGGTTTCTGTCACTTCTGGTTCAAAGGACCCTAATACTAGCAGTCTGAGGAGGAAGTGTGCTCTTCATTTCTGGAGCTGCTTAAAGAGAAATAAGGCTGCCGTCATCTGCCAAGAATGCTATGACATGAATAGGAGTAAAACTGAAATAGGATTGGATATGAGTTGATCATTTTTGAAGCTAAAGGTGGCTTATTATTTTATTCTCTATTTTCTTATACATTTAACATCTTCCCTAGTAAAGAGAAGAAAGGTGATATGGAAAGAATTGTAGCACTGAGGTAAAATGAACAAAATCAGTGGGTCTCAAACATACCAGATTCCTCAAGTAGATTTAAACACTAAGAATTCAATAAGTAAACAAATAAAAGAATTCAAGGTCTTACTCCAAAAATTTGTTCATTTCATCTGGGACAAGGCTCAGGATTCTATACATTTTCAAAACTCTCCAGATGGTTTTGACCACCATTGAGGTAAAAATCACTCTTGGATTAGAGACATTTAAGCCATCTTCTAAATCTATGATCCAAAGGCTCAATGAGAATAGAGGTTGGGAGTAACCAATACCTTCAATTTTAGAATGTGTTAACCAAGATCCAAAGAGATCTAGTGATTAAAGTTACAGAGTTGGTAAGCAGCAGTGGAAAAAAGCCTAAAACCCAGGCAATCTGTGTCCTCCATCCTGCTCTCACCAATTTTATATAATTTTAAAAACTTTCATTAACAAAGACACAAAGAGAGCTAACTCTTGATCCAGACCACTTAGTTCCAGTCTTGGCTTCGTCACTCAACTCACTGTGTCTCAGTTTCCTCACCTGTATCCTCCTCACAGGGTGGTTGTGTAAATTAAATGATTAAATGATATTATATATATCTATATATAATATTAGATAAACGGTTAGCATACAGTAAACAAGTGTTCATTACTGTTACAGTTATTACTTGCATGACAGAGGAAAATTCTCGCTAAAGACCTTCAAGAAGACTTCAGAAGGTTATTCATTGTTGACAATTCAGAGCAAGGGTGGAGTATTTCCAGCCCACACCCAGGATCTGGCTTATTGCTTCATGTCATTCTGTTCAGTATAAGAGGCTATTGCTCAGGACACAGAGCTTGAGTCATAACTTCAGCCCTGATGGGCCACCCTGGATACCTCAGTTAGAGGAAAGAAGAGCCAGAGTGCTCATAAGGGCAGCTCACCACACACACACACACACACACACACACACACACACACACACACAATTATTTATTCCAGAAGGGCTCTTGCTTTGTTTTTTTATTTCCTACATATGCAGTCATTGAACAAGCAAATAAGAATACCTGGCTTTAATTACCCCAAATAACCACCACCAACAGAGTACCTCAGAGAGGTATGGTGGCTTCTAAGGCAACCATTAGATCTTGTGAAATTATACATTCCTAAGTTCCTAAGGAGTAAAGATAGGAAAAGAGGGCATGGGGTGAGGGTTCAATAAATATGTGTTAAAGGGACAATCTTTCAGGGGATGGTTCATTCATTTTACAGACAATTTCAGGTTCAAAGTGTAAATCTACAGCTTCAGTTATTCTGTAAAACTGTAAAGCTTGAGAATTTCATGAAATCAATATTTAAACACTCTTAAATATTAAATATTTTAAAAAGAAAAGTTGAAGTTAAACATAAGAGAAGATGAGGTATTTTCTATGGCCAAAAGGGCTATTTCTAAATAAATGAGGGATAATTTTCAGAGGTGGCCACAGAGAAAAGGAAGAGCACGAGACAAGCTCTCCTATCCTCATACTGCTCTTCCTCCCTGACATGTTCCCGCCTCTCCTTTCTCTTTCCAGGCTTTGTTGTCCTTATTCGTCCTCACCCAACGAGTCTCTCCCAGACCCTGCTTTAAAAACTATTCTCTTTCATTTCCTTTTCCTTCTTTCTCTTCTTCTTCTTCCACCTCTACCCCAGTCTCTTTATTTCTTGTGATAAAATGGAACTGAAATATAAATTAATTAAATCCTAAAATGAACATTTAAGGAAGATCATACTGTGTGCTAGGTACATTTTTATTATGATTTTTTGTTGTTGTTGGTGGTGGTGTTAAAGTATCATTTACAGACATTGAAGTCCACAAAACTACAGCCAGGTCAAGCCACTGGACATTTCCAGTCTCCCTGCAGGCTCTCTCATGACCCCTCCCAATCAGCTCCCTTCCCAAAGTTAATTATTCTTCTGATCTCTATCATCAGAGATTAGTTTAGGACCTCTTATGATTAGAATCAAGCCCCTATTCCTGTGTATCTTTTTTTGTTCAACATTATGTTTATGGGATTCATCTATGCTGTTGCATGTAGCAGGTACTATTTTTTTTTTCAAATGAAGCTTTATGTCCATAAGAAAGAATAACATTTTTCTTTCTAAAATTAAGCCAACTAAATCAAGTTACCTTGTGCATAGGTTGGTTCATGATAGATTTTTTTTTCTCCCCACTTGTCCCAAGTTCCTATTCCCTAGTCCCATATGGACTAGTGCTACTTGATGAGAAGAAAAAAAAAACAATCCCATGCTTGGGTTATACCTTCATTTTCTCAAAGGAGCTAGGGATTGTAACATCTGAGATCTCTTTTAGATTGAGATCTCATAGGTTTTCTACTTGTATGTTACCAGTTTCCTAATTTAGCTGTCTTTGCAACTTGGCCACATAGAACCTGTAGATCACTGGCAACCTCACTTTAGGATTTCACCTATACTACCCCCCATTGTTCTTCTTGCTAATTCCTTCCCACCACTAGAGGTCAGGGTTCAGTTAGTACTATAGGGGCTGAACAAGTGTCAAGGACCAATTAGCTAGCCCTCAGAAGGACCCCCGGTGACTGTCTGGGGTTACAGTGGGTTGTGTGCTGAGGTGGAGTCTAAGCATGAAAAGGCTGAGCTATGCAAGCAAATAAGTTGCATTACCCTGTGGAAAACTGGCCTCAAACACCACAAGTGCTATTTTTACTTATTTACTTATTTATTTTAATTGGCAGGGACATTTTGTCTAACACATAACTGACATTTCATTTTATTTCCTTTAGGCAGAAGAATGCATCGAACTCCAGAACAAACTTGAGCATTCCTACTTGGAAGTTCCTGAAATGCTTGGTTTCCAGATTTAACAATAATAACAATAATAAAAACATTCTTTCAGGAGCTTCTGTGGGACTACTTGAGCAGCTGCAAAAAATTTTTTTCTGACAACTAAAAATATTCAGTAGGTAAGCATCACTAACTATTTTAATGGGCTAAATTTTTATTTTACAATCCTAAAGCCTTGCTGCTTAAAACCCCATTCATTAAGGCTGCTCTATTCTTCACTCCATCACCCCAATTCACCCCGACCTCACAGTGCTTATACCAAATGGGATACAAAGAAGACTACAGTTATAACAAGTCTCCTGAAAATATAGAGTCAGAGGGCAAAATTCAGAGATAATGTTGGTCAGTGGTTTTCAAAGAAATGGTTAAGCTATGAAGCACTTGATTTTATTAAGTCTTACCAAGAAGCTCCACATATAAAACAGATAAGAAGTAGATTTCCTCTGGAAGACATAGAATGTGGAACTGTGACTTCTGCCCACTCAGCTCCCCAAATCCACCTGCCCCACTCTGTGGCCACAGAGGATACACTTCTGAAATCCTACAACTCTAGGAACATTGTTTGAAAACCACTGATCTAGTCCAACTTCCTTATTCTGTGAGCAAGGGAACTGAGATCCAGTACTTGCCGAGCTAACATCATACATTATCTGCCAAGAAATGTGGCTGGAGACTAATTATTTTTATTAAAATTTTAGGGTTCTTTTTCCCAAAAACATATCATGTACTTCTTGTCCCAGCATACAAATACACTGTAATATAGAATGTACGTATAAGACTAAACACCAGTTAGCTCAGTTTGGCCAGACCATTGGCAACAGAGTCCTGTTTGGTGAAACAGCAACCCTGTCATATTCAGAGTTAATGGGCTAAAATTATGGTCTGATAAATTTGAAATTTCATTAAGAATTTGATCCCTTCAAAAGAAGGAGATAGTTTTAGATCCTGAATGTACACTAGAATTTGTTGCCATGGAGACCAGTTGCTAATATTGTAGGCTGGAGAGCAAGAGGGTTATTTCCACAACTAGTGAGGAGAGGCCACTGACATATGAGGGGAAGGAAACTAGGGCATTGGTGCTGCCGGTAGGAAGGCATTATGTACCTGGGGTGAAAGGGGAAAATAAAGCTATGAGTAGAGGATCCCCGAAAAACTTGCCTATACATTATGCAAGTGGCTTATTCATAATATACCAGTGAGGGAAGGAAAGCAATGAAAATTTGAGAGCAATTTCCAGCAAAGTCTTTTAATATCAAATGGCTCTCCAGTCTCCCTTATCTATTTACATGGCCCAGCAACAATTTACTCTAATTTTAGAGGGTCTGATAGAGATGAATAACATTACACTTGAGTTTAGGAAAAAACAGGGCAATTAACACTAGACAAGGATCAATGAGTAAGGAATTTGCTTAAATCTTGGTATTTGGATTTCTTTAGGTATGCCTAACTTGTGTTTCATCTTTAACTAAAAAATAATATAATAAACATTAGAAGTTATGTTTTATGATTTTAATAAACAGTTGTGTTTTAAACTGAAAAAGAATTCTTAGAGCCTAATGATACTAGAAGTAAAAAAGATTTGCTGTTATTTTCCTCTCACTTCACTAAATCTGTGGGGAGACTGCCTTCTCAGAGTATATGGACAACAATAGAATACTCGTGGCAATATATACTAATATCAGCTCTTGGGCCTAGAAAGGAATAAAAAGCTTTCTACAAACCTAGACAGCGAGCTGGGCTTAGTTCTAGTTGCACCTGAGAATTTGGATCCTCCTTCAGGTCATGTCTTCCTTGTAGAAGCATGGGTTGAGAGTTTGCTCAGTCACTGGCAGTGTGGCATGCTGAGGTTGTGTACATGGGGTGAAGAATGGAGATGTGTGCTGTGCTGGGGGGTATTAACAACAGGCATTTACCTTGACCAACGTGCTTACTAAGCAACGAATGGGAGGTTCTGCTTTTTCACTTTGGCTATTAGCAGTTTTGCAAAGTTGGAAGCCAAGAAGCAGAGGATTGGTCAACTGGAAGCCCCCCAGTTTGTGGTCCAAGATGCTGCTCTGAGTATGTTACATGCCTGGGGTCCTGATAATTACTGTCAGAGGGAGATACTTTCCTCAACAAATCAAACCTGGGATCCTTTGTCATGAGGCAATCAGAAGAGAGAACCAAAGGTTAACACATACTGAAAGGAAGAGGGTCAAGTAAAAAGTCACCCCTCTGTCTGAGGCTTGTGACAAAAGCATCCATTTTTCACTCTCTTATTTGGAATCCCTGTCCTAAAATGGATTATGGCTGGGGGAAACCCCTCTGGTAGGCATATGGGTGTTCAATATATTTGTGATGATGAGATAATCATTTTTATTGCTTGAATAATTGAGCATCCAAGCCAAACTCCCTTGTCTGACTTCTAACCCCTTTGCTTACTGACATTTCAAGCCAAACCCCTAATTTGATTTCCCTCATCTGAGAATAAGGAAAGTCTAACCCATGAGGCTCTAATGCTTATCTTCTGAGCTCCTCAGAGATAGCTCTGCCACCAACCACCCTTCTCCAGAGTAGGAAAGCAGATGGAAAGCAGAGATAAGGGATTGCGACAAGGATCAAACAGATAAGAACCAAATTCTAGATTTATGGACTGATTAAGGGTATGAGCTGTTGACAAGGGCTAGGACTATGTGTATAATCAATGTACTTCAAGGAGGCCAGGAATATGACTTTATGCCTTGGGACTCTCAGTGAGCTCAACTGGTAAACTTTGATCCTCAGCTGATCCAGCTAAGCCAACACAAAAACTAGGCAATGGTGGAAATAGCCATTTATATAGCTAAAGGCAAAGGATAAAGAGAATTCCTGCCTCTCTGCTAGGAGTAAAGGACAGAACAGTTTGAGAAGAGCTTCAGCCCCAGGGTGGGTCAGGATTCGACTGTCCTCCAGGAGGAAGAGAAGGAGCTGAAGGTGGCAGCTGTAGAGCCCAACTGACGGAGCAGACTTCGCTGTGGTCAGCACCACTCACTGGCCTGTGTGTAAAGTAACCAACACTTGAATGAACCTTACCAAGTTGGTTTCACAGTCTCATCTACAGCCAGAATGGGAGCTTTCTCCTAGAGACTAACTATTCAGATGTGCATCTTATATACAGGGAACATGCCATCATTCAACAAATTATTTATTGAGTACCTACTATGTGCTGGGTACTAGTCTAGGTGGGAGCAATAGAATGATAAGCAAAACAGATTCTTTGCCCTCATGGAATTTATGATCTGGTGGAATAGGCTAATACTGACCAAGTCAATACATCAACGTAGAATTAAAAACCGTGGAGTTCTCCGTGAGCAGACATCATTTCAATCTGCATTCTTGCAGAGGCACTTCTCTAATCAGACAACCAACAATTCTTTCTTTTCTGCCCACACCAAGCTCTTCGAACAAACAGCCTTCTGCTTTTCTTTATCTTCTCTCAAATTGTTTTTTTTTTTTCCTCCTGGTGCTTCCTTAGAGAAGGTTTCTCATCAGAAAATGTCAGGGACCTCCTCTTCCCCTAAATACAGCAAAACAAGGTCTTTTTTCTCAGATGATCATGGACCAAGAGCTCTCCCGTTCCCTTTTAACCACAGACTGCAACATCCCCTATGTACAAAGTCACTGAACAATTACTCTGGTTGCATGGCAGGATACAAATGGGGGGCCGAAATAGACAGACATTGTAAGACTTGTTGTATGAAGGCCTCAAAGTTAGTCGCTGGTACCGCATTCCAGAAAAAATTGGACTGGAGCTTTAACCCAGCTGGACCACATGAAGAGTTGGCAAGAGATTCCAAGCTTCTCCAGGGAAACAAAGATACATGAATCCGTTTTAGAGACTGGGTTGTCTCCCAAACAGTAATTAGATTCCTGTCTTGCATCCCACAATCCCACAGGTGTAAACCACATGAACAAATATGTGCTTTGGGGTGAGGGTAGGAGTGGTGGGGGAGGTGATGACAGTTCTGAATTCATAATGCATCATCTCAGGTGGCAGCTGTGCATCTGTTCCATATTTTGAAACCCCCTCCCATACCAGTAGAGCTATTTCAGCAGATAATATCTCGGATTGACTGAAAGAAAAGTCATATGTTACCCTATGTCCTGAAATGGCTCAAGAAGATGGATAAGGGGAAGGTGTCAGGGTTGAAACTTGTATTTTACCTCCAGACTCTCAAAATCATTTGGATGGCAGCTTTAATGCAGTCTGGGAAACTGGACTTAATTAGCAGGAATGAGCCCGCTATGTGGGAGCTCTTGGACAGGCACTTTGGGTCCCTGTTTCCCCAAGCTCTCTCCCAGGGATGGGATTGAACAGTTGTGGCCCGTGGGGCTCCTACAAAGTACTTCCAGCCCATATGTGGCTAAAAGTGATAATCCCAACACGTTCTGCAGAAAGAAAAATTGTGCTGGGAACGGCAAGTCAAGAATTTGCTGAGTTTTAGTAGGAGGTGTGAAAAATATGTAACTCTACTCAGGGTCATTCCCATTGGCCTCACTGTTAGCCATAGCGTGTGTGAAGGGAGGCAGAGGCAGCTCCAAGCTCACATCCATCTTTCCGTGTCCACATTAATCTCTCCTCTTCCTGAAAACCAACTTATCTTGCAATTGGTTTAAAAACCTCCCAGGGCTGCAAATAGGACAGCTGCTAGCAACAAAGGGCCTCTGTGTTAATTAGAAAAAGACGTCCTCTCTGGGTATGAGAATTGCAGAGAGATGCCCCCTTCTGGCAGTCAAGGAGTGGAGGTGCACTTTCTTCGAGGCTGACCCGGGCCCCTGCCTGGACTTAGGGCTCAACAACTGGAGCACAAGCTGGAGTTCAGACGTCACATGCTTCCCCAGTTGGACCTCATGGTACCTACTGGCCATGGTTTCCACACCTCTTCTGTGGCTCACAAGACTGATACTAATTAGTCTTGTAGCTGGAATGTACTTTCTTCTAGCCAAGTCCCCTTGCTGATGCTTGCATTCATAATCCTCTACCCTTACCAAACACTGTATGCTTGGAATCCCCTCAGAAATACTGATAGGCATCAGAACTGAACCAACAGACATGACAACACTGGTCTCTGTTGCACTGCCCTGTTCGGTAATGACTGGCTCTTCAGACACGAATTGTAGATACAAATTCTTGCCAGGCACTCCTTGCCCCATGACGTTCTCTCTAACATTTTCTTTCCACCTGAGAAATGGACTGTATGCTCAAATTCATTTTTTCCTGATACTGGGGACAATGTTCTGTCTTTTCTTTGTCATTAGTTTGTTTCTGATTTTCCTAAGCCATTTTCTCAAATATTGTTTTGTTTCCTTTTTTTTTTAAAATTTTTTAAAATTTATTTGACAGACAGAGATCACAAGTAGGCAGAGAGGCAGGCAGAGAGAGAGAGGAGGAAGCAGGCTCTCTGCTGAGCAGAGGGCCCGATGCGGGACTCCATCCCAGGACCCTGGGACCATAACCTGAGCCGAAGGCAGAGGTTTTAACCCACTGAGCCACCCAGGCGCCCTTGTTTTGTTTTCTTGGTCCTTAAGTATGCCTGCTATCTTAAGGCCTCACCAGCAGCAATGATAGTAATACTAATGCTAGAAAATGAGCATTACCATATACCAGATGCAGGTGCTATTCTAAATGCTTTCTATGGAGTAACTCATTTTAATCATCACAGAATGATTGGCATGAGATTGGCATGATTATTATTCCTGTTCTAAGATGTGGCAACTGAGACAAGATAAGTTAAGTTATTTGCCAAGGTCACAGAGCTAGTGAGCAGTGGAGCCAGGATTGGAGCCTAAATTTAGCAGCTTGGCTCTATAACTCTAAACTATATTGTCTTCATCTATCCATTTATGAAAACTCTGTCCACTTTGCTATCCATTCTTCCATCAGTCACTCCATGTATTCACTTGTTCTACATACCTATATTAAATACCTTTAACCAGGCTCATTATAGGTACAGAGTATGCAACCCCAAGCAAGATATAAACATTAAAATACAGTTTGAGAGTAGTGGGGTGGATAAATAAGTACAAAGATAACAAGGCTGTATAGGGTTTCATAGTAGGTATTTACCTTACCAAGAATGTCCCATCCCAGAGACTTCCCTTTCCCATTGCTCCTATAAAGGAATAAGCCTATGTGCCACATTTATAGCACATGACTACCCTCTGGCCAAAAATGATTGGACCAGAGTAAATACAAGACATGTGTTCCTAACCACTGCCATTAACATAAACTACCGATTAATTCTTATAAGGAATTTGGACTAAGAGACACAGTAGAGTCTCTTAGAAAAAGGCTGGAGTTGGCATTTGAGCAAACACACAAGTTTGGGAATTACATAAGCAAAGACTCTGACATGAGACTGACCACAGTAGCGTACAGACCATTATGGACCTACTTGGCTGCCAGAGAGATGGACTTCATGCTAAGAGTTGTGGCAGATGAGGTAGTTATATATAGCTCAAAATATGAAAAGTAACTTCAAAGAGCCACAAAGGAGTATCAGTCTTGTTGCAGTGTGTGTAGTGGATGACTATGGGAAAAGGTCCTGATAAGGGAGGGTCTTGTGTGCCAAATGAAGATCATGGCGCAGGAGGCTGGTGGTCCTCAAACATTTCTTATTGCAAACTAAATGCCACAAAGCAAGTAAAAGGATAGTTGTTCTGATATAAGCAAGGGTCAAGGTTATACAACCACCATCCCTCCTTTCCAATAAGGTAGTGGTGCCTTCTAGGGTTGTGTTACTCAGAGGTTTTGCTTTGTAAGGTCTTGATCTGAAGAATAGAGGTTAAGAGAAAGATTTTCACCAGAGACTGACAAGGTCAGAATTCCTGGGGGCCCAGTAATCCCCAGGGCTCCTGCAATGGCCTAGAGGTGAGGGGATATGGGCTTGATGTAGCAGAGGGAAGGGCAGAGAAAGGACAAAGCTGCCAGCTACTTTGAAAGGCAGGCTGGTGGTGAAATTTGCTATCTGCATCCAGTTGCTCTCAGAGGTTTGAGGGACTTCTGGTCTTTATCACTCAGTTTGACGACCTTCTTAGCATCTGGGTGGCTCCTTGTGGCCTTAATCTTTATTTAGCATGATTTGAATTATGCAGCCTCAAATAATGGACTCTAACGGCATTCTTAGCTTTGGTTTGATTCACAAAGTTGCCACACTGAAAACAGATGTTTAATGTTTAGTGAAATACTCAATTAAATTAAAGTAATTATAAAGAAATAATTGGTTACACATAATTAACATAGAATAGGATCACAATATTGCTAGATAGTGGGAGAGAATCTCTATTCCTCTTTTGCAGGAGTTTTTAGGCATAATATTTAAGTAAAGGAATGGATCAAAAAAATACAACCATATTTCTTCTACCTCATATCTTGCAACGTAGACATGGCATTAGACAGACATGGATTTCATGAATTCTAGAATTGTAGTTTAATATGGTTGATAGTTGGAATTGCTATATAAACTCCCTCAGCAACAGTCTCTAAAATAAAGAGTATAAAACACACGTCCTAGGATGGTTCTGAAGAACAAAAGAGATGTCATGGGGCAAGCAGTGGTCTCAGTGAGTGACTGGCACCCAGTAGGCACAGTTTCCTCATCGGAATAATGTATAATAGTTGTACACCTTTCACAGGTTTTTGAGACACTGAATGAGTTAACCCAGGCAAGAGCACCTAGCACTCCTAAGACTGATGATATTAAATAGAATAAATGGTTTGGAATGGGTGACCTGAAGTGTAAGAAAAGGGGCAGCACCAAAATCTGAGAAGTAGTTAAAAGTAGACTTTCTACTTCTTTGTAGGTTAAGAAACAACACAGGCAAATTATGACCCAGTCAATACACAGGGAAGCCCAACAGTGAAGAGCAAAGAACTGGGTGATCTGAGGGTTTGGGTCCCAGTTTTGTCCTCCTGGCAGAGAAAGTTCCAGAGAAACCAGAGCTCTGGTGCTATTCTGTTCAGGTGCTTGAGCAGCTGACTCAGTAGAAGGGACCCTCCTGAGTGTGGCTGACTCAAGAACTGTCTCTCTGTGTCAGTTTGCCTACTGGGACAACACAGACTTTGTCTACATAATTTGTTCTCTACCATAAATATTGTTTTAGTGTTGTCTACCAACCATTATTCATTTTATTTATGTTTATTGACTTATTTGGGTTGGTATAGTGTGGTTAGAGTTTGACTTTCTCCTTAAGTATATGAAGTAGCCTACAGTAAAAGGCATATAAAGGAAGTGTCTCGGTCAGCTCAGGCTGGTATAACAAGAATACCAGAGCCTGGGTGGCTTATAAATAACAGAAGTTCCTTTCTCACAGTTCTGGAGACTAGGTAATTCAAAACAAAGGCAGTGGCTGTTTCAGTGTCTGGCAGGAGTCCACTTCCAAGTTCAGAGACAGCCATCTTCTCACATTGTCCTCACATGAAGGGGTGTTGGGGACTAATGCCATTCATGAGGGCTCTACCCTCATGACCTAATCACCTGCCAAAGGCCCCACCTCCTAATACCATCACTTTGGGTGTTAGGATTCAACATATGAATTTGGAGGGGACACAAACATTCACTCCATAACAGAAAGAGACCAGTGATATAGAAGTTTTAAAATGTTGGTGGATATGGGTATAGGTAGAGAATTCAGTGAATGGTACTAAATGGTTTCAAATATCTGACATTATCAAAATCATAAATCAGTATGCCAATATTGCTATTTGTAAATATCTACAATGTCATATTTTGGTTGGAACATCATCATATCATTTTTTAAATAACTTGCTCAATACTATTTTTTTTTAATTTTAGAGAATATTATTGGCTTTAACACCAGAGAGTTTAAAATTGCTGCAAACAGTTAGCTGTTATACGTTACTAATTCAAACAGGAAAAAAGGTAAGCCAGGTAAGCCAGTATGAGAGAATGAAAAAAACACAGAGCAGGAGTACCTTATTATTTATTATTAACTGGTTCTGATTGAGTTAGTGAAATAATGGGATGACTGGGGTAAAACTGTCCACAACAGTATTCAACAAATTCTAGAAAGGAGCACATAATGGAGGTCCAGTAGATCCAGTCTAGTCAAGCATTAACTAGGTACCAAGCACAGTGACAAAGGACATTATCTCATTTGCTCCCTAGAATTGTGCTGGATCAGGTAGTCATTATCCACATGTGGCTATTTATGTTTAAATTTCAGTTAACATCAAATAACATTAAAAATTTGGTTCCTTATTCACATTAGCCACATTGCATACCTACTCAAGTAGCAAGTTGAGTGCTAGAGACCATGGGCATATGTGGGAGATATCAGGTTGTTACCCCTGGCTTTGTCACTTACTAGTTATGTGATCTGGACTTATTCAAGTCATACCCTCTGAGCTTCAGTATTCTCATCTGTAAAATGGGACAAACAATACCTATGTTGGACAACTGCTGTAAGAATTATAAATTACAAGTTTGTGAGTCACCTTGCAGATTGTCTGCTACATAGTAGATGATTATGGTGATGATGATGATGATGATGATGATGATGATGATGATGATGATGATGGAGGAGGAAGAGAAGGAGGAGGAGATGGGGGAGGGAATTCAAATTCTTTCCTCAAAAAGCTTCTGGTGTGACTATTACAACATTTTGGTCACTCCCAAGAAATAAATGTGTACAGCCATGGTAGGAAAACTTCCCTTTCAACACATTTCTAGAATCTCCATAACAAATATCATCCCTCTGTGACACAAGTCTCTTCAGTGCCTCCATGAACTTAGGCTATTGTCCACTTCCCCCTACTTTTCAGGAACAATCTCAACATTTAGTATATAACTTTTAAGATTTTGATGTTACCAAGCCCAAAAGTTTAAAATTGTAACTACAGTCAAATCTAATATCAGTTTGCCCATGAGAAGGCATCCTTAAGTGAAAGACACCAGTCTCCACCTGAAATTCCAAGAACTAGTGAGCACACACTGGGAAGAGTTTTGGGGCATGAGCTAAGCAGCTCCTCCTGAGACTAGTTCTGATCATATCTTTTCTCCTTTTCTGACCTCTTACAGACGAGACCTTGCTTAAAATCCCCCTTGCTGTTAAGAAGCCGAAGCAGCCCCTCCTTCAGAGACCAACACACCTGCAGTTGTTCTGTTTCCTTCTGTCACACCAGCCATTTTGCAACATCTGGATAAGTAGCTACAACGCATCTTTTCCTGTCTTGAGTCTCAGTCTCCCACTGACCACAAGGTCAAGTGTTTTGCTTAATTCCGTGGTCTACCCTGCTGTCTCTTCAATCAGTGCTGTCATTCCCCCCGTTGGAGGGTCAATGACTAGTCTGGACAATAGGTCTGCTATAAGGGAGTCTTAGCCTGGGGTATAGATTACTCATAAATCATATCTTTATAACAGCAATAACATTCCCTGTTGTCTAGCAGGTGTGTTGACTAGTGGTTTGTGATCTGTCTGGACAGTCAGTCTTCTGCCAAATGCATATTTGTGGAACTCTCATAGTTCACAGATCACTGCCAATATTTTTTTTCTTGCTTCCTCAGGCAGACTTTTTTCTTTTTGCAGCCAAAGCTAGCATGAGGGATGTGCAAGTGACTATTGAACAATCCAAGTGCTTGCCAAGACCCTCACCATAGGTTCTCCATATCCCTGGACATCATTGGACCGTCATTCTGGTAATGCCAAAGTACTTTAAATGGAAGGGAAAAGAGACTCACATTTGCTAAGTAAGCCCCTGTGCTGTGCCAAGCACTGTACTCACCCAGGAAATTCTATTTGATCTCTCACCAAACTCAAGAGGTGGGTACTGTCTTTAATGCCATTTCATAGATAAGGAAATTGAAACTCAAAGAAGTGTAATATCAATACCAGCTAGAGGTTATCATGCTCTGATGCCAGGCACAGTGATAAAAGACATGATCCCATTTAGTCTCTAGATTTGCTGCACTGTCCAGTAAGGGAATGACTGGTCACATATGGCTATTTAAATTCAAATGAATTTGAATACAACAACATTTAAAATTCAATTCCTTAGTCATAGTAGCTACATTTCAAGTGCTCAATAGCTGCATGTGGCCAGTGGCAACTTTCTTGGACTGTGCAGGTTTAGGATATTACCATCATCATCCAAAGTGATACTGACCAGTGCTGCCCTAGAGCAAAACTATAGGTAGGTACCGGTACTATGATACTTTGGCATTACCAAAATAACTGTACAATACTGTATGGGTACTATGATACCCATAGTATGGGTGAGAGATAGAGACTTTGACTGGTTATGTGATTTGCTGAATAGCAGGCTCTGTGCATTAGATACAGGCCTGAATCCAGCACGAGGAGCCTTGCTCATAACTACAGCTCTGTTCTGTATACTCAGTGACTTATCTAAGGTCCTGCCACTGGAATGTGATTATGTAGGGCTCCTGGGCAGAGGCCTCCTTCAGAATTCAGGGAGAGCTCTTGTAGCCTCACAGCAGACACTTTGCAACAAGGCTTATCTTTGTTGCAAGGTATGCAGTCCACGTTTCTGGCATTTGTTGATCTGGTTTCACTCTGGTGTTACTAGATACCCTGGGCTGTTTGCCTCCACCAGTTTTGTTCATGTGCACTTTTAAGGGTCTTTTGGCTCTAGGGGACCCATCTCCTGCTCTCACAATGTCATCTCTGTCCTCATGCAGTTGTGTTTGGATTCTCCATCTGCTCTGTCATCCACTTGGGCTGGAGCATTTATCCCTGGAGACTCCCACAAAGTCTTTATCATTCTCTGAATGACCTTGGAGGTGAGCTCAATCCCAACTAGTAGTCTGAGTCTGTGACTCTGGCTTGCTGCAGGGAGCATGAAGGATAGAGAACAAAATGGGTTTCAGATGCTATAATATAAAGCTCTTTTGCTGACTTAGGACCCAAGACTTCCTCTGTGTCCTGAAGAGAGATGTGGCCGGTAGCCAGGTTTCTTCCACTAACTCTAGCCCAGGGCCTCTGCTTTTCTTTTGGGAACCACGTCACTGAGCCAGAACCTCCACTTACTCCAAGGGCTCAGTACTCACCATGATACCTGGGTTTGTCTGAGATGTCTCAGCATTGCGGATGAGGCACAGCAGGAGCTTTATAGCTTGTTGAGTGACCCTGACATATGGGGTTCTGTCCTTGGCGATTTGAGGAAAATAATTAAAGCTTCTTTAGTTATTTAGTAGCCTTTAGTATGTGTCCAGGACTCTGTTGATGTGCATTGTTTCATTTACTCTTCACAGAAATCCTCAAGTGGCAAATATGCTTTTTTACTTTCACTTTACAGGCCAGAAAATCAAGGCACAGAGAAGTAATTTGTTTGGGCTATTTGGAAATCAGTTGAGATGAATACTTAATCATTATGCCACATTACTTCTTCTTTGACGCTAATTCTGGAAATAAGAAATTATTGTCCATGATTGGGTGATGAGAAAAATGAGTCTTATAGATTAAGGATCTTTTTCCAGGAAGCAGGAAATAAGTGGCTAAACTGGAAATCACCATAGCAACATTAGAGTATATGTTAGCTATTTTAAAAGTCCAATTTTAGGCAATTCAGCTGTAAATAGGTGTTTTAAGATAAAGAAGAGTACCTTGTGACATGTAGGCTACTCTACAAATTTAAGGTACTTTCTTTTATGTAACAAGCTCACAATCAATTGTGTTAAATGTTACTTATTGATCATATTCTTTATATTAGGACCACTAATGGCTTATGCTCTCATCAGTGGTCAAAACCCAATAAAAGAAATCAAGTTCATTAGTAAGGATTAAGTTAGACTGCATTAATAGAACAAGGTGGCTTGAACTCAGTAGAAATTCATTTCTCTCTTGTGTAAGAGAGGTCTAGAAGTGAGAAGTCCAGGGTTCATACGGGGGCTTCCTCTGTGGGTCTCATTTTCATGGGCCACGATGGCTGCTAGAATTAGGGCCATTGTGTCCATGTTGAAGAAACTGATGAATTGTTGAACACTACATCTGAAACTAATGATGTACTATATGTTGGCTAATTGAATTTAAATAAAAACAAACAAAAGCAAACAAACAAACAAAAAGAAGCATGGATATCTTTTCCATCAAGAAGACTTTGTTTCTATTTATACCTGTTATAGTAATGGAAGCCTAGAAAATGGAGTCTTCTATGGACTCTGAAAAACAATCTGAGGGTTTTGAAGGGGCAGGGGGGTGGGAGGTTGGGGTACCAGGTGGTGGGTATTATAGAGGGCACGGATTGCATGGAGCACTGGGTGTGGTACAAAAATAATGAATACTGTTATGCTGAAAATAAAAAATAAATTAAAAAAAAAAGAAAATGGAGTCTTTTGTTTATGCAAAGATACATCTAAATAAAAACCTGTGTCTTGTTTCTTCTTCTCCTTTTTTTTTTTTTAAGATTTTATTTTTCATTTATTTGAGAGAGAGAGAGAACATGCGCATGTGCAAGAGAAAGCACAAGGTGGGAGTGCATAGGGAGAGGCAGACTCCCTGCTGAGCACAAAGCCCTACTCAGGGCTCTATCCCAGGACCCATGGCTCATGACCTGAGCCAAAGGCAGATGCTTAACCAACTGAGCCACCCAGGCACCCCCAGGGTCTTGTTTCTGAAAAAGAAGAGTAAATAGGGGTGGTGGGGTTATGGACATTGGGGAGGGTATGTGCTTTGGTGAGTGCTGTGAAGTGTGTAAACCTGGCGATTCACAGACCTGTACCCCTGGGGATAAAAATATATGTTTATAGGGGCACCTGGGTGGCTCAGTGGGTTAAGCCGCTGCCTTCGGCTCAGGTCATGATCTCAGGGTCCTGGGATCGAGTCCCGCGTCAGGCTCTCTGCTTGGCAGGGAGCCTGCTTCCCTCTCTCTCTCTCTCTGCCTGCCTCTCCATCTACTTGTGATTTCTCTCTGTCAAATAAATAAATAAAATCTTTTAAATATATATATATATGTTTATAAAAAATAAAAAATTAAAAAAAATAAAAATAAAAATGAAATAATCCTTAAAATAAATATCTAGTCCATGATCCTGCTTGTACACAAATTAAAAAAAAAAAAGAGTAAATAGATTTGGGGTAGTCAACTAGGCATGTCTGCCACAAGAATTAATGTCCAAAATAATCTACAAGTTTGTTTATCAACTAGGTAATTTAGGCAATGCCTAAATTACCTTCCAGTATGAGTTTTCTGGATAAACCAGTAGGAAGGCCTTCAATGTTACAATGGCACAATTTCCAATTTTGTGAATCTCAGAAACAATATAAATAACATATTGTTTTCTCTTTTCCCTGTTTAACATCTTATCCAAGGTCTTTGTAGGACCATTTTCCTCTAATGAATGATCTTGGGAAATCATAGTTACCTTCCTTGTACTTCCTGTTCTGTAAGTTATCCCGAATTTTTATTTTGACAGTGTATTTGTTAAAAAGCAGGCTTCATCTCTCCAATTTCTTTCCTAATCTTTGCTTCTTGTGTCAACTTGGCCACCATTAGATTTGGGCTTGACAAAATTTGAGTTCAGGTTAGATGTTAACCTTCCAGGGAAGACTTTTATGTTAAGCCATTTATCACCAAATAAGTTGGAACAGCAGCATTGCTGAGTAAAAATCCGTGGAAAAGTGCTTTAATTATTATGTTTAGTTAAAATATCAACTGACTGAACATCGTGGCTTCTCTGGGGCTCAGTTTCCTCACCTTTCAGACAAGGTAGTTTGGAGTTCAATTAAATAATCTACAAAGTCTGTTAGTTCTGAGATCTACAATCCCTTGACCTTGTATTGATAGGACCCAGAAGAGTCAGCAATTGGGATATCCAGGTCAGAGACAGAGGGGCACTGAAGGGAACACTGGAAGAGGCCAAATCTCTTTATAATTTTTTTTTAATTTTTTATTTTTTATAAACATATATTTTTATCCCCAGGGGTACAGGTCTGTGAATCACCAGGTTTACACACTTCATAGCACTCACCATAGCACATACCCTCCCCAATGTCCATACTCCCACCCCCTTCTCCCAAACCCCCTCCCCCCAGCAACCCTCAGTTTGTTTTGTGAGATTAAGAGTCACTTATGGTTTGTCTTCCTCCCAATCCCATCTTGTTTCATTGATTCTTCTCCTACCCACTTAAGCCCCCATGTTGCATCACCACTTCCTCATATCAGGGAGATCATATGATAGCTGTCTTTCTCTGCTTGACTTATTTCGCTAAGCATGATACGCTCTAGTTCCATCCATGTTGTCGCAAATGGCAAGATTTCATTTCTTTTGATGGCTGCATAGTATTCCATTGTGTATATATACCACATCTTCTTGATCCATTCATCTGTTGATGGACATCTAGGTTCTTTCCATAGTTTGGCTATTGTGGATATTGCTGCTATAAACATTCGGGTGCACGTGCCCCTTTGGATCACTACGTTTGTATCCTTAGGGTAAATACCCAGTAGTGCAATTGCTGGGTCATAGGGCAGTTCTATTTTCAACATTTTGAGGAACCTCCATGTTGTTTTCCAGAGTTCAGCCTTTTCCACTTTGAACTTGAAGCAATCATGCCTGAGGGAAGAAGGAGGGGGCACATGTCTTTTCTATGAATTGGAAAGTGCTTGGAGCACCAATATGCATCCCAGTGGGTGAGCAGATGAGGAATACGCTTCAGAAATCCCCTCTGGGTTCTCCCTCTACCTCTGCTTGCTTCCTCTTAATCTTTATCCCTGACACTTATTATTCCATCCCTACATTTCAATGATCCCCAGGGTTTTATAATCTGCACTTTTGACTTCTCACTCATTATACTCTCCGTATCCACCTTATCTACCCAAATCTGTATCTCCAACCTAATTCTTTCTGTTGAGCTCCAGACCCACAAAGTAGCTTTCACAGGCATCTCAAAATAATCTATCTACAGATGAATTCATCCCCTTCCCCACAAAATGTACTTTGTTTCAATATCCCTAGTTTGAAAGAGCTACAGCCCCAACCTACCTACCTGCTTACTTGAAAGCCTGAGAGCCATTTTAGACTCCCTACACTTCTTTCTCCCTTGCAGACCCCCTCACTTCTGTCACCTTCTCCTACTAGCAAGTGCTCACCACTTTTATCTGCACTAATATAATAATTTCTGGCATTCTCTAATTCTTCTATAAAAACTTCTTTTAAATGGGGTGCCTGGGTGGCTCAGTGGGTTAAAGCCTCTGCCTTCAGCTCGGGTCATGATCCCACGGTCCTGGGATTGAGCCTCACATCAGGCTCTCTGCTCAGCAGGGAGCCTGCTTCCTCCTCTCTCTGACTGCCTCTCTGCCTACTTGTAATCTCTGTCTGTCAAGTAAATAAATAAAATCTTAAAAAAAAAAAAAAACTTCTTTTAAATGAAAGGCCTAGTAATAACAGGGCCAGTATTAGCAAAAATAATCACTACAGCTTATTTTTCCCTGGAGGGTGCAAGTGCTTTTTACTTATTCTCTTCAATTCTTATAACAACCCTGTCATGTGCTTATTGTTTTACCCACTCTACAGATGTGAAAACTCAGGCTAACAGAGGCTAGACAATATCTACAATATCACCAAAACTAGTGAGTGGTGGATTTCAATTCTGATCTTTTCCACTTCAGATTCTGTTGTTTAAAAATCCTTCTTGTCCTCCACTGTTCCTCTGCCATTGCCTTCAAGATGAAGTTAAACCTTCTCAGCATGGTATAAGCGGGCCTTGATGACCCAGCTAGTGCTACTCTCCAACTTCATCTACAGCCACGTCTACTCTCTACACCACATTCATTCCTTCAGCTTCAAGATCATTCCATCCCTTTTTGTGTCTCTTGATTTTTCAAATGCTGTTCCTTACCTGGAAAGGTCTTTCCCCATGGACCACATACTGTTTCGGATCCAAACACTTGACTCAAATATTCAAATGTTACTTCCTCTTCAAATTCTCTCTGGCCTTATTTCTTGCAACTCTTCTCTAAGTTTGAAATTATTTCCAAATGAAAAGTTTAAAATGTTAATAAATTCATTTTACTCCTCTGGTTGGGGAGAAATCTGTCTGGCCTTCTGAGTCTGTTACTTCCACTGCCCCCTGAGAAAACCGCTATCATTGTATTTATTATTCTAACTTTTCACTGTTTTCCCTTTCCTTCTTAAGACAGGGATTCTTTTTCCTTTTCCCTGTATTTCTCCTGTGTCTAGAACATTTCATAATGATGATGGTGATCATGATGATTTCATGATGATAATGATGGAGACAAGGCTGATATAGTCACTACAGATGAGTTTGCCCAGGACTTACTCTTGTCTTTCCTTAAGCCCTTTCTAATTTATCCCATCCAACTCCATGGCATTTCATACCGACTTTTATACTGATGAGACTCCAAACATTTTGTCTCCAGGCCTGACTTCTTTCTTGGGCTCTAGATGAATGTATCCAACTGTTTCCTTAATGCCTTCATTTATAAATCTAATAGGTATCTGAACCTTAACATATAGCCACAACAGCACTCTGAAGAATTTCCTTCCTTAACTGCTACTTTTCCAGTCTTTTCCATTGCATTTACTAGTCCCATCTTTTACTTGCTTGCTTTGACTGACAACTGAAACAGTAACCACTATGTCTCTCATACTCTACATCCAATTCATTAGCAGATGTTGTTGGCTTTACTGTCTCCCCAAATAATAACAATCTCCATATCCTACCATTTTTCTCCTTTATCAATGCTCCCACCCACATGCGAGTCAAAGTCATCTTTCAATAACAGGCTCCTAACGGGTCTCCTTATTTCTATGCTTGTCGCTCTACAATTTATTCCACATGGTAGCAGAGTGAACTTTTATAACAGGATCATACCATATCATTACCCTTGTTTGAAATGTCCGAAGGGCATCCTGTCACACCTGAAAGTAAAATATTCTATGTCTCCTACCAGGATCTACAGGACCCTGCTGCCTACTTCCCTGATTTGATCTCTGCCACTGTCTCTTTCTTCCATCAGGCTTCAGCCACGTTGACTTTCATTCTGTGCCTCAAACTGGATCATCCTGGATTTGCTGCAAACCCATGCACTTGCTATGTCTTGGCCTAGAACATACTTGACCCCAGATCTTTGCATTGCTAGTTCCTTTTTGCTCTTCTCTGCTCAGATATCCCTTCCTAAGAGCAGCCTCCTCTGAGCACCCCACCTCAAATAGTCCCACCTGCACCATTGCTCCTTTCTCCATTACCTTTTCTTCATCTCTGTGTTAGCACTGATCATCTCTATCTGAAATTAACTTTATTTACCAACTTAATTCCTCATTTACTTCTACTTTATGATCTATTCTCCCCAACTAGAATGTAAGCTCCAAGAGAATAGGGACTATATGTATATAGCTTTATATTTATAGATATATATAGAGAGAGACATTTAGATTTAGATTTTAGACATGTGCATACATATATGTAAAATCTTCCCTAAACCTCTTAATGATATGAGGGCACTAAGACCACCAACTCCAATAGGTTGGAGAATAAGAAGTAAAAGCTTTCTCATTCTTTTCGGCACTGCCTTAAAAATTCCTCTTCAGAAAATCTATTGCATTTCAACAGCTATTCTCCAAAATAATAAGGCTTCTGAAAAACTAGTGGTATGGAACATGTAATAACATGGATGAACTAAAAAACATCATTCAGAGAGAGGGAAAAATAAAAGCCAGTGAGCAAAGGGTATGTATTAATATGATTCCCTTGATGTAAAATTCACAAATGGACAAAACTGATCAATGGCAATAGAAATTAGAATAGCAGTTACTGGGGTGCCTGGGTGGCTCAGTGGGTTAAGCCACTGCCTTCGGCTCAGGTCATGATCTCAGGGTCCTGGGATAGAGTCCTGCAACGGGCTCTCTGCTCAGCAGGGAGCCTGCTTCCCTCTCTCTCTCTGCCTGCCTCTCCATCTACTGTCAAATAAATAAATAAAATCTTTAAAAAAAAAAAAAGAATAGCAGTTACCTAGTAGAGGGCACTGGCTGGGAGAGATCTAAGGAATCCTTTTGAGTAGTGGAGATGTTCTTGACTTGGACATCAGTGATACAGGCATGTACACATAAAAGCATGTCAACCTATACACTTGGGATTTTTGAAATTTACTCTTTTTCATGTTATACCTCAATCAAATGATCAATCAATCAATCAATCAAGCTATTGGTAGAAGCCAGTTAACCACAATAAGATCAGAAGCCTGAAGGGATTTGATATAAAGTGTTAGGAAAAAAATACTTTTTAAGATTCAGTGCAAGCTTCTCTCTAGGACAAAAAAAAAAAAAAAAAAGAAAGAAATCTCTGGAAAATATAGAAAGATGATGGTTCCAGCACATCATGGTATATCCTTGCTGTTAAAAGGAAAAATCTCCTTAAGCCTTTACATTTATTTGCTCCATTCCCTGTGGCTCCCAAGCACAATGGTGAATGTAAGCTACAATAAAAAGGTCATTTTCTTCTTTCAGCAACAGTAACACAAGTGGCTACATTTCCTGATTCTGGATTAAGTTCAAGATTTCAAATACAACTGGACTCGTTTCTGATTAGAAAGTTTGATATTTATCATAGACTTCCCTGTCTTCCATAACCAGTATGAGAGAGATTGTGAAAAAGTAAACTGAAAGGGACCATTCTTTTATTCAACAATTAACCCCATCTGGGTAAATAATACGGCGCAGGGCACTTGAGCCATTGCTGTTAGGCTCTGAGTTCAGAACTCAACACGGCTTCAAAGCAGCGTCGATGAAACGATGACAAGATGCTACAGAGGTGGCTTTTTATGTGGAATATAATGCACGTCTAGTGTTACATAGTACAGTAACGAGGAGAAGAGGGTTGTAAAGGCGGAGGATAGAGTGTCTGGAAGTACTTACCTGAGGGAAACACAATCTTGGTGTAGTTCAGGCCCTTAGGCCTAGAAACACAGTATATGGTCTAGAAACTTGAATATTCGAAAACAATTTCACCAAGGGTTGTAAGGTTTCCATCACAGGCAAATAAAAACAAAATTCCCTAGCAGTCACCAAGGCAGCCAAGAGCTGAGATGCTTCTGAAAACCTGAGCTTCATTCCCTCTTTTATCAGATAATTTCATTATACAAAGGGGCATATGTCTCTTAAAAGTATCAAACAGCACATTAGAACCGTGAAAGCCCGTCAGTCAACAAATCCTTTTGATAAAGATCGATCGCTCCCTGAATAAGGGGAAAACATAGTCCAGGTCAATCTGTCAGCAAATGCATTCAAAAATCTATACTCTGAATTGAGACAAGGAACTCTAATAAACTGAGATGACTTTCCAAGAAAATATTTGGGTATCCCTACAAGCCCAGGCCTCACACCTGACTGCGTTTGGCATCCCCGGGAAGAATAGGCTAGTGACCCAGGGAGGTGTGCGGGCATCTTTGGTTTCTTCTGAAAGGCAGGCCTCACCTGATTTCCACCCGCCTGTATCACTTTTAGTAAATGGCACAGGGATGGAAATTAGTGAGGCAACAAGCTTGAGACCTGGGCAGCTCCGATTTCTCAAGTAGCTTTTTCTATTGTAATGTGGGTCCTCTGAAGATCACATGAGAAACCCAGGGTCTGGGATCTGCTTCAACAGCAAACTGTTTGCAAAGCCCCTCTGGAACAAAAAGGGTTTGTGCATCCGGTCTGTTAGTTACAGAAGTCTCTAGATAGACCCACGAGGAAAGTAAAACATGGAGAAAACAGATTTGCGTCGTCTTTGTAACCCAGGAAAAACAACTGTCCTTGTCAGTTAGTTGAGGTCCTGGCTCTGCTGCCCAGGGAACACGCAGGGGAAGAAACTCACACTTACAGAGTCCCTATGGTGTATGTTGTGCAGGTTGCAACATTACCTCATTTAATCCCAGCACCACACCGAAAGGCAGATGTCATGTAACCCATGTTACAGAGCTCCTAGGAGGCATAGGGATCCCGCCAGTGTTTTTACCCAAGACATTTAACTAGTGTCCACAGTGCCATTTGGAACCACTGTGTCCTGTGTATCAAGTCTGTCCACCAGGGTGACTGTCAGCCTCTTGCTTTTCCCTTAACCTCATAGTCCAGGGCCACATACCCACTCTTCCCACTGATTCCCTTCTCAGTAGTTGGGCTGACTTCTGGAAAGCAGATAAACTTCCGGTTTTGTTTTGTTCTGTTTGGTTTGCTTGTTTAGTAAAAAACCCTGGCTCAAAGTGTCAGCCACATAAAGAAGGACAGGGGAATCCAAGTTGCACAGTTGGAAAAAACATTGACCAAAGGCCACAGTTTAGAAACCCATGTACTCAATAACTGCTCTCTGGATAGTCAGAGGGTCTACGAATTGGATAGGTGGTCGGAAGCCAAGGGTGAGGAGAACTGCAGAAGGTAGAGACTCTGTGCTAGGGTTAAAGAGACCAATCAGGCCAGTTGGGAAAGACATGACTTAGATTTTAGAAGGATGGGATTAAAATAAGAACGCTGTAGGACTGCTGTAGGACTTGGGGCAAGGTAACTTACCCCACCAAATGCCAAGTTTCATCATCTGCATATTCAGGATAATGGCACCACCTGATGGAAGAAAAGTGAAGATTAAAAAGAATAATGCATAGGAAACACCTAACCCAGTGCCTGGAACACAGCAAGCCTTCAGAAGTCTTAGGTCTCTCCATTTTTCTTTCTTCCTCTTCAGGAAGAGCCAATTTGACAGGGACATTGACCCTACAGCCTAGTATCAGAAAATAAGTAATGGCTGATTGGGCTGACAAATTCAGACACAAGGCATGATGCAGCCCAAAACAGTAGTTCTAAGCTGCAGCCACATATAAGCCATGAGCATCACTACTTGGGAATATATTGGAGCAACCAGGGCTAATCATTTTGGCTTCGTCGCTGCCACGTTGTGCAACAGCAAAGAGAAGGGCTCTGATATTCATCCCAGGTAGGAGTCTGACATGGCACCTGCCTGGGCCCCAACTTTAAACACAGCAGCCCTACTTCCATCACGATTGCGATCCCATCCTAGATGACAGCCACTGTCCCCACTCCCCACCCCACCAGTCCTCCTCCCAGTGTTCCAGGTCATCATCCCTTGGTTTTAGCCTGGATTCCTATTTGGCTTTTCAATGTTATAGCCTGACCTCATGAGCCTAAAAATGAAGAATAAATGGGGATTATACACACTGAAGTAGAGGAAAGAGCCTCAACTTTACATGAGATATGCGTGCATTTTACCCCTTTCTCCTCCTTTTCTCTGAATAGTTTTGCTGGAAAGTGATTGAACCGGAGTCCTGGTCTACTCTCCTCCTTAAGTGGCCTTGGTAAGTCACAGACTTCGGTTTCCTATTAGTAAAATATGGTCATATAAGATACCATCTCTCAAGTTCCTCCTATTCAAGGATTAATGTTCTATTATACAGGTTTATGTATATTATTAAAGAATTACAGGTTAGGAGACCATATAAGAGGTAGCACTAGGCATAGAGTTCTGAGTTCAAGACCAAGGTCAGTCACTAACTTGACATGCTCTTAAATGAGAAACTTTTCCTTTTTTGAGCCTCTGCTCCTGAGCTTAAAAAAGAAAAGTGATATCAGAATTGTTAAGGATTCTTCAAAATCTAATATTCCACAGTAGAGAAAATAAATCCTCATTTTAGGGCATAATTCATATTTCAGACCCTTTGCCAGGTGTTGAAAAACCTTTGTGGGCAAATAACTAAAAACTAACAAGCATGGGCTTTCCTGAAGCTCCCTAGTATTCCTGATAGACAATAGAGGGCACTCTTGGCATGTGTGCATCCAAAGGGTCCCCAGAGACCCTGGCATGAACTACCATGGCATATAGTTTTTCTGGAGCTAAAGTTTTTATGAAATATTACTATAAAGGTTCTATCGGTCCCAGTTGCCTGCCTCTTGCCTATTGAGCCATATTTAATCTCCATTTGGCCCTTGGTTCACCTTCCATGAATTTACTAAATTCTGGTATTTATCGGGAACTAATCTACGGACCAGTTCTCCTATATGCAAATTCTCATGTAATCTGACGTCCATCCTCCTCTTCTGCCTGTGCCCTAAGCATATTTTCACCTACTCTTTTACTTTTACCAGGTTTCACACTGTTTTATCAAATAAAAAAGAGAAATTTAAAAAACAAAAACTGTATGAAATTCCAAAGTTTATCTTGCTCAGATTCAAAAAAGTACAGTAAGTGAATGCATTTGGGGTTAGCAGGATGCATTTCTTAAAACCACATTTGTCTTTAAATGGTACTGTCCACTAAGGGACAAGGGCACAGTTAACTACATCTGCTTTTCAATCAACTAGCCTTGACTGAGTCAGATTCATTAGGCCTAAAACCATGGGGCTCTACTGTGTTAGCTAGGCCACTCCCTTTGTGGACTTCAGTGAATGCCATGAATTGAGTAGCTTCATGGTTTAGGTGATGGGAATCCCTGCTTTGCCACTAACAAATGGCCTGGGGAAAGTTGCTTTCTTTCTCCAATCTTGCTTTTCACATGTTCAAAGTGGGGATAAAACCACCTTCCTTCTGAGTTTTTTTCTGATGATATAATGAGATAGCCCATGAAGGGCCAAGCACACATAGAAAACATTCAATAGGCATTAGCTCTCTTCCCTTCTCTCTTAAAATGTAGGCTTGGTTTCATCCATCTGGATGTCTAGCAGGACTTAGCAGTTATCCTATGCAGGATTCATTAATGTATAGTTAAGGGTGAGGATAAAAGTAAGTAGAGGAAAATAGGTGAGACTTTTAATCTGAGCATCCAAAAAAATGTCCTGGGTTTCTCTAAAACAAAATCATGTTTAAAGGCTTAATTTAGAACTTTGAACCTTTAGTGAAAAAACCAGGAGGCAGCTGTGGGAGTTAACTGCTCTACAAGCACCCTATGGTCTTCTGCTACCCTCTCAGCCAGGGTAACTCAGGGCTATCAGTCTGACCCATTTGCTTGATTAATCCTTTTGGACAGAGATTCACTGAAGATAGATTCCAGCAGACTTTTAGAGCATCCTTATTTGACATGCAAATAGCCTTAAACACCAATTCATCTGGTCTTTCAAATCATATACTTAAATTGTGGGCATAAAGCAGTAGAAGAAAAAACTAAGTAGGTTAGTCTTCTTTGAGTTGAGCAGGTGGAAATACCTAACACTTGGGGCCACTTGTTTGACCTGATGGAGATGACAAGAATGTGCAATGAAAAATAACCCACTAGTTTTGAAATATTTGTTTCTGAAGTACCAAGCATACCCTTTTTAAGTATAGATGATATGAGATATATGATTGAACATACGATGGTGCCAGTAAATTCCCACAGGGATCCCATTTCCTATTGAATTTTGAGTTTCCCACAGAACTAGAATCAATTGTCACTTACAGATTAGAATGTACTTGACAAACAGAATACTGCATTTCTGACAAATAATTTTGGCTAAGTTTCTGCTAAAGAGTGTTTCACTTTAAGGAAAAAAAAAAAGTCTTGACAAATTCAGCACTACTTCTAGCAAAACAGCATGGCAGATTCAATCATGGTTACAATGATGTTAAAATGCAGCAGCATGCAAAGGAGTATGGCTATAGGCCCCAACCAGGTGCCTTAATATACCAGACAGAAAGCCAATGATACTTTTTTTCCCCCCCTGAGGTTGATATATTCCTTGTATTTTTTTCTCTGTGATTCCAAGAGGAAATGCTTATAATTATTTGTTCTCCATGTAATGATTATCACATTTTTTATTTCAGAGCAAACACCCCTGGAAACACATTCCTTGTGGTAACATGAAACCCCCCATTTGGGCAAGATTTTGATTGATTTCAGCAGAACAAAGGGACAATTGCATCTTATTTGAAACCCAGATGAGGTGCTCCATATTTCATTCTAAATTGGGAGTGATGATGGTTGGGTGGCCATAACTTCAAGGGGAAAAATAAAACAACAACAATTTTGAACAGTCCTGGTGTACAGTGGCTGTTTTTTGGGCTGGAACTGGTTAACAAAGAATTGAAAAGTCATCCTCTGGTAGCCTGAACAGGAACCTGCAGTCTGCAAGCACTTATTCCCATCAACACTGCTCCAAGGAGGTGCCGAAATGCAGGGTCCCTCATTCCGATCTTGTGTCTGTCCTGGTATGAATTAACAGAGGGGAACAGGAAATGGATCAACACTGTTCATAAGTAAGGAGGCCAGGCAGGAGGGGAGGTCCTTCTGCTTTCAATCAAGAGAGAGGGTACAATCTGAGGCGTCATCAGTACATCTCAACCATCGGTAAACCCAGGCTTCTGCAGGGAGCTGGGCTTCTTTATGGATGGAATTACACACTTTGTGAGTAAGAATTATTTCTTGTATAGAATACCTGTTAGATTACAGCAAAAATGGGGGTAGAAGGAAACACATGGAGTGGTAAAGTAAGCCACTCAAACAGAGTGGACTTAACACTGAACTAGACAGAGAAATCGTTATCATCACCATTACCAATATTCTTATTAATATTATTTAATAGTGATATTTTTCCCAGTTACTGATCTGGAATACTCAAAAGAGGAAGTTAAGAAAAACTCATTGCCTTTCATGGAGACCTTCAGAATCCAGGAGCTGAGAAAAATTTACTCTATGCCACTGGATTACTCATGTTTTAGTGAGCACTGCTCCTTGCTCTGTTGACATCTTGGGTAGCTCCTATTAAGAGTTGGGAACTAATTTGCTTAATTTCAACCTTACTAATTCAATAAGCTTCCTTGTTTACTTTGCTTGCTCAGCAAGCCTTTGAAAAATGAGACCTTTAAGTGATTTCCTACTCCAGGAAAGATTTGTACATGGGCACTTGGTCTTAATCAGAGAGGGGATGGACTTGTCTGGGTGGATGTGGTTGGAGGTGAAGCCTACCCAGCAGAGGCAGGAGTAGGAAACTGGAAAACTGCCAGCCTCTCCTGAGTCATCTTCACAGCATGACTACAGGATTCCATTTGCAATGACTTCCCCAACACTAAAAAACACCCATATATAAATGCAAGCACAGAAGCAGAAAATACATTCTTTTTTTGGTTATTTGACATTTAATTAGCCACATCCCAGTTTCTCTCCTTTTGTGTATATCAGTGGGAGTTGTGTATGTTTTGAAGAGTATGTTGGAGATGAGCTGTGTCTTGAAAACTCATTTTTATTCAGCAGTTTGGTAGGTCAGTGTCAGAGCCCACCAAGATTCTAGTCAACTCCATGCTATAAATCAGGTGTATCTGAAACTATTACTTATTCATTAAACTACCATGGCCATGGCCATTTATGAAATAGCCCTAGCTTTTTTTCCTCTACAAAGCATAACACAGTATGCAGTATGGTATTTAGAAATATGATAGAAGTGTACATCATACAGAGTGCATCTATCTTCATTAAGATATGCCCCAAGGCTTAGCATAATATTCTTCCAATGAAGAGCAGGCACTTAATAAGCCTTTGCTGAATGAACGATTTGTGCAGACTATTGACAGGACAACTCAACTGGCTCTGAGTAAATGCTTCATGTACTCAGAAAATATCACCAGAACTGTGTTTATACAAAGCCAAAACCACATTTAAAAATTATTCAAACCAATTCTTTGGCAATACTTAAGTAAAACCAATGGACTATTTGTTCCCTAACCAGCACTCAGCCCTGATTTTCAGGGTTTGTCTTTGTATCCTATAAAACACAGACCTGGGGCAGGAGTCCCCATTATTCCCTTATACTTTTGTTTGTTTTCATTATTATTTTCTTTTTGAAAGAGAATGTTTTTCTTGTAGTCCAAATGAAGGGTGGTCCTTTCCATTTCAAACTAATCATAACAGTATGATTGGAGAAGAGTAGCCAGGCAAATTTTATTTTACTGGCCAAAAGATCAGTCCAATGTAAAGAGGAATTTTCTTGATTCTGGGACCACAAAGCTGTGGGGGAACTCTTGGATGAAAGTCATAATCCAGCGGAGAAGGATGAAAGGAATTTAAAGGTGAATTTGGGGACTTTGGAAATTTAATACTGTGATTTGGTATCAGATTTAAATTCCAAAGCCACTGTGAAATCAAGGTGGGGGAGGGGTGACTTACAGAAAGTTGAATGTTATTAAAACTATATATAAAAGTATTTATCAGTCCCTTTTCCTCCCCTAGCTAACACAGTTCTTTAAAATTCTCCATAAAAAGATGACTGTATTTTACTGAACTACACCTTTAAACAAATTAAAGGACTGTTGCATCTAGTACCAAAGATAAAAGTATATATAAATCTGTAAAGCACAAGGATGAACCAAGATGTTATGTTGCCATTTCCTAAATCTGCAGATCCAGCACAACTTGAGGAGCTATAATACCAATGAGGCTGATAGTTGACTGCATTCTTCCATGGCACAGACAAAGTAGCTCTAAGAGGAAGTAAATTCCCAAATGAGCCCCTAAGTGGATGGCTTCCATAGCCTGGAGACATCTATGCTTATGAGAGGCTTGAAGACATCCGCTTGTACTTGCAATGAGATAACCCAGAGAAAGGGAAAATAAAGGAACAGGGCTGCCCTGTAGAGCAATACCTTCAACAGAGTTGCCGATCAAGAGTGCTTATTTTTCCAAAAGCTAAACAATAAGGTAATGTGTTTTCCTCCGAGCAGGCCCCATTAGCCATTCTGATTTGTTAGTTAGTTCAGGGCTGGTAGAGGTGGTTGGTTTCAATGAAGAGAGCCCTCGGGATATAATACCGTCCTACAGGATAATCACCCTGGTTTCCCTATGGTTTATGCCACCAGAGGTCATCTTTCTTAGTTCTAAGCACTCTCCATTTGGAGAGATAATAAACTGTTATTGGGGTTAAAATCGCACAGGCTTCAGAAACAGCTGAAGTTTGAGTCCTGCCTCGCATTTTCACTCTCTCAAAGACTTCATTCCTTTATTGTAAAATGGAGAATATAACACTAATTTGTCTGGCTTACTTTAAAGAACAAATGAGGTAAATGTGGGGAGTGGTTAGGATAGAAATTAGTATAAGTAGGGCAGCCCAGTGTCATTTCAAATTCTCAGGAACCTTAGGGATTTTGATCTTAAAAGTTCATTTGATAACATCCCAGCCAGGTGGTTATCCAGCTTATGGTAAACTGTCAATGGGAAAGTTAAAAATGAAATAAGCAAACAACAAATGTTTAGGCAAGTTTCATAAATAACTTCTGGCAGTTTTTATTTGACATTTGCAATAAATTCTTCTTTCTTTTTCTAAATATTAATTGATGGGGCACCTGGGTGGCTCAGTCATGGTCTTCAGGGTCCTGGGATCGAGCCCCACATCGAGCTCTCTGTTCAGCAAGGAGCCTGCTTTCCCCTCTCTCTCTGCCTGCCTCTCTGTCTACTTGTGATCTCTCTGTCAAATAAATAAATAAAATTAAAAAAAATATATTAATTGATTGGTGGTTGGTTGGCTGGTTGGTTTTGGAGATGCACATATCGCTCAAATGTTTTAATAACTCTGCCTTGACTGATTTATTAAATGGGATGTTTGCTATCAGTGTATTAGTTCATCCATACACAAATATAAAAAGGATCACGAGTTTGCCCTTAACCAACATTAGAGTTAATTTTTTCCAAAGCAACATAATTTGACCTAGAAATTAAATCTTTTCTTTTCGTTTTCAACTTGTTTCTTCATTATGAGATTTTAAACTATGACTTCCTTCCATTATTCCAGTTCCCTCTCTGGAAGCACCTTTAACTCTAAGCTGAGTTCTGTTTCCTATCTTCCATAGTTAGTATGTTCTTTTGAATCATTTCAGTCTTCATTCTTTTTCACTTCAGTCTTTTCTCTTTTCTGTTACCAGTTCACCTTTTCCTCTGGAGTTAACCATCTACTATTCCAGCTTTGCACCATCTGTACAGATCTCAAATGCACTTGTAAGTGTACTTAGGTGCCTTTCTGAATGGAATTAGTTCTAGATTATAACAGAACACAGATTTCAAAGTATTTTCCGCTAAAGGGATAAATCTGTGCAAAGACAAAACAAAAACAAGACAACAGAACCCTGTTTAGGATAAGGAGATAATTTTGTTTCATTTTAAGCATCACTAAAAACTGGAAATATCCCCAGGTTAGCTGAGTGAACAGCTCATACCAACATTCCACATGCCTATGTCCTTGCAAGAGGTTCCCGAGAGGTCACAGCATTCTTTGTCATGGATCCAGTATGAAACCTTCCTCACAGCTCTCCCAGTAGCTACGACCAGTTGGAAGTGGCACATGTTAAGAAATCCATTTGCCACTGCGAATCTATTAACGAATTTTAATTCAACAGTATCAAAATGTGTGATGCAAAATTTGTTCAAGTTTCCAATGGAATTTTTGAGGACCCCTGTTCTTAAGTAGCTTTATATGTCAGAAGCTGACTCTTACATTTGATGTCTGTTGGGCAGTTTTCTTAGGTGTCCCCTCTGAGGGTGGATAGTGATCACAGTGTTCCTCAAATTGCTGTTCCTGATCATGTCTCTGCAATTGAGATCAATTTGTACTTGGGTTCTAATTCATGCTTACAGTGGTTTTCTAGTTCCATCTTCCATCTGTTTTTCTTTAACAATTATTCTGTGGTGCAGGATATAAGACAATTTGGGCACACATAAAAAGTTTATTGAACTGGTTTTAAATAAAAACAAGCAAACAAACATGGAGAGGTAAGAACCACAGAGGCACAGGGAAAACCTGTTTTTGTGGATTTGCCATTTGATAACTCATAAGAGTCACCTGAGTGTTAACTGTGTAGCAGCACTTCTTCTATGCCATCTTGTTTAGTATCTCTGACAATCCCATGAGCTAGGTATAATTATTATTTCCATTCTACAGATGAGGATATTGAGGCTAAGAAAGTCTAAGTTAATTGTCCATGATCACACAGCTATTAAATGCCAGGGCATAGATTCAACCCAGATTTGTCTCATTCCAGAACCCATTCTCTTAACTGCTATGCTTTCCTGCTTAGGATGTCAATAAAAATACTTTCCTTAACAAAAACAAACAGTATTTTCTTATAAGGCATCAAGCCAATAATAATGTCCTTTCATACAATAAGTCAACTTCTGCTGTGGAAATGGAACCTTGGAGTGGTGTGCGTGATAAGACTTTGAATAAACCTGCAAGCAAGGAAGGCCTATCATTCACCCAACAGAAACATACAAGAGAACAAAGAGAGCCTAGAGCAGGGTGGTGTCATATTTTACAGTGAAACAGACTATAGTTATGTGTGTGGTCAGGTAATTTCCATGGCCCCTGTTCCCTACTCTTTTGTCTATTGCACTGACCTAGGAGACAATTCCCCCCATTAAATTTTTAGCTTTGGGCAGGTTGAACTATGTTTTTTCTGAGAGTACTCAAGACCTAGCACAGTGACTGGTACACAGCAGGCATTGAAAAAATGTTTGCTGAAAGCAGGAATGCTTAATGTAAGGGGTGCTAGGGAGAAGGGGAAAAAGAAGAGTGAGGAAAGGAAAGCAAAAAAGGAAAGAAGAAGGAAGAAGAAAGAAATAAATTAACATCCTTTAACATCCTACCCTAGGTCCATAGTGGAACCCTTCTATCTTCAAATTTACCTGCATGTACCTCTGTCTATTGTGGAGTGGCAAACTCCTAAAAGTTGCCTACTCTGGGCTTTTCTGTCCCTTCTGCTTTACCTGCTTTGCAGTTAAGACCTTCTAGTGTTCACTGCCACTTTGCTGGGAAGGGAGCAATAAGGAATGCTGGGGGAGAGGCAGTTGGTAGGAAGTAGGGGGACCTGTCCCACCCCGATCATGCTGCTGTTTAGAACAACATCTGAAACCCCAGACACTAAGGACCCTAACCAGAAGCCCACCTCTAACCAGACCCAATAATCATAGAGGTCCAGTGGTCAGTACTAGCTATACATGGCCAAATGATGGTATCTGCCTCACCGTGACATTTTCTTATCCAAGTGTCACAGCTTAGATGTGGTTTCCTCCCTGTAAAATAGGTCCTCCCACCTCTGACCCACATGAGACCGTCCTTAACCCTTTATCCACTATGAATTAGCTTTGCCTTAAGAAGCAGGTGCTCCGCTTTCCAGACAGATTCCTATAAGTCACACCTGAAATACAGTTTCATTTTTTTGAAGACTTTATTTATTTGACAGAGAGAGATACAGCGAGAGAGGGAACACAAGCAGGGAAAGTGGGAAAAGGAGAAGCAGGTTTTCCACAGAGCAGGGAGCCTGATGCTGGGCTTGATCCCAGGATTCTGGGATCATGACCTGAGCCGAAGGCAAACACTTAACGATGAGCCACCCCGGAACCCCTGAAATACAGTTTTAGATTTTCCCTAGACTCTGAAGCCCCCAAGCTAGCCGTACCTCCATGATGTTCTTTCTTTCTAATGACAGCACCATTCACGTACTTGCTCTGCTATCATTCCTGACTTCTCTCACCTATATTCCATATCCAAACCATCATCAATCCTTTCACAACATTTGAAATGCATTACAAGTCAGACCACCTTTCACCCCTTTTAGTATTATTATCCTAATGCACATCACTGTCGTCATTCAACTACTCCACCGAGTTAGACTTCTAACTAGTCCCATAGCTTCTACTCTTGACCTCTTCAGTCTACTCTCTGTGGGGCAGCAGGTGGCTCTTCTTAAGAAAAAGTCAGATTGTAACACTTCTGTAAAACACTTCTGTAAAACAGCCACTGGTTTCCCTCATCTCACTCAAAGTGAAATCCAAATTACTTAACTTGTCCCACAGACCCACAAGCTATCCTCTATTTACCTCCTTAGACTCCTACCAATGTCCTCCTCACTCACTTTGCTCTTCCACACAGGACCCCTTGCTCTCTATAGACATTCCCACACTTTCTACCTCAGGGCCTTTGTGCTTCTTCTTCTACCTGAAATGCTCTTCCCTAGAGATCTGCACAGTCTTTCACTTAATCTTGTTCATTGTTTGATCATGGTCACTTCATGAGAGGTGACATCCTCTCCCATTCCCTGATCCTGCTAAGCTTTCTTTCAAAGCACTTATCACCATCTGACATGATGTATGTATTAATTTGTTGAACATGCATTATCTCTTCATTGAGAAGAGGTGCAGAAGAACAGGAATTTGGTGGTGGGTACTAGAGCACCTTAGCACGATGCCTGGAGCAGAGCTGGTGTTCCACAAGTATTTGTTCCATGAACAAAAGAATAAACATACAGAAAGATTTCCAGAACACTTAGTGGCAGGCCGGAGTGGTTTCAGAGCATGGGAAGAAGTGAGGCCTGTGGCTCTTACTAGATGCATACCCCCATACTGCTGGACTTCCAGGGCCTGAGCCCCTGCTGGTTAAAATGAATCTTTTGCTGGGTGAAACCAAGGTTCAGAGAGGAAATCCACATGGGTCCATCTATACCCTTGCCCTTTGGTCCACAGGCATGAGCAGATGATTCCTGCTTCACAATCTAACAGTTCTTAGAGTAGTAATAGTAATAATGAGCTCAATCCCTCAAACAGTGAGGCAAGTAGGGTCTTTTAAAAGCTAAACTCAGGGGCGCCTTGTGAGGGGCTCAGTTGATTAAACATCTGACTCTTAATTTTGGCTCAGGTCATGATCTCAGGGTCGTGAGATCAAGCCGTGTGTCAGGCTCTGTGCTGGGTCTGGTGCCTGCTTAGGATTCTCTCTCTCTCCCTCTGACCCTCCCCCCTAAAAAGAAGTTAAACTGAGGCACAAAGACATAATGATGAGTCCAAGGTCACACCAGCAGTTGGACAAGAAGTCAGGATTAAAATCTAGACTTCCCTTCTTTTGGGTGTTGGCTATCAAAAACATTGTGCTTGGAGCTGGTCCAAGATTCATGGATGTTTCATTCAGACAGAAATGAAAGAGAGCCCCTAAAAAATAGACTGGTTTGTTAACTTTCCAAAGTCGTGGTCATTGTGTATGATACAATAGATGAGTTTAAGCGATCAGAACATTAGCAAACCTCCCTTTGGGTTTCTCTGACTGCTGCCCTCTGTTTGCAGACATAATATTCAGTTTCCCCAAAACATCTCTGGTTACTGAAAGTAAATTTTGTGGGAAAATGGTGACGACGGTCAAACAAAGAGTTAACACAACCCAAACAAAAAATCCAGTTTGAAATATTTTTACAACGTTCTTTACACTCGAGAGCGGTGGAGAAAAAACAGGATTTTAAGTGCTGCTCTTTTTCCCATTAGGTTGTCTGCTTTTACAGGTGGCAAGTTTCAGTGAGATCTAAAGGCAAAAGGCTCATGCAGAGATGGTCTGGAGCAGAAAGACCTGACCCGCCTGACCTCCTGCCCATGCAGACAACATAATCACTCACAAAATAGATACTAAAATAATGTTAGCAGCCGCCAGGCCTAAACTAATAAAACTGAGCACGTCGGAGTGAAGGCAGAAAGCCTGTCCTTAACTCACCCCCTTGGGCCTCGGCATTACTTCTTCCCTGGCCTGAATCAACGGAGCTCAAACCAAATGGCTGTTTGCACCTCCCTGCTTTTCCTTGTGTCATTCTGACACTCTTTTTTTCCCCCCCTAACAGGGCCTGACTCAGTGAGTTTAAATGCCCTTCTCTTTCTCACTCACCACATGCAAACTTTAATTAAGGTTGTCTCTACGTAACACCAACATAACTTGTTGAGAAGTGGAATGGCTCGTCAAATCA
Source organism: Mustela erminea (assembly GCF_009829155.1). Classification (NCBI taxonomy): domain Eukaryota; kingdom Metazoa; phylum Chordata; class Mammalia; order Carnivora; family Mustelidae; genus Mustela; species Mustela erminea. Next base: position 44,797,972 of record NC_045629.1, on the reverse strand, counting down.
CTGGGCTTGGGGCCATGAGAAGAGGGATAGGGGAAGGTCAGAGGGGGTCAGGAATGACAGCAAAAAACACCCTAGGTGCCCAGATGGGTTCCTTTTCACAACATTTTCTCCTTTGGGCTATAAGCACCAAGCCCTTTCCTTGCATTCTAGAGAATAAACATTTGTTCACTAGGGTAGATGTACATGGCTCGGAAGCCTTTCTGTTCCTTTTGTGCATAAGTTCCCCACACTTTATCATCTCTGTGCTGTCCAGGTTAGCAGGGGAATTGTTGATCTCTCAGAAAATGTTCTCCCTTGTAAGACGGAAATCAGAAGCTCAAAAAGTTGACACCAAGTCCATAGCTTCAACAAAAGATTAATTTTAAACATTTAACTAAATAATAAGTGTAATTTAAAAAATAGACTAATTAAAAATCTTAAAGGCCAAGCGGGGAACTTAACTTACATTTCTTAACTTGAAAGTTACAAAGACATGAATACCAACGGAGAGGTTTTCCAGGTGCTAATCATCAACTAGGTCATATTCGTATGGTAAAGGAACTTTCAGATCCCATTTTTCCATCTTGTAGCTTAAGGAGCTTATACAATATCATGGAAAGAGTTAACAGGGGGGCTCCTTAGCTTTGCAGATTTAAGAGATGTTTATTAGCCTTACTGGGGAGCTTCACTGCCTCAGCTACTGCAGTCCAAGGACACATTTCAAGCTGGGGCTACAACATTCCCTTCAGGCTACAAAGAGAAAAGGCCAAGGCCAGAGGTTGCAGTCAGAGAGAACACAGAGACAGAAAGCATCACAGCATTGAGAAGGGCAACCGAAGCCATTCCTTGGTCTTGTATACATGGTCCAATCACTCTGCTGAATGTCCTGGAGTAGGCAACCCTCCTTGGGAACATGGTTCATGAAATGTTTCAAATAAGATTGACATGAGCAATGGAATGACCCTATCAGTTATAACCCAAACTTGTTGGGCTTTGGCTACAACATGTCCAGCCCCTGAAACAGGACAAGTATAAGGAAAATAACAATTCACTTGCTGCAATAATGATACATATAACAGATAATATTTATTAAATGCATTTGTGCATTTTATATATATTGTCTAATCCTAAATATTGTATTCTTTTTTTTTAAAGATTTTATTTATTTATTTGACAGAGATCACAAGTAGGCAGAGAGGCAGGCAGAGAAAGAGGGGGAAGCAGTCTCTCCGCTGAGCAGAGAACTCGATGCGGGGCTCGATCCCAGGACCCTGGGATCACGACCTGAGCCTAAGGCAGAGGCTTTAACCCACTGAGCCACCCAGGCGCCCCTTTTATTGTGATTGTTATAACCACACTATGGACCACTATCCAGCTATTAAAATGATGAAGTAACTCAACTTGTACTGGCATACAGAGATGCCCATCACCATAATGTTACCAACCAATGTTATCTTTCTTGCTGAATGCTCTTCCTCCGGTCCAACCCCACCAGACTGCAAATTCCATGAGGGTATGGACGACTCCTGCCCTATTCTTCATGACATCCCCAGGGCCTGGACAGATGCCTACCACACAGTAGCCACTTCATTAAACTTTGTTGAATGACTAAATGAAGAGATGAGTAAAAAAAAAAAAAAAAAAAAAAAATACACGAAGTATTTATATGTATATTTAAAGGTCAGAAGCAAATACAACAAACTATTGACAGGGCTTTTCTTTGAAGAGCAGAACTTTAGGAGGAAAGTAAATTTTTGTCTACATTTTTTATTTCTTTATTATTTAAAATATTTAATCAGGGAATGACAAAATATGTTCCCATGTCAAGATTATAAAGACTTCAATGATCCTATGAAAAATGTGTATGGTTATGGGCAGAAACGAGAGAAGAACGTGCAGACAAATGTGGTAATTTTTAGGTAAGTTGTATTGCATTTTCTCTTTTCTAATCCTTTGTTTTTACTCTAATGCTATTGTTTAAAAGTATTTTAAATAGATTATATTTAAGTGTTCTGAGAAATAAACTCTCAAAGAAGGGTACAATGCATTTTCTATAATTATACCATAAGAATATACATTATTGGTTTTATATTCCAAAGACAGTTTTATTACTAAAGTTACAGAGTTCCTAATATAAATTTTGAAAAATGCAGAAAATAAATTTTTAGAAAAATTCTTAGCATTTCAAGGTAATCTACCTCTCAGTTACAATTCTAATGTTATCTAGACAGAGTTCAAATTGAAATGCAAAGAGGATGGAATCCCCAAATTTACAGTTAGGAGATTGGAGAACTCTTATAAAGTTAACAAAGATCATGTCGATTCTACCACAGATACATTAAGCATCACCCTCTTTCAAACTGATATTCTAACTAATCAGCTTGTTACTATCCTAGGCCTAATTGGGCACTCCCTGAAGGCAGGAACTCTATTTATTTTGCTCCTTTTCCTTCATTTTTTAAACCTTAATTTATTACAGAGCCTGGCACATTGTTAGCATTCTATTTGTTTATTTATTTATTTATTTATTTAGATTTTATTTATTTTTTTGAGAGAGAGGCAAAGACAGAGCTTGAGCATGGGGGGAGAGAGAGCATGGCAAAAGGAGAGAGAGATGCAAATTCCTCGCTGAGCAGGGAGCCTGAAGTGGGGCTCCATCCCAGGATCCCAAAATCATTACCTGAGCCAAAGGCAGACGCTTAACCGACTGAGCCACCCAGGTGTCCCTCAATTTATTTTTAAATGAATGAATCATCTTTTGAAATATAAGGAAGACATTTGAAAGTGGAAATAGAAGAGAATGGAGCAAGTGATAAGAAAATAGGAAGAGAGTGAGAAAGGAGGAAAGAAGGAAGGAGGGAAATAAAATAGTTGGAAAGAAAGAAGAGACAGGATGAGTCAGAAAGTGCCCTTTCTGTCCTCTTTTTATTTCTCTTTTCTGAGATTACAGTGGTCAAACAAGAAGTCATGCACACCAGGTCTTTTTTCAGAGGCTGACTTCAGTAGCGGCTAAGGCAACACTTTCAGAATTTATTAGCTTCTGGAAAAAAAGGATGAGACTAGATGAGAAAGCCTAGAACAACATTTATTCTGGACCTCGGTCTAATCTGAAGCCTCACATCTGGGAAGGTAGGAAGTCAAAAGGCCCAATTCAGACTTTCAGCTGTGGCAAAGGGCAGATAGCTTTGAAAATAGCATAAAAAAAAAAAAAAAAGAAGACAGTATCTAGTTAAAACTGATATCCTACTTCTTAACAGGTTAAATAAAACACAGACATAAATCATGCCCAGAATTAATGAGCATGAGCCACAGGTTATTTAGCATAATCATGCATTCTAGATTCTTCCTTTTTTTTCCCATTAAAAAGATGGGAGGAAGAAGGTAAAAGTGAAGGGGAAAGGAGAATAATGAAGTATATTTCTCAAAGGCTTTTGGTTTTCTGTCCACTTTGATCTCCCCCTGACATCCCTGGCAAACCATTTTGGATGGGCAACAGTAAAATTATGCAGCATTTTTGAAGTCAGCCTGATTCTTAAATCCAATAGGATGAAGGAATATGTACTCTCTTGTCAAGTTGTATACTCAGCGTGGAGGTAAGAAGAGTTCTGAAAGAACTGTACAGGAGAGAGAGAGCAAGAGAGAAAGAGAGAGCAAGAGAGGGAGAGAGAGTGTGTGCGTGTGCACGCGCCTGGGTGTCAAGCGATTGGAATGAAATCAAGCTATACATTAGGGATAACCATATCACAGTTTCCCTAGTGTAAAATTCAAAGTCTGAAGTTCAAAGTTCCTTCACCACCTGTCTCCTTCTTGCTAACACAGCCTCATCCTCTCTTTTCCATCCCATACATTTAGGCTGAGCTTCTCACTGCCCTCCCAAGGAATCATGCTCATCCCTGCCTTATACATTTGAACACACTGTTTCCTTTGTGCGAAGTGTTCTTCCTGTCTTATTTACTTGCCTATTTCCATCATATCCTAAGCATGAGTTTACAAACCACTTCTGTTGGGGTTTGTGTTCCCCAAGCTCTGGGGGACTTCTGTTGGAGTGTTCCCCAAGCTTCCCAAAGAGGGTTAGTTGCGGGTTTAGTTGCCTCCTCTTCTGTGATCCCACAGCTCTTTGATCATATGTCTACCACAGAGGTTTATCAAATACAAGTATTTCTTGCCCACTAGACCCTGAGATTCTCAAGGGCAACAGCAATCTTATACTATTCCCAATACTTAAGTAATGCCCAGTATGGAGGAGACACTTAAAAGAGATGTGTCTCATGAAGTACATCGAGAAGTATTCAAACGTGGGCCTTCCAAGGAAGATGGCTTTATGCCACCTAGGCTCTTAAGATGAAGCGGATAATCCTGGGAGAAACACTTAGGCCTGACTGAAGTCTGGCAAGACTGACCATGTAAATAATGAGGAAGAAAACATAACAATCAGAGGCGGTAAAAATCAAAATAAATGGCATGACCCATTTGTACTCCCTATAGCTTACAATTTAGGGGTAAGGGCATTAAAGGACTTGAGAGGCAGCATAGTCCAATAGATAAGTAATAGAATAGACCATGGGTTCAAATTTGTTCCCTTGTTCTCAAGTGAAATAACATGCTTGGGTATGATCACACTTGGGTGTGATCTTGGGGGAAATAAATGAATCTCTGTGCCCATCTTCTCAACTATAAAATGTGTCTGGTGTGAGGATAAAATACATTAACAGGTGTAAATACATACAATAGTTTCTGGCATGGAGATACACAAATTTATAACTCACTGTACCAGTAAAATTCTAAACTCCAAAGTGGCCAAGTTTGGAAGCAATATCCAGCTGAAGGACAAAGTTCAACAACCTCACTCCCAAGCTGGATCTTCTCTGTTTGTTCTCTACCTGATGGCATGGACTTAAACTGTGAGACAACTAAACTTTAAAAGGCAAATTAATTTTTTGGTTAAAAAATAAGAAATGTAGTCACAGACCTGTACCCCTGGGGATAAAAATATATGTTTATAAAAAATAAAAAATTTAATTAAAAAAAAAAGACATGTAGAAAAAATGAACTCTCTGGAAGAGAATAGGTAACATGACCTATTGGTGTTTTGTGGAAGCTTTAATCTGTGCTCTAAGTATATAATAAACTGCAGGCATGATTTGTATGCCTGAGGCTTCCATGGTCTACACGATATTGTTGAGGAACATGGTGGCAGAGACCTCCCAGTAAATGGGAGAATTGCTCTTGCTTCCCCAATACATAAACTGAACTCAAGGCAGTCAAGGTTGACATACTGAATAAGGTTCTGCAATACTTCAAAACCGTTTGTGTTTACACTTCATTGTGAGATTTTTTTTTTTAATGGTTTGAAATGACTCAGAGGAAATTATGTAATGTTTATGGAGACACGTGCTAGAAAATAAACCAGGAACCACAACTGTAGTGTTAGAGGTAGCTCCTGAATAAGCCTTCTCATTTATTTACAAAGTGTGTTTTAAATAACAACCAGGTAATTAGAGAAGTTCCAGTTCTGGTAATGGCAGAATAGCTGGAATAGGAATAACCTTCTTACTGATGACAACCATAAATTTTGGACCCCCCCCCCAAAGAAAAGTCACTTGGAAGGCCTGCAGATAAACCAAAAGCTGGCAGTTGTTGAAGGAGGTATGAACTTTTAAAGATCAGATGTCAATTAGGTTAAGAGTCACATTTATCCAACTTTTCCCCCAAGGGCACTTCCTTCTTTGCATGAGAATAAGGAGTAGAGCTCAGACTCCTGGACTCAGGATTTGAAGGTTAAATTTTGGGTTACCAGTGCAGCTGGGAATTAAGGAAAGATATCCTAGAAAGGAGGTAGCCATGGAAAAAAGAGCACATACCTGTATAAAACTGCACTCAAATTCTTGGCTGACTCTAAAATTATGAATGTACTGGGCAAGACTCAAGGGAGACATCAGGTGAATGTACACCTGGAAGGAAAAGTGTTGAGCAGAGTTGTCAGCACATAAAGTGCTAGGGGAGATAATTTGGAGTTCAAGTTCCACCAAATTAGAGTGAATTAGTAAATACCTCAGCTTCCCATTAAAGCCTTAAAAGGACCATGCCTTTGAAGCAGGGACTATATCTACTAGGACTAAGGCGTGAACCTTTAGGACTGAGGCAGAACCAAAATAAATCATCCCTAATAAATCCCTAAAAACAGGCCTCTGTAGAAATAAATAATTGTATAATTTAGTATTTGCTGACAGAAAACTCTCTCTAAAGAAAAATGAAAAATCTGGAATCTCTATGGTGCTTCCTTAATAATAAAACATATTGATAGGATGAGCACTGGGTGTTATAAGCAACTAATGAATCATTGAACATAACATCAAAATTTAATGATGTACTACTATATGTTGGCCAATTGAAATTAAATGAAAAATAAAATAAAGCATATTGTCTAATCTAAAATAAGAAACTACTTGTTAGGCAAGGAGGCTGGAAAAAATGAACTATGATTTAAGAGAAAATATAGTCTACAGAAGGAGACCTATGAATGATAAATATATTGAAATTAACAGATAAGAATTTTAAAAAATTGATAAATATGTTAAGAAATGTACAGGAAAGGATAAATATAATAAATTATGAACTAGAGAATTTCAGAAAATTATAATAATTCTAAAAAGAAACAATTAGAAATCTTAGGACTAAAAAATAAAATATCAAAACAAAATTGTATTACTATACTAAGTAGCAGATCAGAGATTACATGAGGAAGGAACAGTGAATTTGAAGTCAGGTTAATATTATTCAAATCAAAACACAGAGAAGAAAAAGATAGAAAAAAAAGAAAAAGAGCCTTAATGACTTGTGAGACAAAATAAACTAAACTTTTGTGTGATTAAAACCTCAGAAGGAGGACAGCAGGTAAACAAATGTATTTGAAAATTCCCCAAACTGATTAAAAACAAAAAATCCATTGACCAGGAAGTTAAGTGAACTCCAAGCAGGGTAAGCATGGAACAAAATGTGGAATATTTATGAAAAAGATTATATATTTGGCCATAAAATCAGAGTATTTTCTCTGGCTACAGTGGAATTAAATTTAAAAAGTTAATTAACAGTAAGATATCTAGAAAATCTCCAAATATTTAGGAATTAAAGAACATATATAAATTATCATGTGTCAAAGAAGAAATCACAAGGAGTATGTGAAAACAGTTTTAATTGAAATATAATAAAAACACAATAAATCATAACTTGTGACATGGAGTTAAAACTATGCGTGGAGAAAATTTTTAGCTTTAAAAATGCATGTATAAGAAAAATAGTTAAAAGTTAAACCTAGCAAATATGGGGAAAGGAAAAAAGCAAATTAAACTCAGATTAGGTATATGAGTAGAAATAATAAAGATGAGATTGGCAGCCGATGAATTAGAAAACAGTCCTCTCAAAAATTAGAGACAATCTGGGAAGCTAAAGTTATTTCTTTGAAAAGGTAAATGAGTTAAAGAAATGTCTACCAAGACATTAGAGGGGATGGGGGTTGTGGGAATGGGTTAGCCCCGTGATGGGTATTAAGGAGAGCACATGTTGTGTGGAGCACTGGTTGTTATACACGAACAATGAATCATGGAACACTACATCAAAAACTAATGATGTATTGTATGGTGACTAACAAAATTTTTAAAAAGTGAAAAAAACAAGGTGCACAATACTCATGAAAAATAATAATAAATAACAGAAAAATATCATGAATAACTTTGTCAATATTTTTGACAATAACATTAGATGGAAACACAAATAGATCAAAAATTCCTAGAAAAACACAATTACCACAAGAAGGTATATAAAATCTGAATAGCCCTAAAAAAAAAAAAAGAAAGAAAGAAAGAAAGAAAAGAAAAGAAAATCTGAATACCCCATATGTATTATAGATATTGATTTTATAATGAAAATCCTTCCCCATAAGATAACTCCAGGACCAGATTGCTTTATTGAGGAATTCTACTAAATAATTAAGAAGAAAAAGCAGAAGAGCAGAGAATATTACTTAACTTATTTATGGGTGCAGCATATTCCAGCTACAAAATCCTGAAAAGCACAATACAGGACACAAAATTACAAACCATTATTTTTTCACAAACATAACATGCAATATCCTTAACAAAATATCATCAAATCAGACCCTGCACTATATAAATGTATAAGTACACATATATACACACATAACATAATATTAACAAATCAAATCCAGCAATGTATCAAAAGGATAATAATATGTTGACCTATATCAAAAGCATAATAGCACATTAATTCAAGTTGGCTTAACACTTGAAATCAGTCAATTCACTACACCAATGGAATAAAGTAGAAAATTATATGATTAACTTAATTGAGGCAGAAAAAACACCTGACAAAATTCAACATTCATTCAAGGACTAGAAGGGAACTTTCTCGTATACATACAGTAGAATATTACTCAGACATAAAAAGGAATGAAATCTTGCCTTTTGCAATGACATGGATGGAGCTAGAGAGTATTATACTAAGCGAAATAAGTCAGAGAAAGACAAACACTGTATGATTTCATTCACATGTGGAATCTAAACAAAACAAATGAAAGTAGGAGGGAAAAGAGAGAAAACCAAGAAACAGACTCTTAACTGTAGAGAACAAACTGATGGTTACCAGAGGGGAGGTGGGTGGGGGATGGGTTAAATAAGTGATGTGGATTAAGGAGGACAATTGTGATGAGCACCAGTGTTGTATAGAAGTACTGAATCACTAAACTGTATACCTGAAACTAATATTACACTGTACATTAACTAACTGAAATATAAATAAAAACTTTTTTAAAAGGTAACTTTCTCAATATCAAAAGGACATCTATTAAAAACTTACATATAACATTTTATTTTTATTTTTTAAGGATTTTATTTATTTACTTGAGAGATAGAGAGAAATGCATCCACGTACATGCATGAGCAGGGGTGATGGGGAGGGAAGGGAAGAGTACATTCCCCACTGAGCAGGAAGGCTCAGTCACAGGACCCTGGGATCATAACCTGAGCTGAAGGCAGACATTTAACCAACTGAGCTATCCAGGCATCCTTTACACATAAGATTTTATGTAACAGTATAATATTGACTGGTTTACAATTATATTAAAGGAAAAACAAGGATATCCACTCTCACCACTACTATTCACCATATACTAAAGGTTCCAAGCTAGCAATAGAGGAAAAAAAAAATAAAAGGGGGGGGAAATGAAAGGAAGAAGAAACCCTATTGTTAATAACAGACACACACCAAGGAATCTACAAAGAAATGATTATAAATAATAATTCAGCAAAGTAACAGCATACTGGATCAATTTAAAAAATTTCTCTATATTAATAACTAAACAAGCAGAAAATGAAATTTTATTTTATTTTTTTAAAGAATTTATTTATTTATTTATTTGACAGAGAGAGATCTCAATTAGGCAGAGAGGCAGGCAGAGAGAGAAGAGAGAGGAGGAAGCAGGCTCCCCATTGAGCAGGGAGCCTGATGTGGGACTCGATCCCAGGACCCTGAGATCATGACCTGAGCCAAAGGCAGAGGCTTAACCAACTGAGCCACCCAGGTGCCCCCTGAAAATGAAATTTTAAAATACCATTGATAATTGCATCATAAATAATTATAATTAATTTAAGAAAACTTCAAAGAAACATCTACACTAAAAATTACAAAACATTACTAAGAGATATATCTTTTAACTAATAAATGGAGAGATAAATAATATTTATTATTGGAAAGATTCATTATTGAAATGTTAATTTTCTCCAAGTTATCTTTAGATCCATCCAATTCCATTAAAATCCAAGCATTGTGATAGATATTGACAAGCAAATTCTAAAAGGTATATGGAAATGATAAGAACTCAAGATAGGGAAACAGTCCTGAAAAAGAACAAAGCTGAAGGTCTACTGATTTCAAGAAACACTACACAGCTTCACTAATAAAGACAGTGTAGATAGACACATAGATTGGTGGAGCATAACAGATAGTCTAGAATAGACAGACCCATATAATTTTCAACAAAGGCACTAAGACATTTAAAAAAAAGAAAAATATTTCCAACAAATGATGTTGAAATAACTGGATACCTTCATGGGAAAAGTAAATCTCAATCTCCACTTCACATCATATACAAAAGTTAATTTGAGTTGGAAGATGGACCTAAACATAAGAGCTATAATAATAAAGTTTCTAAAAGAAAATATAGGATAATACTTGTGGGACTTTAGGATATGCAAAGATTTCTGAGATAGGAAAAAGCAAATCAACCATAAAAGAAAAACTGATAAATTGAACTTAATTCAAATTAAAAACTCTTGTTCATAAAAGACTTCATTAATAAAATGAAAGAGCAAGTCCACAGATTGAGAGAAAATATTCGTGATATATATAACTGGCAGTATACTTGAATCCAGCATACATAAAAAAAAACTTGTAAAACCTCTAAAAAAATGATTAAAAGACTTGAACAGTAATTTCACAGAAGATGATATATGAATGATCACCATTAGTCATTGGGAGAATTTATATTAAGACCACAACAAGATTTTATTTAATTAGAACTGATAAATTTTTTAAAAGATTTTATTTATTTATTTGATACACAGAGGAAGTGTGAGTAGGGTAGGGGAAAGGGGAATAAGAAGAGGGAGAAGCAGGCTCCCCACTGAGCAGGGAGCCTGATGTGGGGCTTGATCCCAGGACCCTGGGATCATGACCTGATCCCAAGGCAGATGCCCAACCAACTGAGATATCCAGGCAACCTTAAAATTGATTAAAAAAAATTTTTTTAAGATTGATAATACCAAATGTCGGTGAGAATGTAGAACAACTGAGATGCTTATAGACTGCTGGTGGAAATGGAAGTGGTACAATCATCCTGGAAAACTCATAAACTTATAAATCTCAACATATACATACCTGTTACCCAAAAATTGCACTCATAGATATTTATCTCCCTTCCTTAAATGAAAACATAAGTCCATAAAGAGATTTGAGGAAGAATGTTCCTGTCAGCTTTAATCATGGTCACTCTAAAGGGAAATAACTCAAATGTTCACAAACAGGGGAATGGATAAACAAACTGTGGTATATTACTACTCAGAAATAAAAAAGAGATGAGCTACTGACACACAGAATAATATGGATGAATCTCAAAAACATCCTACTGAGTGAAAAAAGTGAGACGCAAAAGAAGTGCATGACGTAGAACTCCATTTACATAAAGAGGCAAAGCTGAGCTTTGGTAATAGAAATCAGAAGAATGGTTATCTCTGTATGTTTGTGGGCAGGGAGAATTGACTGGGAAGGGGCACAAGGGAGATTTCTAGGGTAACTTAAATATTCCATATCTTAATTGGAGTGGTGGTTAAATGGGTATGTACAATTGTCAGAATTTATCAAATGGTACAGTTACTATCTGTGCATTTTATTGTACATAAACTAAGACAAAAATATCCATAAGGAACAAAACAAAAAATAAAAATAATAACCAGGTAATTAATTAAATAATAATAATAAGGTGATTAATTAAAAGCAAAATAATTTTATTGATTGAGTTTTGAAAGAATGTTTACATGGGAAGATAAAAAAATGATACCAATTCCCTACCATCTCCTCCACAAAATAGAAGCAGAAGAAATACTTTCTAATTTATTTTATGAGGCCAGCATTATCTTAATACCAGAACCATACAAAGACGTTCCAGGAAAGAAAATTACAGACCAATATTTCTCATGAATATAGATGCAAAAATCCACAACAAAATGCTAGCAAATTGAATCTAATAATTTGAGAATTATATACCACAACCAAGTGAGATTTATTCCAGATATACAAGTTTGGTTCAACATTTGAAAATTAATTTATGTCTCATCACATTAACATGCTAATGAAGAAAAATCATAATATAATATCAATGGACACAGAAGAAGCACTTGAAAACATCTAACATCCATTCATGATAAAAACTCTGCAAACTAGGAATAAAAGACAACTTCCTTTATTTGATAGAGAACATCTACACAAACTCTACAGTTGACATCATACTTTTTTTTTTAAGATTTTATTTATTTATTTGACAGACAGAGATCACAAGTAGGCAGAGAGGCAGGCAGAGAGAGAGAGGAAGGGAAAATCCTGAAGAATCAACACTAATAAGAACAAAAAAAACTGCTATAAGTAACAAATGCATATAGCAAGGTAACAGGATACAAGCAAGGTTAATATAAAAAAGTCAACTGCTTTCTTATATAATGGCAATGAATAATTGATATTTTAAATTAAAAACAGGATCCATTTACATTAGCACCCTAAGAAGGTATACATATAACCAAGCATGTACCAGATCCATAAAAGAAAAGATACAAAACTCTGATAAAATAAAGATCTAAATTGGGGCGCCTGGGTGGCTCAGTGGGTTAAGCCGCTGCCTTCGGCTCAGGTCATGATCTCAGGGTCCTGGGATCGAGTCCCGCATCGGGCTCTCTGCTCAGCAGAGAGCCTGCTTCCCTTCCTCTCTCTCTGCCTACTTGTGATCTCTGTCAAATAAATAAATAAAATCTTTAAAAAAAAAAATAAAGATCTAAATAAACAGAAGTTATTCCAAGTGAATGGATAGGAAGACTTATTAAGATGTCAACTCTTCTCAACTTAATCTATAGATACAACTACAATTCCCAAGTAATTTTGTGGTTATTGACATACTGATTTTGAAGTTTGTTTGGCGAGGCAAAAGACCCGCAATAGCTAACAGGATAATGAAGAACATAGTTGGTAGAATGGTACCACCCAAATTCAAGACTTACTATGAGTCACTTATATCTCAAAAATACTAGAAAAAAAAGAGCAATCTACAGATTTAATGCAATCCCTATCAAAATAACAACAGAATTTTCCACAAAACTATAACAAATAATACTAAAATCTGCATGGAACCACAAAAGACTCTGAACAGCCAAAAATGATCATGAGAAAGAACAAAGCTGGAGGTATAACAGTCTCAAATTTCAAGATATACTACAAAGCTATAGTAATCAAAACAGTATGGTACTGGCACAAAAACAGACACAACAGATCAATGGAACAAAACAGAAAGCCCAGAAATAAACCAATGCTTATATGGTCAATTAATCTATTACAAAGAAAGCAAGAATATATAATAGGAAAAAGACAATCCTTTCAACAAATGCTGTTAGGAAAACTGGACAGTGAAAGAATGAAACTGGATCACTTTCTTACACCATACACAAAAATAAACTCAAATTGGATTAAAGACCTAAATGTGAGACCTGAAACCATAAAACTCCTAGAAAAGAACATAGTCAACTATGTCTTTGATATCAGCTTTAGCAACGTTTTTCTAGGTAAGTCCTCTCAGGCAAGGGAAACAAAAGCAAAAATAAACTATTGGGACTACATCAAAATGAGAAGCTTTTGAAAAGTAAAGGAAAACATCAGCAAAATAAAAAGAAAACTTACTGAAGAAGTTTGCAAATCATATATCCAATAAAGGGTTAATATCCAAACTATATAATGAACTTATACAACACCAAAAAAGACTAAAAATAAAAAACCATAATTTAATTTAAAAAAGAGGACCTGGATAGACATTTTTTCCAAAGAAGACATACAGATGGCTAACAGACACATAAAAAGATGCTTGATGTCACTAATCATCAAGGAAATGCAAATTAAAAACACAATAAGATATTACCTTACACCTGTCAAAATGGCTGGAATCAAAAAGACAAAAATAACAAATATTAGTGAGGATGTAGAGATAAAGGAACCTTAATGCACTGTTGGTGGGAATATGAAAAAGGGTTTGAGCACTGAATAATGTATAGAATTACTGAATCATTATGTTGTACATCTAAAAATAATATAACACCATATGTTCAATAAAAAATAAACTGAAAATAAACTTAATAGAAAACTACAGTGATCAAGACAGTGTGGTAACAGTCAAAGAACAGGCAAATAGATCAACAGAATAGAATAGAAAGCCCAGAAATAGACCCATATAAATATAGTAAATTGATCTTTGACAAAGAAGCAAAAGAAAATTAATGAAGAAAGAACACTCTTTTTAACAAATTGTGCTAGAGCAGCTGGGCATGCACATGCAAAACAAACAAACAAACAAAATCTAGACACAGACCTTACATCTGTCACAAAAAATAACTCAAAATGGATCAGACCTAAATGTAAAATGGAATAATACACAACTTTAAGAAAAAAATAAGAGAAAATCTAGATGACCACAGATTTGTCAATAAGTTTTTAGATGTAACTGCAAAAACACAATGCATGAAAGAGAATGATGACTTGGACTTTGTTAATAACAAAGCAAAACAAAACAAAAACAAAAACAAACAACAACAAAAAGAAACCAACTTTACCCTGTAAAAGACATTGTTAAGAGAATAAAACGACAAGCCACAGACTGAGAGAAGACTTTTGCTAAATGCGTAGCTCATAACGAACTTGCGTCCAAAATACACAAAAATCTTATAACTCAACATTAAAAAAACTAATTAACTAATTTAAAAAATGGGCAAAAGATCTGAACTGACATTTCCCTTAAAGAAGATATACAGATGAAAAACAAGCTTATAAAAAGATGCTCAACCTCATATGTCATTAGGTAATTGCAAATTAAAACAATGAGATAATATTACATACCTCCAGGATGGCTAAAGCTTAAAACACTGACAATACCAAATGTTCACGAAGATGTGGAGCAATAGGAGTTTTCATTCATTGCTGATGGAAAAGCAAAATAGTACAGCCACATTGGAATGCAGCCATGCAGTTTCTTAAAAAGCTAATCATACAGTCCAGCAAATCTTTTACTTATTCAAATGAATGAAAACCTATTCCCACACAAAGCCAGCACAAGAACATTTATAGCAGATTTATTCTTAGTTACCCAAACTTGGAAGCAATCACAATGCCATTCAATAGGTGAATGAATAAACAAACTTTGTACATCCATATGGTAGAATATTATTCACTAAATATTATTCACTATTATAGCACTAAAAATGAAACATAGAAGAAACTTAAATGCATATTACTAAATGAAAGAATCCAGCTTCTGAAAAAAAAGTACATACTATATAATTCCAACTACATGACATTCTAGAAAATTCAAAATAATTGAGACAATAAAAACTTTACAGTGGTTGTCAGATATTTAGGATGCTAGGGAAAGAGGTGAATAGGTGGAGAACAGAGGACTTTTAGGGAACTGAAACTATTATGCATGATTCATGGTACATAACATTTGCATTTGTCAAATTTCATAGAACTGTACAATGCAAAGAGTGAACCCTAATGTAAACTATGGACTTTACTAATAATGTGTCAATATTGGTTCATCAATTGTAATAAATGTACCACAATAATGCAAGGTATTAATAATAGGAGAAACTGAGGGGGGAAGGAGGTATATGGGGACGATACTTTCTTGCAATTTTTCTGTAAATCTAAAACTGTTCTAAAACACAAGTTATATGTATTTTTTAATGGAGAGGGTTTTCTCTTAAATAAATCATGTTTGGGAGATGCTGGCCAAATAAAATAAAATTAGTTTCTCTATAGAAGAACTTTATAGAAGAACTTTTCACAGCCTATAATATGCTGATATGCACTGAACTCTCTATGAGAGGCGTGTCTGGGTGGCTCAGTAGGTTAGGCCACTGCCTTTGGCTCAGGGCATGATCTCAGGGCCCTGGGATCAAGTCCCGCATTGGGCTCTCTGCTCAGTGGGGAGCCTGTTCCCCCCCACACCTGCCTCTCTGCCTACTTGTGATCTCTCCCTGTCAAATAAATAAATAAATAAAATCTTTTTAAAAAATGAACTATGAGAGAGAAAATGTATACAGTTTTTCCCAAACTTACTTGACTAAAAAGCTTGTCTTTCCAGAGTATATCAAGAGACTACTGTGCTTTATATCACTGTGGGGAGCACTGTGACACAGCAGTGAATTAATGACTTTTTTTGAATTAATGACTTTTAAAAAAAAGTTTCCTGTGTATGCCTGAAGAAAAAAATGATATTACACATAAGGCAATCTTCCATTTTCTCAATTACAAAAATATAAAAAAATAACTATTTTGACCAACTCTAAACTACCAAATTTTAGAGAATGTAACTGAAAAAAATCAGCTATTGATTTATGACACATAATTTTTAAATTTACTTATATGTATGTAAATTTGGAAGTTGAGATGTATACTGCTCTATCCCAGTCTCATATCTAAAGCACAATTTTATTCAAAATTTTCACATGCATCTTCAACTTTAACCTCTCAGACACTAGGATTTCAATAAGCAAAGTGACTGTAGAAGTAATATGCTGAGGATGGCAGAGACTCTCTGAACCTGAATCTCTGGATGATGCTATGGAGAAGAACCCCCATCAACACACGAACACCAATAAGTACTCTTATGGATGTGAGTCCCATCCTTTGTTACAGCATCATCTCATCAAAGTCCAGATTCTCAAAACCTAAGTTAAGTCCAGGTGCAGTTGAGTCTCCTTGAGTATTCTTCCTTAAGCTGAGCTCCTCAGACATAGTTTCTCTCAATCTGAGTATCTGAACTAAAGAGACAGGTTATCTCCCTGCACAACAAACAGTGGATAACTACTAGAGACACACCTGTTCCAAAAGTGGGAATTGATAAGGCACACAGGGGCCACTGAGCCACAGAATTTTGAAATATAGCTGGGCATATGTTTTAGAAATTACTTATTAGAATTCCATCCTACTTTTGTTTACAAAGGATTCTTCATGACTCTTGGCTCTATCCTTTGAGCTTTGGTTTCCACCCACTGGATCATTCTTTTATGAAAGGAAGTCTGTGTTTTCTGCCGAGTACTTTTCTCAACTTATTTGCTGCCTGTACAAATTTGATGGTCCAAAGACTTCTTTTTATGTCATACTATTTCCATTCCTTTCAAAGTAACACACTTTGTCAACACTTCTTTCTGCAACACACTTCTCTTAAAATCATTGTGGGTTTTCTATGAATATTATTTTTGCTCAGTCATTAAACAGATACTACATCCACAGATCTCTTGGAGATAAGTCTTTCCATATCATGGTTTCTGATGAAATTGCTGATCTTCTTATCAGACATTGAATGGTTTTCTAGACAACCATCTGAAATCCTTCTGAAGCCTTAACAAAGAATTCTTACAGTTATGCCCCACGCTTTATTATTAAAACATGTTTTCTCAGCAATGCCCTGGATTTTATCTTTTCTTAGAAGCCATTTCTTAATTTTAACATTGATATCCAGAGAGATTGGAAAGCTTCATTACCAACAAGTCATAACTTCCTTCTGATGAACATTCTTTTCTTAACCTTATCATTCTTCTCTTATATTTTGCTTTTAGCAACAGGGAAATACCGGGTAGCACCTTCATCACTCTGTGTGAAAATCACCTTATCCATATCATCTACTTCTTTGGTTACGTTTCCGTCTTTCATGTTAATATTGATGACAATGTGGCTAAACTCTCAGTGAGTATATAACAATATGATTTATTGCATTAAAAAAAAATTTTTTAACAATATACACCTCGCATTTCTTTAAAATCTAACCAGCAGCCCTTTCAAAGTTTTTCAAGTTTCTAATGACAGTCTCTTCAGGAAAGTTTAGACTTTCACTGACATTATTCTCAAAGTCCTTGAAAAGTTTACACCCACTGCTCTGTTCCAAAGCTACTCTTCCTCATTCTTTTTTGTTTTTGTTTGTTTATTTATGGACATTCCACTTTCAGGTACCAAAATTTTTGTTAGCTGTTAGGAGATGAATGTTTGTTCCCACCCCCCCTCCAAATTCATATGTTGAAAGTTTAATCCCTGATGTGATAGTATTAGGAGGTAGACTATGGGGAAAGTTCTATCTTCATGATGGAATTAACATCCTATAAGAAGAGACAGGAAGGAATTTACAACTCCTTCCCACTCTCTCTGCCATGTGAGGACACAGCAAGAAGAGGGCAAACCAGGAAGTCAGTTATCACCAGAACCAAGCCGTGTTCACCAGAACTGTAACAAGTAAATTTCTGAGACCTGCTCTATTGCTCCATAACAATTTACCCCAAATTAAGTGACTTAAAACAATAAAACTTATTATTTCACACAGTTTCTTACAGGTCAAGGATCTAGAAGCTGCTTAGCTGGGGGCTCCTAGTTCACTGTCTCTCATGAGGTTACAGAAAAAATGTCATTTGGAGTTGCAGTCAGGTGAAGGCTTGCCTGGGACTGGAGAATTTATTTCCAGCTTGACTTGTTTACATGCCTGGCACACTGGTGAGGGATCTTGAAAAGAGGCTTAATTTCCTCATTTATTTCTAAAGCAGAATTGCCATCTTCACTTCCATCTAATTATTGGAGATAGAGAGCTAGCACTTTTTAGATTTTATATGATATCATCCCTAGAAATTTTGTGTCAAAGCACATGCCTCCCAAACCTTTCATAAAATATTATAATAGATACTATCCTATTTATTCTATTCTATACAAAAAAGCCATTTAATGCACTGGTTTTTAAAGTTTTTTATAAAATCTTGTTTAAAATAACATTTAACATTTGCAATTCTGAAATCATACACAAAGATATAATTATGAAATAACCTATTTCCTCTTGCCATTATGATTCCTTTCACCAATTTTGTCAGGTGACCTTCATAAAACACCCCAAACTAGCACTGATAAGGGCCATTTCAGAATAATGTTTCTTCCCCAAACTATACCTCATTATCTAATAAAAAAATACTTGACAGAGTGACCTGTAATATTCTAAGGTTTTGACTATAAGGCAAGTTCTTTCTTTCTGAGTACTAATTTTAAGATTAAAAAAAATTGCCCTATATTTAGTCATTGTATTAGTTTGCTAGGGCTGCCATAACAAATACCATGGACTAGGTGACTTAAACACCAGACATTTATTTTCTCTCAGTTCTGAGGCACGGATGTCTAAGATCAAAGTGTCAACAGGTTTGGTTTCTTCTGAGGCTTCTCTCTCAGTTTGCAAATGGCTATCTTCTCACTGTGTCCTCACCTGATTTTATCTCTGTGTCTTCATCTTCTCTCATTATAAGGACACCAGTCATACTGTATTAGGGCCCATCCTAACAACCCCATTTTAACTTAACTACCTCCTTAAAGGTCTTATCCCCAAATACGGGTATAATCTGAGGTAATAAGGGTTATTAGGGCTTCAAAATATGGATTGGGGGGACATAATTCTGCCCATAGTGGGCATATATTATATTTATGCTTTGGATTTTTCCAGAAAGGTTTCAAGATGACTCCTAAGAATCCAACAAAAACTGCCTGAATTAAAAACATGATGAAGAGAAGATATACAAAACCAGGATCAAAAACAAGAGTGGGGTCAATAAAAGGGTTCTATCATGACTTGCATAGCAACTTCAAGCACCCCTCTGAATTATCTAAAAGCTTCCAGGTAGTCAACATAAAATGGAAAATCAGGCCAGTAACACAGTTTTGTTTTATTTGTGACAGCCATCTAGAATATAATGCTGTGAGAGTGGCATAATGGGTTTATTTCTATTACTCATATAGCAGATTGATTTATAAACCACCAAAAGGTATGTTGACTCAGAACTTCAGAATGTGATCATATGTGAAAAAAGAAAGGTCTTTATGGGCATGGTTAAGGATCTTGAGATAAGATCATCCTGGATTAGGATGGACCCTAAATCCAAGGACAAGTGACCATGTAAGAGAAAAGAAGAGAAGATGAAGAAGAGAATTTCTGTGAAAACAGAGGCAGATATTGGAGTAATGCATCTACAAGATGAGCCCCAGTGATTTCAGGAAGCCACTTAAAGCTAGGAATGAGGCATAGAACTAAATTTTCCCTCAGAGCCTCCAGAAAGAAGCAACTCTGCTGATACCTTGATTTTAGCCCCTGGCCTCCAGAGCTGTGAGAGCATACATTTCTGTTGTTTTAGGTCCCCCTGTTATTGGTCATTTGTTACAACAGCCACAGAAAACTAATACATGGGACATCATATTCTGAGATGACCATATGGCATTCTCTTTCTCTTCCATTTTCCATATAAATGGTGCTCTCGATGTTAAATGTTGAGGCCCCACATGATCCTAAATCATCTCAAAGAGAAGTCTCTATATTCTGTTTACTGAGGTAGAAAACTGGACCAATGCATTTCATTTTATAATATTTTATCTGTAAAAGCAACATAGCAATATAGCAAGGTAGGAATATAAACAATGGAATTGGCTATAATGCCACTACTTTTGTAACTTGGTTATTTTACATATTTCCATGAAGTTTTACACACATATATGCAAATAGGTATATACTTCATGGATGCCATGATGGAGTGCTCTTAAAAAGTATTCTAAGATAAAGGTTTAACTGAGTTTGCTGCATATGTGTTGAACCTCTGGTTCCTGACTAGGTGAAGATAATTAATTTTACACATTTGATATAAAGAACAGAAACTAGTTTTGATCTAGTCCTTTGAAAATTTCAGATTTCCATTACTATATAGATGAAATATTTATTAATGGAATAGTTGAGGGATATCATATACTTATTAATAAACAACACATGTCCACATTGTCATGTTTCTTTTTAAAAATGCCCAGTTCAAAATAAAATTAGCAGGCAGAGTTGATTATTGAAAATAATTGCATAAAAGATCTGAGTTTTTCTCAACTTAGTAGCCAATTAACATTTCACTTTTGCTGTCAGTTAATTGTGATATATATGGAGAAAGCATTTGCCATAAATTTTCCCCACAGACTAGTATAAAAAAGAGTTTGCTAAAATATGAAACTTGTATTTTGTAGTTCTTTTAGCACTGTCAAAATGAGAAACCCACGGGCTGCAATCCAGCTGTACGTCTTACCATTCATTGACTCTGTTCCCTGTGATACCTGGAAGTAGATTAATAAATCCTCATATATAGTCTTTCAATCTGTACAATGAAATAACTCAGCTGTCTGGCAGGGGTATGCAATCCTATGTGGTCTGTTGTGATTATTCTGTGACTCATCTCAGAACTCTCAATTCTGCTGCCATCACCATGGTCCTGTCCTTCCTGCAATTGTCATCACTCATAGCAATGAATCAGAGTATCAACATAAACTGTTTAGTAAGTCAGACTCATAGCCTTTGCCGCTGGCAGTTCCTGGCCTTAAAAGCCCTTTCTCCTACTTTATTGCTTGGGAATCTGGTGTCTAGGTTCTTCTGGCTCTTCTATGAGGCTTGAAAACATTAACACCAGTCCCTGAGAAGACCTATCAACACTCAGAAAAATCAGGTTTCACTCTATGAGCTGAATGAAATAGAAGGTGACCTCTTCCTCTAGTCACTGATTCAACTGTGCAATAACTAAATATTTTGAAATGATGTTTGAATGCCAGGAAATATGCCAAAGATTTAATTGTGATCTCACTTAATCCTCACAATGACCATGTGGAATTGTACCCATTTTATAGAAGAGGAAAATGGGGCCTAAAGAAGTTTAAGAACTTGGGTAAGATAGAGCTAGCAAGGTACAGAAAAAATTTTGACTTGAGTTTTCTTGCTTTAAAGTCTATGCCCTAGTTGTAACTTTGTGATGGTTTCCCAGTGAGGCAATTAAGAGTCCACCTGAAACCAAATTATCTGTTTATTCTTTCCCATTTTTGTCAGCCAACTTTACTTATAATCATGTAGCTCTTGCTCTGTGAATGAATAGTTGATAAGAAAACTTGCCATAATATACCTTTGGCCAGGTGGGAATAAAAATTTTCTTTACTGAGTCTGATCTTGTCAACCATCTTGAAATCATCTATGTATAAATGTTTCTTCAGAGTTTATAATTAATATCTGTGTACTCTATAAGACTTTTTCATGTTCTATTTGGGAAGGTGATGCATTTTTCCTTAAATATATTGGTCTGGGTGGCTCAGTCGTTAAGTGGCTGCCTTCGGCTCAGGTCCTGATCCTAGGATAGAGCCTCGCATCAGGCTCCCTGCTCAGCGGGAAGCCTGCTTCTTCCTCTCCCACTCCCCTTGCTTGTGTTCCTTCTCTTGCTGTGTCTCTCTGTGTCAAATAAATAAATAAGATCTTTAAGAAAAATTTCTTGGTCTGGTTTGCTTATTTATTGCTTATTGCCCCTTCACTGTAGAAATCTTTTAGGCAGCCCACACCGTATTATAGGTTGGCACTTGACACCATATAAGAATCTGCAACAGAGGTAGCGATTGGTTTTTGAATTTTCCCATGCACAAGTGTATCTTAATCCTGAGCATTAGTCTTTCTTTGTAGGTTTTTGAAGGCTGTCTGATAGCGAAAGCAAAAATGAAGGCTTCATTTCCCCTATAAATATTTGTTCAGTGACCTATGACTGTTGGCCAGCCCGCCTGCCAACACCCCATTAGAAGTCATCCCTTTTACAATCATCTACTATCATTTGATAACCTCTTGGGGTTAAGAGTACAGATGCAAGATCTCAGAGATTTCTGATGGGAATACTTCATATCCCAAGTATGTTTTTCCTTCAAAATGACATCACCACAGGGAAACATTTTTCAAATAATTTGGCCGTCATATTATAAAAGCTTCCTTAGAAATACAAAGAAAGAAGCACTCTGTACCTCAAATAAAATTTTTCAGAATCCATGGATGAAAGGAAAAAAAGAAACACCTTATTGGTTTAATTAGTCTTAGAAGGTCTTGTGGTGCCAAGGTGACAAGGCCAAGGAGGAACTGTGTCATTACAAAAACTGTATTATATGACTTTTGCAATAAATTCTAATGTTATGAAAGCTCATGGTTACTGGTTTAGGCTTGAAAATGGCATTTGTACTCCAGATTGGAGCATAGAGATGATTTAGGGTGAATTATGTGAAAACTTATTTCTAACAACAGAGCAGTCAAGTGGCTGCCCATGGGCTAAGATTTTCATCTCTAGGTCTCCTCCTACCTGCTACTATTTTATGGATAAATGTTACTGAGGGAGCTCTATGGCTACTTCTTTAGCTTAAAGCACTGAATTTATATTTTAAAAAAATGCTCTGTACAGGGCAAAAAAGAACATAGAACAAAGAAGACTGTAGGAGCCTGGACTGTGAAAAAAAAAAATTCCTGTTTGAGGACCAGAAATGGACCACTAGGTTAAAAATAATACCTGTAACATGTAAATTTCTCAGATTCTAGCTCTCAGGGCACATATGTGTGTATGAGTGTATCCCAATGTTAAGTTTTTTTACAATGTGTAGAGTCAGAAAAAATACATTAAAAATTTATTGAGGTGCTAACTAGAAGATATACCATCCTCTAGTTTGCACCCCCATGCAGAGATAGTAGTAACAAAAACTAGAATATATCACATTCACTAAGGAATTACTTCATTCAAAGTTCTGTTCTAAGCACTTTACAGGTAATACCTCATTTGGTTTTTACAATTGCCATATCGTACCATTATTTCCACTATGTAAATGAAAAAAGTGAGGTTCAAAGAAGTGAGGAAACCAAAGAGATGCAACTAATAAGAAATGGAGCCAGAGTTGAAACCCATGCAGCCTAACTTCAGAGTCCACTGTGTCATACAACCTGGCTCATGCACTTCAAGAGCTCACAGTATGCCAAGAAGAGACGCAAACCCAGATTATCTTAGAGATATGCAGAAAACAAGTGGTTACATAGAGGAGGAAGCTATCCATCTTCTAAGTGATCAAGAAAGACTCTGTAGAATCCGAAAAATGGATTTTATCGGATTCTACATGAAACCTGATACATGGAAGGTATAGCCAATACATGGAGGGTGGGTAGCATTTCCAGATGGATGTGCTGAGGAAGGGAGTTTCAGATAAAAGGAACATAGTGGACACAGATGTAGAAATTGGGGTGAAGTGGCAGAGTCACTAAAGTGAGTCAATGACTACTGGACTGTAGGGTACATACAAATGGGAAGCTGGTCTGAGATGACCTGTATGGGTGATGAGTGAGGGCTTTCCTACATGCTATGATCCTATGAAGGACTCTATGCAGGACATTTACATGACCCATTTTTAGTTCAGAAAAATCACCTTATGGTCTGTGTGATGTCAAATTTGAAGGGATTTGAAGGGGTCAGTCCTGTAGGCAGAATAGTTAAGATGCTACAAAACTGTTCATGCAAGGAATCTGGAAACCTAAGGCCAGCCATGGATGGTAACAGGAATGAAGACTTGCTTGAGAAATATTTTGTGCTAGGACTGATTGAATTGAGAGGCTAACTGGATGTAGGTGTGAGGTTGAGGGTGAGGTCATAGTGACTCGCTGGCTGTTAGCTTGAGTTACTGGGTGGATGGTGGTGTTGTCCATTTCCATGAGGTATATGGGATGGAAAGCAGGGGTAGGAAGACTCCAAATTCTGCTTTGCAGCTCCATCCTGACTTCCTGCTCCTCCCCATTCCTCTCTCTTCTGGGCCCCAACATCACCTTTTGATACCATTCTTTGGATCTTTACTGTGTTTTGTACTTGTATGTACCTGTCTTCAGCAGTAGACTATGAACTCCTTGGTAGTAGATTCTATAATATATTTACTGTTCAATAAATGATTGTTAAATTAGTTAATGAAGAACAAACCATTTTTTTCATGAATGGATAATTAATAATTCAAAGGAAACTCTCTCCCCGTAACAGTCAATCCTTTGTCCCTGTTCTGCTTTCAAAATACTTAAAATAACATACATCCTTCTTCCACAAAATATGGGTTTGAAAGCAAAGATTGTACCACAACTCTGACTCTGTTATTCTTCAGTTTGAAAATCCCCAGTCCCTTCAGATATTCCACATACAACATAATTTTCATATACTTTATCACCCTATTTGCCCTCTTCTGGACATGTTCTAGTCTGTGTTCTTCTTTAAACATGATACTCTGCTAATCTGAGCCATACAGAATGTAATGCGACCATTACTTCTGAAAAGGGGTAAAAATAAATCATTTTAAATAACCAAATTCAAAATTATTTTTAAAGGAAGAAACTGTACTTAGGAAATTAAATCAGTAAGTAGTCTGGGGTAGAAGGTGAGACTTTGAAGGCATGGGTTAGGTGGGAGTCAAGTAAGCAAAAGTCTAAATGTTCTTAGAAGCTAACAGAAATTGTGGATTGGGGAAGAGTCAGAGATAGCCTAAGGGCTTAATTTGTTTTGTAAAATTTCATCACAATATAATATATATACTCCAAAGTATACAAATCCAAAGAATATAGCTTCATGAATTCTTAGAAAATGATCACACCGGGACCATGAAATAGAAATGGTATCAATATCTACACACTGTTTTGTCCCCTTCTGGTCATTTACCCTCTTCAAAGGAGATACTGACTACTAGAGGTCCTGTTTCTCTGTCCCCTAGCAATGACCTTCCACTGAGGTCCAAGCCTGGATTCTCCACTCATGATGTCCCTGATGAGCAAGCCTCCCTGTCTAGGGTAAAAGGGATGTAGATCATCAATGATTAATAATCTAGGGTTTCAGAATCTTTCCCACTGTTAGTAGTGTCCTTCCCTCAATGGGGCCCTGTCCCCCAAGCAGCAGGAAACTGTCCTGCCAAGGTTTTGGCTTAGTTTGTAGGCTTCTGTCCCACCCATCTTTGGAATTCAGGAAAGAGACATTCAAACCTCCAGCTTTGTCTCCTTTGTCTCAGGTGAGCACCAAAATATCTCTACTTTCTTTGTCTTTCATCCATGGTACTCTACTCAAGCCAAACCTAGATTCTTGGACTCCATGCCCCACAGGGACAGCTGCAGTTCCTCAACTTCCCTTGGAATATTTCTTCTCTCTCAGCAGTTTTACTCCTTTTCATCTTCAATGTTTCTGAAGTTCTCTGGTTCCTTTAGAATATCAGGAGCCAGCAAACTTTCCTGTTAAGATCAGACAGTAAATATTTTTGGCTTTGTAAGCCATGTGGTCTTTGTCACAACTACTTAGTTATGTTGTTACAGCACAAAACAATACTAAAAAAATGGGCATGGCTGATTTGGCCTGCAAGCTATAGTTTGCCAACCCTCCAAATATATAATTATTGTAACTTGTTTAATATTCCAGCTCTTCAATGAGATAAGAGGTCCATGTGACCTAGTCTATTCTAGCTGAAAGCAGAACTCTACCAGAAGACTTTTAAGAACAAGCATGCCTAATATGCAATTTGAAGTTCTTGAGTAGCTATGATATAAAACTTTTTCTTCATTTTCCCAAACTTACAGTAAATTCTTTTGTATATACAGAGGCATCTGTGAGTAGGATTTGTGTGTGTGTGTGTATGTGTGTGTGTGTGTGTGTGTGTGTGTGTGAGAGAGAGAGAGAGAGAGAAAATGAAGGGGAGAGTTCGATTTCGAGGTTGATGAGTTTTAGTGATTTAGGAGGTCAATAAACAATACTTCTCTTCCCCCGACCCAGTACCAGAAATAATTGAAAGACAGACATAAAAGACATGAAAATTGAGCCCACAATATCACTTTTATTAGTGATAAGCTAGGTGTGCTTTGTTTTAGGTCACACAAGCTTTTTCCTTTCTCTTCCTTCATTTTCTTTTCCTTTGGATGACATGAGAGTTCTTTATGATTCCATTATACCTCTACTATTGACTAATATTTTTGTTGTTTTTTCAGTTAGTTTCAGTGGTTTCTTTAGAACAAGAGACAGAAAGCAAACTATAGCCTGCAGTCCAAATCTATCCCACCACCTTTTTTTTCAATAAATAAAGTTTTATTGGAATACAGCCATATTCATTCATTTATTTATCTCAGTAGATGCTTTTACACTGCAAAGGCAGAAATGACTAGTTGTGACAGAAACCATTTGGCCTACAAAAACAAAAATATTTTCTATCTGGTCCTTGACAGAAAAATATTTGCCAATCCTGTCTAGGGCTTACAATATATACCTTGATTCATCATAGTTCCCCTGTAATTGAGGATTTGTCCCGGGATCTTTTTATTTCTGTCATTTATTGCTTTATGTATGTTGAATCTATGTAATTAGGTACATACAGATTTGAAATTGTGATTACTTCATTTTATACTGATTCTCTTACCATTATAGAATGTCTTAGTTTATCTTTAATAACATGTCTTTTTCCTTAAGGTCCATATTTTCTGATATAAGCATAACTACTCACAGTTTCATTTGATTAATTCTTGCATGGTATATCCATTTCCAAATTTCACTTTTAAATCTCTGGTCTTTATATTTAAAGTTCATCTTTTGTTAAAAGCATATTGTGAAGTCTTGTTTTTTATCTAGAGACTTTTTATCTAAGACTCTGACAATCTTATTATTTTGCTTAGAGTATATCATCTATTTATACTTAATTTAATTACAGATATAGTAAGGCTTATATCTATCATCATATTAGAATTTGGGTTTGTTTCCTTTTTTTTTTTCTATTTAGGGCCATCTGTTTTATATTTACTTTTTTTTTGTCTCCTTGTTAGTTAATCAGATATGTTTTTATTACACCAGTTTCCATTATCTAATTTGTTATATACTTTTTTACTTTTTTTAAGTGGTTTTCCTAAGACTATGGCATGACTTACTAGATTTCCATACAAACTTATACTTTCACCACTTCCAGGATATACTTAGACCTTTCAAACTCAATTTTCCCTTTTCCTTTCTTTTTCACTATTTTTTCATATATTTTGTCATATATTTCAGTTTTATACATATTTGAACCTTAAAAGACATCATAACTGTTTCTGATAGGCTGCCTATCAATCTATCTATCTATCTATCTATCCATCCATCTATCTATCTATCTATCTATCTATCTATCTTATAGCCTATCTATCTATCTATCTAACTTATTTTTCCATATATACACCATTTGAGGTGCTCTATTTTCATTTCTGCTCATACATTTATCTACCTGGAGTCATTTATTTTGCCTGAAGATGTTCCTTGAGTATTTCTTATAAGGAGGACCTCCTGGCGATTAATTTTCCTTGTTATTGTTTTTCTAAAAACATTTACATATTTTACCTTTACATTTGAAGAATACTTTCACTGTCCTCAGTCCCTCATTTATTTAGCACTTTAAATAAATCCATTTTGTTCTAGCTTCCTTCATTTCCTTTCAGAAATCAGATATAAGCCATTTCTGTTTCTTTGAAATTTTCTTTATTTTTCTGGATGCTTCTAAAATGTTCTCTATGTCTTTAATTTTAGAAGTTTGATAAACATGCTTATATGTGGTTATCTGTGCATTCATACTGCTTGAGGTTTGAAGAGTTTCTTAAATCTGCAGATTGATGTCTTTCTTCAGTTTTAAAAAATGCTTGGTCATTACCTCTGACATTCTTTGTCTCCTCCCATTCCAGAATGCCATTTGTACATATATTTGAGCATTTCCTGCTTATCTCTCATGTGATATTTTTATGCTCTTCTTCTTCCCAGTGTTTCAGTTTGGGTATATTTTAATTGACCTAAATCTAGGCCACTATCCTTTTCATCTACTATAGCAAATATGTTTCTAAACCCATCCTATTAGTTTTTCATTTCAGATACTATAGTTTCTAGGTTCTATAATATCTATTTAATTGTTTTGCAGTATAAATCAAATTCTTGATTACATTTTCATTTTTTTGTATATTTTGTCATCTTTTCATTTTTTTGTTAAGTATATTATTTTATTTTGAAGTCATTGTCTGCTATCTAAAATATCTATGTTGCTTCTTTTATTCTTTAATTATCAATAATATTTTCTTGCCTTTTCTCTTAACCAGTTATTTTTATTTCATTCTGCACATAATGCAATCCTAGAGGATATAGACAATATTATATTCCACCAGAAGTGGATTTCCCTTTCTTCCTCTCAGGATAAAGTAATGAGCTAAACTGGGCTGAAATTTAATTTTGGTAAGAGTCTTTCTTTCTCTGGTGAGATTCTAGCTTGCTTCTGTTTTTACTGATGATCTTCCCAGGCTTTTGGTTGAGATCCTAGCATACTTCCATTTCCTCAGTTCTAAATAACTACAGGGGCTTCAGCTACGACCTTCAGAGATTTCTATCCTAGCTCTTCAACCTCCTATACCAAACAGCCTCAAAATCTGGCAAGTGTCTTTAAGAGAGTACCAGCAGTGTGGTTAAAGTAGGTCCCATTCTGAGGAAGCATATTTATTTCCTAAACTCTAAAAGACTACAGGAGATTTTATTGTATATTTTAGAAACATCTGGCCTAGGTTAAAGCCTTCTATATAGCTCTAGAGCTCAATAAAAGGCCCACAGGAAAAAACCTTCAAAATCCTAACTTGTTACTTACTAACCAAAAAAACACTGTTGGGTTTTTTCTCCAAGAAAAGATCCTGATACTCAATCTGTACTCAATATCAATAAATGTCCTCAAGGAAAAAATGGCTTGTGATTGTCATCTCAACTTCAAGCACTTCAGCACCCTCTAGAATTCTAGTGTATCTATTCTTCATAGTTTTCACAGCTCTGAGTGCCTTTAGGTTATAACGTTTGTAATTTATCAGTTGTTACAATGGGAGAATGGATCTGCCATAATCCACTCTATCTTACTTGAAGGTGGAAGTCTCTTAAGAGACCATTCTCAAGAGTGGGTACATTGATACATTATGTTAAATCCAGTGCTTAGTACATATTTGCCAAATACCTTTATATCTGTGAGTAATAGAGAATCTGACTATGGTAGCTTAAAGAAACAAGGTTTCTCCTGCTCATTTAATAAGAATTCAAGAGTTAGAAAGTTACTGATACTGTTTCAGCAGCTCAGTGATGTCAGTGTTGATGATGTCTTTGAAATTCCCTTGGCACTTCCCAAATGTATCTCATGTCAAAGCCACCAGATGGCTATGGTTTCTAATAATATTTCTGCATTCAAGGCAAAAAAAAAAAAAAGAAAAAAAGGGAAGGGCCATGACAGTCAACTATGTTTTTTACTGGGGAAAGCACAGCCATCTAAAACCTCTCAACTAATTCTCTATTTTATTTGATTGACCAGGCTGTATCATACAGCCACCACCAGTAGTAAGGGAAGATGGGGTATTCAGTACTTATGTAGGTAGGATAATCAAAGAGTTGATCAGGTAAAGAGTAACTGAGACAGGTAAAGACTGATCCAGACAAAGAAAAAATAAGTGCAAAAGACAATAGGTGAGAGAACATATCAGACTTTCAGAAGCAAGAAATGGAAAACCAGTATATATCAAGTAATATGTCACTTTTTCTCTCACAGAATAAGATGTCTGAAGAAAGGGTAAAGTAGTTTAATTTAAAGGTTCTACAAAATCATTAAGAATACATATTATTTTATCCTTCTGTTCTGCCATTCTCAATAGTTAGCAGCTCCACTCATGACCATAAGTTGGCTATAGTAGCTCCTGGTACCACATCTTTACACATCCAACTCCAGAAGTAAGAAAAGAAATCATTCTTGCCTTGGATCCCAAGAGCCCTCAGATCCCAAGTGCCCTCAACAGATTTTCTCTCAGTCTCAGTGACCAGATTAGTGTCACATGATTAATGTCAATGATTGGCCTTAAAAAGCCATTTTGAAAAGGTAATGAGTTAACCATTATTTCTTAGAAAAATTAAGATTTATCCCCAGGAACTCAGGAGAGACCCAGTATTCCCCCAAATTTATCCTCTCTAGAACTAGTAAATACATTTAGGGCTCATTAGTAAGAAAGAGTAAGAAAATTACTACTATACTCTCTAAAGTTTGCTGCTGAGAACATGAGACACTTGGGAAATTCAAATAATTCAGTATGTTTAGAATACGAAGGACAAGGTTAGGAGTGAGGTAAATGGAAAAGTAGGGTCCAGCCAGATCACAATGAACCTTTTAAGTCCCAGTACTGACTGCAGACTTCCTCCTAAAGGCAATGGGGACCCACTGAGCACTGAGTCATTTTAAGTAGGGAAAGGATACAATCCACATTTTCAATTTGGAAATAACAGTCTTACTTAATTGTGGAGAATGGACAGATGAGACAAAACTGATAACAGGAAAGCATAAAGAAAATAAAATATGGCTATAAAGTACTAAGATATTTTCCAGGTTGACATTCCAAATAATAATAGCTATCATTGACCTGAGTTAACTCATGAGCCTGTTAAGGTATTTAAAACTTGAAGAAATTGAGATTGGTGAAGGTTAAATAACCTGACCAAAGTTAAACACTAATTTCCAGGGCTGAGACCTGAACTTAAGCAGTCTGCCTCTAGAGATTGTATGCATTACCAATACATTGAAATGATTACTGAGTTATCTTGAAAGTAAGTTTCTGGTAAGTCTCAGATACTACTTTGACCTTAGATGTGTAATTTGCCCAAAGAAACTAGATAAATTTGAAGAGGAGGCATGACTCGGTAGAGTTCTGGATTCCAAACTTGATTCTGGAACGCACTAGCTTCAGCCTTGGCTAAGCTGTAGTTTCCTCATCTATATAAAAGGCCATCTCTACTTTGAAAAGTTGTGAAGATTGAATTAAATGAGGAAATGTTTGTAAAGCTTTCAGCACATGGAAGACCTTAAAATTGTTTGACCCCTTTCTTGTCCTTTGCCAAATATCAATGCCAGGGTGAAGTATGCATTCCAGACTGTTTGACATTCCGGAAGTCAAGAAGTAAGTGATCTCTGCTAATGAAGAAGGAAGGTAGAGAACCAGCACATTCTAGAATGGGGGTTCCAAACATGGGGGTCCATGAGCTTGGGGAAAAAAACACATCATGTTTTTTAGTAACCTCTAATTGAAATTTATCATATGATTCAACTTTGACCATTTACAGCAAACCTAGGTGGCATGAATAATACCTATGCCTTGTTGTCAATAGAAATCAGGTATTTCCATATCACATTTCAGTTATCACCAACCTCCTGAAATGTTTTTACACTTATCACTACTTTGAAATTAAATCAGTTATTAGATATCTGCATTAAATCTTGTTATTTAATGAATTTATACAGAAGTATACACACAAACATACATATGTTTCTATCTCATTAACATTCTGTTTCTATCTCTCATGAATTTAATAGTATGTTGATAACTCGGTATCAAGAAACTTGGTTTCCTTTGTGTCCTATGTATTCTGTCATATCCAAAAAAACCCAACCATTTTGCTCAGTGGGTTAAGCCTCTGCCTTCAACTCAGGTCATGATCTCAAGGTACTGAGATTGAGCCCCCCATTGGGCTCTCTGCTCAGCAGGGAGCCTGCTTTCCCCTCTCTCTCTGCCTGCTTCTCTGCCTACTTGTGATCTCTGTCTGTCAAATAAATAAATAAAATCTTAAAAAAAAAAAAAAAGTAAACTCCTGCACTAAAAGATCTCAGGCAGTGGTGGGGGTGGGTAGCAGAGGGACTAGGGGAATCTGAATCTTATCAGTTGAGTGCACTAAGCATTTGGGGGCAAGAAGTTCCGTGCTCTCCTGCTGTGACCTTCTGCCAATCTGGGACAGGAGGCAGATGACCTGGGCCTGGCAGCTTCTGAGACTTTTTCCTGAGCATTCTTGTAAAACAGCAACCACATTGCCACATGTGCCTGGAATTTGATTTCCAGGCCAAGTGTCAGCTTTTCCGTGCTAAGACTCCCTCAGGTTTTGGCCCAGGTTCTCCTGCTGTCAAGGCCCAGTTCTTTCAATACCTCGACCACCTGCCAGAGAGAACAGATTCATGGAATGTTGGCTGCCACTTCTGAGTCACGTCGTCAGCCACAGGCTTCCACCTGCAGCCTCTGGAGGCCTGGACTGCAAGGTGCCTGAGGAGACAACTGGTCCTGACCTGGCCCTGTCAGGGCAGCATGTCCTTCGCTATGGGCCAGGAGGCTTTACAGATCTGGCCAACTTCCTTCTCCCTGCTCTAAAGAGGCATTTTTTCTCAGAGAATGAGCCTGAGTTTTTCCAGTCTTATCTAGAAATCTTAGTTTTTCTCAAGTTATTCTTTTTTCCTGTAATCCAACAACAAATTTACCTCAGGAAATGGTGGGGAGAAAGGCTTATGCAAGAGGAGGATATTGTTATAAATAGGAGTCCTTGCTGTGACTTGCTTAAATAAACAGGTTGCTAATGTTTCCAGGCAGCGGCAGAGCTACTGTTCAGAGGCTGGTCAAATTGTTTTCCTTGTAGAAAAGAATCAATGTCCTTCTAAACTACTCCTTCTCCAGAAGTGAACTGAATCCCTTTACAACCTTAGTTTGGGGAAATGGTCCTATTTGCCCCAGCTAGATGAGGGAAGGAAGCTAACCTTCTAGAGATGATGGCCTAAGTCATGTATGCTCCAGAAATGAGAAAAGACCCCTGCTGCAGAAAATTTTCTTCCCTCAGCCACACAGCCAAGACCTGAAATGGCATATGTGTGTGGGGGTGTGTGTGTGTGTGTGTGCATGAGTGTGCACGCGTGCACGTGTGTGTGTGTCTCTCTCTCTATATATATCCATTACATACATGTATCTATTATTAAAACTTCTAATGCTTCCAAGAGAGGAATATATAAAAGGGTTTCAATTAGTAACCTCTTTATATTAATTATTTATCTGATCTTTTTCAATTATGGGCCAAGTGATTACAGATAGCAAGAGAGAAGGACAAGTGTCATTAGATCTAGTAAGAGTTTAGAAAGGCTATTGGCAATGAGAAAAAAAAGGAAACAAAATAGAACTCTGGAGAAAATCTCCCTTTTGCTACAAGCTGGATCGAGGAGCTGATGGAGATGACCAGTGCTGGGCAGGTACAAGGCATTAAAATAATATTTATTAAATGAAGTGGAAGTGGGAAGTGGAAAAATAAAACCATTGTTTTGCTTGTTGTTTTTAAGTCCCTAACACCACCCTACCCCCAACTGAGTGGAGCCGAGACTCCAGTAAAACTGGATACATTGGCTATCAGATACATGAAAAAATGTTCATCATCACTAGCCATCAGGGAGATTCAAATTAAAACCACATTGAGATACCACCTTACACCACTTAGAATAGCCAAAATTATCAAGACAGGAAACAACATGTGTTGGAGAGGATGTGGAGAAAGGGGAACCCTCTTACACTGTTGGTGGGAATGCAAGTTGGTGCAGCCTCTTTGGAGAACAGTGTGGAGATTCCTCAAGAAATTAAAAATAGAACTTCCCTATGACCCGGCAATTGCACTACTGGGTATTTACCCCAAAGATACAGATGTCGTGAAAAGAAGGGCCATCTGTACCTGAATGTTTATAGCAGCAATGGCCATGGTCGCCAAACTGTGGAAAGAACCAAGATGCCCTTCAACGGACAAATGGATAAGGAAGATGCGGTCCATATACACTATGGAGTATTATGCCTCCATCAGATAGGATAAATACCCAACTTTTGTAGCAACATGGACGGGACTGGAAGAGATTATGCTGAGTGAAATAAGTCAAGCAGAGAGAGTCAAACCATATGATAATATGATAATATGGTTTCACTTATTTGTGGAGCATAACAAATAGCATGGAGGACATGGGGAGATGGAGAGGAGAAGGGAGTTGGGGGAAATTGAAAAGGGAGGTGAACCATGAGAGACTATGGACTCTGAAAAACAATCTGAGCGTTTTGAAGGGGCGGAGGGTGGGAGGTTGGGGGAACCAGGTGATGGGCATTGGAGAGGGCACGGATTGCATGGAGCACTGGGTGTGGTGCAAAAATAATGAATACTGTTATGCAGAAAATAAATTAAAAATTAAAAAAAAAAACGGGATAGAATCCCTAGATTTGGCCATAGCAAAGATTTTCTGATCTTCGATTAGCTAAAGAATCATCCACTAATAGGTAACTGGCTCAGTAAAAGGTTTATTTTCATAACTGCCTGTCCTTTGTACTTCTTAAAATTTAAAAGTAAGAGTGGGTTGGTGAGTTTAAAACTAGGGGGAGGTGAGAATGAAGGGAAAGGAACAGCATCACTTCTCATAACAACATGAAGCATTATTTCCATTGCAGACAAATGGATTGTACACTACAAGGCAGTTAGGAAACTTTCTTTTCCTACCTGTTTAGAGTCTATTGCCTCTAAGTTTCAGCTTTTCCTCTTCTAGATTAATCTTATCTTTGGCTTTTACTCTCCAAATACGTTTTGGTGGAACATATGACTTGATAGTATATCAAGTGGATTCAATTGAACATGACTTTACATTTTAGATATGTGTACAGAATGTTTAAATCCTCATAATGTAAGCAAATACAAGTTTTTCACATGGTATCTGTGTCTTATGCCATAAAGAATGCCAAAAAGAAAAAAAAAATTAAGTGAACTTAATCACATTTTAATGAGTCCCACATTCTCACTTACATTATCAACAACATGTTCTCAAAAATAAATAAATTAATTAAAAAGGAAGTATAATTTTAGCTCATGTGTGTCAATAAATTTAGGAAATCAAACCAGATAATCACTTTGGGAACTGAATGAACTATCCACTTGGCCTAAATTGATTGAGCTGACCTCTATAATTGCTAATTCTTAACTTCTTTTGCTCTTTAGAATAACTGCTAATGCAGACTTAAATAAACTATGCAAAGGACCAAAGGTCCAATATGGTGTGGTAGAAATGTCTCTCCATTAGCAACTGGGATACCTTCAGTTGAGAGCTAAGCAGAAATGGTTCCTGTCAAACTTTTTGGGTTGCACACAGTTAGGAATTTAGCTCTGCAAATTGAAAATACTTTTTAATTCCTCTTTCCATGGAAAAATTCTAACTTCTGTTTTTGAAAAGGAAAAAACAACAACAACAAAAGATGGAAAACAAGGGCATTCTGATTGTGGTGTTCAATACCCTGCAAATTATACCATACATTGTTCTTCAAAATGTACTTCATGGAGATTAACACTAACTTAAAGGGATTTCATACGGTGTTTTACTTGATGCTATGATTTTCCAAGATTTATAGATGATCTATTGTATTCTTATGAGATACTTTAATGAATTTAAAGGGGGAACTGTTTTGTTTTTTTTTTTTTTTCTAAAATCCTGTATACTATTATACCATTTACAACATTTCTTCTCCTAACTACTTGGGACTTTGGAAACACAAGACTGTGTATAAGGATATTCCCAAATTTATTTTCTAATATTATAGCAGTCATACAAAAGTATAAGGTGTGATTCAATGCAGGGAAAGCTTTAGCATTTGACTTAAACGGCCTTAATGACATTAGAATTTAATGAACTAACAAGGCTCAGACCCTCAATTGGTCATAATGCTTAGCATGTTACCTTCATACGGGCTGAGATTTCAGAGAGGTGAATTTGTCATTCATTACTCTAGTATGCATGTAAGATAAAGTCAGTTCATATCCATCCTAATCATGAGGACTGAGTTATATAGTACTGAAATGGTTTTGCTCTGAGTCCTATAACTGTTAGGTACCAAATTTAGGAATTTATTTCTCAACTAACTGGAAATGGTCTCATTGAAAAATGACATTTTTAATTATGTGTTCTGACTGTTCAAGGAAGAGAATGTTTGCACTTTGATCAAACAGTATTTGGCTGCAGTGTATCATGAGTTCAGGGTTGACCTATAAGTCTCAGCTATTTGATGGTCCCTCCTCACTTGTCCTGGTGGTGGCCCAGATGTAACTTCCTGTTACAGGTCCCTGCGAAGAGGGAAAGGAGAAATTGATACTTTTATCCCAATGACACATTCATTTTCCTTATCCAATTCTTCAGATTTTGAAAGCATTGAACAAAAATTAAAATTCTACTCTTTTATTTTTGGTATGGGAGGGAATGAGGAGAAACTCATAGATATCACTAGCCATTTAAAGAGAACCTGTATCCAAATGTTATTGATGTCATTAATGCTGAGTTTATAGGAAAAGCAAGTATAATTTTTCATCTACTAGGCACCCGACTTAGTTATTCAGGGTAACTTTTTGAGTAGAATGTGGAATGCAAAGGAAAATTCTATAGAGGTACCTGTATATCATAGCTTTATTTTATAAAGAGAAGAAGGAAAATAGAAATAGGAGCCACAACTTGGGTGCTTTCCCACCACTTACCTTTATGATCCTTGGATAAGTCATTTCAATTGTTCAGGAACAGATATTTTTCATCTGTAAAATGAATGTACTCTGCTGGAATAACATTAAGACCCATTACCTCTAAAACACTGTATTGTTTTTTTTAGTATTCTTTGCTTGTTTTTCAGTCTCCTTAATGTAGTTGGAGACTTTAAGGACAAAAAGACATTTTTATAACAGCCAGTACACCTTTATTCTAACTTCTGCACATTATTTCACATAGTTTGAAGCACTCTGTACAACAGAATTAACTCAAAACTGCAAGCCAGGATGAGGAATTGCTGACAGCTCAAATCAGGACCTCAGAGTACTTCTTTGAGAAGAAACAAATATAAACAAAGATAATAGTATGGCTGTCATTAAAACAAAAGTAACAAAAAATCATATGGAGTTATAAGAGTCTTCAGCAACAAATATTCTAAAAGCCACATCTTGGGGCAATTCCTCCATGAAGTGTCTCTTTAGACTTGCATTAATAGCTCTTTTTGATGATTTTTCTTTTATTTTCCACTTCTCTTCCTTGTTTTATCTTTATCTCTCTCTTGCTAATACTTTCTTTCCCCTTCAAATGGGGAAAATTAATTATTATTATTATTATTATCATCATCATTACTATTAATAGAACTTTTAGATACATATGTTTTCTCATCTTAATTTAAAAAGAATAGTCTAAATTGTCTCTTTGAACTGAAATCATATTGCTCTTTACATATATGGTTCTTCACTGCTTGTGGGTGTGTTCTTGACTCTGTAATTCGACTAATCTAACTAGGTTTCTTTGCACTACCACAAATCCTGAAAAAATCTCAAACTTCACTGTGGAAACAAATGAGTAGTAATAGTAATGAAGGTTTTTTTTTTTTTTTCCCCTCCCAAATTGTTCCAAACAATCAGGCTGTGGCATCTTCTTTGCCTCAGAATTTAGGGAAAATGAATAAAACTACATTACTGTTGTACTAAGCACCTTGGATCTTTACATATGTCATGACTCTGTTATGCCTGACAAAAGGCTAATACCTAACTGATTTCACTGGAAAATTCAGTATTTTAGCAAAACAGATTCATCTAAATGTAGCCTGAAACTACAAAGGAACCGAAAAACCAAGAAACTGCCCCTTTTAGTTGAGAAGTACAGATGCCTTTACTTTTCTCATTGGCAAGGGCAATAGTTTTTGCCATTAGATATTTTATTTTCCAGAAACAGCTGTCCAGTTTGGATCTGTCATTTCTGTGACTATGATTAGTTAGAGATGTTAGAAACAGCAGTGACTGAGCAGTGACTCAAAGAGTAGAGCCTACCAAGGCAGGAAGCCCATAACCCAACTCTAAGTATTTGGTGGGGAGGGGATTACTTAATGGAATCTTAGATAATAATTTTCCTTCTGTGAGTGACTGCTTTGATATTTTTCTTTTCTGAATAAAAGCCTATAACAATTAGTAACTATTTTTAGGCATACCATTAATTGCCAAGTGGCCAGGGAACAGGAGTACTTGTTAACTCCTTGTCAGTTCTAAAATTTAGAACAAATGTGAAGCAAGTAATGGCCTTTGTGGCTTTTAGATAATAATGACAATCCCTTCATATTTGTTTTGTTTTGTATTTTATGAATTTATTCTATAATTCTATTGTATAATGTTTTATTTTATCCTGTCTGGTAGGGAGTGAGAGTATCTTTATTCTAACATCACAGATCTTTGTTAGCCCAGGAGTGGGACAGGCCACACATTTCTAACTATTCTGCCTGTATCAATTGCTCCATTCCAACAACTACTATAACAGTTATTAACTATACACACAGATAAATTCTATTTATTCCATCAGACTATTTCATCTGTTTGTCTTGGTTCTTTAAGGAAAGGGACCATGTCTTTTATTTCTTATTTAAAACCAGCTCATAACCAAGGACACAGTAAATCCTCAGTTAACTTCCTATTGGTCATTTGGTTTGACTGAGTCTAAGAAAAGTTGATGTGGAAGCAACTAACAGGCAGAGCTCCCCAAGAATTAATAACCTGATTCATATCTTTACACTTCCCAATCCATACACCACTTACTTTGCCCTATTACTTACCTATATTTGTTATCAGAACACTTATTTTAGGCTTAATTAATAAGCTGCTACAGACCATTTATCAGAAACACTGTGTCTCAGATACGAAAATCCAGCCTCTGCATTCCAAAAAGGCAGAAATGCATAGACAGACTTGGTCAAGTGTTGGGAGTAAAAAAGCCATTTGGGAATTTGGGTATTAGAAATATGCCCAAGATCAAAGTTTGTTCCAAAGTTAACATACTTCACTATACTACAAACACACACACAAACACACAGACGTTCACTCAAACCACAGTCTTTCAATATCCATCCTCCTCTTCTCCCTAGTTTTCAGCTGGGCACAGATGTCACTGAGAATAAAGACTACAATTCTGAATTTCCTTTGTAGCTAGGTATGATCATGTGAATAAGTTCTAGTCAATGGGATGTAAGCAATCATGCCATGTGCTTTCAGGAAATGTTCATAAAAAGAGTACCTTCTTTTACCTCTTCTTGTTTCCTGCTAGTTTGAACACAGGTGTGGCTGAAGTTAGCATTGTTTTGGACAATTATATGGATTCCACTTGCTAAGGGTAGTGAAATAACAAAGTAGGAGTCTGAGTCTCAGACACACAGACACCAGAACTTCTCTCAGTGACCTTTTATTGAAAGAGAAATAAACTTCCATCTTGTCCAAACCACTATTATCTTTTTTTTTTTTTTGTAAATCACTGAAGTTAGAGGGGGAAAAATGAAGAAAAAAAAAGAAGAAAAACAAAAGTGTGTGGGTATTTCCAGTTTAAGTTCAGATATACAAAGAGCTTAGAAATCATCATTCCCATCATTATAACAAGAAAAAACTGGAAAAGCAAAAAACAATGAGTTTTTTTTGACCCATCAGAGAACTGAGGTCACAGAGCAAACTGCCTCCTCAATGTTGGGAGGTACCTCCAGGGAGACAGATGGCTTGAAACTTTGCTCACCTGAAGCAGATGCCTCTGAAACATTAAATTAGAAATTCTGATTATTGCTGGAAGCCAAGTACAGAACAGCATCAGAGCAAGAAGCTTCATTCATATACCACCCATCTGTTCCAGGAACCCCACTAGGTTCCCATAGGGTGAGAATCAGGGAGAATCTGAAAAAAGTTCCCCTTGGGGCCATGGCAGAAGCAGTACAAGATCAGTCATGATAAAATTGCCCAAGGCCCTTCTTCCTTAGGCTTAATCTTCATGGAGGACACTTCCAGAAGGCAACAGTGAAATTTCATTCCAGCTGAAGTTGGGGAATTCTATTCCACTGTAGTTCACCCAAGAAAATAAATCTATAATCTACAGGGGAAAAGCCTTTAAGGATATAAACTGGGAAGACTGGAGTATATCCCCTGCAGTGGGAAGAGATTGCGGGCAAAAGGAAAAATATCTTTATCCTTTGAATAACAGAAACACTTATAAAGACCACACTCCTGAAACACAAGTCCACTTTGCACTCCATTTAATCAGAAGACAAGAGAATCCCCCCAACACATACCCTTACTCTACACAAATAAGCTGCCAGTAGCAAGAGTCATAGAATATAACTGACAGTCCTGCAAGAGACAGATTCTCTCTGATGAACAGCACAAAGAAATAACCCCAAAGCCAAGGAAGGAGACAAAATAAGGCCACTTAGAGGCATTTGAACACCCTGGCACCCATGATTACAACATCAAACATAGCCCAAATCCTGGTAAGCTTGACATAAATCCTCACACTGAAGGTCTGTTTACTCTTTATCTAATTTTCTATACAATTTGTGCCACTACCAACAAAATATTATATGGAAATATTTTATGAAACTTATAATAACAAAATATTATATGGAAAAAAACACAGTCTGAAGAGATAAAGCAATTGTCAGAGGCAGACAAAGATGTGATACAGATGTTGGATTTTCAGAGAGAGATTTAAAATAACCATGATTAAGATTCTAAAAGTTCTAATGGAAGAAGGAGACAACATGCAAGACAGCAGAGACAGAGAAACTATAAGAAAGAACTGAAAGGAGATGCTAGAAATCTAAAAGAGGAACAAATAAAGAATGCCTTTGATGAGTACATGAGTATCCTCAGTGCAACTGAGGAATGAATCAGTGAACTTGAAGACAGGTCAATAGAAATCACCTAAACTGAAATGCCAAGAGAATGAAGGAAAAACAAAACAAAACCATAAAACAACAGAATAGAACATCCAAGAACTGTGAAGTAATATCAAATAGTATAGCATATGTATAACTGAGATACAAGAAGAAAAAAGGGAAAACAGAGCAGAAGAACTATTTGAAGAAATAATGGCCAATATTCTTCAAAA
Organism: Mustela erminea; assembly: GCF_009829155.1. Lineage (NCBI taxonomy): Eukaryota > Metazoa > Chordata > Mammalia > Carnivora > Mustelidae > Mustela > Mustela erminea. The sequence goes on along the minus strand of NC_045629.1, from coordinate 44,756,530 downwards.
TTACTGTGAGATACCAAACAACATATCCAAGAAACTCAGAGAACACCTGGAAGGATAAACACAAAACATATATACATACACTTATACACACACACACACACACACACACACACACACACACATACACTTAGACAATTTGCCAAAAACCAAAGACAAAGAGAAAATCTTGAAGGCAACCAGAATGAGGGGGACAAACCTCTTAACCTATAAAGGAAAAGGATAAGGACTACAAAAATAAAAGTGTTGTCCAAGGTGGATTGTTGGTTTGTGCCTAAATATTTGAGTTGCCAAATACAGTGATAACTTTGGTACTCTTTAAAAGCAAGGACTAGAAACACTTCATAGCCATTATTACTATGAGACATTCTAGTGAATTTAATTGATCAGCAGCTCTCAGGCACTGGATTGCCACTGTAAAACCCTGTAACTAGAAAGTATTCATTTACTCTTTAGTGCTTTAACTGACATTCATCTGTTGATGGCATCCTCTATCTGCTTTATTTTCTGGCTGAAAGTCTTTCCCTGAACCATGGGAGTTGTCATATATTTCCTAAGTAAAGGGTGAAAGGGAATTCATGTTCTGAAACAGAGTTCTTTGGGTGCCTATTACATGATTCTGAAAGGTCTTCAGAAATTCACTAACAATAGAACACATACTCCCTTCTGTTGTTCAGTATAGACTGAAAGGAATGAATGTGTTTGTCAGCAAACAGGCTAGAATCCAGTTTCCAACTGCTTTGTAACTATCCACACCATTCCAATTAAATAACTTAGCTAAAAATATGGCAAAAATATGTTTAGGTTTTCTTGACCCTGAACTCTGCACACAGATCATTGTATCTCCACTTTGTGATCTGAACACCTTTCCTTTATTTATTTACTTACTTACTTACTTACTTATTTATTGAGAGTATTTCTGCAATTCTACAGAATGAGTGGGAACAATAAGGCTTACACCTGAGCAATACTTGTCCCATGGCAAAGGTGGCATTCATGGACTTGTCATCAGCCAGTTAAGGTGCCAACAATCAAAATGAAAGGTTTTCAGGTCTTCTATTTGAAAAGTCTTTTTCATTAATTTTGAGAATTGGAAAATAATTTATTGGAATAGATAATGGAAAAAGCAATTTCTGAACAATGATTTATGCACTGGTGTTCACATATTTGGACACATAAGACTTATTAAGCAGTAGAAAATTCTTCAGGCAGATTGATTTTCATCCTACAAGTAAACGCTGTACTTTGTCCAGACTCAATTTATTCACAGAGAACATTTCAGCAACCTAATTTATACAAGTTAGCTCACTTGACAGGCTCCAGGGAGACTTGGGACAGAATAAAGAGAGAAATCTCAATGGAATAGCATAGAAAGCAAGAAATGCTTGACTATGTGACAAACTAAGCACTCTCCTTTTTCAAAGAAATCAGAGAAAAAATGAATTAATAAACTTGATCCTAAAAAAAAAACCAGCTTTGTGTAACAGAAATATCATAATTATATGGGTTTTACAGAGGAAAGCAAGCATTTAGTGTGCCTATTCTGTGGCAGACAGTATGTTTATATTTGCTCCTCTCCCAACTCTGTCATTAGTTATACATCAGAAAAGCCAATTTTTTTCTCTATTGAGTAAAGCCTCATCTGAAAGATGAAATTCTTCAAGTGGATCTGGAAGGACAAATAAATATCCTCCTGCATGCCAGAGGTAATCCTTCCATAGGGGCTGCCTAAAAAGCTGTGATGACAGGGGCCCCACAGTCACATCCAGACCCAGGTGCATAGTCCATTTGAGCAGCTAAAATAAAATTACCATAAGCTGCATGGCTTATAAACAACAAAAATGTATTTCTCATAGTTCTGAAGACTGGGAAGTCCAAGACCACAGCACTCATTGACAGCCATCTTATTGCTATGACCTCATGTGGTGGAAGGGGCAAGGAAGTTTTCTTGGGCCTCTTTCATGAGGTTTTTAATCCCATTCATGAGCATTCCACCTGCATGACCTAATCATTTCCCAAATGCCCCACTTCCTAATATTATCATCTTGGGAGTTAGGATTCAACATATGAAAGGGGGTGGGGCACAAACATTTAGTCCATCGAACCTAGGGAAGATAAATAAGAAGATGAGAGGGTCACTCATGGGCCCAGGAGTAACAGCTAACATGGCATATATTTCCAGACCCTGAACCAAATGATTTCTAAGGCTGGGCATTATTCAAAGTATGTAAGTGAAAATAACTCAAGCAAAGAAAGTCAATTATCATATGGTTTCACTTATTTATGGAACATATGGAATAGCATGGAGGACATTAGGAGAAGAAAGGGAAAAATGAAGAAGGGGGGAATCATAGTGGGAGACGAACCATGAGAGACTATGGTCTCCAGGAAGCAAACTGAAGGTTTCAGAGGGGAGCGGGTGGGGAGTGGGTTAGACCAGTGATGGTTATTGAGGAGGGCATGAATTGCATGGAGCACTGGGTGTTATACACAAACATTGAATCATGGAACACTACATCAAAAACTAATGATGTACTGTATGGTGACTTACATAACATAACATTAAATGAATGAATGAATGAATAAATAAATAAAAATTTTTAATGGAAAGAAAACAAAACAAAACAAAACAAAAGTGTGTACCAACTGGTATAGCACAGGACTGGCCAATCAGAGTAAACAACTGACCAATCAGCAAGAACATCAACCATTTCAAAAATGGCATGGCCATGCCTATGAATGGGGTGAGATAAAATTCGACTCTGAACCAACATTCAACAGCAACATTCTGCAGTTACAGTAGTAGAGTGTTTAAGAAGCATAGTTAGAATGAGAAAGTCTATGAGGGGCTACAATTTTTTAAAATTATGGATAGGTTTTTGTTTTTATTTTTGTTTTTGTTTTTTTCCTTTAGCAACAGGAGACCAGAATTTGCCTGCAGGGCTGCCTGTGTTTCCATTCTAGGAGTGGCCCTTTCACTGATGCAGTTACCTTTACTTAAAGAAAAAGTAAAAAAACAAATAAAGTAAAAAAAAAAAAAAAGCTAAAGTAGATTCTTATTCTGACATGGAAAGATTGGAGGCACTGAGTATGTCAGGTATTTATTTGCCCAAGGTTAAATATATGTCATTATGGGTCGCATTGCATTCCTGAAACTCATTGTTTATTATAGGAAATTTGCTTTGCTTTTGTTTTTTATAATTTAGATGCTAGATAGGGGAAATCTGTTGGAGGACACTCCCACAGAAAAAGTATCTTGTCCCCTGCAATTTGATAACTGGCGAGAGCTAATAAACCAAAAGGTAAATTTCTAAGGAAGAACTTGACCAGTGTAGTTGAGAATTAATAGTGTCTAGACTCTGATATCTATGTTATATTATGTCGTCGTTGATTTTGTTTCCTGCACTGGAATTCCATTTGTTATCCACAAGATTTTGATAAATTGGTCTTAAACAGTATAGCTTGGTCATAGCTGTTATCTCAGGGGTATTAAGGGTAGGGACTCTGTGCACTCTTGGGCAAAGAGGCAGACAGGGCACCGCAGTTTGAGAAAAGCTGGTTTCTGGGTGAGAAAGGACACCTAGTGAAGTAGAGCAGTGGTCAGGAGCCAGGCCTGAGGGAATGAAGGACAACCAAGAAAGACAACCAAGCTATGGACCTTGAGGACAAGACTTGAGGGAAAAAAACACAAAAAACAAAAAACACCAGGCTTCCTGTCATCAAACGCGAGAAATCACACAATTAGGCATTAAAAGATAGTGTGATTCCTTAAGATTGGAGATGCAAAGAAGTTATTTGTCTAATATCCTCAAGGTGCTCTGTGCACAAGGTCTGGAATAAAATAGACATATTCACACCATTTAGTTTCACACAAGCAAGCAGAAACACTAATGGGGAAGAGGCATGCCATGACCTGGAATGAACCTACCTGGGTTCAGATCTCACCTATGTTCTTACCCACCATGTGATCTCAGATAAGCTTTTTGATATCTCCATGGCTTTTCCTGGACTGCTCAATGAGTACAATCCTATTACCCTCAGTGTTTTAGTGAGCCTCCAATAAGTGAGATTTACACAGTATTTATCCTTCTCTGGCTTATTTCACTTAGTGTAATGCCTTTCGGTTCATCTGTGTTGTTGCAAACGGCAGGATTTCCCTCTTTTTACAGCTGAATAATATTCTACTACATATATATGTATATGCAGTAGAATAGATATATGATTTATGCATTAGATATATGTATTACATTTTCTTCATCCATTCACCTGTCAATGGATATTTAAGTTGTTTCAGTGACTTGGCTATTATAAATAATGCTGCATAAGCATGAGAATGCAGATACCTTTTCAAAATAGTGACCTCACTTTCTTTGGATAAATACGCAGAAGTAGAGTCGCTAGATTATATGGTAGTTCCAATTTTAACTTTTTAAGGAACCTCCATAGTGTTTTCCATAGTGGCTTTACCAATTTACATTCCTACCAATAGGGCAGAAGCGTTCCCTTTGCTCTGCATCCTTGCCAAAACTTACTGTCTCTTGTCCTTTTGATGACAGCCATTCTAACAGGTATGAGGAGATGTGTCATTGGGGTTGATTTGCATTTCCCTGATGATTAGTGATGTTGAGCACCTTCTCATGTAGTTGCTGGCCATTTGTATGTCCTTCTTTAGAAAAATGTCTGTTTAGTTCCTCTGCCCATTTTTAAATCAGATTGGGGTTTTTTTGCTATTGAGTTGTATGAATCCCTTATATTTTTTGGATATTAATCCCTTATCAGATATATGATTTGCAAATATCTTTTCCCATTTTTGTATGCTGCCTTTTCATTTTGTTGATGATTTCTTTTGATATGCAGAAGCTTTCTAGTTTGATATAGTCCCAACTCATTCATGTTTGCTCCTTCGTCATAAATTAATTGATCATAAATGTGTAGAATTTTTTTCTGGGCTCTCTATTCTATTTCATTAGTCTACAAGTCTTGAGGTTTTTAAATTTTTTAAAATTTTATTTATTTATTTGGCAGAGAGAAAGAAAGAGGGAGAACAAGCATGAGAAGCGACAGGCAGAGGGAAAGGGAGAAGCAGACTTCCCACTGAGCAGAGAGCCCGATGTGGGATTCAATTCCAGGACATTGGGATCATGACCTGAGACAAAGGTAGATGCTTACCCGATGGAACTTCTCAGGCACCCCAAGTCTGGTGTTTTTTGTTTTTTTTGTTGTTGTTGTTTTTAAGTCTGTATGTTTGTTTTCATGCTAAAACCATACAGTTTAGATTACTATAGCTTTGGAATGTGGTTTGAAATTGGGAAATGTGATGCCTCAAGCTTTGCTTCTCTTTCTCAAGATTGTTTTAGCTATTTGGGATCTTTTGTGATTCTATACAAATCTTAGAATTTTTGTTCTATTTCTGTGAAAATGCCATTGGAATTTTTTTCCTTAATAATGTATTTTTAAATTTTTTTTTATTTTCAGCATAACAGTATTCATTTTTTTTTATTTTTTTATTTTTTATAAACATATATTTTTATCCCCAGGGGTACAGGTCTGTGAATCACCAGGTTTACACACTTCACAGCACTCACCAAAGCACATACCCTCCCCAATGTCCATAATCCCACCCCCTTCTCCCAAACCCCCTCCCCCCAGCAACCAAGTTTGTTTTGTGAGATTAAGAGTCACTTATGGTTTGTCTCCCTCCCAATCCCATCTTGTTTCATTGATTCTTCTCCTACCCACTTAAGCCCCCATGTTGCATCACCACTTCCTCATATCAGGGAGATCATATGATAGTTGTCTTTCTCTGCTTGACTTATTTCGCTAAGCATGATACGCTCTAGTTCCATCCATGTTGTCGCAAATGGCAAGATTTCATTTCTTTTGATGGCTGCATAGTATTCCATTGTGTATATATACCACATCTTCTTGATCCATTCATCTGTTGATGGACATCTAGGTTCTTTCCATAGTTTGGCTATTGTGGACATTGCTGCTATAAACATTCGGGTGCATGTGCCCCTTTGGATCACTACATTTGTATCTTTAGGGTAAATACCCAATAGTGCAATTGCTGGGTCATAGGGCAGTTCTATGTTCAACATTTTGAGGAACCTCCATGCTGTTTTCCAGAGTGGCTGCACCAGCTTGCATTCCCACCAACAGTGTAGGAGGGTTCCCCTTTCTCCGCATCCTCGCCAGCATCTGTCATTTCCTGACTTGTTGATTTTAGCCATTCTGACTGGTGTGAGGTGATATCTCATTGTGGTTTTGATTTGTATTTCCCTGATGCCGAGTGATATGGAGCCCTTTTTAATGTGTCTGTTGGCCATCTGGATGTCTTCTTTGCAGAAATGTCTGTTCATGTCCTCTGCCCATTTCTTGATTGGATTATTTGTTCTTTGAGTGTTGAATTTGCTAAGTTCTTTATAGATTCTGGACACTAGTCCTTTATCTGATATGTTGTTTGCAAATATCTTCTCCCATTCTGTCAGTTGTCTTTTGATTTTGTTAACTGTTTCCTTTGCTGTGCAAAAGCTTTGGATCTTGATGAAATCCCAATAGTTTATTTTTTCCCTTGCTTCCCTTGCCTTTGGCGTTGTTCCTAGGAAGATGTTGCTGCGGCTGAGGTCGAAGAGGTTGCTGCCTGTGTTCTCCTCAAGGATTTTGATGGATTCCTTTTGCACATTGAGGTCCTTCATCCATTTTGAGTCTATTTTTGTGTGTGGTGTAAGGAAATGGTCCAATTTCATTTTTCTGCATGTGGCTGTCCAATTTTCCCAGCACCATTTATTGAAGAGGCTGTCTTTTTGCCATTGGACATTCTTTCCTGCTTTGTCGAAGATTAGTTGACTGTAGAGTTGAGGGTCTATTTCTGGGCTCTCTATTCTGTTCCATTGATCTATGTGTCTGTTTTTGTGCCAGTACCATGCTGTCTTGATGATGACAGCTTTGTAATAGAGCTTGAAGTCCGGAATTGTGATGCCACCAACGTTGGCTTTCTTTTTCAATATCCCTTTGGCTATTCGAGGTCTTTTCTGGTTCCATATAAATTTTAGCATTATTTGTTCCATTTCTTTGAAAAAGATGGATGGTACTTTGATAGGAATTGCATTAAATGTGTAGATTGCTTTAGGTAGCATAGACATTTTCACAATATTTATTCTTCCAATCCAGGAGCATGGAACATTTTTCCATTTCTTTGTGTCTTCCTCAATTTCTTTCATGAGTACTTTATAGTTTTCTGAGTATAGATCTGTGTCTCTTTGGTTAGGTTTATTCCTAGGTATCTTATGGTTTTGGGTGCAATTATAAATGGGATTGACTCCTTAATTTCTCTTTCTTCTGTCTTGCTGTTGGTGTAGAGAAATGCAACTGATTTCTGTGCATTGATTTTATATCCTGACACTTTACTGAATTCCTGTATAAGTTCTAGCAGTTTTGGAGTGGAGTCTTTTGGGTTTTCCACATATAGTATCATATCATCTGCGAAGAGTGATAATTTGACTTCTTCTTTGCCGATTTGGATGCCTTTAATTTCCTTTTGTTGTCTGATTGCTGAGGCTAGGACCTCTAGTACTATGTTGAATAGCAGTGGTGATAATGGACATCCCTGCCGTGTTCCTGACCTGAGCGGAAAAGCTTTCAGTTTTTCTCCATTGAGAATGATATTTGCGGTGGGTTTTTCATAGATGGCTTTGATGATATTGAGGTATGTGCCCTCTATCCCTACTCTTTGAAGAGTTTTGAACAGGAAGGGATGCTGTACTTTGTCAAAGGCTTTTTCAGCATCTATTGAGAGTATCATATGATTCTTGTTCTTTCTTTTATTGATGTGTTGTATCACATTGACTGATTTGCGGATTTTGAACCAACCTTGCAGCCCTGGAATAAATCCCACTTGGTCGTGGTGAATAATCCTTTTAATGTACTGTTGAATCCTATTGGCTAGTATTTTGTTGAGTATTTTCGCATCTGTGTTCATCAAGGATATTGGTCTATAGTTCTCTTTTTTGATGGGATCCTTGTCTGGTTTTGGGATCAAGGTGATGCTGGCCTCATAAAAAGAGTTTGGAAGTTTTCCTTCCATTTCTATTTTTTGGAACAGTTTCAGGAGAATAGGAATTAGTTCTTCTTTAAATGTTTGGTAGAATTCCCCCAGGAAGCCATCTGGCCCTGGGCTTTTGTTTTTTTGGAGATTTTTAATGACTGTTTCAATCTCCTTACTGATTATGGGTCTGTTCAGGCTTTCTACTTCTTCCTGGTTCAGTTGTGGTAGTTTATATGTTTCTAGGAATGCATCCATTTCTTCCAGATTGTCAAATTTGTTGGCATAGAGTTGCTCATAGTATGTTCTTATAATAGTTTGTATTTCTTTGGTGTTAGTTGTGATCTCTCCTCTTTCATTCATGATTTTATTTATTTGAGTCCTTTCTCTTTTCTTTTTGAAAAGTCTGGCCAGGGGTTTATCAATTTTATTAATTCTTTCAAAGAACCAGCTCCTAGTTTCGTTGATTTGTTCTATTGTTTTTTTGGTTTCTATTTCATTGATTTCTGCTCTGATCTTTATGATTTCTCTTCTCCTGCTGGGCTTAGGGTTTCTTTCTTGTTCTTTCTCCAGCTCCTTTAGGTGTAGGGTTAGGTTGTGTACCTGAGACCTTTCTTGTTTCTTGAGAAAGGCTTGTACCTCTATATATTTTCCTCTCAGGACTGCCTTTGTTGTGTCCCACAGATTTTGAACCGTTGTATTTTCATTATCATTTATTTCCATGGTTTTTTTCAATTCTTCTTTAATTTCCCGGTTGACCCATTCATTCTTTAGAAGGATGCTGTTTAGTCTCCATGTATTTGGGTTCTTTCCAAACTTCCTTTTGTGGTTGAGTTCTAGCTTTAGAGCATTGTGGTCTGAAAATATGCAGGGAATTATCTCAATCTTTTGATACCGGTTGAGTCCTGATTTAGGACCGAGGATGTGATCTATTCTGGAGAATGTTCCATGTGCACTAGAGAAGAATGTGTATTCTGTTGCTTTGGGATGAAATGTTCTGAATATATCTGTGATGTCCATCTGGTCCAGTGTGTCCTTAAGGCCTTTATTTCCTTGCTGATCTTTTGCTTGGATGATCTGTCCATTTCAGTGAGGGGAGTGTTAAAGTCCCCTACTAATATTGTATTATTGTTGATGTGTTTCTTTGATTTTGTTATTAATTGTTTTTATATAGTTGGCTGCTCCCACGTTGGGGGCATAGATATTTAAAATTGTTAAATCTTCTTGTTGGACAGACCCTTTGAGTATGATATAGTGTCCTTCCGCATCTCTTATTATAGTCTTTGGCTTAAAATCTAATTGATCTGATATAAGGATTGCCACTCCTGCTTTCTTCTGATGTCCATTAGCATGGTAAATTCTTTTCCACCCCCTCACTTTAAATCTGGAGGTGTCTTCGGGCTTAAAATGAGTTTCTTGGAGGCAACATATTGATAGGTTTTGTTTTTTTATCCATTCTGATACCCTGTGTCTTTTGACAGGGGCATTTAGCCCATTAACATTCAGGGTAACTATTGAGAGATATGAATTTAGTGCCATTGTATTGCCTGTAAGGTGACTGTTACTGTATATGGTCTCTGTTCCTTTCTGATCTACCACTTGTAGGCTCTCTCTTTGCTTAGAGGACCCCTTTCAATATTTCCTGTAGAGCTGGTTTGGTGTTTGCAAATTCTTTCAGTTTTTGTTTGTCCTGGAAGCTTTTAATCTCTCCTTCTATTTTCAATGATAGCCTAGCTGGATATAGTATTCTTGGCTGCATGTTTTTCTCGTTTAGTGCTCTGAAAATATCATGCCAGCTCTTTCTGGCCTGCCAGGTCTCTGTGGATAAGTCTGCTGCCAATCTAATATTTTTACCATTGTATGTTACAGACTTCTTTTCCCGGGCTGCTTTCAGGATTTTCTCTTTGTCACTGAGACTTGCAAATTTTACTATTAGGTGACGGGGTGTGGGCCTATTCTTATTGATTTTGAGGGGCGTTCTCTGAACCTCCTGAATTTTGATGCTCATTCCCTTTGCCATATTGGGGAAATTCTCCCCAATAATTCTCTCCAGTATACCTTCTGCTCCCCTCTCTCTTTCTTCTTCTGGAATCCCAATTATTCTAATGTTGTTTCGTCTTATGGTGTCACTTATCTCTCGAATTCTCCCCTCGTGGTCCAGTAGCTGTTTGTCCCTCTTTTGCTCAGCTTCTTTATTCTCTGTCATTTGGTCTTCTATATCACTAATTCTTTCTTCTGCCTCATTTATCCTAGCAGTGAGAGCCTCCATTTTTGATTGCACCTCATTAATAGCTTTCTTGATTTCAACTTGGTTAGATTTTAGTTCTTTTATTTCTCCAGAAAGGGCTTTTATATCTCTTGAGAGGGTTTCTCTAATATCTTCCATGCCTTTTTCAAGCCTGGCTAGAACCTTGAGAATTGTCATTCTGAACTCTAGATCTGACATATTACCAATGTCTGTATTGATTAGGTCCCTAGACTTCGGTACTGCCTCTTGTTCTTTTTTTTTGTGTTGAATTTTTCCGTCTTGTCATTTTGTCCAGAAAAGAGTATATGAAGGAGCAAGGAAAATACTAAAAGGGTGGCAACAACCCCAGGACAATATGCTTTAACCAAATTAGAAGAGATCCCAAATCGTGAGGGGGGACAAAGGGGATAAAAAGAGGTTCAAAAAGGAAGAAAGAAAAAAAAAAGAAAAAAGAAAAAGAAAAGAAAAGAAAAGAATTTAAAAAAAAAGAAAACAAATAAGAAAAATATAAAAAAGAAAAAACATATATATTAGATAAACTAGTTAAAAAACGTTAAAAAAGAAAAAGGTAAAAGTTAAAAAATAATTTTACCAGAAGGCGAGAAAAAAAACAAAAAATGAAAAAGAAAAAAATTAAATTAACTGCAAGACTAAAAAAAAATCACAGGGAAAAAGCCCTGAGTTCCGTGCTTTGCTTTCTCCTCCTCTGGAATTCTGCTGCTCTCCTTGGTATTGAAACCGCACTCCTTGGTAGGTGAACTTGGTCTCGGCTGGATTTCTTGTTGATCTTCTGGGGGAGGGGCCTGTTGTAGTGATTCTCAAGTGTCTTTGCCCCAGGCGGAATTGCACCGCCGTTATCAGGGGCCAGGGTGAGTAATCTGCTCGGGTTTGCTTTCAGGAGCTTTGTTCCCTGAGCGCTTTCCATAGAGTTCCGGAGGATGGGAATACAAATGGCGGCCTCCTGGTCTCTAGCCTGGAGGAGCCGAGAGCCCAGGGCCCCACTCCTCAGTGCGCCCTCAGAGAACAGCGCCCAGTTACTCCCGTCTGCCTGACCTCCGGCCGCGCTCCGAGCTCACCGAACCTGCGACCGGTTCAAGGTAACACCGAGCTGTGAGCTTACTGTCGGCTCTGTCTCTGTAGCCAGCTTTCCCGTTCCAATACCTGCAAGCTCTGCGACACTCAGACACCCCCGAGCCTTCTGTGACCCTGCGGGACCTGAGGCCACGCTGACCCCCCGTGGGCTTCGCCCTGGTTTAGCCTCTGGAGCGATGTCCCTCAGCGGAACAGACTTTTTTTTTTTTTTTTAAAGATTTTATTTATTTATTTGTCAGAGAGAGAGCGAGTAAGAGCGAGCACAGGCAGACAGAGTGGAAGGCAGAGTCAGAGGGAGAAGCAGGCTCCCTGCGGAGCAAGGAGCCCGATGTGGGACTCGATCCCAGGACGCTGGGATCATGACCTGAGCCGAAGGCAGCTGCTTAACCAACTGAGCCACCCAGGCGTCCCAGGAACAGACTTTTAAAAGTCCTGATTTTGTGCGCCATTGCTCCGCTGCTTGCCGGGAGCCGGCCCCTCCCCCCGGGGTCTATCTTCCCGTCGCTTTGGATTCACTTCCCCGCCGGTCCTACCTTTCAGAAAGTGGTTGTTTTTCTGTTTCCAGAATTGCTGTTCTTCTTCTCTTCGATCTGCCGATGGATTTTCAGGTGTTTGCAATCTTTAGATAAGCTATCTAGCTGATCTCCGGCTAGCTGAAGTAGTCTCAGCCTGCTACTTCTCCGCCATCTTGACTCCTCCCAGTATTCATTATTTTTTCACCACACCCAGTGCTCCATGCAATACGTGTCCTCTCCAATACCCACCACCTGGTTCCCCCTACCTCCCACCCTCCGCCCCTTCAAAACTCAGATTGTTTTTCAGAGTCCAGAGTCTCTCATGGTTCATCTCCCCTTCCAATTTCCCTCAACTCCCTTCTCCTCTCCATCTCCCCTTGTCCTCCATGTTATTTGTTATGCTCCACAAGTAAGTGAAACCATATGATACTTGACTCTCTGCTTGACTTATTTCACTCAGCATAATCTCTTCCAGTCCCATCCATGTTGCTACAAAAGTTGGGTATTCATCCTTTTTGATGGAGGCATAATACTCCATAGTGTATATGGACCACATCTTCCTTATCCATTTGTCCATTGAAGGGCATCTTGGTTCTTTCAACAGTTTGGTGACTGTGGCCATTGCTGCTATGAACATTGGGGTACAGATGGCCCTTCTTTTCACAACATCTGTATCTTTGGGGTAAATACCCAGTAGTGCAATTGCAGGGTCATAGGGAAGCTCTATTTTTAATTTCCTGAGGAATCTCCACACTGTTCTCCAAAGTGGCTGCACCAACTTCCATTCCCACCAACAACGTAAGAGGGTTTCCCTTTCTCCACATCCTCTCCAACATGTGGAGAAACAACAACATGTTGTTTCCTGTCTTGCTGATTTTGGCCATTCTAAGTGGTGTAAGCTGGTGTCTCAATGTGGTTTTAATTTGAATCTCGCTGATGGCTAGTGATGATGAACATTTTTTCATGTGTCTGATAGCCATTTGTATGTCTTCATTGGAGAAGTGTCTGTTCATATCTTCTGCCCCCTTTTTTTATATGATTGTCTGTTTTGTGTGTGTTGAGTTTGAGGAGTTCCTTATAGATCCTGGATATCAATCTTTTTCTGTACTGTCATTTGCAAATATCTTCTCCCATTCTGTGGGTTGCCTCTTTGTTTTGTTGACTGTTTCCTTTGCTGTGCAGAAGCTTTTGAGTTTGATCAAGTCCCAAAAGTTCATTTTCGCTTTTGTTTCCTTTGCCTTTGAAGACATATCTTGAAAGAAGTTGCTGTGGCTGATATCGAAGAGGTTACTGCCTATATTCTCCTCTAGGATTCTGATGGATTCCTGTCTCACGTTGAGGTCTTTTATCCATTTTGAGTTTATCTTTGTGTACGGTGTAAGAGAATAGTCGAGTTTCATTCTTCTACATATAGCTGTCCAGTTTTCCCAGCACCATTTATTGAAGAGACTGTCTTTTTTCCACTGTATATTTTTTCCTGTTTTGTCAAAGATTATTTGCCTATAGAGTTGAGGGTCCATATCTGGGCTCTCTACTCTGTTCCACTGGTCTATGTGTCTGTTTTTATGCCAGTACCATGCTGTCTTGGTGATCACAGCTTTGTAGTAAAGCTTGAAATCAGGTAACATGATGCCCCCAGTTTTTTAAGACTTTATTTATTCATATTTATTTATTTATTTGACATATTTATTTTATTTTATTTATTTTATATTTATTTATTTATATGACAGAGATCACAAATAGGCAGGGAGATGGGGAGGGGGAAGCAGGCTCCCTGCTGAGCAGAGAGCCTGATGCAGAGCTCTATCCAGGACCCTGAAATCATGACCTGAGCCGAAGGCAGAGGCTTTACCCACTGAGCCACCCGGGCATCCCACCATTGGAATTTTGATACAGATTGCATTGAATCTTTGGATTACTTTTGGTAGTGTGAACATTTTAACAATATTAATTCCTCCCATCCATGATCACAAAATATCTTTCCATGTTGTGTCTTCTTCCATTTCTTTCATCAATAGCATAGATTTCAGTGTACAGGTCTTTGGCTTCCTTGGTTAAATTAAGCCCTAAGTATTTTATTTTTTGATGCAATTGTAAATGGGGTTGTTTTGCAATTTCTTTTTGAATTGCACAAAAAAATATATAATTAGATATACTTTTTCATTTTAAAATTTAACAGGGGCACCTGGGTGGTTCAGTCAGTTAAGTTTCTGACTCTTAGTTTTGACTCTGGTCATGAACTCAAGATTGTGAGATCAGGCCCCATATCTGGCTTCATGCTCGGCACATGGAGTCTGCTTGAGATTCTGTCTCTCCCCTGCCTCTACCCCCTTTCCTGTATACTCTCTCTCAAATAAATAAATAAATATTTTTAAAAATTTATTAATAAATCACCTATAGAGCTTGTACTGCTCTTGAAGAACTAGGGACGTAGTAATGTAGAAGACAGATAAGATCATTTTTCTTATGGAATTTACATTCTTATTCTTATAGTCAACCAGAGGAAGTGTCAATGTTAAGAATAGCAATGACTGGTCTTGTTTAACATTCCTCAGAATAAAAATTTAATTAAGAAATTACATTTTAAAACATGGGAAAGGAAAGAACAGAAAGAAAAATCACACTGTGATCTTTATTCAGTGGTTTAGCTTGGGTGTGGAAGGGTTAGGTCTCTTGGTTGGTAATCCTTTTGTTTGTTACAACATCATCTACCACTCTGTACTTAGTAAAAGTCATTAACAATAACAACAGTGATAAAAATCAGCAAAGGTCAGAGACAATCTTGTTCCATGAAAGCAGTGAAAAGATTTAGGCTGACTTAAAAAGGAAAAAAAAAATATGAATTATTCACAGAGTTTAAGCTCAGATTTCCTGAATGCTCCCCACATGGAGCAGTCAGAACAGATGAAGGGAGGACCAAGGAGGAAATGTACTTTCTAGTGCAAAGGCCTATCAGTAGCTCAGAGCAAACTCAAGGCCAAGCTTGGGAGCAGTAATGAAAATATTTTCCTTATTGAGCAAGTACATATATATTAACTCACTTAATTCTTATAACAACCCTAGAATGTAGCTACTGTCATTATCCCCATTTCACAGATAAGAAAAGCATGTCACAGAAAATTCAAGTGCCAAGGCCACACAAAAAATAAGAGGTGAAGTCGGGATAAGAAACAGGCTGGCCCAAGAACCTGTGTGATTAGCCATTAAGCAGCACTGCCTCTTTTACCTCCCTCTCAACTAAGTTCTCTCAGCTTCCTACCAATGATACTCTGACCAAGTATTCTACCTATTATCTCCTGCCCTGCCAAACCAAATGGTGTACAATGACCATCACCTAGGGGCCCACTTTCTATTTAGGTCACAGAGAATATAACAATTTTTCATTCTAATATAAGACTTCTCTGATTACAAAATAATGCTTCTTCATATAAAAGTTTTTAAAAGTTTTTATATTTCCATAACCTAGATATTTCATATATATATAGCGTGTGTATATACACATGCACATGTACATGTGAGTTTGAGACATTTAGCCTTATGAAATATGTTACAGCAGGAACTCTAACCCTATATTCTATATTCTAATATAGAATCCACACTTATAGATTACAAACTAGGTTATCCCTTCTGAGTAGTTAAACATTTAAGTCAATTAGGATGCACACAGTTCCTTAGGAAAATCCTTATAAGCCCAATAGGACAGGATTTAGGGAAGACATAGAACTGTCAAATATCTTTAAAGCCATACCACAAAGGGACTTCCCGGTCAGTTTACGGTGAAATCTGAACTTGGCATTAGCTCTATCTTTGACCCAGATGAGGTACCCAGTCCCCAAGTTCATGTGGTTTAAACCTAAAGTTATAGTTACATATCAATCAGGGCTCAACTGAAGAAGTAGAACTACTGGAAGAAATACATATCTGATGTAGCACAATTGTGGGAGCAATTTCCTTCACATCTAATGCTAGAGCAGTGATGGGCACCAGTTCATGACAGGCACCATGAGTCACATGGTAATATGGTAGCCTCTAGTCAGTTTCAGTTTTTACTAAAGCCTAGTAATAAGCCAAAAGCTTTTCTCAAAAAGGGAGTATTTATCTTGACAAGACATCATGGCTTTGTTCCAAAATCCAAAGAGTCTGAACTATGATTCATTTACAGAGGCCCATGAGAAGCTCTATACAGCATCCCTATCTGACCTGACATTTCAAGCACCACATTTGTTGAGATATGTAGTTCAGGTGGCAAAGCAGTCTGCATACCAGCCTGGAACTGTTTAGAAGCCTTCTCTTCTCTAAGCCCCACTCAAAACAGGCAGCTCTCCAGGTCATGTGGTAATGGATTGGAGTATTATGCCCAAATATGTTACATACTGCCTTCAGATACCCCCAAAATCAATGAGGTATTATGTATCTTCCTTAGTGGCAGGAGGGGTCCGATGCAGCTTGTCTTTCACCATGGAAGAAATAACTCAACATGCTCTAGACTACTGAAATCCTAGAAATGTTACCAACATGGCAGACCTTTGAATTTTTGTGGTAGTTACTTTCCATTCTATGTCATACAAGTATCTTAATAATACGTCTAGAATAGTTTTTACTTCCTGCTCACCAGGTCAAAACAACGCAATAGCATCATTATAATGGACCAGAATTGTGTCTTGTGGAACAGAAAAGCAATCAAATCCCTGTGAACTGTATTATGACATAGGTCAGGAGAGTTGATATAACCTTGAGGAGACTGCGAAGGTATACGGCTGGTCCCAATAGCTGAAAACAAACAACTCCAGTGGCCTTTACTAACAGGTATAGAGAAAAAAATACTTAGTAGATTAACAGGTACATATGAATTACCAGGGAATGTGTTAATTTGCTCTAGAAATTAATCCACATCTGGAACACCAGTTGCAATCTCAGTCACTACCTGATTAGGTTTACAACAGCTCACTATCATTCTCTAACATCTATTGGTCTTCTGCAAAGACCAAAGACAGTTCATATGAACTGCATGGGGATGTAGTAGAAATCCCCACCACCACATCTTCCAAGTCCTTGGTGGTAGCATTAGTTTCTGAAATTGTTCAAGGAATGCAGTACTGATTGAAGTTAATGATTTTTGAGACAGAAGGAGTTCTAGCAGCTTCTAATTGTCTTTTCCTACCATATTAGTTCTCACTGCACAGGTCAGATGTGGGTATATGTCAATTGCTGAGTGTGTCTTTTAGACACTAAAAGTATGCATTAAAATATTAAAATTATGCAATCAACTATGTATCAACAAGCAAGGATATAACCCCAGGGTAGATTCAGGGATCCAATGGTCTGACTGTGTGATGTACCTGACCAAAACTTCATCAGTCATCTGATCTTCACAAGCCCCTACTATGACCAGTGGGCCACAATGGTATTTGAGTCTCCAGAAATTAGTGTCAGTTTAAAGCAAGTATCCACTCATCCCTCTAAAATCTGATTGTTTCCCCTTCCCCAATGGACAGTCACCTTGGTAACTGGACAAAGACAAGTTCCTTTGGGGAAAGCTCAGAGAAAGATCAACAGGATACATTTTTTGGCAGTGTAGCAGAGTCCTTCCTCAAGAGGGCCAGATTCCTCTTTATTCGTGAAGTTCTAGGTCTATAAACTTGCTCAAATACAACAACTGATTGAGAGGTTGTGAAGTCAAAATCCCTGAACTTCCTTGGTGTGCTGTAAAGAAGTATCCAAGGGTATTGAGAAATTGTTATGTCAGAGTGGGATACTCCCTTCACCAGAGGATACTTCCTTCACTAAGGCCTGGATCACACCCACTGTAAAGGAACAGCTAGTGCATGGGCTGTGATTACTGAATCACAGGAAGAGCTATGAGATAGACTAGTTCCTACAGGTAGAGTCACACAGCAAAGCTAGAAGACAAACTAAAGAGCCAGAGATGTGAACATCTTATCAGAGCCTTCCCATGATATGTGTCCAGGCCAAACTTTTCATACATTATCAGAGTCAGGTGATCACTCTTGTGAGATTTTATTAATGGGTGAACCTAAGAAAAGTTAGAACTATGGTATTGAAGCTTCTCTACTGTTTTCAGAAATTGATTCCAGTATACCAGCTATCAGGCTTAAAGGAGGAAATAAGTGATTCACCCAGTAATAAAGTTTTAGCAAGACCCTTCCTTTGTGCATTTACAAGTAGGGGATGCATTTATCTTTGTTCATCCACAGATAACTTTCCTATCAGCGAACTTGGCAGGCCTACAAGTTACACTCTGACTCAGTGATGAGGAGACAGGTACACCAAACAGGACAGAACCACATCCATCAGAGGTCTGCTGAGGGCTAAAGACACAAAAGATTTAGCAATCAGAACTGACACTATAAAAGGTTATTCATGTCTTACATATTCTATATTTATTCCCCTGTGGTATCTTCAGATTGCTTCCACAATGCCTACAAAAATAAACCTCTCCCTCTCTGTATCTGTCTTCACTCTACCTTTTAGCCCTCTTTCACAATAATCTTTCTCACATACTTATAATTTCTTGGTTTAATACTACTTCCCGATATCTGCTTTGAATTTTCTAGTCTATTTCTGAATACCTATTTATCTTATTATCTATATCAGATAAAAATATTACTAGGGTTCACATTTTTCCCAGGAAAGGAATTTATCGTCTAAAGTTCAGTTTTCTCATTGTTTCCCCTCACCACCTGCCCAACTCAAAATAAAATGGTGTTCACTAAATATAAATAAATAAATAAATAAAAATAAAGTGAGCTCAGAGTATCTCAGAGTTTGGACTCCAGTGGACTTCACTAGATCTTGCATGATACTATTTTAAGGCAGACACCGGCTCCTCATTGTTCAGATATAAATATTCTCTACAGCATGAGCTTTCCTCTTGGGATTAACCTCAGTGTCATTTGCTGAATGTTTTCCAAATCAGCATTTTTCTCTAGGGAGTCTGTGAAATATCATGAGATCTTTTGCAACATTCTAAGCAGAAAGCTGCATGAAATCAAATATTGGGGCACCTGGGTGGCTCAGTGGGTTAAAGCCTCTGCCTTCAGCTCAGGTCATGATCTCAGTGTCCTGGGATCGAGTCCCACATCGGGCTCTCTGCTCAGCGGGAGCCTGCTTCCTCCTCTCTCTCTCTCTGCCTGCCTCTCTGCCTACTTGTGATCTCTGTCAAATAAATAAATAAAATATTTTTTAAAAAAAAGAAATCAAATATTGTATATAACCATTTAAAAGTATAAAAATCACTCTGCTGTGATTAACACTTCTTTACATGAGTCATTAGGTTTTTAACTTCAAATTGTCAATATAGCTAATGTTTGTTTGAATTAAAAATATCCCCCACTCCTGTTGCTTACCTAGTGATAAAAGATTATAATTATGACCAACTATGCAGGCAAAAGGATTTTTGAGTTAAATATAAGTTCTTTACTAGATACCGCTTCAGTGTTAAGTTTGGGGATTTCAAGGACAAATCTGAAGTAACTTAATCACAGAGCATGACTTGACTGATTCTGAAGTAATACTTTTAGTCACTTATCTGCACAGCCACTGCATTTTAAAAAGCAGATGAGATACCACCTTACACTAGTTAGAATGGCTAAAATTAGCAAGACAGGAAACAACATGTGTTGGAGAGGATGTGGAGAAAGGGGAACCCTCTTACACTGTTGGTGGGAATGGAAGTTGGTGCAGCCACTTTGGAGAATAGTGTGGAGATTCCTCAAGAAATTAAAAATAGAGCTTCCCTATGACCTTGCCATTGCACTCCTGGGTATTTACCCCAAAGATACAGATGTCGTGAAAAGAAGGGCCATCTGTACCCCAATGTTCATAGCAGCAATGGCCACAGTCACCAAACTGTTGAAAGAACCAAGATGCCCTTCAACAGACGAATGGATAAAGAAGATGTGGTCCATATACACTATGGAGTATTATGCCTCCATCAAAAAGGATGAATACCCAACTTTTGTAGCAACATGGATGGGACTGGAAGAGATTATGCTGAGTGAAATAAGTCAAGCAGAGAGTCAAGTATCATATGGTTTCACTTACTTGTGGAGCATAACAAATAACATGGAGGACAAGGGGAGATGGAGAGGAGAAGGGAGTTGAGGGAAATTGGAAGGGGAGATGAACCATGAGAGACTATGGACTCAGAAAAATAATCTGAGGATTTTGAAGGTGCAGGGGGGTGGGGTGGGAGGTTGGGGGAGCCACGTGGTGGGTATTAAGGAGGGCACGTATTGCATGGAGCACTGGGTGTGGTGCAAAAACAATGAATTCTGTTATGCTGAAAAGAAATTTAAAAAATGATAAAATTTTTAAAAAAGCAATTGAATAGTGCTCTCATTGCTAAAGCTCATCACTTGGCCCCTATATTCTTTGGGAAATAAATTCTCAAACAGCCAACTTCCCCATCTCTGTACCTAGATAAGGATTTAAGAAGCTACTTGGAACTTCTCCTTTCCTAGATTATCTCTTTAGGTACCACAGTTTTGTTTTTTTGAGAATGTGATACTTATTGGAATGTTCTTATCAGAGACCCAAGGTATTATGTCTGTAAAAATGCAGGAGAGCACCCATGAATGAGGTCTTCAGATGCTTCCTCATCATTTTCTGTACATGGATTTCAAACATGGTTATGTTATGCCAAGTATAGAAATATATCACTGTTTAAAGAACTGAAATCCATTAAGTCAGCCTTTTGTGTTAGATGCAACACACTGGCAGTTGAGAATACACATGTACCTACAATATACATGCATGCACAGCAATCTGAGAACATTGTCCATGAGAGCTATCAACTCCATTCTGGCTGGCCAGAACTGGATATCTCCCAGTCCTGTGGGAGTTCTGGAAACCATTCGCCTTCCTGCTACCTGGCAGGTTGGGCTGGGACCTGCAGTGTTTCTACACATGCAAGCCTCCGTATCCTGCAATGATCAATAGAAACCTTAAGCAGATGTCTCTGTATACCTCCCTCCACTCTGCCGTACAAATTATGGCTGCTTCAACTTCCCTGAACTTTGAGTTTTATCTCCTGACTATGCGTGATCTTCTTCTGATCCCCCTTCCTGACCCAGTCAAAGGTGTCTTTAGGAAGAAAGCTGGGAGGTCATAGGGCTCATCTCTTCAGTTTCCATTTTCTCTGTGTTTCATGTTGTCCAATGTCAGAAAACTATTATTTCATATATTCTGATAAGTTCTCTCTCTCTCTTTCTCTCTTTTAACAGCAGAAGGGAAAGTCTAATTGCAGCTACTATCACGCATAGAAATTTGGGGTACTCTAAAAATATCTCTGTGACCAATTTATGCTCACAGAGATCCTAACTTACTTTCTAGAGATAAGGGTTGAGCTTTGGTGTTTTATTTAGAAGTTCCCCCAGGTTATCCTAATGTTTATTCTGGACCAAGAACCACTGACCAGAGGAAGTTCCTACATCAGTCTTGTAGGAAAGATTGGGTTCACATGGTCAGAATAAGTGGAGGAAGCTGAAGCCAGAGAGTGCTTATCTTCATGAGCAGGTCATCTCTTGGGGATGGGGAGTTGTAAGAGGCATGAGAACAAATAGTTCTTCTTCCTCCTCAAATATGAGTATGAGCTGTTCCCGACATCTCCTTCACATACTCCTTCCTTTTGTTCCCCCTCCCCTTTTCTTTTTTTCTAAGTGGCTGGTTGGAGGGAGGCCCAAATCAGATTTAGATGAGAGTCTCTCACTGGCTGCACAGTGGAAAACCTGGTATATGAGTCAAATCAATTTGTAAGCCCCAAAAGATGCTAGGTCCTGATGATCATGTTAGGATGAGCTCATTGAGATGGGCCCCAATCCAATATGGTTGGTGTTCTTATAAAAAGGGGAAATTTGGACAAGAGACAAACCCATACAGAGAAAAGATGACATAAATGCACATGAAAAAAAAAAAAAGCCATTTGCAAGCCAAGTAATACCTAAGACTACCAGAAGCTGGGAGAGAGACATAGACTAGATTGTCCTTCACATTCCTCAGAAGGAACCAACCATGCTGACCTCTTGATCTCGAACCTCCAGCTTCCAGAACTGTAAGGCAATAAACTTCTGTTGGTTAAGCCACCCAGTTTGTGGTACTTTTTATGGCAGCCCTAAGAAGCTCATACACCCAGCAAGCTTTATAAAATACGTAAGTCCGGCACCAGTTCCAGAGAGTCTGATTTAACTGATCTCAAGAGCAGCCTGAGAAGAGGCATTTTTTAAAAAAGCTTTTCCAGGCGAATATGTCAACACTTCAATTAAAAAATAAATAAATAAAGCTCTGCCAGGTGATGTGCAGCAAGGTTTGAAAACCACTGTTCAGGAGACCTAGGTTGATGTCAATAGAGAAAACTCTTTAAAGTTTATCTCCGCCCTCCTTCATCCCTTCCCAGCAGACACCGATGGATCCCTCCCCCATTTCTTCAGGATCACCAAAGTGGGAAAATCATTGGAACCCTGGTTACAGCTCCTTCCTAGGGCTTCTTTTATAATAAAGCCACCTAGAATCCACTATTTCTAGGCTTCAAGAATTAATATGTAAAATGTAGTCATAGTACAGCTGCAAAAATCCCTCTATTAGCTTTATGTTAACAGAACTTTTCTCATAGTTTTATATGGCCAGGAAACAACTGCCAAATCATTCGCCTCTGTTTTCACTTGAGTGCTGTGTGTACTATTGATGTCCATTGGCTTGCACCCAGAGAGGCCCTGGCTCTTGAAGAGTTGTTATTTTGGGGACACCCTCCTTGACCCTGAGGTCCTGTTTGTGTCTGGGATTCCCAGCCCCTTTCCATTATCTCTGCAACCCCATGCACCTGTGAGGGAACTGAGACCAACATTAACCTTCTCTAGGCTAGGCGATTGAGATTCTACACCTCATTATGTTTAGATATTACTTCTAGGAAATAGCCTTGCCAACGATAAAAGACTAACATGAGTCATGATAGTTTTTCTTTGAGTAATAACTAACCATGGAGACTGGTCATCGTAAGACAGTCAGAGTAGCATTTCCTGTAGTAAAGATGTCCCAGAAGATGTTGCAAGGTAAGAGAGCAGCAGGCCACATGACTAACAAAGAATTGTGCATGTCAGGAAATATTCTGGAATATTAGCTGCTTGTTTTTATATCTGTGGGATGTTCCAGAATGCAATCAAATGTGTACCTCCAAAAAGACAAAATGTGTACCTCAGATATGGCACAAAAACAGTAACTACAATGAAAGTACTTCTGCCTCATGTCCTCCCTACTTCTGTTAGTGGCATTGTTATTCCTCCTGTTGCCCTAGCTTGAACTTCATTTATCTTTGTCTCTGCCATCTCCCTCTATTCTATAGCACAACAAGTATTTGATTCAATTCAACACATATTTGGTGAGCACCAGCTGTGTGTCAGGTATTTTCTAGTGCTAAGGGCACGATTTCATATACTTTAGTTCTTGTGAGGAAACCAAATTATAAATTTATGATATTCTGAGTGTTTATATATGATATGAAAAAGTATATTAAGGACAGGAAATAATGGGAGGATACTACTCTCTTTAGGATGAGCAAGGAAATACTCAGATACGGTAACTTATGAACCAGAGAAATGAAGGAAGTAATGGAGTGAACCAAGAGGATATTGGAGAAAAAGCATTCCAGGCAGAGGAGGCATTGTCAAGGCCTTTTAAATTCCATAAAGAGCAGACACACAGAATCTGCTTATTCATTTTTGCTTCCTCATGCCAACCAGGCACTTGAAGTAGTCAAGTTTTCATTTATGCTCAACATGTTTTCATTCATTTGAAGTGAGAAAAATAAGTAGGTAGGTATTCAATGGTTATACCTACCGTTATCAGTATGACTGTTTTCAGATGGTTAAAGTAAGCTTCCAACCTGATGATTGACTATTCAATGCCCCCTCTGAGTGGTCAGTGCCCAGGCCAAAGCAGTTGTCAAATACTTTGAATGTCAGCCTGCTAATAAGTAGTAATGATACCATAACTGCAGAATATATCCCCTGAGCTCTAAGCCAAGGGTTGCAGATTTAAAAAACAAAACAAAACAAACAAACAAACAACAAAAAAACAAAAACACAAGAATTAGGAGTTCATGCTAGTAGACCAGACCAGGGAATAAATTTGAGAGTTATATATAATAGATAATTCCCTTCTTAAAGAAACTGGGCTGGGAAGAACATAAGAAGGAATAAGACATCTGAGATGTTACAAATTGATCTGGAAGCTGAGATATTTAAAGGAGGAAACCTATCTGAATTGTTAACCTAATCTTCACTATTTATTATTTATACAGTTATTTTCTTGAGTTATGCTTTAATACCTCATATCTCTTCACTATGATTTTAAGGGGAATTGACTGAATTGGAAATTTTAAAAACCTTGGAGTATTGTAAGAATTGGGTAACAGGGAATCAAGTTCCAGCTCTGGTCACATGGTGGTAGTTGTAGAGCCCAGGGTTGAGAAGATCTCTGAGGAAGAATGTGGACATGGGAAAGGGCCCCTTGATCAATTAGTGATGCTGCCAAGGGGCATGAAAGTAAAGCACAGTGGTGCCAAAATCAGATGTCTGCTGTCACAGGCATAGAGCTCCATGAATATCAATGAAAAGATAACTCAGTTCCATGAACTGGTGTAAAATTAGTTCCACAGGGTCAAGCTGTTCTCCAAACCATAACTCTGACTAGACTACAAGTGTCTCGTGACTGCAAGCGACTCCAATGAGGAAGAAATGGCAAAGTAGCTTAAAAATTCATGGCTACACAGAAAACTTTCCAAGTAGTTTAAATTGAAAAGCAATGCACAAAAGATAGAAATAAAGGCACATAACTAAGGATCAACAGAAGAATGCAGCAAGAAGGGTGTCCAGAAAGTTAATACTGGGAATAAGCTCAAACTTTCACACCTGGGAAGAACACCAAGAGGACTTTTAGGGCTGAGGCAAGAATAATATAGAAAGAATAGAACTGTAGTTTTATAGGTGACAGAATGATAGCAAAATTTGTGAAACAGCCATCTCTTCTGCCAAAACAATTGATGTTTTGATTGGAAAGGATGAAACAGATATTGGAAAAAGAGAGTGGAATTGAAGTTCAGTGCATGCTCGGTGCTTGTAAGAAAGAACCTAGATGCTCTGATGGGTTCAGGAATCCTAATTAGAAACAACTACATCAGAGACTAAGAGGAGACTGGCTAACTTCTATCAGTTGTTGCTGTGGCTTCACTAAGAATGGAAGAGTACTTAGAGCCCAAATATTTTCAAATGACAAAGAATACTGATTCTGAAAAGCATAGATCAGTAAATTTGATAGCTATATAAAGCAAGATTCTAGAAGATCTTATTAAAAAAATTAGTCTGAGTTTTCTTAGGGAAAGACTTATTGAAGAGCCTCACTTCACTTTGTCATAGTTTTTCTAGAGTAATAAATCAAGGGAACACATAGCAGTGCACCTGGATTTTAGTGAGCTTCCCCACAGTGTCTCTAGGCATTCTTGAAGACAAAACAAGAAGTGTGCCTAATTAGATGGAATCATAACTGGCTTAATGACTGCTTTTGCTAACTCACTATAGGGAGGCTTCCTGTGACACACAGTAGGTTCTTTCCTCAACCATATCCTATTTTAGAAATGACATACCAATCATTTAGTATAAACAATTAGAAGCTAAGAAAATGACATAATATCGCATGGATGCTGTAAGAACCACAGAAGACTTAACATTATGAGATAAAGGTGGCACAGTTTAGCAGGCACACAGCCTGGTTCTGTATTCCAAAGACGTCCACTGAATGAGAGAGATGAGATCATTACTGACTGTAACTTAGCAGTTAGCACTTACACTACAGTGTCCACCTAGTTATTTGCTTCTTGAAATCTAAGGAATGTGTAGCCCAAATTTGAAAAGTAAGAGTTGAGACTTCTGTCATTTAGAAGCCATCTACTTTCTGTACTTTTTCTCGGGTAATCAGGCAGCCTCCCTAGAATTGTTTGTTCTAAAGGGTTCATTTTAACAAAAGGACACATACATGAATGACAATAAAGCTTCAGACATTAGGATTTGGGTTATTTTTTTAACCAGTGAGTATCTTTTTCACTCCTTTATAATAAATGGGTGATTTAAAAAAATTTTTTAATTAACATATAATGTATTATTAGCCCCAGGGGTACAGGTCTGTGAATCGCTAGGTTTACACACTTCAGAGCACTCATCATAGCACATACCTTCCCCAAAGTCCGTAACCCCACTTCCCTCTCCCTTCCCCCCTGGCAACCCTCAGTTTGCTTTGTGAGATTAAGAGTCTCTCTCTCTCTCTCTCTTTTTTAAAAATTAATTAATTTATTTATTTTCAGCATAAAAGTATTCATTGTTTTTGTACCACACCCAGTGCTCTATGCAATCCGTGCCCTCTCCAATACTCACCACCTGGTTTCCCCAACCTCCCACCCCTCACTGCTTCAAACCCCTCAGATTGTTTTTCAGAGTCTGTAGTCTCTCATGGTTCACCTCCCCTTCCAATTTCCCCCAACTCCCTTCTCCTCTCTAACTCTCCTTGTCCTCCATGCTATTTGTTATGCACCACAAATAAGTGAAACCATATGATAATTGACTCTCTCTGCTTGACTTATTTCACTCAGCATAATCTCTTCCAGTCCCGTCCATGTTGCTACAAAAGTTGGGTATTCATCCTTTCTGATGGAGGCAAAATACTCCATAGTGTATATGGACCACATCTTCCTTATCCATTTGTCCGTTGAAGGGCATCTTGGTTCTTTCCACAGTTTGGTGACTGTGGCCATTGTTGCTATAAACATTAGGGTACAGATGTCCCTTCTTTTCACTACATCTGTATCTTTGGGGTAAATACCCAGTAGTGCAATGGCATGGTCATAGGGAAGCTCTATTTTTAATTTCTTGAGGAATCTCCACACTGTTCTCTCTTACAGTTTGTCTCCCTCCTGATCCCATCTTGTTTCAGTTAAATGGGTGAATATTTTAAAAAAATAATTAAGGGGGCCAAGGGTAGAAAAATATGAAATCCCAGAAGAATTATCCTCTCTTGATGTTTAAGAATCACAAGAATTAACATAATTGATCTGTCACGTTAAAATTCTAACAACTCTTTGAAGTCTTACAAAAGCAGTGCGAGTCATCACCAATTACTAAGATTTCTTCCTTTTTTAGTTAATTGATTAAAGAAATTATTGCAAGGGAATGTCTCATAGAAAGTTACAAACTACAGATAAGTAAGAAAAATAAAATAAAAACACAAGGCATTTACAGGTACATATGTACAAATGTACATATAGGTAGGTGCTAAAATACTTTTTTTTTAAAAATCAGATCATATCAAACATGCTGCACTGTGATCTTCCTTTTCATTTACCAATCTCTGCCTTTTTATACCAGCAAAATGTTACTAGATCTAATTGAGTTTGACCAAATGTGCCAATTGGAGGTAGGTGGTTCAGACCAGGGCCAATCCAGGACTACACGTTGTATATGGTTGTTCTGTGAATTACTTCTCTTCTTATCTAGCACGTTGCCCCAACCAACTGTGTTTTATGACACTCACAGAACTGCTTTCCTGCAGCTAAAGGCTTAAAGGATTCAAGTTAAAGATTTTTGCCTTGAACACATCATAGGTGATGTAGTACATCATAACACAGACGCATCCTATCTGGACGCCTAATTAGAATGTTGAATTTTTGTTTTAAGTGGCGGAGGTTTATGGATAATAAAAGGGTTTTACACTGAAGAAAACATAACATTAACCCAAAAGGAAAAATGGGAAGATTTGAAAAATAAATTTAGTACCAATGACAGAAAAGAGGGTAGGTGGGAGAGGGGGTGGGGCACACAAACAGCCCCTACCTTCTTCGTACGTCTGTGTTAGCAGTGGTGTGTCAGACATCAAACCATCTCAGACAGAACCATCTCAGATTTATCACTGGAAGCAGAGCTCCCGAAGATGAAATAAGAACCCTGAGAAGAATTACGAATGACAAGGACTGTCCAAGCCTGTCCACACAATTTATAAAGAGAGACTGGAATTTTTTTCTCTTTTTTTAATTTTTAATTTTTTATAAACATATAATATATTTTTATCCCCAGGAGTACAGGTCTGTGAATCGCCAGGTTTACACACTTCATAGTACTCACCATAGCACATACCCTCCCCAATGTCCATAACCCCACCCCATTTGTCAACCCCCTCCCCCCAGCAACCCTCAGTTTGTTTTGTGAGATTGAGTGTCACTTATGGTTTGTCTCCCTCCCAATCCTATCTTGTTTCATTTATTCTTCTCCTACCCCCTTAACCCCCATGGTGCATCTCCACTTCCTCATATCAGGGAGATCATATGATAGTTGTCTTTCTCTGATTGACTTACTTCACTAAACATGATACCCTCTAGTTCCATCCACATTGTTGCAAATGGCAAGATTTCATTTCTTTTGATGGCTGCATAGCATTCCATTGTGTATATATACCACATCTTCTTTATCCATTCATCTGCTGATGGACATCTAAGTTCCTTCCATAATTTGGCTATTGTAGATATTGCTGCTATAAACATTCGGGTGCATGTGCTCCTTCGGATCACTACGTTTGTATCTTCAGGGTAAATACCCAGTAGTGCAATTACTGGGTCATAGGGTAGTTCTATTTTCAACATTTTGAGGAACCTCCATGCTGTTTTCCAGAGTGGCTGCACCAGCTTGCATTCTCACCAACAGTGTAGGAGGGTTCCCCTTTCTCTGCATCCTCGCCAGCATCTGTCATTTTCTGACTTAATTTTATCCATTCTGACTGGTGTGAAGTGATATCTCATGTGGTTTTGATTTGTATTTCCCTGATGCCGAGTAATGTGGAGCACTTTTTCATGTGTCTGTTGGCCATCTGGATGTCTTCTTTGCAGAAATGTCTGTTCATGTCTTCTGCCCATTTCTTGATTGGATTATTTGTTCTTTGAGTGTTGAGTTTGCTAAGTTCTTTATAGATTTTGGACACTAGCCCTTTATCTGATATGTCGTTTGCAAATATCTTCTCCCATTCTGTCATTTGTCTTTTGGTTTTGTTAACTGTTTCCTTTGCTGTGCAAAAGCTTTTGATCTTGATGAAATCCCAATAGTTCATTTTTGACCTTGCTTCCCTTGCCTTTGGCGATGTACCTAGGAAGATGTTGCTGCGGCTGAGGTCGAAGAGGTTGCTGTCTGTGTTCTCCTCAAAAATTTTGATGGATTCCTTTCTCACATTGAGGTCCTTCAACCATTTTGAGTCTATTTTCATGTGTGGTGTAAGGAATGGTCCAATTTCATTTTTCTGCATATGGCTGTCCAATTTTCCCAACACCATTTGTTGAAAAGGCTGTCTTTTTTCCAATGGACATTCTTTCCTGCCCTGTCGAAGATTAGTTGACCATAGAGTTGAGGTCCTATTTCTGGGCTCTCTATTCTGTTCCATTGATCTATGTTTCTGTTTTTGTGCCAGTACCATACTCTCTTGATGACAGCTTTGTAATAGAGCTTGAAGTCCGGAATTGTGATGCCACCAACTTTGGCTTTCTTTTTCAATATTCCTTTGGCTATTCAAGGTCTTTTCTCATTCCATATAAATTGTAGGATTATTTGTTCCATTTCTTTGAAAAAAAAAAATGGATGGTACTTTGATAGGAATTGCATTAAATGTGTAGATTGCTTTAGGTGGCATAGACATTTTCATAATATTTGTTCTTCCAATCCAGGAGCATGGAATATTTTTCCATTTCTTTGTGTCTTCCTCAATTTCTTTCATGAGTACTTTATAGTTTTCTGAGTATAGATTCTTAGTCTCTTTGGTTAGGTTTATTCCTAGGTATCTTATAGTTTTGGGTGCAATTTTAAATGGGATTGACTCCTTAATTTCTCTTTCTTCTTTCTTGTTGTTGGTGTAGAGAAATGCAACTGATTTCTGTGCATTGATTTTATATCCTGACACTTTACTGAATTCCTGTACCAGTTTAGCAGTTTTGGAGTGGAGTCTTTTGGGTTTTCCACATATAGTATCATACCATCTGCGAAGAGTGATAGTCTGATTTCTTCTTTGCTGATTTGGATGCCTTTAATTTCCTTTTGTTGTCTGATTGCTGAGGCTAGCTCTTCTAGTACTATGTTGAATAGCAGTGGTGATAATGGACATCCCTGCTGTGTTCCTGACCTTAGTGGAAAGGCTTTCAGTTTTTCTCCATTGAGAATGATATTTGTGGTGGATTTTTCATAGATGGCTTTGATAATATTGAGGTATGTGCCCTCTATCCCTACACTTTGAAGAGTTTTGATCAGGAAGGGATGCTGTACTTTGCAAATGCTTTTTTAGCATCTATTGAGAGTATCATATGGTTCTTGTTCTTTCTTTTATTAATGTGTTGTATCACATTGATTGATTTGCAGATGTTGAACCAACCTTTTAGCCCTGGAATAAATCCCACTTGGTCGTGGTGAATAATCCTTTTAATGTACTGTTGAATCCTATTGGCTAGTATTTTGGTGAGAATCTTCACATCTGTGTTCATCAAGGATATTGGTCTGTAATTCTCTTTTTTGATGGGATCGTTGTCCAGTTTTGGGATCAAGGTGATGCTTGCCTCATAAAATGAGTTTGGAAGTTTTCCTTCCATTTCTATTTTTTGGAACAGTTTCAGGAGAATAGGAATTAGTTCTTCTTTAAATGTTTGGTAGAATTCCCCTGGCAAGCCGTCTGGCCCTGGGATTTTGTTTGTTTGGAGATTTTTGATGACTGTTTCAATCTCCTTACTGGTTATGGGTCTGTTCAGGTTTTCTATTTCTTCCTGGTTCAGTTGTGGTAGTTTACATATCTCTAGGAATGCATCCGTTTCTTCCAGATTGTCAAATTTGTTTGCGTAGAGTTGCTCATAGTATGTTCTTATAATAGTTTGTATTTCTTTGGTGTTAGTTGTGATCTCCCCTCTCTCATTCATGATTTTATTTATTTGGGTCCTTTCTCTTTTCTTTTTGATAAGTCTGGCCAGGCGTTTATCAATCTTATTAATTCTTTCAAAGAACCAGCTCCTAGTTTCATTGATTTGCTCTCTTGGTTTTTGTTTTTGTTTTTGTTTTTTTGTTTCTATTTCATTGATTTCTGCTCTGATCTTTATGATTTCTCTTCTTATGCTGGGTTTAGGGTTTCTTTCTTGTTCTTTCTCCAGCTCCTTTAGGTGTAGGTTTAGGTTGTTTACTTGAGACCTTTTTGTTTCTTGAGAAAGGCTTATATCACTATATATTTTCCTCTCAGGACTGCCTTTGCTCTGTCCCACAGATTTTGAACTGTTGTGTTTTCATTATCATTTGTTTCCATGAATTTTTTCAATTCTTCTTTAATTTCCTGGTTAACCCATTCATTCTTTAAAAGGATGCTGTTTAGTCTCCATGTATTTGGGTTCTTTCCAAATTTTTTCTTGTGATTGAGTTCTAGCTTCAGAGCATTGTGGTCTGAAAATATGCAGGGAATGGTCTCAATCTTTTGATACCGGTTGAGACCTGATTTAGGACCCAGGATGTGATCTATTCTGGAGAATGTTCCATGTGCACTACAGAAGAATGTGTATTCTGTTGCTTTGGGATGAAATGTTCTGAATATATCTGTGATGTCCATCTGGTCCAGTGTGTCATTAAAGGTCTTTATTTCCTTGTTGATCCTTTTCTTGGATGATCTGTCCATTTCAATGAGGGTAGTGTTAAATTCCCATACGGTTATTGTTTTATTGCTTATGTGTTTCTTTGATTTTGTTATTAATTGGTTTATATAGTTGGCTGCTTAGGGGCATAGATATTTAAAATTGTTAGATCTTCTTGTTGGATAGATCCTTTGAGTATGATATAGTGTCCTTCCTCATCTCTTATTATAGTCTTTGGCTTAAAATCTAATTGATCTGATACAGGGATTGCCACCCCTGCTTTCTTCTGATGTCCATTAGCATGGTAAATTGTTTTCGACCCCCTCACTTTAAATCTAGGTGTCTTCGGCTCTAAAATGAGTTTCTTTTAGGCAACATATTGATGGGTTTTGTTTTTTTATCCATTCTGATACCCTGTGTCTTTTGATTGGGGCATTTAGCCCATTAACATTCAGGGTAACTATTGAGAGATATGAATTTAGTGCCATTGTATTGCCTGTAAGGTGACTGTTACTGTATATTGTTTCTGTTCCTTTCTGATCTGCTACTTTTAGGCTCTCTCTTTGCTTAGAGGACCCCTTTCAATATTTCCTGTAGAAATATTCTACAAATATTTGGTGTTTGCAAATTCTTTCAGTTTTTGTTTGTCCTGGAAGCTTTTTATCTCTCCTTCTATTTTCAATGATAGACTAGCTGGATATAGTATTCTTGGCTGCATGTTTTTCTCATTTAGTTCTCTGAATATACCATGCCAGCTCTTTCTGGCCTGCCAGGTCTCTGTGGATAAGTCTGCTGCCAATCTAATATCTTTACCATTGTATGTTACAGACTTCTTGTCCCGGGCTGCTTTCAGGATTTTCTCTTTGCCTATAAGACTTGTAAGATTTACTATTAGGTGACAGGGTGTGGACTTTTCTTGTTGATTTTGAGGGGGGTTCTCTGTACCTCCTGGATTTTGATGCTTGTTCCTTTTGCCATATTAGGGAAATTCTCTACAATAATTCTCTTCAGTATGCCTTCTGCTCCCCTCTCTCTTCTTCTTCTGGAATCCCAATTATTCTAATGTTGTTTCATGTTATGGTGTCACTTATCTCTCGAATTCTCCCCTTGTGGGCCAGTAGCTTTTTGTCCCTCTTTTGCTCAGCTTCTTTATTCTCTGTCATTTGGTCTTCTATATCACTCATTCTTTCTTCTGTCTCATTTATCCTAGCAGTGAGAGCCTCCATTTTTGATTGCACCTCATTAATAGCTTTTTTGATTTCAAGTTGGTTATATTTTAGTTCTTTTATTTCTCCACGAAGGGCTTTTATATCCCCCGAGAGCATTTCTCAAATATCTTCCATGCCTTTTTCGAGCCCGGCTAGAACCTTGAGAATCATCATTCTGAACTCTACATCTGACATATTACCAATGTCTGTATTGATTAGATCCCTAGCCTTGGGTACTGCCTCTTGTTCTTTTTTTTTTTTTTTTTTTTTTTTTTGGTGGTGAATTTTTCTGCCTTGTCATTTTGTCCAGATAAGAGTATATGAAGGAGCAAGTAAAATACTAAAAGGGTGGCAAAGACCCCAGGAAAATACGCTTTAACCAAATCAGAAGAGATCCCAAATTGTAGGGCTGGATAAAGGGGATAAAAAGAGGTTCAGAAAAAAAAAAAAGAAAAGAAAAGAAAAAGAAACAATTAAAAAAAGAAAACGAATAAAGAAAAAATATAAAAAAGAAAAAATATATATATATTAGATAAACTAGTTTAAAAACTTAAAAAAAATTTAGCAGAAGAGGAAAAAAATTGAAAAAAAAATTAACTGCAAGACTAAAGAATCATGGGAAGAAAGCCATGAGCCTGTGCTTTTCTTTCTTCTCTGGAATTCCATTGCTCTCCTTGGTATTTAATCTGCACTCCTTGGTAGGTGAACTTGGTCCTGGCTGGATTTCTTGTTGATCTTCTGGAAGAGGGGCCTGTTGTAGTGATTCTCAAGTGTCTTTGCCCCAGGCGGAATTGCACTGCCCTTACCAGGGGCTGGACTGAGTAATCAGCTCGGGTTTGCTTTCAGGAGCTTCTGTTCCCTGAATGCTTCCCATAGAGGTCCAGAGGACGGTAATGAAAATGGCGGCCTCCCAGTCTCTGGCCTGGAGGAGCCAAGAGCTTGGGGCCCCACTCTTCGGTGCACCTTCAGAGAATAGCGCCCAATAACTCCCATCTCCCTGGCCTCCGGCCACACTCCGAGCTCACCGAGCCTGCAACTGGTTCAAGGTAACTCCGAGCTGAGAGCTCACTCCTTGGCTCTGTCTCTGTAGCCGGCTTCCCCGTTCTAATACCTGCAAGCTCTGAGACACTCAGACACCCATGATCCTTCTGTGACTTGGTGGGACCTGAGGCCATGCATGGGTTTCACCCTGATTTAGCCTCTGGAGCAATGTCCCTCAGCGGAACAGACTTTTAAAAGTCCTGATTTTGTGTTCCGTTGCTCCGCTGCTTGCCAGGAGCCGGCCCCTCCCCCGCAGTCTATCTTCCTGGTGCTTTGGATTCACTTCTCTGCCAGTCCTACCTTTCAGAAAGTGGTTGATTTTCTGTTTCTAGAATTGCTGTTCTTCTTCTCTTCGATCTCCTGTTGGATTTGTAGGTGTTTGCAATGTTTAGATAAGCTATCTAGCTGATCTCCTGCTACCTGATGTAGTCTCAGCCTGCTACTTCTCTGCCATCTTGACTCCCCCCGAGACTGGAATTTTTAAATATAAATTTATATTTATATTTATAAAATTTATAAAATTTTTATAAAATTTTTATAAATACAAATTTTCCCTGATAGTAAAATGAGATGAGAGAGTTGAATAGAAAAGACTTGACATGTAAAGCCAGGACAGAATGACCTAGTAACAGAGGACCAAAGTGTGATCTCATCTTTTACATTCATGCATTGTTTTGTCAGGCAAAAATAATGTTTCCCAAAATACCAGATCAATTCAGAAGAGGTTACAGAAGATGGTTCTATAAACCTTTTTCCATCCTGCAAGCTGCTGTAAACTGCAGAGTTTCAGCAGTTCCCCCTGGAGTCTAGGACAGGACTTGTGTGTGTGGGATAACCAGCCACATGGGGCCTGCATCAAGCTGGGATCATTGTCTCCACTGGGCTGGACTTTATGCTTACATGAATTTCAGCTGCTGACATGGGTTAATAGGAATAGATCCAGGAAGCCAAGAGGAAAGACTGCTGCTGTTTGATCCAAACAGAAAAGTAAGGTAATAGCTACAGTGAGGAGGAAGCAAGAGAAGATAAGGTTGGGAAGAGTGCTGAAAGCCTTACACAGCTCCAAGGCCATGTAACCATTTGTAATGACTCCATAATCTGTGTACCAGAGACACCCCACCTCCCACTTGGAGAAGAGAAGGAGAGCAATATCCCTGGAGGCTCATTGATAGGTGTCTCATATTAGAATCTGGGAATAAGATGCTAATTGTACACTGGTTTGGGGTAAAGAGATGAAATTGTCACAGCAACTGAGATTTTCCCTTCTTAAAAGTTGTGAGCCAGGTATCTCTCATCTTTATTTCCTATTGACATTCCCAGTCTGCTCAGATGCTGTGGCTGACCCCAAAATATTATTTATCTTTCATAAGAAAACGAAACAGATCTCTGCCCCAGATACACAGGGCTGTGGACCCAGGCCTAGGGAATCCAGAGACACCAGGAGGCATTTTTAAGAACCCACATGTACTGGGTGTTGTCCCAAATTAATGAAACAGATGCCACATTTGCCCATGAAGAGGCCACATCTAGAAGCTCATCACAGTATACAGGATTTCAGTCTATACAGTCCATAGGTCACTCATACATCTGTCTGGAAGGGGTTTCATGGGTCTGGGAAGTCATATTTGAAGATTGTGGGTTAATTGTTAAAGATTTTTTAGAACACTTTCAATGTGGTAGGATAGTATTTTTGAAAATATAATGGATATAAAACAAATTTTCTTCTTTATCTTCTCCCTGCACAGCAGCTACGCCATTCTGGTCCTGTGAAATCATGGGAAAATAAGCAAGCAAAAGGATTCTTCCTGGAACTCTTTGCAAAAGCCTCAGCCCTTGGAGAAACAATAAGTTTTCTGTGGACAAATAAAATGTTTGAGAGAAACATCAGGAGAGAGAGAGAAAAAGAGAGAGTGCAGAGTGCTTACTGCCCATCAGACAAAGATGCCCCAGATGAAATGAAGGGTAGGGGCTGAAACAGACAAGGAGGTAAAAAGAACAGAAAGGTGGGTGGACTGTT
The DNA here is from genome assembly GCF_009829155.1 of Mustela erminea. Taxonomy (NCBI): domain Eukaryota; kingdom Metazoa; phylum Chordata; class Mammalia; order Carnivora; family Mustelidae; genus Mustela; species Mustela erminea. Next base: position 44,720,678 of record NC_045629.1, on the reverse strand, counting down.
TGCCAGGAACAAGGACTATGTTAACAAAGGCCTGGGTGGAATGCTTGCTAGAGCAGCCAGGAGCCATGTGGGAGCTGGGTTAGTATCTAGGCCAACCCAGCCCTCACTGCAATGAGTGTTCTGTCTGTTGTAGGGTCTAGGGTAGCTAATCCTTGCATGGGTACTTGCAAAGGACTGCACTTTGACTAGATCTAAAACTTTCCTGGTAATCATCAAACAGAGGTGATGGAAATTCACATCTGAAGAAATTACTCCCTTGTAATTTCCTAGGATGTCTTTCAAAACTGGCAAAGTAAAATGGTGTTGGGGAAAAAGAAGTCTTCAGGACCCAGTCAGGTCCTAAGCAGAGCCAGCTCAAGGGCCAGGACAGTAAAGAACCAGCTGCCTTACAGTTGGGGCTCATCAAGTTAGAAATCTGAGAATCTGTGCGATGTGCATTTTACCATGAGCTTGGTAGCACCCACAGCCTACAGCCAAATACTTCTCTCTCATCTCTGCACATTAGGTATTAGATTGCTAGAAGAACAATACAACAGGATAGAAATCAATCCATTCTACTCATGGGAATTCTTCCTGGTGTGATGGGACTGAAATAAGGTAATTCTAATTAAAATGACTTAAAATGTCCAGTTCTAGGCTAGATATACCAGCAAAGTAGTAAATCAAAGGCAATTTGTTGGTCTACTGATCCTATTGCTAAAAGGACAAAAGAGTAAAAACACTGATATCTTGAAATGTTGACAAGGACATACAATCTGTGTTGAAATTTGTATTATTTCATAATTAAAATGTACAGGTATTAATCAGAGTGCTAAATTAGTTTCTTATGGCTGCCATAATAAATCATCACAAACTTGGTGGGTTAAACCAACAGAAACTTAGGGGCACCTGGGCAAAGCAGTCAGTTGAGCATCTGACTCTTGGTTTAGGCTCAGATTGGGATCTCACGGTCAGGAGATCAAGCCCAGCATTGAGCTCTATGCTCAGCATGGAGTCTCCTTGAGATCTTCTCTCCCCTTCCCTGCCCCTCCTGCTTGTATGCTTTCCACCCACCCTCTCTAAAATAATAAAATAAATCTTTTTTAAAAAACCAACAGAAACTTATTCTGTCAAAGTTCTGGAGGGTAGAAGTCCATGCTCCCTTGAAAACTTTAGAGAAAATTCCCTTCTTACCTCTTCCTAGCATCTGGTGGCTCCCAATAATCCTTGATGCTCCTTGGTTTGTAGCTGCATCTCTCTAATATCTGTCTCTAAGTCTTCACATGGCATTCTTCCTTGTGTGTGTTTCTGTGTGTCCCCTTCTTACAAGGACACTAATTTTTGGATTTAGAGTGTGCCCTATTCTAGTATGAACTCATCCTACTTACATCTGCAAAAATTCTATTTCCAAATAAGGTCCCAATTGGAGGATCAGATGGACATGAATTTTGGTGGGGACGTTATTCAACCCACTACAAGTGGTACAAACAATGGCACTGGAATAGGTTCTCAGGGGCCTTCTTCTCTTCCAGGCATTAACACTTTAGTTATTGTACTGTGGGGAAGTTGAGAGGGGCAGTCTAGGGAGAGGTGTTTATGCTGCTAGGGAGGTAAAGAAGATAGAGGCTGGGTGAGGGACATAGAATATCATCTATTTGCCAACGGGAAATGGACTTTATTCAACATTTGAACAATTTGTACAGCTGTATATTAACCTCAACAATGATATTGCTAAAAATGATTATTAGAGTGCTGGCATCTGGGCTCAAAGCAGACCCTCCACCAATCCTAGTAACACTCGTACCTGTGCTCTAGGCCAGACTTAAGAATGTTGAGAGGTAGAGGTAGCATCAAATAATTTCTTACTTACTTACTAGAAGGGAATGAGAACATTTTTAAAGATATAGAAACCAGATTCAAGTAAGAAATTCAAGTAAGAAAATGTAAGACAGGGTCACCTGGGTGGCTCAGTAGGATGAGTGCCTGCCTTCAGCTCAGGTCATGATCTCAGGGTCCTGGGATCGAGCCCTGCATTAGGTTCCCTGATTGGCAGGGAGTCTGCTTCTCCCTTTCCCTCTGCCACTCCCCCTACTTATGCTTTCTCATGCTCTCTCTCTCTAAAAAATAAATAAATAAATAAAAAAGAAAGAAGGAAAAGACAAGACAAGAAAAGAAAATGTAAGACACAGAAAGAACAAACTGGGTTTATTCTAAGTGAAATGTTTTCTAAGTTTCAGCAGACAGCATCTGACCACTATTCCTATTATTTTCAGTTATCAGAGCCAGCCAAGGTAGAGAAAGAAGAGAAAGGCAAGGCTCACCCTTGATAATGAGGGAAGACAGCTTTGAAAGGAACAAGGGGGTGGTTCCAGCCAAGGTCCTAGTAGTTAGTGATGGGGAAGCACTATCATGACAGCTGATAGGTTCAATAACAGTTTCACAGGTCTTTGAGGAGTGTAGGAGGTTCTTTAAAATTGCTCTAAGAGCCGGTTGCCTGGATGAATAAGTCCCACTTTGATTAGTTATTGTGAAGACCAGGGAACTGGAAAAATTTAATAGATGAGTTTGGGATCCTGGGTATACTTTAAATCATCTGGAAATAGCAAAGGCCCACCAATGTTGTTCCATGTCAGATTTATCCCACTATATCTATTTATCTATTTCCTTGTACCAGTGGGACCCTGAGAGGAGCTAGTGGCAAAAATGCAAGGAGTTGAGCATTAATTGCTACATAGTGGGTCACAAGTTTCCCTATATTCACATCATTTTAGGACAAACATATGAAACACCTCTGATTGAGAGTTTAGGGATGTTAGGGTTATATATCTTACATATTAAAGTATAACATGTACTTCAGCACGTGATATTAAAATGGAAGCTCCTTTGGGGTAATGTAGTCATCAGGGATACAGATATATCTATGCCAGAAGCTAAAATCCTGCGCATGCTATTTCAGTGTTGATTAAAATCCAACTATGATAAATGGTTTTCAGTACTCACTAATACTGTTATATGCTTATCACCCAACATCTATGTACCAATATCTATAAAAAGATGGAAGCAGAAGAAACCCAAGGATGCAATTAAAGAAAACTCCCCTTCTTTTAAAATCCTAGGGCTTTGAATCAGGATGTTTATTGATATTGGAGGAGGAAGAAGAGAAACAGAACTCATAACATTTTCTTCCTCTATGAAATTATCTTGATTGCATTTAGTGTGGAATTGAGTAGAATTGAGTGAATTCTGACCTGAGAGTCAGAGAAACAGATATAGACAGGGACAGAGAAAGAAGATAATTGCATCTAGAAAATATCACAGGGATTCCCTGAGAAATGGGGGATTCTGAGACAGAGATCTGTGAGCAGAAAGCTATTTGGGTGTTCTCAGCAACAACTGTGAAGACAGGCAACATCAAAAGACAGAGTACAAACTGGCATACAGTTGCAGCAAAGACACCATGCAGTGCAATGGGGAGCTCTGACTCTGGGGAGGTTCTGCAGAGATGCCTTCAGTTGAGGGAAGGGGATCAGGCCTTTGTCCTGTGAATCAAACATCACCAGGTGAGAGCTGGCCCTGGAAAGGAAGCATAACCTTGGGCAAGGCAACTCCTCTAGAAAGCAGGACAATTCCTGCAGGGGGAGAGGGAGTATTGGCCATGGTCGCTCACCAGGCAACAGTTCCAGAACCAGGGGGAATGGCATCTCCATCCTACAGACTGGGCAGCACATTATAACAGCCACTGCAGGAGGGAGCTCTTCTTGTACATGGAAGGAGCTGAGTTAAGGTGACGCTCTTGGTCTCTCTTCACATTCTCTCACCTTTCTATGTTGGGGGTTGGAGGGAAAACTCAAGGAGAAACCAGGTATGGATAGCTTAATTCTCTTCCCTTTGGTGGGGGTAGGGGGTTGGGGAAGGTGAGAACTTCCAGCAGGAAGAATGAGGCTGCTTTCTTCTCTACTTTTCTCCTTCCTGTGGGAAGAACTATAGGAAATAGAAAAATAGAAGAGTGAGAAACCCACTCACTGTCTTGTGTTTGTTTATACTTCTGGTGAAAAAAATAAAAGAGAAAGGGATGAGCCAAATTTTAAGAGCCTGTTGGAAAATCTAGATGAAAGAATATCCCACAGTGACTGTCAGAACAGAGGAGGATAGGAACACAAGTAGAAGTTAAAAGTTGTTCATGGGCGCCTGGGTGGCTCAGTGGGTTAAGCCGCTGCCTTCGGCTCAGGTCATGATCTCAGGGTCCTGGGATCGAGTCCCACATCGGGCTCTCTGCTCAGCGGGGAGCCTGCTTCCTCCTCTCTCTCTCTCTCTCTCTGCCTGCCTCTCTGCCTACTTGTGATCTCTCTCTGTCAAATAAATAAATAAAATATTAAAAAAAAAAAGTTGTTCATGTGTTATTGTAGACAAGGAGCCTGTGGCTTGAAATATGAGGTTTGACCTTCTTTTCATAGCCACTGTTACCTCAAAACTGTTACTCTTTCACTCTCAAGTAACATCACTGTTCCTCTGAGGCTGATGGTATCCTGCTATCCCACTCCTGCCTTCACATGATTTCTGACCTCAATTAACCACTTGATCATCCCTCACCTCACTGAAGGTTATAACAACTGATTCGCAGTCTTCCATTACTCTCCCTTACTTTTTGTCTGTAAAATTTCCCTTGACCCCATCACTAAGCTGATAAGCACAGAAATGTCTAAACCTCCTTGAATCAAACAGAAGGACAAAGAGAAGAAAGGTATATGGTGTAGGATCAATATTGGCTGACATTTTTGAAAAATTTTCTATCACATTTCTCTGTTATGAACAAACTTTTATCCCATCATACCCAGCAGGAATCCCCTCAGAAGGCTCTCCAAGATCTCTGTGGCCTACAGTACCTCTCTGAGAGAAGAGTAAGTCACAGACTCTATTGCTAGAGACCTTGAAGTCTAGCTAGAAGACAGCCACTTAAGCAAGGTTACGACAGTGTGATGAGTGTTATTATTTTCATGTGAATACCATACTGTGGAGTATAGACTCAGGAGCTATTTCACTCTGTTGAGGTGGGAGGAGATGTTCATTCTAGAAAGTCTTAACGTGCAAGACAAAGTGAGGTGGGCCTGGAATGATGAAGAGAAGAAAGGTCAAGGTCATCCAGAAAGAAACGAACAAACAACAAAAAAGTGAAGGAAGCCATTGAAGGTATGAAAGAGTTTGTATTGGAGTGTTAATACCAGCAGCTCTGATGTCCCTAACCCTGACCCTAACCTTCCCTAACTCCCCCCAGTCCATGCCTACCACAGCACTTTGAACAGAACAGTTGCTTAATGGAGTTGGTATATTTAATATAAGAGATTTCCTTTATTCTTGACAAACTTGTTCTAGAAAATTCTTCACATATTTGGTCCATAAAGACTATTTCGCATCCCATATGTGAAGTTCAGTAAAGATATGAAGGAAACCAAAAGACTTGACAGCCAAAGAACATTTCTATATTAAAGTCTATCAACAAGGTTGAATAAGTGGGATGGAAAAATGGCTATATGGAGGGGGGTGCAGGAAGGGAGGCAAACCATAAAACAGACCCTTAACTGCAGAGAACAAACTGAGGGTTACTGGAGAAGAGGTAGGTGGGGGGAGGGGTTAAAAAGGTGATGAGGATTAAGGAGGGCACATGTTGTGATGAGCAATGGAAGTCGTATATAAGAGGTGTGGTATATAAGTGTTGAATCACTAAATTCCGCACCTGAAACTACTATTACACTGTATTAACTGGAATTTAAATAATAACTCAAACCTTAAAAAAAAAAATCAAATGGCTATATAAATTATATAATTCAAAGGTTTTCCTTCCACCTGTAAACGAGTGTTGTCATTTGTCTCCCTAACAACTATTCCCTTTTCTTCCATCAATTCTGATTTTTGCATAGTGACTAAGCTGAGTCTTCTCTTTATCCTCTCTTCTATCTTCCCACTCTACTGAGAATTCCCACATTCCTACATTAACCAGTAGGAACTCTACCACAAGCTCTTCCTCTCCAGCTTTGAGAACATAGCAGATGGGGTGGGGGGGGATGGGGACATCAGAAATTCATTTCTCCAGCTCCCTCCCTATAGGGTTATCACAGGCTGGCTCAATCTCCACACTAAAGGAATCAGTTCCTGTCAGTGGCCCTCTCCATGTGGCCTGTCTCCAGGTATTGGCAAATACTCCCTTCTATCATACTTTCAGGCCCAAGGATGTTGACAACCCATGCTCTGACTGGCCAAAAACACTGTGATCTTCACAAGAGTTGTACCTTCACAAATAATTCCTTTTTCAAAATTTTTAAAAAAATTCTTATCAAATTCCTCAATTCAATGTGACTGCTTCATTCTTCCCACACTTTCTGGTCCAATCAGGAACCTAAGCCAATCAGCACATCTTTCACTGGCTGCCATGATGGCTGGGCACATGTCCTTTACAGGTCTGCTCACAGTAAAGGTCAATACTTCGCTGAGAATGGTAAAACAAAGATGTTCACTGTATTGTGCTAGATATGAAGTCATGAAGATGCATACTAGGAGCTGCTAGAAAACATCTTGCAATCATAAGATCAGGTCTGAAAACAGAGCCAACACCTAAGAAGAAAAACCATGAGGTACATATAAGAGTGATAGAATAGTTGTCCCCAAAGATGTCCATGTCCTAAAACTCCACAATTATGACTATGTTAGGTTATATAGAAGTAAGGAATTAAGCTGACCTTGTGATGGGGAGATTAATCTGGATTATCTGAGGAGGCCTGATGTGATCACAAGAGAGACACAAAAGAGGGAACTATAAGATGGTAACATGAGAATGACCTGCTATTGCTGCTTTTGAAGTTAGAGGAACTGGCCATGAGCCAAAGTATACAGACAGCATTTAGGAGCCATAAAATGGCAAGAAAATCAAATCCTCTCCTAGAGCCTACAAAACAAACACAGCCTCGCCAATACCTTGATTTTAGCCTAATGAGACCCATTTCAGACTTCTGACCTCCAGAACCTTATGAAAATAAATTTGGACTGTTTAAGCCACTAAAATTTGTGTTGAATTTGTTATAGCAGAAATAGTAAACTAATACAATAAAGAAATGTAAGCCACTGGAGTCCAGCTTGCTGTTATTGCACTAAAAGAATCTTAATAGTACAATATTAAAACTACATAATATATGGCTAACAAACTACTTACCAATAGGTGTATTCTCCCACTAACCTCCTATGATGCTCTTTCAAAGATTCTAGTTAAACAATGATGTAAGAAGTAAGCAAGACAGTGGTGCCATGTTGGGAAATGGCAGAGATATTGAGAAGATGAGGGAATTAATATTGTATAGAAAAGAGTGAGTGGTGGGTTACCTGCCTGGTTGTGTCTGACTCTTGATTTCGGCTCAGGTCATGATCTCAGAGTTGTGAGATCAAGAGCCACATGGGGCTCTGTGCTCAGCAGAAAGTCTACTTGAGATTTTCTCTCTTCCTCTCCCTCTGGCCCCCCCTTGAAAATAAATAAATAAATCCTAAAAAAAAAAAAAGAAAAAGAAAAGAGAGGATGGTATATTCAAAGTAATAGAAGAGAAGTAGCAAGAAGTTGGGAGAGAAAGGATATATAAAGGTGAATAATATATCACCCTAGGAGTGTCTGGGTGGCTCAGTGAGTTAAGCACCCACCTCAGCTCAAGTCATGATCTCAGGGTCCTGGGATCAAGCCCCATATTGGACTCCCCACTCAGCAGGCAGTCTGCTTGTCCCTCTGACCCTCCTCCCCCCACTCATGCTCTCTCTGTCTCTCTCTCAAATAAATAAACTCTTTTAAAAAATACATTCTCCTGGATGACAGAAGTGTTATATAAGTATTGTAGAATAATTTTAATAATCATTATTATCTTTAGCAATTCCTTATTCTTTAGAAATGTCATCATAACACTTTTCCAAGAAAGCCATAACTCCATTAGAGTAATGAGCACTCTGAAGATCAGAGAGGTTAAGCAACTTGTCCAATAATATAGACAAGCTAACGAATGACAGCTGAAATTAAACACAGTCTCTCTGACCCCACAGTCTGCAGATTTAAATACTTGGCTATCCTGTCAACACAGATACAAGATTCCAAGCCTCAAACATCCAACCATCAGATCCTTACATCTGTACGCAGAGCTCAATAACAATTGTATATCTTCCCATATTTTGCTTACTAGGTTATGATTAACTTAGTGCTTTAGGGAAAGGAATCTCTGGCTGGAAGTTTGACCTCTTCCCTCCATTCCCGCCAAAGGCTTTTTGTCATTTGTGTGGTTTTGAAAAAGTTACTTCACTTCTCTGGGTTTCAATATGTTGTCTTTTCTGGTAAATAGGCTTGCTGATTATAAAGTTCTTTCAGGTTGTTATATCCTCTGTGTTGTTGATATAGCAAAGCTAAAGAATTAAACGTTGAGGTATTTACATTTCACAGAGTAGGCAGAAGGGGCCACCTCCTGAACAGGGCTATGATAAACTATCCGAAAAGAATCATTCAACAGTTGAGTTTAAAATGAAAAGGTAGTTGCTAGAGGTGGGGAGATGAGAGAGAAATTTATAGAATTCATTCACATCCCCTTAGTAGTCCACAATTCATGGACTAACTAGGAGCAAAAAAAGTTTTCCACTGTAGCACCTTCTATATTCCTGGAGGTTCTCCCCCCAGCCCAGTACTCCAAGTACAGAAGCTGTGACAGGTGCTGAGGTGCTGTGAGTCTCTGGGAATAGTTTTGTGTTGAAGCTTTGGAATCCAGCCACATAGGTGAGAAAGTCCAAGCTGGCATTGGCACTACCTACTGGCAGCCAGAATAAGCAGTGATGTTGAGGAGTGGACCACAGGCAGGGTGGAGAATGAAGGGAAGGAAAGAATACAAAGGTAGATTCCTGGGAGCTGTGAACAAAGACACCAAGGCAAGAAGCCAGGTAGATTACTACTATGTGTCAGGGAATGGCAGAGGGACAGTGACACAGCATGGTAGGCAGTCTCCCGCTTGCAGTTTCTGAGCCAACTCTTCTTCTGTTTCACAGAAACAACCCTGAAAATAGTCCAGGGAAATAAAAAGCCTAGATAAATAGGATGGTTTGTGGCTGTCTGTATTACTCTGTCTTTGTCTTCACTGTAATTGGTTTTTCATGGCCTCTTCATGCCTCTAACTAATACACAAAGCCAAGAAGCTAGTCCAATAAATGTGAAGGGCTTCTTGATATCCTACAACAATCACCCTTTGTCAATTAATGTGCATATCTGTGACTAAACTATTTAAAAAATTTATAGAAGTTATGAGAAGTTATGACTAGGAAAAAATAAAGACTAAAGGGATGGGAGACAAATTTGAGTTGAAGTTCACATCATTAACTACAATGAAATAAAAAGTCATTTCAATCATTAAGGGAAGTAATGAGTATTTGGGGCAAAATGTCACAATGGGTCAGTTATTAGCTATTGTTAGTTGAGAACTTCCAAGTTGACCAATTGATGGCATGTTGGATGAGCTGCCCTTCATAAGTTTACAAAGGTCTGGTAGCAAGCCAACCATTCCACAGGTCAATGAAATCTCTGATGACAAGATTCCACAAATCCTTATTGAATCCTTACCCAGAGGATGGCATCATGATGGGAGCTCTGGGGCAATAGAAAATAGAAAAAATATGTGTTCCTAGGACTCAAGAAACTTACAACTGTTAGAGATGATGTTTATCTTCCCTATGGAATTTACATGCTTTTTCTTTATGGGCATATATAGGAATCAGGCAATCAATTGTTTTTGCTTTGACCACTTTAGGAACATTCAAATTAACTTTTAATAAATGTATCAGATTCTGTGGCCTGTAAATCTCCATTTTAATTCTTCCATCTCAACCCCAGATCTTGAGTCCCTAAAAAAGTCATGATATTCTTGAATGTACTATTCATCTATAGCCAGGAAAATAGGAAATAAGTTATGAATAAGGAGGGATGAAACACAGTCATAAAGGTAGAAAGTGTAAGTGCAATAATAGAGGTTTATGTAAGGGGAGAAGTTGGGTTTAGATAAGAAAGATATCAATTTCATCTGGATAGAATCTGGGATGTCTCACAGAGCAGATGACCTTTAGAGTAGAAGTTGCAAACTCAGAAACATAAAAGAGCCTGACAAGCAATGTAAATAAAATAAGAGGACTAGGCAGAGACTGGTGAATCGTAAAGCTCATAGATATTCTACAAGTGACGGTTACTCTGCAGCTCCAACCTTTAAGGCACAATTTACCTACAGATAGATGCTTAAAAATCCCTTAAATTACCCATAAGTGAAAAATAAGCACTGCTAATATCATACATGTGCTAGAACACCAATTTAATTAGACTTTATTAGTTATATCTTTTTTCCCAGTAGTGTGCTTGATGGTGGATCTGGGAAATTAAAAAAAAAAAAAATACATAGTCATTTCCCCTGAGAAGCAAAGAAGTTGGATTCTTTTGAATTAAGGTGCATTATATGGTATTTTCTCAGGTATTCCATCACCAAAGTACAGCTATGGAGCTATACTATGAAGTTGTACTATACTATAGAACATCATTTCATGTGGAAAAATAGCATAGATTGCACTGAATTAATGGATGTCATCTGCCATCAACAGTTGACCATGAGGAGTTTAATATTTTAATCAAGATTGATAATGGTAGAGAGCCAGAAATGTATCAAGTTACCATCAGGCAAATTCTGATAAAAAGTGTCCAGAAATAAACAGAAGAGTAAAGAAAGTAAGAAAAGCAAAGGGAGCCTCAAAAGGATCTTGCTGGCTTACAACAACACTGTGGGTTAAACTGAACCAATAATTGAGATATAGGAAGAAAATTCCATTTTGGCAGCCCGGTCAGGGCCTAAAACGTTCCTTCTAAGTATCAAATTAGCAGTAAAACTTGGTCTCCAATTTCTTCTGAAGTTCCCTCTCCAACGTTTCAGATCTGACTATTTCACTATACCACGGCATTTGGGAAACAGAATCTTCTTGATGGCCTTTCAAGTCTAACATTTTACTCAGATGTGCACAGTACAATTCAGCCAATTGTTTAACAAAAACCCAGTACAAGGGTCAGCAAACCTGGCTCAGCTGTGAGACTACTGAAAAAGTCCAAGTTTATACATTTTTTTAAGAATCTAAAATAAAGCGTGATTGGATTTCAAGGGTTTAAAGGAACTCTACAATAAAGCAATCCAATAAAACCACCTTGAGAAAGAAAAGCAACAGAGGAATCAGAGTTCTCTAGTGATAACTAAAGTCATTTTGTGCCAGAAAGAATGATCCAGTGAAACTGTTAGAATCTAATCAGGACGAACATTTGCATGTTAAAGGGCTCAAATCTACAGCTCCCTTCTGTAAAATTAACATTTTCTGTTTTTTAAAGAGAGTATTGGGTCACAAATGGAATAATAATAAAACTGTCCTTTCTACCCTGTTTTACCCCAACCCTGATCCTCCACATTGTGTTTCTGAACAGAGTCCTGTACAGTGAAAAAGAAAAGTAGGAAGGCTGTGAAAAGACATTCCGTAGCAGGAGAAATTTGCCCAGAGCAAGTCTTGGGGGGTGGGGGGGCTTCTCTTTGCCCATTACAATTGTGTGGTCTGTTTTCAGAAAAGGGAGAAGCTAAAAACACTGAGTTAGTGCTCTGGCATCGGAGAGTGCAAGTCAGATTTCTATGGAACAAGGGAAGGCAACCTATTATCATCTATGTTATTATCAAGCTGCCTGTGAATAGAGACCATACTGGGTCATAAAACAAACTGTGCCAAATCCAAGAACATGAATCTGTGGCACTGGTGGTGGTAGGGGGATGCTCCTTTATACTACTGAGGAAACATCTGTGGCCTGGATAATTTGGTTTAGAAGATTGACTGGCAGTGGTATCCCTTAGGAGTGGATTGATCTCACAAGCAATATATTCATTTTAAGAAGAAGATGTTTACTAAGGTTTCAGACTCCTGCTGCTTTACAAAGTACAGCTCTAAGGGGAGCAGGTACAAATGGAACAGACACAAATAGAACAACCTACATAACTTCAAACAGGAGGACAGGCAGGACTCCAAAAGAACAAGGTGTAGTTGTGGTTTGGCTGCATTTCTTAAATGATTATTCCCACTTTCCCACTTCCTTTCTGGGCTAGGCCACTTAAGAGGGAAATAAAACTCCTTGGTGACAGAGGGGGGTGAAAGGGAGAAATATAAATATCTCCCTAAAGACTGACAGACTAGATGTGGTCAACAAAATTATGCAGGGTTTTGATCATGCAGGCCCCTTTGACTTGGCTTCCTCTTCTTCTGTCTGCCCTTGAGTCAGGTCATTGCTTTTTGTGCCACAACTGGAGAGAAGGCAGAAAAAAACTGGGAGAGAAACCCAGAACTGAAAGTGTGCTCCTGTGGAGCAAATTTGAAGTCTAAGAGGCCTGTGTGGATCTTTTAAGTATTTCCTAAAATCTTCTCTGGTGAAATACGAAGGGAAAAAACAATACTATTACAAACTAGATTTGTATAATAGAAGCAATAATATGATTTCAAAAATGTTAAATCAGAGTATAATTTCTAGAGTCTTTATTCAACTAAAAATGGAGATAATCCACTAGGGATGAAACATATAGTTAAAATTTATCAAAATTCAGGAAAAAAGTGTTCAGTTTCTTTTTTAACAATTACACTGCTGTATTCTGGGTCCTACCCTCTTTTTTTTTTTTATCAGAAACAAATGTGACCTATTAATATATATGAAAGTGCTTTGTAAAATCAGAATTATTAATCATATAAAAGTTTTTTAAAATCATTTTTGGTCAGGTTCACTGCTCTAGTTTCTTATTATCAGCCTCCTAAAACATTTCTGGAAATGATTGTTCCAATTTTCTATGATTCTATGATACTTATTGATCAGTCACTATATTTTGGTTATTGATCTCAGCCTGGGAATACAGCAATGAATAAAAAATAAGTCTTCTGCTCTTGTGGAACTTATACTTGGTTTGTGGAGGAGGAGAGAGAAATATATAAGAAAACCAACATGAGTAAGTTAGATAAAAGAGTGTTTCATGTTGGGGGAACTGGATGGCTCAGTTGGCTAAATGTGAGCCTTTGGCTTAGGCAATGATCTCAGGATGCTTGGATTGAGCCTTGCATTGGGCGCCCTGCTCAGTGGGAAGTCTGCTCTTCTCCCTGCCTTCCCCCTGCTGGTGTTCTCTCCCTTTCTCTCCCTCTTATTCACTCTCTCTCTCTACTAAATAAATAAAATCTTCAAAAAAATAGTGTTTCATGTTATAAGAACATCAAACAGGGTGATGTAATAAAAATGAATGGGAAAAAGTACTTTAGCTTAGCTCTTCAGGGAAGGTATTGGGCTGAGACGTGAATGATATAAAGGGGACATCAATGATGAAAATGAGCTTACTGTTTTGAAAGATAAGTTAATGTGACTAGAATCTATTAAGTGAGAAGGAGGATGCAGAGAAAAATGTTCAGAGAGTTATACAGCAGCCAGATGGAATAGGATCTCCTAATGAGGATAAAGGATTTGGGTTATACCTAAGAGCAATGGAGAAGCCACTGAGCATTTTAAGCATTACGTGATAAGAACTGATTTTGTGCTTTAAAGGTTGTTTTGGTTCCCCTTTTGGCCTACAGTGATTAGGTTGCTTAGGATCAGTTTTCCCACTCAGAACTAAAAAAGGAACAATAACTTGTATTTCCCTGATGCTGGGTGATGTTGAGCATTTTTTCATGTGTTTGTTGGCCATTTGTATGTCTTCTTTGGAGAAATGTTGAAAGATGAATGGATTAATATATGAGATACACACACACACACACACACACACAGAGGAATATTCAGCCATCAAAAAGTGAAATTTTGGGGCATGGGTGGCTCAGTGGGTTAAAGCCTCTGTCTTTGGCTCAGGTCATGATCCCAGGGTCTGGGATCAAGCCCCACATCAAGCTCTCTGCTCCGCAGGGAGCCTGCTTCCCCCTCTCTCTTTCCCTGCCTCTCTGCTACTTATAATCTCTGTCAAATAAACAAATAAAATCTTTAAAAAAATGAAATTTTATCATTTTCAAAAATGTGGATGGAACTAGAGTATTATTCTAAGCAAAATAAGTCAATTAGAGAAGGATAATTATCATATGATTTCACTTGTATATGGAAATTAAGAAACAAACAGGATCATAGAGGAAGGAAGGGAAAAATAAAATAAGACAAAATCAGAGAGGGAGACAAACCATGAGACTCTTAACTATAAGAAATAAACGAGGGTTGCTGGGGGGAGGTTGGTGGGGAGAAAGGGGTAACTGGTTGATGATCATAAGCAGTGTATGTGATGTAATTAGCACTGGGTGTTACATGCAGTGGATAAATAACTGAACTCTATCTCTGAAACTAGCAATACACTATATGTTAATTAATTGGGTTTAAATATAATAAAAGTTTTAAAAAGAAAATAAAAAATAAGGATGGTTTCTACACACACGGAACAATAAGACTAACAGCTGACTTCTCAACAGATGCAAGAAATCTAGAAGACAATAGAATACTTTGAAAATATGAATAGAAAATAGCTGCTATTTTAGATTTACATGATTTACACTTACTCTTATTCTACATAAATGGAACCAACATAAATGGAAACAAGTGTGCATGCACAGATGTTCATAGATGATATTCAGAGCAGTATCCCTCATAATAGTCCAAAACCAGAAATAAACCAAATATCCATTATTAGTGGATTAGATAAATAAATGATGGTATACTCGTACATTGAACACTACAAAACAATGAAACTGAATAAACTTCTGCTATATAAAATGATATGGTTGAATTTCATGCATGTAAAATCCAAAAATGAAGGAAAAATAAAGACATTTACAACAAACAAATATAGAGATAATTTGTTACCAGCTGAAAAACATTTTAAAAAATGCTAAAAGGTATTCTTCAGGAAAAAAGAAAATAGTTGCAGAAATAAGCTCAGAAATGTAATAATTTACACAGAGCAATGAAAACTACAATAAATTCAAATGAATATCTATAGTGTAAGTGGAAATGTTACAATAAATTCAAATCAATATTTATAGTGTTAAATACTAATAGCAATATCTCATGGAGCATACAGTGTATATATAATTAAAATATACCCACTATACTACAATAATCTGGAGGAAATAGAGTTAAGGTGTTCTAAGGATCTTGCATTGCTTAAGAAGAAAAAGAAGGAAAGGAGAAGAAAGGGACAGTAAAAAAAATTTTTTTAAAGAAGTAGGACTTAATTTATTGAACCAAGACTCACTATATAGTTACAGTCATTAATATAGTATGGTATAGTTTCAAATACAAAAAGACAACAGAGAAGAATATAAAATAAATAAATAAAATTTAAAATACCCCTCCAGAAATGTCACTTTGCTGTGAAGACAAGTGATGCTAGAAGAGAATGGGAAAACATGGTAAGACTTGTTATAAAGTGCTTTCAGTGGTTAGGTGAAGAAAGATGACTACTTGGACTCAAAACACATCCATGAATGTGAAGATACTTGATTCAAGATCAAAATGACACTGCAAAGCAGTGGGGAAACAATAGTCCCCTCAGTAAGAGTGTTGGTTCAATTGAAAAACCATAGAGAAAAAAATGAAATTAATCTTCATCTCACACCACACATAAAAATGAATGTTCAGGTAGATTATATACCTAATTTTGAAAGATAAAACAACTAATCAAGACTATAAATAGAATTTATTCATAAATTCAATATAGAAAAGGATTTCTTTAAAAAGATAGAAAAAGTTCTAACCATAAGGACAGTAACTTTAAAAAAAAAAAGGACAAAACTTGATACATTTGACAACATTAAAATAACAATTTTGGTACATATTTAGAATTGAAAAGGCAACCCACAGAACATATTCGTGACACATGCAATTGACAAAAGGCACATATCTAGAATATAAGAGTACCTACTCATCGTAAGAAAATAGATATCCCAACATAAAAATGGACAAGACAGGGGCGCCTGGGTGGCTCAGTGGATTGAGGCCTCTGCCTTTGGCACGGGTTGTGGTCCCAGGGTCCTGGGATCAAGCCCCGCATTGGGTTCTCTGCTCAGCAGGGAGCCTGCTTCCCTTCCTCTCTGTCTGCTTGCCTCTCTGCCTACTTGTGATCTCTGTCTGTCAAATAAATAAATAAATAAGTTTTAAAAAAAGAGATTCAGTTACTTTTCACAAGGTATTCAAATAGCCAATAAACACTTGAAAAATGATCAACTTCATCAGTGTTATATTAAAGCAAATATAATGTATACTGTGGTACCAATACACATCTGCCAGCATGGATGATGTTCTGAGATGAAAAATACTATCTTCATTAGCTCCATTTTACAGATAGGGAAATGGAGACGCTGAGGTTAAGCAAATTTCAAAATGCCCCATAGTTAGAAAGTATGAAAGTTGAGACTGAAACAAAGACAACCTGAAGTCATCATCTTTAACTGCTATGGACACCACCTTCTTAAAAAAAGAAGAGTGAAAGGGAGGAGAGAGGTACTCCAGTTATGCATTGTTGCAAACAATTCAGTGGGTTAACACAGCAATTTTCCTATTATTTCTCACTGTTTCTGCAGGTCAAGAATTCAGGAAGAGATTGCCTGGTCTTCTGGGTCTCTCATGCCATGGTATGGAGCTGGAATAAGTGGGGTGGGGGTGAGAGAAATTAAAGTAGGTGAGGACTGGCCAAACAACTCTATTTCTCCAGGTAGTCTCACGTCCTCTCCCTGAGATCATTCCATGTGAGTTAAACCAGTCTTCTTCACAGCATGGAAGTTTCAGGTCAGACTATTTAAATGGTAGCTCAAGGTTGCAAGAGAGCCACATGAAAGCTATATTCCCTTTTAGGATCTAGCCTCAGAAATTACATAACATCATTACTGTTGTTGTCAGAAGCCCATCCACATACAAGAGGAGGGAACATAGGCTCCCTACTCTTGATGGGAAAGTGTCGACATTACATTATGAGAAAAGCATGTAGGACTGGAGTTATTGTTCTAGCCATCTTTGCAAAACAAAATATGCCAAATGAAGAAAAAAGTGTTTGGACAGGAATAACAGATGCAGAAGAGAAGGGGAAAATGTGTGCATCTAATATAGAAAAACTTCATTCAACAAAGAATTTTCAAACACCCTGTGTGTACTAGACACCACTAAGAATTATGAGTACCTGGTAAGCCAAATGTGATCCTTGACCTAAAGAAGCCAAAATTGTCTAGGTGGGAAAGTTATACATAAAAGACAGAGTGGAAGGGTTTTAGGAGTTCTTACATAAGGATAACAAGAAGATTCATAGGATTTTATGGTAAAGAACAGGGGTCAACAAACTATAACTCATAATGCAAATCCAGCCTACCACATGTTTTTGCAAACAAAGTCTTACTGGAACACAGCCACATCCATTCATTATACATACTGTCTATGGTTACCTTAGACTATAAAGTTATATTGAGTGTTTAGAACAGGTAACATATTGACTCACAAAGCCTAACATATTTACTATCCTGCTCTTTACAGAAAAAATCTGTCTACCTCTGGTGTAGAATATTTCACATCCACTCAGATGAAAAAGAATAGAACTGAAACAGAAAAATAAAGTTCCAGATTTCCAGTATGGCAGAGAGGAATGCACAAGAGCCTTCGATTCAGAAAAATGAAATTACTAGCCAACCACCTGCTAGCCTCATGACCCTGAGAAAGGTTACTTCATTTCTCCAAATCTCAGGTTCCTTTCCTGAAGAAAAATCTTTCTTATCCTTTTGCTGCCCAGGATGACAATGTGAATCAAGTAAGATAATATATGAATAAATGCCTTGTACACTCTGAAATGCTAAACCCATATGCTGCCATCTTTCCACTGCATTTCCTATCAAATAAAGCTTTGTCAATGGTCTTTCATCTCATCTTTATTTTTACACATAGGACATAGTTTTCTCCTTTTATAGTTTTAAATAAGCACATCTTTTCCTATTTTGATCACCAAAAATGTTATTCTCTGATCTTTGGTCCTTTATTGTTTTAAGACACTAGAAACTATTCTTTAAAACTCCTAACTTCTCCAACTACTCTTACTTTTGGAACCTTACTTAATTCTCTAATAGACTCGAGTCCTCACTCTTCTGTCTTACCTTGAAATTCCTTTCTTTACCTTATTCCAACCCATATACCCACTTTTTCACATATTGCTTTTGGGGTGATGTGCTGTTGGAAGGAGACACCGAAATTCTCTGGTTCTTTTTGACAAAGCTCCTTGGCCCACAATTGCTCAAAATTCTCAATGCATTCTAAGAACTTCTGCAAACATCCTTCTATAGAGCTCTTTGGGAATCTCTTTCAAGTCAGTGACTCCATGACTATTGATCAGAAGAATTTAACTCAACTTCATTGATTGCTATGAATATAAACCACATCATCATTCAATGTTGGGCCTTCATTTTCCACATCCTTTCATCATATCACTACATTAGCTGCCAACACCTCCTAATCCAGGGCAAACTGGCATGAGTCTTCTCCTTGTACCTTCCTCTCATTAACATCTTCAATGCAATATTCAATCTCTAAAAGGACTGGACTGGTCAGGAAAATCTGACCATGTGGAATTGGAATAGTTATAAAACTTCCATAGCGAAATCTCCCATGCAAACGGGTAATAACTTCACAACTTGGTTCAGATGAGATTTTGAGCTCTTGTACTCCCAAGCCAGCTGGTCATTTAACACACATTCCATGCACAGGAAATGTCCATTACCAGAAACCTCACTAAATAGCTGTGACAATAAGCTCAAGAATGTTATGTCCAAGGACAAAAACAGAGCAGGAAGATTTCAAGAGTTCTTCCAGGGAGAACCACAATATGATTCCTGGTATTTCATGGCAAAGACTAATTAAGAAACTAACTATGGATGATAATGCAGCAGGAGAATTCAGGCATTCAGGAGAATGCCTGAATTTAGTCAGCATCACTATCTCGCTAAGGAAGAGAATGTTAACAATGACGTTTTTGCAGACGGTATATAGATATCAGATTAGGGTCACTGGGAAAAAGGTAGTAATGTATCTCTATAAATGAAGTAAAGAAAAAGCATCTAGAAAGAGTTTGAAGGGAAGCCAGATCAGATGCAATGAGTTTTAAATACCTTAAGTAGGAAAGGTATATTTCTACTTTTATAGGTAGAATGTAGAAAGGTATATTTCCAAACATTTATTGTTATAATAATCATATTTATAAATTTCTCATCAAATTATATTAGATGAAACTTGTTCTGGTTCTGGCCATATTACAGTCTTGAGGAAAGCTTTTAACTTGAAGCAACTTTTATGAAATTGCACATCCATTGGACCTTGAAAATGGTCAATTATATGCTTTGTTGAGTGAATGAATCTGTGTCTTGGCAAAAATAAAGACCTAGGCCCAGGATGAGGCATACCAGTGGATCAATGCAATTTCCTTACATGTTTTCCATTTTTACTTCTTTGTGCCATGCTTAGTTATGTCTGTGCATTTTAGTTCTGTATGTCAAGACTCTCCTGCCCAACGTATTCATGAGGGGTACTAGAAGAAGCGTGATTTGATATTAGGATTACTCAATGAATTGTAGATTCTTAGATTTCAAGCAACCTTAGAAATTACATAGCCCTGGTCAGTGCTGTCCAAGATTAAATCCTAACAAGCTCACCAAAAAATGAAAAATAAGGATGATGTTCATGAGTGGGCATCTGCATATGTGTATGTATACATATGCACATGCCTGTACAGTATGTTTGCCAACTCTTATTTCTTATAAAGAACTGTCCACTTTATTATGTTAAAATGCCCTTTCTCTTATGAAGTGCTAATTGTAGCAGATGTTAGTTATTGTAAATGTTTTCATGTCTTGGCAAACTAAAATTATGGCAACACTCTGTTTGCTCTAACCCTCAACACTCCCTCCAAGTTTCTGAAGTTCTGCTGGTATGGTACACGTAATCTGAAAATCCTACTTCCCTTGCCCCCCAAATTATTCTGTCTAACTAAAAGCCTGTTATACTAATAAATAAATCTGGAGAGACAGTTTGGGAAAGAGCCTCCTTTGGTAGTTAGGAGGGAAAAAAATACATGGAATTCTCCCCATTCCTATTCCCTTCTCTCACAAAAAGCAGAATCATTTCCTAAACTTTGAGTCTTCTCCTTTGGAGAAGGTGTGGACACGACAGCCACTCCTTCAGATTTCTAAACTCAGCGGAAGTATTTGTGGGTGGGTAGGAGTCTATAACCTTTCCTGATGAATCAGCAAAGGGGCAATAGTTAAATGGTGCTCAGTCTCCTAAGAGGAAGAAAAGGAAGGCATTTTTCCAGAGCTATTCCAGAGATTAGGTTCAACTGGTATAAAAATTTAAATCCTGGCTGCTTGTGTGGCCCAGGAGGATTCTTGGGCATGTTTACCAAAAGATAGTATTCAAGAGTACTCTCCATGCAAATGAAATACTATGTCATTGCATCCTGCATGATTCAGGGGCTGGAAGGAAGGAAAGAAAATAATATGTTTTACACTGGTTCAATTTCTACCAAGAACCAGCCAACCAATAAGCAGGTTTTTATTTTCACTTATTGAAAACATTTTCAAAGATGATACATTGCTAAGGACCCAAAGGAACATGTCACAGATAACCAGTAAAAGTAAATGGGAGGAAACCCACTCTAGGAGATGATTATCGATGGCCGTTCCTACTAAAGATGACCTTGGTGGACTACTACTAAGTGTAAGTGTGACCAGCCAGAAATTGTTACATACCGTGCTCCATAAAGGTTGCTCTCAGCTTTGTAGGTACAGGTATTGAGCATTCCAACTACACAATGTCCTATCTCTGTTTTGGGCCCACCAAACTTCCCAGGATGCTATTCATTTATGTGTCAAATATTTATTAAATACCTATTATGTGCCACCATATGGTAATGTGAAGATGCATGAGGCACAGTCCTCGCCTTTAAAGATATTTGTCTCCCTGAAATTTATTGATCACCTACTGCATATTAGGTTTCATGGACTGAATTGTGCTGCCTCCAAATTCGTATTTGGAAGCCCTAAGGTTTACTCTGACTATATACAGAGACAGGGCCTTTAAAGAGGTAATTAGAGTTAAATGCCATCATAAGGGTCAGGTCCTAATCTGTAAGGACTGGTGAACTTTAAGAAGAGGAACAGAGGCAGCAAGAGATCTCTCTTCTTCCACACACACACAAAGAAGAGGACATGTGAGCATACAACAAACTGGTGGCTGCCTCCAAGTCAAAAGAAAAGGCCCCAACATGAGACCTACCTTGCCAGCATCTTGATCTTAGACCACTCAGCCTCCAGACAGTGAAAAACAAATTTCTGTTATTTAAGTCCCCAGTCTCTGATATTTTTATGGCAGCTCTAAGCAAAGACACTAGGCAATATACTAAGTACATTACATACATTTAGCATGCCACAAGATACTATCTTGGTTACAATTGTGCCTTAATGTGTGTCCTCAGTCATAATCCAGACTGGAACTAGTTTGGAGAAGAGATATTTTTCTTTTATTTGTTTCATTTCATTTCTACAGGGCCCTCTGGGTGTCTCTTCTGGTGGCTGGCTTCCTTCTATAAAGCCATCCTCAGAAAATTCAGTGGTCTCAAGCTGCTGTGTGGCTACACTGAAGCTTTTCCTGAGATCCCTCTCCTGAGATAAAATGATCCTGTTTCTATATTCTCTCTTCTTTACTTCAATCAAGACTCTATTCAGAAAGGAGTGTAGACAGATTTACCCATTTATAAAAAATGTCGATAAAAGATAACCAGTATTTCTTACCTGAAGATTAAGAGTACACCACTACCTTCCTACTTAAAGCAACAGCCTCACTTGGAATCTTGTTAGAAATGCAGAATCTTGGGTCCTTCTAGATTAATTTGTATGTGCAGTAGAGTTTGGAAAGCTCTGGAATATCAATAGTTAAATAATTAGCTAACTGTGTGTCCATAATCCAGGCAGCACCTCAATGAGACTCAGCTCCATCATCCTTAAAATGGAAGCCACCACTCAAATAATCTTTCACTCTACTGTGCCCTTCTCAGTTAGTCGCCTTATTCCCATGAAATCCATTCTCCTTGCCTAATGTTGTCATGCTGTCATGTGTCCTCCACATCCTTTTAGGAATACTGACTACAAATGACCTAAGGCAGTACAATCTAATGGTTAATGAGTGTGGGAGGCAGGAATAAGACTACTGGAATTCAGTCCTTCATATATCTCAGAAAAATCATGAAAAAATAACTCCTAAAATGTTCTCTCATTTTTTTTTTTAAAGATTTTATTTATTTATTTGACAGAGAAATCACAAGTAGGCAGAGAGGCAGGCAGAGAGAGAGAGAGGAGGAAGCAGGCTCCCTGCTGAGCAGAGAGCCCGATGCGGGACTCGATCCCATGACCCCGAGATCATGACCTGAGCCGAAGGCAGCGGCTTAACCACTGAGCCACCCAGGCGCCCTGTTCTCTCATTTTAAGAGCAGGAGTATTTTGTGAAATATCTGGTTATTGGAATACTCAAAGATGCTGTTGTTTTTCTTAGTTAATGTTGTAGTCCCATGAAAGTTGGTTTTGCTCTAAGAATATGAGAACATTGCACTCCAAGAGTGTAAACATATTATTGGTACAAATGTTAGAGCATAGTGGCTCACAGTATGGACCTGGTTATCAAACACAATAAAAATGTGCTCTTACATGCAGCCCTAATCTGTGGTAGTCAACCTGCCCAGTATTGTTCTGTGAGGTCCTTGTATCTGAAAGAAATGAAAAAATTGAGAGAAAGGGTAGCTCAAATGTTGGGTAAAATTGATGGAAGTGATAGATAAGTAAAGTTATTATTTCAGTTATCCATTCAACAAATTCAAATTATTCACTGGGCACCTATTAGGGGCCAGGTACTGTGTCTATCAATAAAGCAGTAGAGATAGGCATAAACAAGTAAATCCCCTCCGCAAAAAAAAAAAAAAAAAAAAAAAAACCACACCACTTATATTCACACTGTAGTTAAGTGCTCTGAAGGGAAAAATCAAAATTCTCTATGAACAGAGAAAAACAAGGGAGAACTACTAAGGGAAACAGGTTATAGCAGCAATGGAAAAATCCAGAAAAAGAGACTCTTTTTCATTTTAATAGTTATTCATTCTCCAAAGTGTCTCTAAAGAATACAAGTTCCATGTGGTCAAATCCATTTAGAAAGTTCTTTGAAATTCATCTAGAAGCTTCACAATTCAAATTGTCTTAATCAGTTTACATCCTGGAGAGGCCTGCAGTAAGCAATACTGCTTTAATGAACAAACCTGGTTTGTCTGTTTTCTTCACCCTTTTATCCCCAGAACCTAGAGCAATGCTAAGTATATCAGAGAAATTCAGTAAACACATGTTAAATGAATGACTAAGAAAATGAATGAGAACAAATCACATAACCATTTTTATATAACTCCTACTAAAGCCTTCTAGAACTAATGCCCTGAGTAATACATGGTGGGGAGGTGATTGCGGGGGGCAGGTAGAGGGGAAATACTTTAATAGAAGGAAAACACAGGCCAGTCCTTACCACAATTCATGCACTTCTAGATTTAGATGAATAGGAGAGAGGCACAAGTGTCATGACTAAGTCTAGGGGAGAGGAGTGAAACTAAAGACTTCTTCCCCCTTTTGTTTTGATCTTGTACACAGATATTATAAGATCTCTGTGGTTAGGACTTAGAAGTCTTCAGTATGCATACCCTCCCCCATTCTTCATCCAGTTTTTATGTTTTCCCAATGTTATTTTGATGTCTTCTTCCATTCTGGTTGACTTCATTTAAACTACCCTTGATGGCTGTTTTTAGGTCTTCAACCGTTCCTGGGAGGGATTCAGAAATTTTCTTTCTCACAAGGTTCAAATTGTCAGATGTTAAATCTGAGTTTCAAGGAAGCTGGACCATATCACATCCAGGTCCAATCCATCATGCATTGAATTAGTCACCAAGATATTCTCTAAGAGCACAATGTGCTAGTGCCAGCCTGTTGCCAGATAGTTGTGGCTTTGAGAGCTTCATCACTCAGCTCTGGAGCAAACCACATTCAGGAGTTTGTTCAAATAAGTAGCATTGTTGACACTTCTATCTAAAAATTATGGCCCTTCTGTAGAGACAGAAAGCACATTAATAGTTGCCAGAGGCTGAAGTAATGGGGAAATGAGAAATGACTGCTTAATGGGTATGGGGGTCTCCTCTGGGAGTGATGAAAATATTTTGGAACTAGATAAAGGTGATGGTTGCACAACATTGTGAATGTACTAAGTGAAACTGAATTGTATGCCTTAATATGGTTAATTTTATGTTATGTGAATTTACACCTCAATTAAAAGAAATATGGCCCTAGAAAACACAAAAAGGAGAATGTTCCATTAACAGAGACTACAATTTCATGCTCCTATAATTATCAGACACCCTGAACTATAGATCACACCCCGTTCCATTTCAGTGACCAGAAGGAAGATGGAAAATTTGTCAGTAGGACTTTGTTACTCACTTGAGATATATGAACGTATCTATTTAATGCACATTCCTAGGGGCTCCTGGGTGGCTCAGTCAGTTAAGCATCTGCCTTCAGCTCAGGTCATGATCTCGGGGTCCTGAGATCAAGCTCTGCATCAGGCTTCCTGCTCAGTGGGGAATTTGCTTCTTCCTTTCCCTCTGCCCTCACCCCCCACTCATGTTCTGTCTCATTATCTCAAATAAATAAATACAATCTAAAAAAAAAACAAAAACAAAAACACCTTCCTGATCTCAAGATGGAATTGTAGTAAAAGGGCACAGTGTAGCATGAAGAGAGCATAATTTTTTAAGATCTAGTATTTTTTAAAAATGCTTCTGAAAGTCTAGAATTAAAATATGTATGGGTAATATATAGGAGAGAAATTGCTAGGGTGGGAAAATAAAGCTGTGAGGAATGGAAAAGAAAAAAGGAGAAATGATTATTTCTTTAAATATATCCACTAATCACAGTTCAGATGCAACTTAAGGTAGGAAGCCACAGCGCTGTGAAGGGGATGACAGAAGGAGATCATGATTATTATTTTTTTTAAATATTTATATTAAATCATTACTGAAAGTAGAGAACCAGACTAAGAATTTGTAGCTGGCAAAAGGGCAAAGAAAACTTTTTTTTTTGTCCCTATCCTTTTAAATGGATGTGTTAAATGGGTCTCCAACTAGGTCAAAGTGGGGCATCCTCCAGCTGGAAGTAGGAGGTCTGAAAGAGAAGGCTAGTTTGTCTACCTGTCACTTTAAAATATGCTCCTTCTCCCTCAGTGTAGGAACCTCTTGCAAAGTAGAGAATTTATGAAAACAGGAGAAAAGAACAACCGGCTTCCTTCCTAGGCCACTTTGATTTCTCAGCTTCAAAAAACACCATGGATTTTGTAATATGATGTCCTTTTTTTATTCCTCTGGGGGAAGAAGTATCAACATTCTTGACATTCTTTGGATGTTAGACATGGTTCTTCTTTAGAGCAAAGAATTCTAACTTCTCAGATTAATTTGTGTATCCCAGAACCTGACACAATGGCACATTTTATGGATGGATAGATGGAAAGAAAAAGGGAAGGATGGAGAAATGGATGCGGAGATACTCTCAAGAAACCAGGACCAGGTATGCATTGGAAAGAAGAAAAGAAAGTCTCCACTAAGCCACCAATTATTCCACTTTATGAGAAGATATTAGATCTACCATCTTACTCATGAAATAATGTTGGATTATCAGGAAAAACAATAGCTTTGACAATCTCACAGACCTGGTTTCAAATATTGGTTCTTCCATTTCTGGCAATGTGACTTTGAATGAGCAGCTTCTGAATCTCAAGTTTCTTTTTTTTTTCTTTTTTTAATTTTATTTTACTCTTTTTTCAGTGTTCCAAGAGTCATTGTTTATGCACCATACTCAGTGCTCCATGTAATCAATACATGCCCCCCTTAATATCCACCATCAGGCTCCCCCAACCCCCAACCTTCTTCCCCTCCAAAGCCCTCAGTTTGTTTCTCAGAGTCCACAGTCTCTCATGGTTCATCTCCCCCTCCAATTTCCCCCAACTCACTTCTCCTTTCCAACTCCCAATGTCCTCCGTGTTATTCCTTATGCTCTACAAGTAAGTGAAACCATATGATAATTGACTCTCATTGCCTGACTTATTTCACTTAGCATAATCTCCTCCAGTACCATCCATGTTGATACAAAAGTTGGGTATTCATCCTTTCTGATGGAGGCATAATATTTCATTGTATATATGGGCCATATCTTCTCAAGTTTCTTATCTACGAAATTATAATTATGATAACAAAAATCTTGCAATATAGTTGTGAAATTTAAACCAGATGGTATAAGTAGAGTACTTGGCATATAGTTACTTTTTTATATGTTTATATTTTTTGTTTTATTTTATATTTTTATATTTTTTGT
Source organism: Mustela erminea (assembly GCF_009829155.1). Taxonomy (NCBI): domain Eukaryota; kingdom Metazoa; phylum Chordata; class Mammalia; order Carnivora; family Mustelidae; genus Mustela; species Mustela erminea. Next base: position 44,694,161 of record NC_045629.1, on the reverse strand, counting down.
TTCAGGGGCACAGGTCTGTGATTCATCAGTCTTACACAATTCACAGCATTCACCATAGCATATACCCTCCCCAATGTCCATCACCCAGCCACCCTATCTCTTCTACCCCACTCCCCTCAAGTAACCCTCAGTTTATTTCCTGAGATTAAGAGTCTCTTATGGTTCCTCTCCCTCTCTGGTTTCATCTTATTTCATTTTTCCCTCCCTTCCCCTATGATCTTCTGTCTTGTTTCTCAAATTCCTCATACCAGAGAGATCATATGATAATTGTCTTTCTCTAACTGACTAATTTCGCTTAGCGTAATACCCTCTAGTTCTATCCATGTCATTGCAAATGGCAAGTTTTTTATGGCTGCATAATATTCCTCTGTGTGTGTGTGTGTGTGTGTGTGTGTGTGTGTGTGTGTGTGTATGTGTGTGTATACCACATCTTTTTATTCATTCATCTGTTGATGGACATCTAGGCTCTTTCCATAGTTTGGCTATTATGGACACTGATGCTATAAACATAGAGTTATTTAAAAAAAACCAATTATCTCAAAGTTATGTACAGTAGTATGCTAGTTATGTTATACCAGCACATGAGAGCCAATTGTGTGCATCTCGTGCATCTCTTCTCAACTCTATGCTCAGTATTATCAAGTTGGTAGCTTCAAATTAGCCATGGTGGGAGCACTTACACTACAAAAATTGTTGAAGATAATGATTAGGATTTTTTTTCTAAAAACCCAGTTGTTAAAGATTTGCCAGTACAATACTGACTCACATTCTAAACTGAAGTATGGATGATAGAAAGAATTCTGATTTGTGGGTCAGGAGAACTAAGTGTTAATCCAAGTATTGCAAAATGATATTTGCATGATTTTGGATAATTTACTTGACATTATGGTCCTAAAATTTCTTCATCTCTAAAATGAGAGGGTTGAAATAGATCAGGTTTCTGTTTTTGATAATGGTGAGTTACTACTTAGAGAAAGCCATCCCACTAAAAACTAAAAATGCTGGATAAAATATATAAAAATACAGAACCACCAAAAACCTAACAAGAAAATCACAAATCAAGATAAAACTGAGGGAAAAACAAAAAAACACAAAACAAAAAACAAAAACAGTGCAGTAAGCAGGAGAGGAGTCACTTTTGCCTTAAGGGAATTTACCAATTCAAAAAAATTTCTATTTTTATTTTGCCGACCTCCATGGCAGATAAAATTTTAAGTTTAATGTGAGACATGAGGGATGCCTAGGTGGCTCCGCCAGTTAAGTGTCTGCCTTCAGCTCAGGTCATGATCCCAGGATCCTGGGATCAAGTTGCGCATCCGGCTTCTTGCTCCGGGGAAGCCTACCTCTCCTTCTGTCTGCCACTCCCCCTGCCATTACTCTCTTTCTCTTTCTCTGACAAATAAATAAAATATATTTTTTTTAAAAAGTGTGTTTAAAACATTAGTGGAAGAATCTCTCCACAGTAAACAAACTACTCTCTCCTGTTCTTGGAATCCACTTTCTATGGTTCAGGAAATCCGAAGTCTTAAACTTAGATGAAGTTGGTCTGGGACTTTAGTATGTTCATATGCCTGTGAGAAGCAAATAAAAACCTCTAAGGAAGAAAATGCCTTTATCCTAGGCCTTCCAAGCATTTAGGAAAAGAGGGTACCAGAAATCTGATAAGCAGCAGAAATAACAGAAAGAAGATCCACAAAAATTTCAAATACTAGATTTACTTATCAAGTGCAAACTATAGAACAACCATACTCAAAAGGTAAGTTTGAAAATACATGCAAGGAATAAGGAAACTATAAAAAGTAAAATAGCAGATTTGTTTTTAAGAAAAAACAACAACTTAGTTCAACTTCTGGAAAGAAAAAAGTAGAATAACCAAAATTAAGGGGGAAAAAAGATCTTAAGTTATAAAGCTCAATGGCCAAATCTAGCCTGAATTCAAATGGGGGATTCTGAAGTTTTGGCCTGTAACATTTAAATAAAATCTTGAACCAATCTTTAAAGATAAAAAGATTTCACATAAAATTCAAATTTTGAGCTTCTCATAAAATGAGCTCTGGCAACATTGAGCCAATTCACATGAGACAACAATCTGCTAAAACGGAGCTCACACTCCAGTTTGCCACTTTCCCCAACATTTTCTATCTCCCCATCACTGAGGGCTGGGCAAGCTGTCATTTATCTCAAGTTGGTAAACTCCTTCAATAAATGGCCATATAGTAAATATTTTAGGCTTTGAGGGCCATACGGTCTCTGTCACAAGTATACAACTTGGTCATCATATCAAGAAAGCAGTCATAGACAACAAATAAGCAAATAAATACTGTTGCATTCTCAAAAAGAAAAACAAACTGACTTACAAAAACAGGGAGCAGGCTGAATTTGGCCACTGGGCTATATTTTATTGACCTCTGCTATATACCTTTTTACTGCACTACTATTTTTGTCAGAGAAATATCTCTCTACTCATGATACTGTCAACAGTAGGGAAAAGATATACATCCTGGGAGGACCACTTGTTTTAAGAAAAATAGGTAAGATCATGAAATTGGCCTTCTCCATTTATTTGTATTACCTCTCTGGCCTCTTCAGTCCTCTGTATTTGTATCACCAAGCCTAAAGGATCTCTACAATTCCTTCCAACTATATAAATTTATGGTCTGATGACAATTATCAATGTGGCCAGAAGTCAGAACTCCTGGGCATTGCGTCCTCCTCATTCCTCTTATCAACTACCAAGTTCTTCCTAAGGTCAAATGTTTTCAGGTTACAACAGATAACAAGACCAGGCACTTGGGAAAGGTGCAAAACAGTACTTCCTTATGTTCAGAAGTGATTGATGAGGGTAAAAATTCTCATTTCTCCTACTTTTGTTTCCTCTGCTATGATCTAATTTTTATAAGGTTTTTTCCTTACCAACTACAAAATAGAGGGATAGATAAAGATGAACCCTACTCAAGTTTTGGACTGTCTGGTAATTTTTAAAAGTATTACTACTTGAAGACAAAAATAGATTAATTCCATAGTTTAAAGCCAACTTCCAATCTGAAATTTCATTAAAGGCAGGATTTTGATTCAGTTCAAGTTGTTTTAATGGCTTTGCCCTTTCCCTTGACTCAAATTATAGTGAAACATTTTTTATTATCTTTTTAACAAAATCACAGTTTCAATAAAAATGAATACAGAGAAGAAATAAACCAGATTCTCTCTATGACTATTTCCTGAGCTTATTCAGAAACAGAATTCCATGTATACAATCCCTTTATAGGTAAAGACATCCTATTTTCTTCAGGCTCTTAAGCCTTTTGGATAAGATTAAATAATTAATAATTATTTAATCTCAGATCTTCTCTAGAGTAAACTACATTATAATATTAGCATATTTTATCCATTTCAAGAGGTACATGTTTTCACATTTTAATGTGTCCATAATTAAAGTGACTCACAATTACTGTTATGTAACAGTTGCAATGTAATTGTCATTGCAGGCATATGAAGAAGTTTAATTGTCAATCTTGGTGGAATGATTGAATAATGCCAACTCCTCAACAGTTTTAGTTAACAAACTGCTTAAGAACTATTTGAAGAAGGAGTTTTACAACTTTATAAGAAAACAAGCAACACAAAAGTGGACAAATTGGGGCACCTGGGTGGCTCAGTGGGTTGAGCCTCTGCCTTCAGCTCACGTCATGATCTCAGGGTCCTGGGATCAAGCCCCACATCAGGTTCTCTGCTCAATGGGGAGACTGCTTCCTCCTCTCTCTCTGCCTGCCTCTTTGCCTACTTGTGATCTCTCTCTCTGTCTGTCCAATATATAAATAAAATCTTATTTTTTAAAAAGTGGACAAATTATCTGAATAGATAGTTCACCAAAGAATATATATAAGTAGCTATTAAATGTGCAAAAATGCACACAGTATCAGTCATAGGGAAATGCAAATTAAAATTACCATAAGATACTACTATAACCACCAGAATGACTATAATAAAAAAAGAATACTAATAAAAAGTGTTGGTGAGGGACGCCTGGGTGGCTCAGTTGGTTGGACGACTGCCTTCGGCTCAGGTCATGATCCCGGAGTCCCGGGATCGAGTCCCACATCGGGCTCCCAGCTGCATGGGGAGTCTGCTTCTCCCTCTGACCTTCTCCTCGCTCATGCTCTCTCTCACTGTCTCTCTCTCTCAGATAAATAAATAAAATCTTTAAAAAAAAAAAGTGTTGGTGAAGATGAGGAGAAACTGGAACCCTTTTACACTGGTGATGTAAAATGGTATATACAGCCATATTGAAAAATTTTGGCAATTGCTAAAAATTAAATATAGAATTCCCATATAGGTAAACAATTCCATTCTTGGGTATATATGAAGATAAATAAAAGCATATGTTTGGAAAATTTTGTACATGAATGTTCATAGCAGCATTATTCCTGAGAGACACAAATTGGAAATAACTCAAATCTTTTAAAAACAAAACCTGACATATCTACATACATGCCACATGATAAATCTAGAAACATTATGCAAAGTGAAAGAAGCCAATCACAGCAAAACTACATGTTGTATGATTCTATTAATATGCAATTTCCAGGAAAGACAAATTCATAGAGACAAAAAATAGATTATGGATTGCCTCAGGATGGGATTGGAGCACAGATTGAATGCAATCAGGTACCAGGGACCTTTATGGATGACGAAAATGTTCCCAAACTGCATTGTAGTAATGGTTGCACAATTCTCTACCTTTTCTAAATATCACTGAACTTTACATGTACACAGGGTGAATTTTATGGTATATAATTGATACCTCAATTAAGCTATGTATACACAGGAAGGGAAGACCATGAAGGTAATATAATTTATTCCAAATCACAGAGCTAGTTTCATGGGAATCAGAACCATAAATAAAACCTCCAAGCCAATGGACTTTTCCCTATAAAGGTTCTAGGGTATCACATAAAATGATTGAAAAATAATTCAAATGGATAACTGCCTTAAATCATTTTTGGAAAAAAAATGTGAAGTATAAATTGGTAATAAGTGAGTAGAAGTATTAATAAACATATATTTTAGACATTCAACATCAGTAAAATTTAGTAACTTATATTCAAATATATGTTTTATTATAGGACCTTTATGTTCCAAAATATTTACTCTCTTTCAAGAGTTGTTCTGACTTGCTGCATGTGTAGAAATATGATTTCCCAACTCACACTGGAAGCTCTCTATCCTTTTAGACTATGGTTTCCCTACATGGGGGTGCCTTTCTCAGCCTGCTGCCATGCACAGAGAACTGCCTTGATAAGCACCTGGGTCTTTCACAGCTTTCTATAAAGTCATCTCCACTATGTCCTCCATTCAGCTATTACCTCTTTGTAGTTACTGGAATTCCTAATAGGTTGGCCAACTTAATCAAAAGCACCACTTTCATCTGACTCCAGGAAGGTCTCAAGATTGTCAAGAAAATAAGTATCTCAAGTTCATATAAACAAAAATGATAAAAGGTTATAATATTTTGATTTTCTAAATCTCCATAAAGGACATAAAACTGCCTTATGAAACATAGAAGCAAATTTTTCCATGTATATATATATATGTGTATACACAAATATATATACATATATGTATATATACAAATATATAATATCTATCTATATATATATATATATATTTTTTTTTAATGTAGGGGAGTTGAATGGAAACCCATGTTTTTGCCTTTAAGCTGTGGTATTTGGCTTGGACATACCAGATGAGAAATTTTTCTTAAATACCAAGACTAATCTCTTTTCTGACTGTATTCAAGAAAAAATCTGGAGCCCTCTGGTGGTAGAATTACCATACTCACTATTAAGTTCCCGAATATAAACCTCTCCTGGTAATCTGATGGTAAAAACTTATATTTCACAACCAGAAGTTATCTTCAAAGGGACGTTTTATTAAAACAAGTGCAGGTTTTTACTTTATATTATTCTTTGTGGTATGTGTGTTTTCCTGGCAAAAGTTTTGGAGCTAATAAATATTTAAATCCATGGAATAGCACCTTATATCAAAGTAAAATTAGAAGTTAGAAATGAGCTCCAGAATCACTCTGATGACTAGAAGGTCACTCTGATAGTCCCTAACTCCTTTAAATGTAAAATGTTTCAAATGTCAAAATCTTTTTCAACTAACGTGGTTTATTTGGAAATTTTACTGCATCCTATATCCAACATTTAAATCTCTTCATTGACAGATGAAACTGTTCTTTTGTATTACACCATGTAATATATAATTTATACAATGCAATAGGTTTCTTGGGATAAATGATGCTATCACTTGTTTTAAGAGAGCAAGGAAGAAGGGTAAAGAAGGGATTATTATTATATATTATATTATATTATTATAAGGAATTGGCCCATGTGATAATGGAGGACAAGTCCCAGGATCTGTAGGATGGACCAGCAAGCTGAAGATCCAGGAAAGTGCTGGTTCATCAATCTGAGTCTGAAGGTCTAAAAACGAGGAGAATGGATGTAGAGTTCCTTTCTGACCGCTGGCAGGTATGAGTCAGGAGACAAAAAGCCAATGTCCCAGCTCAAAGGCCATCAGGCAGGAAGAACTCTTTCTCACAAAACAATACAAAACAAAACAAAACCAAAAAAAAGAAAAGCCTTTTTTGTTCTCTTTAGGCCCTCAACTAATTGGAGAAGGCCCACCTACATTAGGGAGAACAATCTGCTTTACTCAGCCAATCAATGTAAATGTTAATCTTATCCCAAAACACCTCACAGAAATACCCAAAATAAGGTTAGGTGAATTATCTGGGGACCCAGTGGTCCAATCAAGCTGACACATAAAGTAAGCCATCCCAGAGTCAGAAGGAAAAAGAGACATTATTACATATAGAAGAAAAAAATTACAGTAGGCTTATCAGAATTCACGCAAGCACAAGATAACAAGCATCTTCAAAGAGCTAAAGAAACTGTCAATGTGTAATTTTATATGCATCAAAAAATGCCTCTCAGAAATGAAGGCACTGACGGGCTCAGTGATTCAGTCCATTAAGCGACTGTCTTTAGCTCAGGTCATGATCTCAGGGTCCTGGAATCTAGTCCCACATCTGGCTCCCTGCTCAGCTGGGAGTTCTGCTTCTGCCTCTCCCTCTGCCCCTCCCCCTGCTCATGCACGCTCGCTCTCTCTCTCTCTCAAATAAACAAAATCTTAAAAAAAATGAAGGCACTGGTAACATGAATCCATATGTGGTAAAAAAATTGTGTAAAGCTACACACACACACACACACACACACACAGACAATAATGGTACCTGTTTTATAGGATGCCTTCTAATCCCTAGGAACTGACCTACAGCTTTTGGACCATAAATCCAGTTGGCTTTGGTAGTTGATGGGAAGTAAGAAAAACTACCCTTTGGTCCCCACATTTTCCCCCCACTCACTATAGAAAAACAAGAAAACACAAATGACAGAAACACAATCATTAGCAGTGAGAGTCTAACTGCTTAGTAGAAAAAAGAAGAAGAAAGGTAAAAATTGCTTACTTGGACTCTGAAGGTTTTTATTTTATTTTTTAATCATCTAGGGCTCAGTTTGAAATATGTTGACTCATCCAGTATCATTCACAGGGTATCAATTCCTGCCAGAGCATATTTGCTTCAAAGGCTCTTCTGAGAAGCAGTATTTGGTAGGGTGAAAGGTCAGAAGTGGGTTAGATGTGTACATTTTACATAGCTCACCACATCAGCAAAATTTACCTAACCACTTCTTGGGTTATTTCCTTAGAGCTTGCACTGGATAGCTCTCGGACTTGTGTTTTATTTTCAGAAAATCAAATGTCTCCTCTCCTCTTCAGATTCAGTCACACAAATTGCATCAGTTCTTAAAGAAAGCCATACCTCAAGACCTCACAAAGAGGTATCTATTACCAGGAGCTCTAAGCAAATGTTCTTTTAATTAGCTACATTTATCTTTAATCCCTGTTTTGACAGAAACTCTAACATAAACATACATTACCAATACATAAAACTCAGCTCAAAGTATGGTTAATTTTTATATTTGACAGAGCCAGTTGGAAAAAATAACTTTGACCTTTCTCCGTCTTTGTGTGATGTCACTACGACCTAGTCTCAGGACCTAAAACAGAAACAGTGGCATCTGCAGCTAAAGTACAATAATGATTCTTAAACTGCTCCTTAAAAGTGGCAATAAAAACCCTAATAAGACCTCTGGGCCTTATGTCGAAGCAGCTGCAAAATCAAGTTAAATAATTTCTGCAAGGACTACAGTAATTATAAAACTGATTAAAGTTTACCTACACTTCATTCCTAGAGGGTTTTCACCAAGGACTTAGAAACCAGATGGTTCAAGACTATGCATGATGGATATGTTCCATGAAGCATGTCCGTTGTCATGGAAACAACAAAAATAACATTATCTTTTCTGTCTATTCCTTCACAGAACCATGTGTTTAAGAGTTGCCGCCAATTCAAGCAAAATCCAAATGAATACTTAGGTATCAGGTAAAAAACCAGTGCCTCTACCCACTTTTAATACTAAAGCCCAACTATTGAATTCACTAAAATGACTTCAGTGAGACTATTTACTTTCTACAGGGCATAAGTACAGCCATCATAGTATTTAGAACTTTAATACTCCGGAAAGAATCACAAAGACTGAGGATACTGAGGAATTGGAGAGGGGGCTCAGAGATTGCGCCCCTGCTGGAAGTCGGAATGGTCAAGGAAAGAACCATCCTTCCCTGTTTCCCCTGAGGAAAAGCCAACCCGTCCAGCTACACCCTGGACTTATCCCAACTCTCCTGCTAAGGGAGAGTTTTGCCAAACCTCTTCTCTTCTCTTCAATGTTTTCAACCTCAATCATAATGACAATAACAATTGAACATTTCTTGATTACTTGCTATGTGCCTAATATATATCCTGCCATTTCATCCTTACTGCTACTATATTACCATTATTATTCCTATTTTATAGATAAGGGAACTGTGGCCTAGAGCACAGCTTCTTAAATTACAACTTACATATGGATTATCTAGAGATATTTTCAAAATACATAGGCCTGGGGCAAGAACCAAGAACCTGGATTTCTAACAAATTCCAGGTGATGCTGGTCCATAGACCACACTTTGAGTAGCAAGGATTATGATGGTTAAGAAATTTGTATCCAGGGGCGCCTGGGTGGCTCAGTGGGTTAAGCCGCTGCCTTCGGCTCAGGTCATGATCTCAGGGTCCTAGGATCGAGTCCCGCATCGGGCTCTCTGCTCAGCAGGGAGCCTGCTTCCCTCTCTCTCTCTCTCTGCCTGCCTCTCCGACTACTTGTGATTTCTCTCTGTCAAATAAATAAATAAAATCTTTAAAAAAAAAAAAAAAAGAAATTTGTATCCAACACCCAGCTATTGAGAAGCAGAGCCTGGGATTCCAGCCCATAATTTCCTGACTCTAGAATTCTAGCTCTTAATCGTTCTGCTCTCCTGTCTCCCAATTCCATCAGACACACTGCTGCAGCCTCTCCTTGAAAGTAGTAACAGCAACAACAACAAGACAATTCATAACAACCTGACAACTACTAAACCCTATTCTTTCCCCTCAGCCAAGGTTTTCAAAGCAAGGATTTATATAGGTTTCTGGTAGTTCTATACTGTCCGTTTCATAGCTACTATGAATTCTCACTTGCAAACCTGTGATCTCTCTGACAATGCTGTCTTTTCCTGGCACTGATTGCTCTATGAAAACAGACCTGGTCTCATTTGTGACCAAATTTCATACATGCCTTTTTTTTTTGCATTAGAATTGAGATCTGAGTTGGATTCTTACACATGCAAAATAGGTAAGAAACTGATAAGCTTCTATGATAAGATAAGCTGCTGGTAAGATAAGCTACTACATAGGTAGGGAAATGAACCAAAGAGTAATTTGAGAACTAGGAGATGAGAATCAAGAGAAAAGTCAGCCCAGGAGGACTTTTGTCAGCAAAGGCTTCTGGATAATCTGAAGACTTCAGATGGATGGGGCATGACTCTTTAAACATTCCAGAGATAGAAGATGGAATGCCCCAGGTCTGAAGTGGAGATCCAAGAAGAGAAACCAGACTGATTTGGAAAGATGTAAGTTAGAAAGTAAACTTTTCAGGGAACTAGACCAAGAAGATGTCATGGATCGTGAATGCAACCTTCCTCTCCAACTAGCCTAAGCAGCCATCTGTCACTCCACTGGGTACCTGCAACTTGATGTCTGCTTTTAGAGTTTGTACCTTGAGAATTTTCAGCCAGTAGAAAAATATTCCTGGCCAGGCCAGACATGTACGTAAGGATCATCCCATCAGGAGCAATTTTAAGGAATTCTAGAAACATCTCCTAAACTGTGCCCCTCCAGATATCTGTCCTGTACAGTTCCCTACTCTAAAAATTACCTATGATGGAGCAAGGCTTTGGAGTCAGGCAAATGAAGTCAAATCCCAACTGTACAACTTATATACTATATGCAATATATAGTATATATACACATATACTATACATACACACTCTACAACTATATACTATACATAATCTTGAGCAGGATACTTAACTCTCTTAGGCTCAATTTCACCCACTGTCAAATGGGTGGGTGCAAAAATTTTTACCTGCTGTCAAATATGGTGGGTTAATTTCACACTGCAGGAGTGCTGTGAAAATTAAATGCAAAAAATGTCTAGCACCACACCATGAACCTATGGGGTTGAGCTTTTACTGTTTCTTTCAAGTCTCTCTTTGATGCACCTGAGTCGCTTTCCCTTTGGTTCTGTAACATTAAAAACTCTCTATTTTGTCACACTTCCCTTTTTTTTTTTTTTTTTTTTTTTGCCTTTTACTGATGGTTTTTCCTTTCCACTTAAAACTTCCGGGCATCATTTCCTTATCTATAGGTAGAGTGAGTCTGATAAAAACATCAAAAAATTCTAAGATTCTTACCCTAATGTTCCCGTCCTTTTCTTCTTCCTCACCTAGTATACACAGACACAAAGTTTGCACAAGCCTGTTTGCCCTGGTGGCGCCCAAGACACATCTACAAACCAAATGCTCTAATTGACTCTAGCCCCAATTTCATGTTTCCTAAAGGAAATCTAAATTGAGCCCAAACAGTGGTGCCTGGGTGGCTCAATCGGTTAAGCCAAGACTCTTGGTTTTGGCTCAAGTCATGATCTCAGGGTCAGGAGCTCAAACCCCTCATCGAGCTCCATGCTTGGTGCAGCATCTACTCGAGAGGCTTTCTTCCTCTTCTACCTCTCCTGCTCTTGTTCTCTCTCTTTATCTCTCTAAGATAAATAAATAAATCTTTAAAACAAAACCAAAAATAAACACTAGCTCCTTTTGCAAAGTCCCGTTTCAGAAACATCATGTTTTGAGTGGTCCCTAGTCTTCAGTCCTTGCAGCTGTCCTGGCTCTCTTTTCAGTTTGTCCCTATGACTATCAGTTGGCCACGCTCTGTAAATTCTTCCTTCATAGACTCCCTCATATCTGACCCTTCCTCTCCATGTCCATTGCCACCATTGCGACCCAGATCCTCATTGTCTCAGGAGTATTTCCACAGCTACTGCTCTTGCCTCCCTGACTCCAGTCCTTCCTTACATCGCGAACAGCACTGCCCAACTGTTCTGCATCTCTTCTCATTTTTATTTTCTCATTTCCTTCCTTATTCTCTATTGATGCTCTATTGCTTCAAGCTTTTCATAATTTAAACTGGCATATTTTTTTCTCTTACTCAAGAAGACTAAAACAATAATTTTCTATAACTATCAAACCTATTGGTTATTAGTCTAGTGTAGCTACCAAAAGCAGCCATAAAGAGATCATCACTTTTTGAGAGAATACTATGCACATGAGCTTTTCATCATTATTTCTAATCTAGCCTAGATGATGTTCTGGAAATGTTCCAAGAAAAAATAGGAAATAGAGTTTCTGCTATGTGACACATTTGGAAAACACTGGAATATGTAGAATATTCTTGTAGGTGGTAGCTTTTGTCTTTTGGTAAGTGGGGTAAGCTACCAGTATCACAACACATTTCTTATGTTTTTAGGCATCCTGATGACAGTAGAGGCTACTTCCCACTAAAGAAACTGAAAACTCTTCATATCCTTTTTCCTGGCTTCCTATTTGGGTTTGGACACATAACTTGGACTGTGCCAATGAATTTAAGGATTTTGTTTGACTTTTTGTTGCTTCTGTAATGAAGTACCAGAAACTTAGTGTCTTCAACAATTCAAATTTACTTTCTTCCCATTCTGGAGATCAGAAGTTAAAAATGGGTTTCACTAGGCTACAATCACTGTGCTAGCAGTGCTGGTTCCTTCTGGAGGCTCTGAGGGCAGAATCTGTTTCCTTGCTTGTAGAGGTTGCCTACAATACTTGGCTCATAGCCCCCACTTCATATCATTTCACATTCTTGCTGCCATCATCACATCACTTACTACTGACTGATTCCCATACCCCCATTTTATAAGGACCTTGAGGATTATATTGGTCCCACCCAGAAAAATCCAGGATAATCTCCCCATCTCTAAATCCTTAATCATATCTCCAAAATCTCTTTTACCAGGTAAGATATTCTTTCACAGGTTCCAGGGACTAGGACATAGACATCTTTAAGAGGTCATTATGCAGGCTACCACAGACCCTCAGATTTTGAATTGGAAGTTAGTAAGACAAAGAACAAGGGCTTACCAAGAATCCATGCTGAGAATAAGAGGTGACTCCAGATACATCACCATCAAAATCCCAAGAATAGTAGTAGCACCTAGTATTAGCATTCACAGCAGAGCCAGTGGAGCAGATGGACACAGGGCTCAGCAACAAGGAGAATACAGGCTCCCTCAACTGGCTTAGTCTATGAAGATGGCCCTGGTGTCCCCCAAACTTTTTTGTCTCTGTGGTTTCTCCATACCTGGCTGCAGTCTTCTTGCCATTTCCATAAACCACCCAGTATCTGTCTAATGCATTCCTTTCCTACTTATATCAATCAGAATGGGTTTCTGTTCCTTGCAACTAAGAACCACTACTTAATGTTCCCTTCTTGCATAATCAAAAATTAAATTTATCTGCACACAGGATTTTGGAGATATCAGCCTAAAGGCATTTATTTAATCGTACATTTTCAAGTGCTTTCCAATTTCATTTGACCACAAAGTCGCTTTTTTGCATTATGGGTTCTTCCTAACTAGTGTGCTATAGAACACTGAAAAAATGTTACCCTCCAATTTTACAGATAAGAAAATAAAGACTCAGAGGGTTTAACTAAGTTACTCATGGTCACGCTGATAATACATGCCAGATCTAGGATTTAAAACCTTATCTATTTAACACAAAAGCTACTCCATCATATCTCCCCCCAATTAAATTTCCTGTATCATAATTGAAATTATAAACAAAATGATATATTTATAAATATTTGAAATGTCATGATTTTTAGTGGTTCTCTGCAATTATTTAATCTTCTCATGTACTGATAAGCAGTCTTTCCCTATGATAGTTACACCAAAGGGAATGACAAGGCGGGGAGACCTTCCTAGGGTAATTATTACAAAGTTTATATAAAGAAAGACAAATTAAAATATTACAGGCATAATATTTTAGCGTTACACAACATGGGAGTGGTTCTGTTCCCATAGCCCTCTCCCCTTCAAGCAGCAGTAAGGTCTTTCGATATGCACTTCTGTTAGGAAGGCACTGTAGGGAGAAAATTGAATGTTATACTCACAGCTTTTTAGTTCTGAAATCAATTTTTGTAAATTCAGAGAGGAAACAACAGTCTTAAAAACTATGACTTTCAATCGCAAAAGTCACGCAATTGAAAGAAAGAAAAAATTCTTTTAGAAGTTGGAGAGGTAGATTTCAGGGCCAAACCCTGGAGGACCCAAAACATATAATTTAGACCATAAAGTAGGGATGAAAGCAGAGTGGTGTAATGCCATCCACCCACCCTAAAGCAGAAGAGGTTTCCATCCCCTTGTGAAAGAGAGAAAGGAGAATGGCAGTACCACCATCCAGATTTGGATCCCAGAAACTTAGAAGTCTGAGGAGTCCCTGAGCAGAATAGACCACTCCTGGCTGCTTCTCAGAGCATAAGCAAAAAGACTGCAAGCCCCATAGGGAACCTCTGCCCCCAACATGGGCCCCAAGTAGTAAAGAAGCAATGACTAGAGACAGTTTCTAGGAAAAAAAGACCTCCAAAGAAGTCTCACAGAATCTTGAACAGTCCAAAGTGCTAAGGCAAAAACCTCCAAGAAGTCCCTCCCATCTCCCGACCCCACCTCAGCATTTACAAAGGGGCGGGGGTGTGGGGGGGCTGATAGACCAGACAGGGACCAAAAAAGACCTCATGATTATTATGAGGACAGTACAGAGTGAGAGAAGCCAATACCTGGGAGCCAGGGAGGCTCCCAGGGAGTGATGGGATATAGCAATGCCCAGGCCTGATGAAATGATGACATCTGGGTCAGGCCGACAAGGAGAGAAGGTGATCGGGGACACATGCCAACCTCCCCACAACACCCTCTAGGTAGGCCATATGCGATTTGTGCCCCACCCCCAACCCAGGAGGAAGAGAAAAATCCAGAGAGAGGAAGAATCCTGATTTGACTAATGATTTACCATTCCTTCCCCACTAAGGTATTGTTAGACTAAAACTTAGGGAATGATCTGGAACAGATAAGTTTTCTAAAGCTAAAATGGGTTTTTAGATCTAGAATGAGTTTAGGTATAGATAAATAAATTCATTCTCTTTTTTTGTTATAGTTTATGACTATATAAAATTCATACTCTGTTCACAAGTCTTAAGGAAATATGGACTTCCTGTTGGTGTATGACTTGTCAGGGTATTCTTTTTTATTATTCAAATGACTCTGATATGCCCCATTTATAATGTTATTATGAGTCATAAACTTGAAAGAAGGTTTATTTCCCTGGTGGAGGGAGAAACTGTGGAACAGGTGGGAGTCAGCTCTGACAGTGGCCAGGAAGCATGAGAAGGCCTCCTTGCTGACCACTTTGCTTGTGAAGGCAGGAGCAGTGAGCTGACAGGCAGCTTATGGGCCACCTGAAACAGCTTTGTGAGCCGCTAGTGGCTTATGAGGGAACAGGTGGGGGACCACTAGTGTGGGGGAGGAAGCAATAAAAGCACATGAGTGTAGAAGAGAGCTGGAACTGCAAAAAGATGAAAATTAAGCTATAGTTTCATTGAAAAAGAAAAAAAAAATGCAAACACCAAGAAATACATTCTGTGAATTCACAGAGGACCCTTCAAAGATATGAAAGCAAAAAGAACCAAATTTAAAAAAAAAATAAAATTGCAAAAGGAAAGAAAACCAACTGAGAAAACAGTGGAATGGAGCTTTCAGCAAAGATCATTCTAAATATATTAATGCTATTCAAATTCTTAAGAGAAATTAAGGCTTCCAGAAATTAAACAGGGATAAAAAGGAAATATCTAAAGTGAGCAGGAAAATAACCCAAAAGTTCTTGTAAGAGGGGTTGTCTCATGTTAAATAATTTCCCCCAAAGAACACAATCATTAGTGTAGCAGAAAGAGGCTAACAGATGATCATGATAAGTCAGATATACTAAGCTCTCAAAATTGCTTTACTATTTAGAAGAAAAAATTTCAATAATCAATCAAAATATAAATATCCCATGGGCCCAAATAATGTGAATTTAGTTTAATATAAAATAGTGCCTTTTTAAATTAAAACTAATTCATCAACCATTGATTATTATTCTCCTCATTGCAGTGACATGAGACAGACAATAGTTAAACACCTTCTCAAGGCCTGAGTGAGGCAGTTAGAGACAAGACATTTATTCTTCAGTTACTAATTTTAAAAAAGGAATTGTATATAAATTTCATATGATGACAATATGAAGTGTATGGTACTGACACTGTGAATGGCACAGAGAGGAACAAAATAGCCCAGAAATAAACCTATCCATATACTGACTCTTGGTCTGATAAGATCAGGGGAAAGGACAGGCTTTCCAAGATGATCCTGAAACAACAGGCATTCAAATTATTTTTAAATTATAAATTGGATGACTTCTTTACATCATATACAAAAATCAAAATTCAATTCCAAATTGGTTAAACATTTGAATGTAGAATGAAAAAACTATAAAGCTTTTAGAAAATAATAGGAGAATGTCATCATGACCATGGTATATATGGAGAGACAGTGCTTTCGTGAAAAACTTAGTATCCTTTTCATTGTGGGCACTCTAAGAACACACTTCCTAGCCTCACTTGTATTTCCTAAGAACCACATAACCAGCATCTGGCTGGAATGTAGGCAGAAGTCACTGATTGACAGTGCTTCCAGTCCTGAGTTCTATAAAACTTCCCACGTGACCCTCCTCCTCCCACATCATGTCTCTCTTCCTTCATCTTCTGGCCAAAAGTAAATGTAAAGGACATGGTGGAAGGCTCCAAGGTCCTATGAGGTGATGAGGTCTTGGACTGGAAGGAGCCAGGGTCTCTGAATGACCGCACAGCACAAAGCCCTCTCTCCCCCAACAACACACTATAAAGATGCCATACAAATCAATAAGAAAAAAAAAAAAAAGGTAACCCAAAGGAATAATGGGCAAACAGTTAAATAAAAGACATCCAAATGGCAAATAATCAGTTAAAAAAAATGAAACCTCCTTAGTAATCAGGGATATATAAATTAAAAGTGTGTTTCACATCCACCAAATGAGCAAAAATGTAAATATCTAATAATATTGAACACTGGCAAAAATGCAGAGCAATGGAAACTCTTCTTTATTTCTGGTGGAAGCGTATACTGGTACAACTACTTTGTAAAAGAGTTTGCCATTACCTAGTAAAAATGAATGTGAAGATCCAATGTATTCATTGATGTGAATACCCAATGGTCCAACAAAGTCAAGCATATATATCCAAAAGGAATCAATGTACACGTACACTAGGATAAATGCTCAAAAATGTACATCTAGAAGCAGCCCCAATTTTATCCGAGTAGTAGCAGAATGGATAAGCAAATTTTGGAAATGACCTACAACCATATGCAAGAACACTGATAAGTCTCACAAACATATTAAATGAAAGCAGCAAGCCACAGAAATATATGGATTATTGTTCTGTGTAAGTACATTTCAAAGATAAGCAAAATAAATTATATCATTTAAGAATACCTAAAGATAGCAAAGGAAAGAAGGAAAGCATTTTTAAAAAGTCAGGTTAAGGATAATGTTTAAGAAGTAGCTAGGGTGCACAGATTTTCTTCTATAATGGGATGTTATACTGTAACTATATAGTTCGTGCACTTTTCAGAATATACATCATATTTACAATAGAAAAGTGAAAGAGAAAAAACAATAGAGTTAAATGACAATTTATCTAGCAATTAACCTAAAATTATGAAAACTCTAAAGAAGTGAAAAAATAGAAATCACCACATTATGAAGAGATGAAAATCAATACTAGAGATAAAGAAGAGCCATTATTGAAAATGAAAATATTATAATGTCTTAAATATTCAGTGGCAGAGAAATTATTTCTAAAAATCAACAACAAATTAACAGCTACTTTTGGATTTGCTCATAAATTACAATAATTTCTCTTTTCAAAATTCCAACTTCGAACTTCAAAATTCCAAATTCAAATTCAAAATTCAAAATTCAAACTCTTACAAATGTCTCTTAGAAGCAAAATACACACCAGATGAATCAAGTCAAAGATCAAACGACTGCTGTGGGAAGGAGATACTTGAACTGAGTCCTTAAAATTACCCAGAAATTAGCCTGGTCAGAGTGCTTCAGGCTCAGGGAACAACAAATGGGAAGGTCCAAAGGCGCAAAAGAACTGGAAAGAGGTCAGCTTGACAGAAATTGAACAGCAGTGTTCCTGAAGAAAGGCTGCCTGAAGAGGAAGGGTGGGAGAAGAGATGTTCCAGAAACTTGGATTTTGCTAAAATGTTACTGAGTGAATCCCCACTTAATTTAATCAAATCTGATAACTACCCCTTCCCCCCACGGCCACAGAGCTTTGAGATGAACAGATTTGCATTTATGGGAGGAAAGTACAGGGTAATTCCATAGAGATTTTGCCCTCTCTGATTTCTGTGTTTCTATAAACCTCATAAGTAGTAAACCAGGACTGAAAAGAAAGAAGGCATTGGAACTAGCCAGAAAAAAAAAAAAAAAAAGGAGGTCCTTCTCTGGACTTTGAGTTTAATATTGAACACCTAGAAAACGAGTGGGGCATGTGTGTTCCCAGAGATACAGATCCCAGGACTATTGAGAAGGTAAGTAGTCTCTCTCAGAACCTGAGCATTCCCTTTCCCACTACAATGTCTGTAGACTTTCAAATAAAATGTTTAGGGGCATCTGGGTGGCTCAGTCGGTTAAGCATCTGCCTTTGGCTCAGGTCATGATCCTGGCGTCTTAGCCTGGAGACCTGAGTAGGGTTCTGTGCCCTGCAGGGAGTCTGCTCCTCCCTCTCCCTCTGCCTCTCCTCCTCTCCCTGCTCATGTTCTCTCTCCCTCTCTCTCTCAAATAAATAAATAACATCTTTAAAAAAAAAAAAAAAAAGTGTTTAGGCTTCAAGGCCGTGCTTTTCCAAATGGGAGCAGAAAGGTTTTCAAGGTGAGATCTACTTACCCTCCTCATTGCAAGAAAATGGCTAATTCTTTATACTTACCTGAGTTAATAAATTTTATTCTTGTTGACAAGAATAGTAGCTTTGAAATAAATAATCACACTATGCTTTAAAAAACCCACTCTTCCCCTGCTTTATTTTCATATATAATACACATATTATTTCAGATAGACATTTAAAAGGACAGATATGTTCCTGGTACTTTAAATAAATTATACATTTTCTGGTGCCAGAGCACACAGATGGTCCATTAACCATTTCAGGAGACTTGCCACTGTTTTTGAAGCAGTAAAAAATTCTTTTTCTCACTTTTTTTTAAACTTCCTATTCTCTTTCATGATATTCACTAATACTATGAAATTCTCCAGACATTTGGGAAGTCATTAAAAGGTAGAGAAAATTTCTGTTCTCTATGGAATGTGGATCTAATATTTGTTTTTAAACCAAACAGGTGTGCTGAAAAAGGAGGCATAGGGATTTACACTTCTACAGTAACGTGGCCTTTGGTTCAAAGTCAGGCACACCAATGTCAAATCACTTGGAGTAGTCACTTGCACATATGAGGAACTTGAGGCCTGTTGGTTAGTTGATTGATTAGTTGGCTAATGTAGTATGTTTAACTTGCTTCCTTTGTTTGGGTCCCAAGAGTTCTATGAAAATACAGGGATAAAGAATACCAGAGACTCTTGGGTAGTACAGGATACAATCAAAACCGAAACTAGGATTTTCCTCACTGGTCCTCTGCTATAATCCTTCAATTGCTCATACTCATACTCATGGTTGCCGAAACAGAAAACAAAGGTAGGACAGAGAAAAGGAAGAGGGATGGATGGTCAGTTCCTTGACTCAGCTGATCTTGTCAAGGTACAGTAAACTCTACTGATTCTATGGAAATCCTTTCAAGGGTATTTAGGTATCCACTTAATAGAATTCTCTCATCTTAGTTCATCATATAATTGGGTTCCACATTGGATGGTGATTTAATAATTCTCTAAGTCTTATCATATAATATTTGCCAATAGTACTTAGAGATAATTAACCCCTAGATCTTATTCAATATTTATACAAAGGATTTAATCCATATTTCCTTCTTGTTTCTCTTTTGTCCCTTTGCATATATTGTTCCTTTACTAATATTTTACTTTTCCTTGGTATATCAACTTGTGAATATAGATATGATCCCCAACTTACCATGCTGTGGCTTAGGTGACTATGATTTTTTGACTTTACAACGATGTGAAAACAACATGCATTCAGTACAAATAATACTTCAAACTTTCACTTTTGACCTTTTTCCTGGCTAGCAATGTGCTCTACAGATCTCTCTTGTGATGCTGAGTGGTGGCAAGGAACCACAGCTCCCAGTAGGTCCAAGATCATGAGAGTAAATAATCAATACACTTACAAAAATTCTGTACCCATACAACCATCCGTTTTTCACTTTCATTATGGTATTTAATAAATTACATGAGCTATTTGACACTTTATTATAAAACAGGCTTTGCATTAGATGATTTTGCCCAACCATAGGCTAATGTGTTTTGAGCACATTTAAGGTGGGCTGGTATGATATTCAGTAGGTTAGGTATATTAAATGCATTTATAACTTATAATATTTTCAACTTATGGTGGGTTTACCATAAGTTGAGGAAGATCTGTATATTCATTTGTACAGAAATACATGTTTCATCAGTTGTCCAGGAATCAAAGAGGAGGCAATCCAACAACAACAACAAAAATCCATGATAAAAGTCAATTGAAAAAGCATATTGTAACAAATTTCTAATAGCTCTGTAGCAAAAAAACACCTATATTTTCTATTCACCAAATTCTGCTTTGTGGCACTTCAGCGGTCATTCAAAGGCCAAAAGGGGTGGAAACTCCAAGATTCCATCTAATTCCATTTAAAATGCATGCTTTTTAATTATCTGCAGGAGTATCCCACCTTCTCCTTTGGTCCAAGGAGCCATCCCAGGAAAGGGTGGGTTTGGCCCATTACCAATGCTGAGTACCCAACAGGGGTGAACAGGTATGAATTATTTATAATTAAGGAATATTTGCATTAGTGCAAATTGAGGAGCTTAGTACAGATATAGACTTGAGGCAAGAAGTTGTCCTTCCTCAGCTAGAGTCTCCAAATTTTCTCAAAACTATTCTCTCTGACCAATGACAAATCCTACCACTTGATCATGACATACAGAAGTCTGAACAGGTAAAGCCTAGCTGCCTTGCACAACATGATGTCACTAACCACATGTGGATATTTTAAAAATTAAATAAAAATTAAAATTCAGCTACTCAAACACACTAGCCATATTCCAAGTATTCAGTAACAATATGTGGCTATTGGCCACAATCTCAGGCGGCACAGAAGATCATTTTCCACTTAGAACTTTCCATTAAGCAACTCTGCATAGCCCTCCTAGGAGGCTCTGCTTCTTTCTTCGAAGAGAGAAACTGAAACTTAAACAAATCCTGTTGGATTAAAAAACAATTGTATTTGCTTCTCTATAGTTCTTGCAAGCTTCCGGTACCCATCTTCAAACTGGAAACTATTAAAACTACTATGCTAATGTTTTCCCTTCCTCTGTTTCTCTTTCATTTTGAATTTTTCTACTTGTACTGCTCAATCCCACTTGCTTGAACTTGCATCTCAAACACTTTCGCACTTTCCATGGGCCAGGCTCAGACCTGCGTCCCAATGTACCTATGTTTTCTTACCAGATCAGTGTGGATCTTGTTATATTTTCTCATCATAACAATTTTTTTTTTCATTTGGAAAGGTTCTTCTCATGAAACCCAAGCAGGCACTTCCACTGATAGAATTAATTAAACCATTCCAGATCAAACAATTTTCAGAGTCCTCTCCTCTGCTCCAACTACAACTACCCCCCAAAATAAGTAAATACTTAGTCATAATATCTTAGCCTGATAAGAGATAAATTCATAATTACATGAAAGTCAAACTTTTGCCTTAAGTCTCTTGACCCTGATATGAAGAAAATGTTATAATTAAATTTCAAATCGTGTTCTTTCATGCAAAGTTTTCCCTTATCCAAATATACCTTTGAAGCTGGTAGAAAGGACTTGCTGATAAATGTTTCAACACTACACTTTATTAAAACAAGTTATTTCTGTTGTTTACTATGTGGTTAGGCCCTGATGAAAAGCAGATCTTGACCAGTGCATTTTTGTGCAAATTCCTTACCTTTCTGTTTACAAAAGAAAGTGAAGACCTTTCAGGGCTATTTGTCACCATGCCCTAGTAGCCAACAATGCATACTGCCAAGTGCTGAAGGTTTCAATTCCTAATTAACTTTCCTAGAAGTTTAAGAACTGTCTGAAAACATGAAGCCTTCCCATTTAACCTTCCCTCATCCCACTTGGCTCAGTTCTGGTCAGATGATGAGTGCATTGAACACTAAAGTCCTCAAGTGGGGTTGGAACCATCCTGCACAGGCAGAGAGTAATCTGAGAAGGCTTTCTACAGGACAAATTAGTTATCTACTTCATTTAGAAACTTTTTAAAGGATTACAACCTTAAGGCAGTCCTGCCCCAAGCCCATGCACAAATGTTGAAGTTATTCTCAAACATACTTATTTCCTTCATTCCCAAGGTGAGATTCATTTTCATTTAATCACCAACAATATTTCTCAGTCCTTGGCTGAGGGATTCCAGATCACACATGTACACAATATCTCAACATATTAGTAACAGTGAACTTTAAATAGAATCATTATTATTAGAAGAAGTAGAATTTTCTTTTAAATCCTTGTTTGATTTATGTGTTTGTAACAAAATCCATCCCACTTAAGAATTGAATAATTATTCAAGTATCCTCCAATTATTATGCCACTGTCCACTTTAATTGAGAGACATCCTCTTGGCGAAATTTTTGGATATGTTTGTAAAAAAAGAAATGTAATACTATGGTCATTTCACATGCCTTCTCACAGATTCAGGGATTCTTTTGTCCATTTTACCAGAAAAGGAAATAAGGAATAGGAAAAGTACAACACCCAGACTTAAGTTGCATGATCTATCAACCATGAAACCAAGAGTGCTCCTCACAATGAAGCACATGCATTTTAAAGGAAATCTCTTATCCCAACCCCATTAGTACACTCTATCCATCTTAGAGAAAAGACCTATCCCTAAGGATAGTTTCTCAGGTGGCAAGTGTTTATTCATTTCAGAATATCCCAAAATCTTTATAATACATTTATAGTAATGAGAAATAGTGAGAGAAGAATGACTATAATACACCTGACATTCTTGAATGCATGATCCAGACTTTCTTTCTGTTAAGACTACCTATTTCCACAAGTCTCATTTTTGCAGAAAACTTAAGTTCAGTTGTAGGAAGCTCTGCCTTTTTCTAGACCGTATTCAGGAAACATTACAGGGCAGATATCTCTAGATACACTTCCAATTCCATGATAGCTCCAACTCAGCTGGGCTGCCCACATCAGCAGTTAGTGCATAATTATCTGCTTTCCACTACCAAAAATTACTGTTCATAGAGATAAAGATAAATTTTTTTTTAGAAAGATAAAAATTTCAGTTAGCCCCACCAGTTCTTCCCAGTAACCTATAATACCTAGGAGAGGAAAGTGACTACGATGCTGAGTTTAGTAGAAGAAAGCAGCTGGAAGCTGAAGACAGTGTGGTATAGATTCAACGAGCATTTACTGTCCCTGGATCTTAGCTCCCCTTGGTCCACAGCTAAATCCAACAGGGCTTATATCCTTCTTATGACTCAAGTGTAGGGAAGGAGTGCCCATCTTGATGAAGTTCCTGGAGACCAGGGGCTGGATTCACACACGGTGCCTTCTCTGGGATGAGTCTTCTTTGGCAGTTACTTATCTATTGACTTGGAAATTAAGGGCAAAAGTAAAGCTGGTTTGCTCAGAAAACCCAGGGAGGAAATTCAGACATTGAAATCAAATGTACATCAACCTCTTCTTTAAAAGATATTTAGAATGGCTGGTTGGGTCAAAGTGCTGCCTGGTTGCTGTTCAAAACATAGCAACCATTTGTGTAGCAGAGGAGGCAATGACACTAATAACTCATAATCCTCATAGAGGCAATCTGGTTGCTTGCCAGGTCAGCTTAAATTGACTGTGACAGCAGGCGGGGGTGGGGGGGAGGTGGGGGCAATGGAGGGGACTTTCAAGGATAGTCAGGAACACACCAGCCTTGCTGCAAGTGAGAATCTGAACAATCATTTATCTAAACATTCTCATGCAGAAGAGTGTCACTGCTTTACTTGAAGCCTTGCCGAGTTAAATATATTAAAAACACCAAATCCCACCTGAGCCACATTTTCTTCTAGTCTATACACATTGCCAAGATGTAAAGAGATAACTCTGTGTAAACTTGTTGTGCAGGTCTTTTTAACTAACCAAGAAGCAAAGGGAAAGGAAGATGAAAGAATTTAGAATCATGTGGCTAATTATATAATGGCCAAAATAAAGTTTGCTTTCCAATGTCAACTCTATCTTCCTGGATTCAAGTGCAGCTTGGGCTGTGAGTTTCATACTTGGATGTTAATTTTGGCAGAACTTAAGCAGGTGAGGGAATTAAGAGGACTAAAATTCACCTATCTAAAGGTTGAGTGCAGCAGAGGAAGGGAGGTAGCAAAATGGAGATGCCTCTTTTTGGATTTAGGAGATGCAATGGAACTGGGCATAACAGATACCAATGACAGATAAGGTTGACAAATGGGATCAAGTGCCAGGGCATAGGTGAAATGAGGCATGGTGGGCCAACCATTGAACTCCATCCAATGATGGACGTGAACACGAGGAAACTTCAAAAACACTTAGAAGAAGGCAGGAATTTTGAGTGTAAAGATAAGGTTGAATTTAAAACCCATGGATTGATCTTATATAAGACATGGAAGGAATCAGTCATCAATAATTTTACTGGAATGATTTGGTCCTGTGTCAAGGAGCTTCTATAAACTCAATTCAGGATCCATAGATCTTGCCACAGGGAACAAATTAATAACTATCAGTTTAGCTTATTAGAAATAATGTTTTCAGCTACCAAGTGGGAGACAGAAAAGAGGTAAAACCAAAATTGTGGTTTCTGAGGTCAAGCAAAAGTTTCATGTACTAGTACCCATTGTGAAAGTTCATAACTTCTTTTTTTCCAGAACATTTCAGAACATACATCAGCTCACATAAATTAACATCAGCATATCCACTTACTTGGGAATAAGAAGTTACATAAAAATCATGTTGCGTAGGAGAAATGTAGAACTGTGAGGAGACTGTGCTTTTAGAATTTTTCAAGGTACAAATACTTGCCCATCACTGTTATTTATAAATCACTTTTATAAAAAAGCACTCCTTGTGATCAAATGTCAGTGGTCATTCTGAGATGTTGAAGATAAACAGTTGCCATTTCTATGCAGTTGAACAACAGCACAGAATAGTGCTGATGGAGAGAAAAAATGAGGGGAGAATAAAAGTAGACAGAATCATGGCCACAAAGGTCAAAGAAGGAAGAGAAAATGTAAACCAAGTATTAGTCATGGCTACTTCAGGTGCTCTACTACAAGCCATTAATGGTATAACCATTTTATTTGAGAAAAAAAAAAGGCAAACTGTAATATCCCTCGAGCTTCAAAAGCTTACCCATATTAGCATTCCCCCACCTTTTAACATAGATCACACTGTATTGTATTTTCCTGCTTAATGCCCTTCTTCTAAGCCAGGGGCTATGCACCCAGAGGTCAGGATCCTCGTAGGTTTTGTTCTTCAGTGTATTTCTGGCCTCTGGAACTTTGCCTGACACTGTGATTGCTAAATAACTAATTTCTGGGAGGGAGGGAACAAGAAAAAAGGGAGGGAAGAAGGGACGGGATAAAGGAATGACATGTAATTTTAAGTAATAAGGTACTTAATATCTAAATAGTATAATTTGATAAATAGAGTTATCTTTAAATAATTTGAGAGAGTTTCAATAATTGATGTTCCTGCAACAGGAATATGACTTATTAGGTAGTAGAATGTAAAAATGCATCGCAAACTTTTGAAAAATAAGAAAATAAGGGGGGATTATCAATTTACCATAGACAAGATTTTAATTCTGACTACTAGAAATGAATAAATCTACTAAATTAACTGAAATGATATGAGCTTAAGTAAAGATAAATACAGATTATTTTGGTATCCACCCAGGTGTAGTACCTTCTTATACTCCTGGAGAATTTTATAAAGAAGTAAGTTAATATTAAGAATACAATCCTACTAGGTCAGTGTTGTATTAGTGTAAAATCAGTTGATTCAAGAGTATGCGGGGAGGGGTGGTTAGCTCTCATAATCCCATAAACCATAAACTGGGTTGCAGTTTCTTCACCTGAGAAATGAAAGCAGTGAATCAGATTATTTTTGAAGCCACTTTGAGTTACAAATGTCTTTGATTTTAGCACTAATTTTATATTTTAGTGAGAGTGCCAGTAAGACAGCATTGATGAATCATATGTCCTCTTAATATACAAAGATTTTTATGGTACTAATTCTCTGTGGCTGCTAAGGGAAGTTACAAAATTCAGGATTTCAAGTGTAACAAAATAGTTAAACAAAGGTTTTAGCGAATTTTTTAGCTCTCAGTTTTATATAAATAATACCACTTTGGGTTTTTTCTCCGTATGATTTAAGTAATTGCATATGTGTGCTTGAAAAAAAACACCCAATTAAACTAGAAATGTTAGGTTCGGACAAATGAATTATGTATCTGCTGTGTGGCCTTAGAAACCAAAAACTCTCAGGCAACATGGTCTCATGTATGCAGGTGATCCCACATGATTACCACAGTACTGATATCTGGCAATGTGGTAACAGAGAGTTACAAATAACTTTATTTGACTCTCACCACAGTCCTTTACAGTAGAAATTCTTACTCACATTTTAAAGATAGAAAAATTGGCGGGCATCTGGTTGGCTTATTCAGTTAAGCCTCCGACTCTTGGTTTCAGCTCAGGTCATGATCTCAGGGTTGTGGGATCAAGGCCTGTGTCTGGCTTCACACTCAAAGTGGAGTCTTCCTGTCCTTCTCCCTCAGATCCTCCCCGCCTCCAACTCTCTCTCTAAAATAATAAATAAATAAATAAAATCTTTTAAAAAATAAAGATAGGAAAATTGAAATGTAGAGAGTTTAAGTCATTTGACCACAATTATACAGCCAATAAATGGTGGAACTTGGCTTTGAATTCAGGTCTAAACCTGTGTCCTTAACCAGTACTGTATGCTGTCTCTGTGCTCTCTCACATGGTCCAACTTAATGAAGATAAAGAGAAAAGCTAAAGTAATGGGATTAAAATTGTTTATAAGTTCTGTTATGGATTCTAATGTTTGTGTCCTGCCCAAAATTCCTATGTTGAAAATCCCCAATATGATGATATTAAGAGGAGGGGCCTTTGGGAGGTAATTGGGTCATGAAGGTAACACCCTCATGAACTGGATTAGGCCCTTATAAATAGACAACAGAAAGTTCCTTTCTTCTATCTCCCATATGAGGACACAGTGAGAAAGTAGTCATTTATTAATCAAAAAGTTGTCCCATGCCGGACACCAACTCTGCCAATAACTTGATCTTGGATTTCCAGCCTCCAGCCTCCAAAACTAAATGAGAAGTAAATGTTCACTGCTTAAGCTACCCATTCCATAGTATCTCTTACAGCAGCCTGAATGGACTAAGACAAGATCCTTGAACCACTACTGATAGGCATTACTAACAACAGTGCTGAGTAGCATATATCTATGATGGGTAGATAGACATAAGGACCCACAGGGCCACCCCAGTCAATTGTCCCTTCAGATGAAGGTACATAATCACTTTCTGGAATATTACCAAGTCGCCACATCATAGGGAAATAGGACTGATCTATTCTGCCCTGGAAATGGTACATAAGACTTTTACTCACAGTTCATTCTACTCATGGTCGCTTGATCCCCTAATCAGACAGCCAAGAAGTTAATCCTATCATGGAAGAAGGCAAACTATAAATATTGGGAGATCACACTAATGACTACTACAGCACCAAGTCAAATGAGTTGTAAACTAAGTGTGTAAAAAGTGCTATGGGAGCATAAAGAAGGATACTAGAGGATCAGAGAAGGTTCCATAAAAAAGGTGACACTTAGACTGGTCCATAAAATACTGGAAAGATACACTTTGTAAAGATAAACAGGAAAAAGGAGAAAGAAGAAAACTACAGGATAAAGAAGAAAACTACAAAACAGACTCCTTGTGTGAAAGTTCATCATCACTAGCCATCAGGGAGATTCAAATTAAAACCACATTGAGACATCACCTTACACCAGTTAGAATGGCCAAAATTAGCAAGACAGGAAGCAATGTGTGTTGGAGAGGATGTGGAGAAAGGGGAACCCTCTTACACTGTTGGTGGGAATACAAGTGCAGCTACTTTGGAAAACAGTGTGGAGATTCCTCAAGAAATTAAAAATAGAGCTTCCCTGTAACTCTGCAATTGCACTACTGGGTATTCACCTCAAAGATACAGATGTAGTGAAAAAAAGGGCCATCTGTACCCCAATGTTTATAGCAGCAATGGCCATAGTCGCCAAACTGTGGAAAGAACCAAGATGCCCTTCAACGGACAAATGGATAAGGAAGATGCGGTCCATATACACTATGGAGTATTATGCCTCCATCAGAAAGGATGAATACCTAACTTTTGTAGCAACATGGATGGGACTGGAAGAGATTATGCTGAGTGAAATGAGTAAAGCAGAGAGAATCAATTATCATATGGCTTCACTTATTTGTGGAGCATAACAAATAGCATGGAGGACATGGGGAGATGGAGAGGAGAAGGGAGTTGAGGGAAATTGGAAGGGGAGATGAACCATGAGAGACTATAGACTGAAAAACAATCTGAGGGTTTTGAAGGGGCGGGGGGTGGGAGGTTGGGGGAACCAGATGGTGGGTATTATGGAGGGCACGTGTGGCATGGAGCACTGGGTGTGGTACATAGACAATGAATTCTGTTACACTGAAAAAAAATTAATAAAAAAAAGTATTGTATAATAAAACTGGGAAATTTAACATTTCACAGTCTAGTAATTTCCTTAGAAGTTGGAATGAGAAAAAAATCTCTTGGTGAGTTAAGTTTTTGTTGAAACTCAATTTCTTATAAGTGACTATTTGTTTTATCTTTTAGTATTTGTTCAGTTATTACAGAAAGCAAAGATAGAAACATACCATTGCATACTTAAATTATACTAAGATTGGGTTTAACAGCAAAAGCAAAAAAGCTAAAACTTTTTATGTCTGTAATTTTCTGAATTTCCTACACTCATTTTCATATAAAAATGACAACAATAAAAAATACTCTAGTTACTCTTAAAGTAATATCAGAAAATATATAAGTGGAAAGTTAATGTGGTATTACAATTAATAAATTAATAATTTATTTATAATAAATTATTTTTATTAATAATTAATAAAGAGGGAGAAGGAGGCTTCCTGCCAAGCAAGGAGCCCGATGTGGGACTTGATCCCAGGACGCTGGGATCATGACCTGAGCCGAAGGCAGCTGCCTAACCAACTGAGCCACCTAGGCGTCCCAGAATTACTAGGGTTTGAAAAAATAAATTGCTTCCAATGAAACCAGACATTGCAAAATTACATGGAAGCATTTCCAGTTGTATCTGTTTAGATAATTTTCAATAAAAGCATTTTACAGTTAAAAAAAAAAGAAAGAAAGTACCCTCACATGTTCAGAATAACAGGGAAATAGCTGGTGAAGATACAGCAGAAATGACTATATTTTATTGTATTTGGGAATCATCTGAGGTGCTTAGAGCCCCGTCCCCAGATATATGGATCTGCAAATTATGAGCCAGACATAGGTACATCCATCTCCATCTTCTACTCTGTGATTCCAATTCAGGAAGTCCATGGACCACATTGTGAGATATATTGAAATTGAAAATGTGAGAAGTGACCAGGGAAGGTCTAGAAAGGAAAAATTAGCTCTGGAACCAGAGGGTCTAGTTGTTATGGCTACAGTACTGTCCTTATACTTTTGGGAAGAGAAATAATTGGTATGTTTAACTAGAGGAGCTTTTCAGAGATGTTGGTGGTATAAAGGGAAGGCTGGGACAAGAAAAGACTGAATCAAGGACAACTGCCTGAGGAAGCTACTGCATGAACCGGGTATATTGTTAGTAAGAACTTGTGCTACAGATGCTAATTTGAAGCTTGCACAGACATTATTTTAAAAAATCAATAGCAACACCAAGAATTCTTTGGAATTTAGACTAACGAAAGTTTTTTTTTTAAGAGAGGAGTATTTTAGCATTAACATTGCTTGGGGAAAAAAAATCAGACTTTCAGTCAGTTTTGCTAATATTTGAAATTTGAAATAAGGGCAATACATGCCCTTATTGACTGCACCTTGGAGTGGACTACTCCCATCCCTCACCTTAGAGTGCCTGCAGTGGCAAACCAGACCAATTCCAGGAGCTTTGACAAATATACGTGTCCATGAAACCACCACCACAGTCAAAATAGGAAATATTTTCATCAGTCCAAATGGTTCTCTGTGCCCCATCCCCAGTCTCCAGCCTGGCATTTAGCAACCACTGGTCTGCTTTCTATCACTATAGATTTGATTTGTCTTGTCTAGATTCATATAAGGGAATTAGACAATAGGTACTCTTCTGTGACTAGCTACTTTGGCCCAGTATACTGTTCTGACGATTTGTCCATGTTGATCATCCATTTTATTGCCAAGCAGGAGTCCACTGTACCAATGTAACACAACTGTTTAATCTGTTCACCGGCTGATAAACATCTGGGTTGTTTCCTAAGGCTGCTAAAATTGTGTCATATGGTAACTATATGTTTAGCCTTGTAAGAAACTTACCAGCTGTTTTCCAAACTGGTGCCATTCTATACTGCCACCAGGAATGTATGAGAATCATAGTTGCTTCACGTCTTTGTCGACACTTGGTATTGTTAGAATTTTTATTTTTAGCCATTCTGGTGGATGTAATGGTGTCTTATTATTGCCCCTGCCCTTTCTTTGTAAAGTTTTCATCCAATTAGGGGCTGGTACTAAATCATACCAACTCCTTTCTTAACCCACTCAGACGCCAACTGTAGCTCAGGGAAGAATTAAAACTGAGACAGTTTGTAAAGATAGCACATTTCTTCCATAGTAATAGGTAGATTTGGGGTCTTACTGATGAAAGAAAACCAAAATCCTATACACTACTTTTTGGTCAACCTGACATCTTACCTCATACTTGTGCAAAGAAAAGACTATACCTAAATCCCTGTAATACTTTCTTTTCCTACAAACTGTATAAATACCCCATACAAAGCATGTGCTTTTTCTCTATAGGGCTTCTTTTCTATATTCCAGGTAAGGTTTTTTTTTTTCTTCATTTAAACGAAGATTAACATATAAAAGAAATTCCAGAGAAGAATGAAGGGACACACCACATAATTCTTTTAGATTAGGAAGAAGTTTTCCAAGACAGATGCAAACCCAACTGCTCCAGAGTGAGACAGAAAGTAGAGCGGCAGTTAGACAGCTGTTAACTGGCTAGGGACATTTTATTTCTCTGGTAACTAAGTTAACACTTTTAGATTGTTCATAGAATGGACTGCTGTTTTGTTTTGTTTTAGATTTTATTTATTTATTTGAGAGAGAGATCACAAGTAGGCAGAGAGGCAGGCAGAGAGAGTGAGAGGGAAGCAGGCTCCCTGCCGAGCAGAGAGCGCGATGTGGGACATGATTCCAGGACCCTGGGATCACGGCTTGAGCCAATGGCAGCAGCTTAACCATCTGAGCCACCCAGGCACCCCTGGACTGCTGTTCTTAAAGAATTTTGCCAAAATTCTTCAATTTAGTTGAAGATGATGATTTAGTTCCTAGTGGAAAAGGTACCCAGGCACACACAAACACACTCCAATACACTCTCAGCTGACATCACATAAGTCTAGATATGGGTTTGCACAGTTCTGCATTTAGACATCTGGTGAGATGTTGGAATAGGCAAAATTGTTGGAATAGGCAAAAAGGCAGCATAAGCTAATTGAGATATTAATAAGTAGTGTACGGATGCCAGAAATACTCATTTTTTCCAGCATAAATCTGGTAACTCTTTTCTTCTCTTTGTATACATGCCTTTTATCCTACCTCTGAGGGGAAGTACATATTTTTAGAAATTTAAAGCTGACGGCTGGGTGGAGGTAACTACAAACATTATCTAGTCTACCAAACTCATTTTCCAAATTGAAATTGAGGCTCACATCAGTTATGTGACTTGTCCCAACTCCCTTCTGTAGTTACAGGCAGAGTAGGATCTAGAACCTAGATTTCCATTGCTCAATCTCCAATACCATCCTGTGTCCCACAATTGCTAAAATAATTGGAGTACAAAGACTTAAAAAATAAGCATACATATTTATAAAACATTTAAATAAATGTGATTTCCCAAAGGCTTAGCAAAATGCAAGTAAGAATTTCTAAAAAGACCTAAAGTTACTTCTGGATGGCATCAATTTATTCCTCCCAAGTCTCCATGATAAAAGGAAAAAAAAAAAATAAGGACATCAGAGTGAAGAGTTGCCTTTTCTCAAAAATTAACCTGGAAAGGAATTCTACACCATCTCCAATCTTCTAATACTGTTACTTCAATAAAGAAATTAATTCTTTTGCACCCAAAACCATAAGATACCTAGGAATAAACCTAACCAAAGAGGCACAGAATCTATACTCAGAAAACTATAAAGTACTCATGAAAGAAATTGAGGAAGACACAAAGAAATGGAAAAATGTTCCATGCTCCTGGATTGGAAGAATAAATATTGTGAAAATGTCTATGCTACCTAAAGCAATCTACACATTTAATGCAATTCCTATCAAAGTACCATCCATCTTTTTCAAAGAAATGGAACAAATCATTCTAAAATTTATATGGAACCAGAAAAGACCTCGAATAGCCAAAGGGATATTGAAAAAGAAAGCCAACGTTGGTGGCATCACAATTCCGGACTTCAAGCTCTATTACAAAGCTGTCATCATCAAGACAGCATGGTACTGGCACAAAAACAGACACATAGATCAATGGAACAGAATAGAGAGCCCAGAAATAGACCCTCAACTCTACGGTCAACTAATCTTCGACAAAGCAGGAAAGAATGTCCAATGGAAAAAAGACAGCCTCTTCAATAAATGGTGTTGGGAAAATTGGACAGCCACATGCAGAAAAATGAAATTGGACCATTTCCTTACACCACACAGAAAAATAGACTCAAAATGGATAAAGGACCTCAGTGTGTGAAAGGAATCCATCAAAATCCTTGAGGAGAACACAGGCAGCAACCTCTTCGACCTCAGCCGCAGCAATATCTTCCTAGGAACAACGCCAAAGGCAAGGGAAGCAAGGGCAAAAATGAACTATTGGGATTTCATCAAGATCAAAAGCTTTTGCACAGCAAAGGAAACAGTTAACAAAATCAAAAGACAACTGACAGAATGGGAGAAGATATTTGCAAACGACATATCAGATAAAGGACTAGTGTCCAGAATCTATAAAGTACTTAGCAAACTCAACACCCAAAGAACAAATAATCCAATCAAGAAATGGGCAGAGGACATGAACAGACATTTCTGCAAAGAAGACATCCAGATGGCCAACAGACACATGAAAAAGTGCTCCATATCACTCGGCATCAGGGAAATACAAATCAAAACCACAATGAGATATCACCTCACACCAGTCAGAATGGCTAAAGTCAACAAGTCAGGAAATGACAGATGCTGGCGAGGATGCGGAGAAAGGGAACCCTCCTACACCGTTGGTGGGAATGCAAGCTGGTGCAGCCACTCTGGAAAACAGCATGGAGGTTCCTCAAAATGTTGAAAATAGAACTGCCCTATGACCCAGCAATTGCACTATTGGGTATTTACCCTAAAGACACAAACGTAGTGATCCAAAGGGGCACGTGCACCCGAATGTTTATAGCAGCAATGTCCACAATAGCCAAACTATGGAAAGAACCTAGATGTCCATCAACAGATGAATGGATCAAGAAGATGTGGTATATATACACAATGGAATACTATGCAGCCATCAAAAGAAATGAAATCTTGCCATTTGCGACAACATGGATGGAACTAGAGCGTATCATGCTTAGCAAAATAAGTCAAGCAGAGAAAGACAACTATCATATGATCTCCCTGATATGAGGAAGTGGTGATGCAACATGGGGGCTTAAGTGGGTAGGAGAAGAATCAATGAAACAAGATGGGATTGGGAGGGAGACAAACCATAAGTGACTCTTAATCTCACAAAACAAACTTGGTTGCTGGGGGGAGGGGTTTTGGGAGAAGGGGGTGGGATTATGGACATTGGGGAGGGTATGTGCTTTGGTGAGTGCTGTGAAGTGTGTAAACCTGGTGATTCACAGACCTGTACCCCTGGGGATAAAAACATATGTTTATAAAAAATAAAAAATTTAAAAAAAAAATTAATTCTTTTTTGCAACCAAACATTACAAAGAAAGTATAGTACTGTTCTTTGCATCCTGGGTGAAATCATGGGTCTTGCCCTCCAGCATTCAAGAATATATGGGAGTACAAAGAGACTAATGTCCTACAAAGCCCAAGACTGACAAATAAAGCAGATCTGAGATGGACAAATAAAGCAGATATCAGGATTATCTTTGGTAGGGATTCCCGTGAATCTAAATTTCCCAGATGGCTTCCCACCTTCTAGTTTGGGGCCAAATGAATAAACCCAAATAAATGATTTTTCTCATGTCTCCTACCTGACATTCCACACAGCCCAGGTCCCTTCACAATTTGGCTCAAATTTCCTGGAAATTCAGCTGAAATTCAATCTTGGCTTGTGAATCTTGGCAAAGGAATCTGCTGGCTGCTCCAAGCTCACCACAGCCGGCAGCATACTCTCTCTTCCCTCTCTGGAGGACCCAGGGGGCACACTTTTACTGTGTGTTTGTGTTGGTTAGCCTTCTCAAGTCCAGTGTTACGTCTCTTTTCCTGAGTTCCAGGTCTATCATTCCCTGATGTTCTTACCCCACCCCAGAGGGAAAATAAAAATCCTGGGGCCATACTAACAGCAAAAACTTGTATGGTATCTTCCAACATGGCCAGTTTAACCTTGGACTTCTTCTCCTGCCACTGCCACCTGGACAGCTCTCTTCATGGTTCCACCATCCTTTGACATGACTGTACTAAACACCCCTTTAATTACTCTTCACTTTATCATGTACCCCATGACACCATGAGGTGAGAGAGTCTATAAAGTATATTGCTCCTATTTCATCAGTTGGAGATTCCAGTAATGAGTTAAAATAGTTTTCTGTCTCCATGCATAAGGAATTCCAATCAGGGAAATTTTGAAACTTAAAATGAATATACCTCTCACTTCAAAATGTAATCTGATGTCTCTCACTTCAAAATATAATCTGCTGTCTTCTCCAATTAACAGGTGTATTTAGAGCAATTGTAATTATAAATCTGTGATTGCATTAAATCCCAAAATGACTATAAATGTGAGGATTCTAAAATCTCTGGTAAAAATACATAAACGAAATAAAGTAAAATCCATGATTTTATTTTATGAGTAGCTCAGTCAGTTAAGAGTCTAACATCATCTCAGGTCATCATCTCAGGTCATGATCTCAGGCTCCAATGATCCCAAGGTCCTATGTTGGGCTCCCTCCACTCAGCAGGGAGTCTGCTTCTTGCTCTCCTTCTGCTCCTCCCCTGCTTATGCATTCACTCTCTCTCTCATAAAAATAAATAAAATCTTTAAATAAAATAAAATCTATGTTAAATTAAGTAAGTGAAAAATACTCCAAAAAATTGGGGTGGAGGAAGAAAAACTGCTATGACTTAAAAGCAGGAAAAAGCTGTAACAACTAAAGCATTTTTGTCCTGACATATAACTCAGTAGGTGGACTAGGAAATTAAAAAAAAAAAATCCAAGAAGACATGAGAGTTTAATAAACGCTAAGGAAAATTCAAATCAGAATACTAGTTTTCACTAATCAAATCATAAGGGATTCTAAATTAGAATAAATTGAGTGTTGATGAAGGGAAGGTGGGCAGGGTATGGGCTAAATGGGTTATGGGTATTCAGGAGGACACTTATTGGGATGAGCACTGGGTGTTACATATAAGTGATAAATCACTAAATTCTACTCCTGAAAACAATATTACAATATATGTTAACTAATTAGAAGTTAAATAAAAAATTTGAAACAAACAAAAAAAGAACATAACTCAACACCCAGAAAACAAATAACCTAATTAAAAACGGGCAGAAGGCATGCACAGACATTTCCCCAAAGACAATCTAGAGATGGCCAATAGACACATGAAAAGATTCTCAATATCATTGATCATCAGGAAAATACAAATCAAAACTACAATGAGGTATCACTTCACACCTGCCAGATTGGCTAAAATCAATAACACAAGAAACAACAGGTATTGGTGAGCATGTGGAGAAAAAGGAACCCTCTACACTCTTTGTGGGAATGCAAACTAGAAACAACAGGTGTTGGTGAGCATGTGGAGAAAAAGGAACCTTTCTACACTCTTGGTGTGGAATGCAAACTAGTGCAGCTACTTTAGAAAAGACTTTCTCAAAAAGTTAAAAAACAGAACTACCCTATGACCCAGTAATTGCACTAATAGGTATTTACCTGGAAATACAAAAGTACTAATTAAAAAGGATACATGAGCCCCTATGTTCATAGCAGCATTATCAACAGTAGCCAAATTATGGAAGGAGCCCAAATGTCTATCAACTGATGAATGAATGAAGATGTGGTATATCTACACAATGGAATATTATTCAGTCATAAAAAAGAATGAAATCTTTCCATTTGCAACAATGTAGATGGAGCTAGGAATATTATGCTAAAGTGAAATAAGTCAGAGAAAGACAAATGCCATATGTTTTCACCCATGTGGAATTTAAGAAACAAAACAAATGATCATAGGGAAATAAAAAAGAGAGGAGAACAAACCAAGAAACAGATTCTTAACTATATTCTTAAATTCTATTCTTAATTATAGAGAACAAACTGATGGTTACTAGAGGGGAGGTTGGTGGGGATGATGGATTAAATAGAAGATGGGAATTAAGGAGTGGACTTGTGATGAGCACTGGGTGTTGTATGGAAGTATTGAATTACTGAATCATATACCTGAAACTAATATTATACTACATGTTAACTAACCGGAATTTTTTTAGACAGAGATCACAAGTAGGCAGGGACAGGCAGAGAGAGAGTTGGGGGGAAGCACGTTCCCTGCCAAGCAGAAAGCCGAATGCAGGGCTTGATCTCAGGACCCTGGAATCATGACCTGAGCTGAAGGCAGAGGCTTTAACCCACTGAGCCACCTAGGCACCCCAACTAACTGGAATTTAAATAAAAACTTTAAAAAAAAAAAAGGAAAAAGAGGAAACTTTTCTCTTAACTCAGAGTCGAGTTGGACTTTGTTTGTTTAAAATTTCATTTATTTATTTGACAGAGAAAGACACAGCAAGAGAGGGAGCACAAGCAGGGGAGCAGCAGAGGGAGAAGGAGAAGCAGGCTTCCTGCTGAGCAGGGAGCCTGATGTGGGGCTCAATCCTAGGACTCTAGGATCATGACCTGAGCCAAAGGCAAACTCTTAATGACTGAGCCACCCAGGCACCCCTATAGTTGGACTAGTTGTGTTTCTCCCAAGGACCTGCTGTATTTTTGTCTTCTAGGTCCAGTTGCAGAACTGGTCCTTTCTCTTACTTTGTGTTCCGCCATTGCTAGATATTTGGCACTAACTGTGATACTCACCTTCAGTCGGATCATGGCTCTTGAGTTCTGGGAGACAAATTACTAGGTTTGTAATTTACCGTTTAACCTCCCCTTCAAGTTGAAAATTCTTGTTTTTCATCTTATGGATTTAAAAATAGCAGAACTATAATCCCACCCACCCACCATTATACAATAATATTCTTTTCTCTAAAAGACACATGTTACAATAAGAACAGGAGAGACATCAGCCACCATACAGCACACGTTTGTCAGGCCACCTCTTCACATAGCAAGTGTCTTACCAACAATGGATTAGTGACAAATTCCCAGAGTTCAGTCAAAAAAGGAAACCCAAGGCTTATGTACTCATGATTAGTTGATTGGGGAGTTTATTCCTATAACTAGTATCTCCTACGTGTTTCTTTATTTAAGATAGCTTTTTGGATTCTAAAGCTATAGAACACTGTTGTTCTAAATGGCACCCAGCAACTTAGTCTCTGATTTGGCTAAGGATGTGATAGAATTCTCTGTATAGAATTCTATGATAGAGGGTGGTCAGGACAGTTAATGACAGAGTTTCAAGCAGCAAGAGAAGCCTGGCAGTTGACCGCATCCATCTTCAACAGTAGTTGGTAGAAGATAGGAACTTACAATAGAATATAGAGGGTTTAGGCAATAGTATACCTCAATTTTGTTTTCCTTTCTGATATTCGTACTGAGCATTTCCTCAGTTATGAAGACATACTTTAAATATGACATGCTCATATGATCTTTGCAATTTTTCTGTAGATCAAAGCTATTATTTAATAGATTTTTTAACATTTATTTATTTATTTGACAGAGAGAGAGCACAAATGGGTGAGCAACAGGCAGAAGGAGAGGGAGAAGCAGGATCCACACTGAGCAGAGAGCTTGATATGAGGATTGATCCCAGGTCCCTGGAACCATGACCTGAGCCGCAGGCAGACACTTAATGACTGAGCCACCCAGGTGTCCCAATCTAAAACCATTTTAAAGTAAAAAGTTTATGTTTTAAAAAGGACAGATCTTTAAAAAAAAAAACTAGCTGATAATGTTGCTAAACAATATTTACAGTTCTCCATTCTCCAGGCACATGATAAGATGGCATTTCCTGGACCCTTGTAGTTAGAAACAGCAATGTGACCAGCTCTGACCAGTGAATTAGGCTGGATGTATTCCTAGCATTCCAATTAGGCTATAAGATACCACTTTCCCTCTACCACAGTAATCAAGAATGTTCTAGCAAGTGGATGTTCCACCACCCTGGGTCTTGAGTAATGATAAAGGAGAAATAGCGTGAAAGTCCCAGCTGACCAGTGATGGACATGCAGTACAACTGAGATAAGAACTATTATTTTTCAGTGCCTGGGTGGCTCAGTCATTAAGTGTCTGCCTTTGGCTCAGGATGGAGCCCCACATCGGTCTCCCTGCTTGGCAAGAAGCCAGCTTCTCCCTCTCCCACTCCCACTGCTTACGTTCCCTCTCCTGTTCTGTCTCTGTCAAATAAACATCTCTGTCAAAATCTTAAAAAAAAAAAAACTATTATTTTTTAAGTCACTGAGGTTTGAGACCTCATTCTTTCCACAGCATATGCTGATATAACATATTAGAACTTTAGCTAGAAAGGTGAAATCCAAGTTTATGTATACTCTGTGTGTGTGTGTGTGTGTGTGAAGTTTATTAAATGGCCCCTTATGTATTATAGTATGACTCTAACTGTATACTATTTGTAGTATTTGTATGAAAGAGTTCAGGTTAATCTCTATTGTCTTGCAGTAATTAATCATAGAGTTGCCAATCATTTTCAGAAGTACCCCAGGCCATAAAACAAATGATAGTTATGCTAGGACTATAGCCTACCTCCAGAAAATGGATTAGAATTCATGGTATGTGATTTGTATTCAAACTTCAATATACACTTCCATTTTATTTTCCTAACTTTACTTCCCCTCGTGTTTTCAATTAATTTAAAAATTTCTCATTTTGCTGTAATGGATGTGCCTTTCAAAATTCCTCCTGGTGACTGATTTGCCCTGAGATGAACTAGATAGTGTATTAATGAGTGTTGTATCAGTGAGGGCTTTTAATTGCAAGCAACAGAGGCAAATTCTGGCTAAATTAAGAAGGAGAATAAATTAATTAAGAAGATATGAGGTAACTAACAGAATCTTTAGAAGATCTTGAAACTAAGTAGCCATGGTTCCCAAATACAGAACCTTGTTCAGTAAGAAAACATCTTCAGCTGATTGGCCCTGAAGTCTTAAAGAGAAAGTTCTTATTCTTTACTTCTTGAGTTATGAGCTCTTGAATAAAATTCCTAATATAGTTATTCAAGACTGTTATGTTGGGTGCCTGTGTTCTCCTGTAAATAAGGCTGGAAAAGTAAAAATCTAGCATTTTCAGCAATTGTAGTAAAAGTCTGTTCCACACGAAGACACATAGGATGGGGAATTAAACAAATATCCTCTTGACATTTTACTTAGTTTAGATGCTGAACCAGAATGAATAAAGAGCCAAAATAACTGAAAAAGTCTATTTTAGGCAACTAAATTCAATGCAGAAATACAAACGATCATTATAGTGTTCACCCATGTGGCTTGGACCCCATCCTATCCATTCCCATGCACGGAGACCACAGCCTCTATTTGAAAAGCCAGTGTATTCATCCACTTCGTACCAATTTGTAAATTCTTCCTTTAAAAATGACTTCATAGAAAATTGCTAAAAGGAAAGCAAACATCCTTCCTCACTTGCCACAAAAAATCTGCAGTAGTATCTCCATCTCAGTATCTAGATAAAATATCAGCAATTTTTTTTATTTTATTTTTTAATTCAATTAATATATAGGGTATTATTAGTTTCAGAAGTAGAGTCAGTGATTCATCATTTGCACCCAGTGTTCGTCACATCACAAGTTACCCCATCCCCCCACCTCCCCTCCAGCAACCTTCATTTGTTTCTTATGTTAAGAGTCTCTTATGGTTTGTCTCCCTCTCTGATTTCATCTTATTTTTCCCCCCTTTACCCTGTGATCGTGTTTTGTATCTTATATTCCACATATGAGTGAATTCATACAGTATTTGTCTTTCTCTGACTGATTTCACTTAGCATAATACAATCTAGTCCTATCCACATCATTGCAAATGGTAAGATTTCAATTTTGATGGCTGAATAACATTCCACCCCCCTCCACACACACACACATCCCACATCTTATTTATGCCTTCATCTGCTGATGGACATCTGGGCTCTTTCCATAGTTTGGCTATTGTGGACATTGGTGCTATAAACATTGGGGCATAGGTCCCCATTTGAATCACTATGTTTATATACTTTGTGTAAATACCTAGTGATGCAATTGCTGGGTCATAGGGTATCTCTATTTTCAACTTTTTGAGGAATCTACATACTGTTTTCCAGAGTGGCTGTACCAGCTTGCATTCCCACCAACAGTGTAGGAGGATTCCCTTTTTCCTGTATCCTGGCCAATATCTGTTGTTTCCTGTGTTGTTAATTTTAGCCATTCTGACTGGTGTGAGGTGATATTTCATTGTGGTTTTGATTTGTATTTCCCTGATGCTGAGTGATGTTGAGCATTTTTTCATGTGTCTGTTGGCCATTTGCATATCTTCTTTGGAGAAATGTCTGTTCATGCCTTCTGACACTTTTTGACTAGATTATTTGTTTTTTGGCTGTTGAGTTTGATGAGTTCTTTATAGATCTTGAATACTAGCCCTTTATCTGATAAGATATTTGCAACTATCTTCTCCCATTCTGTAGGTTGTCTTTTGATTTTGTTCATGGTTTCCCTTGCTGTGAAAAAGCTTTTTATCTTGTTGAAGTCCTAAAAGTTCATTTTTGCTTTTGTTTTCCTTGCCTTTGGAGACATGTCTAGCAAGAAGTTGCTGTGGCTGAGGTCAAAGAGGTTGCTGCCTGTGTTCTCCTCAAGGATTTTGATGGATTCCTTTCTCACATTGAGGTCCTTCATCCATGTTGAGTCTATTTTCATCTGCGGCATAAGAAAATGGTCCAATTTCATTTTTCTGCATGTGGCTGTCCAATTTTCCCAACACCATTTGTTGAAGAGGCTATCTTTTTTCCATTGGACATTCTTTCCTGCTTTGTTGAAGATTAGTTGACCATAGAGTTGAGGGTTTATTTCTGGTCTCTCTATTCTGTTCCATTGATCTATGTGTCTATTTTTGTGCCAGTACCATACTGTCTTGATGATGACAGCTTTGTAACAGAGATTGAAGTCCGGAATTGTGATGCCACCAGCTTTGGCTTTCTTTTTCAATATTCCTTTGGCTATTCGAGGTCTTTTCTCATTCCATATAAATTTTAGGATTATTTGTTCCATTTCTTTGAAAAAAATGGGTGGGATTTTGATAGGGATCGCATTAAATGCATAGATTGCTTTAGGTAGCATAGCCATTTTCACAATATTGTTCTTCCAATCCATGAGCATGGAACATTTTTCCATTTCTTTGTGTCTTCCTCAATTTCTTTCATGAGTATAGTTATCTGGGTAAAGATTCTTAGCCTCTTTGGTTAGGTTTATTCCTAGGTATCTTATGGTTTTGGGTGCAATTGTAAATGGGATTGACTCCTTAATTTATCCTTCTTCTGTCTTGTTGTTGATGTAGAGAAATGCAACTGATTTCTGTGCATTGATTTTATATCCTGACACTTTACTGAATTCCTGTACAAGTTCTAACAGTTTTGGAGTGGGGTCTTTTGGGTTTTCCACATATAGTATCATATCATCTGCGAAGAGTGATAGTTTGACTTCTTCCGATTTGGACGCCTTTAATTTCCTTTTGTTGTCTGATTGCTGAGGCTAGGTCTTCTAGTACTATGTTGAATAGCAGTGGTGATAATGGACATCCCTGCCGTGTTCCTGACCTTAGCAGAAAAGCTTTCAGTTTTTCTCCATTGAGAATGATATTTGCGGTGGGTTTTTCAAAGATGGTTTTGACAATATTGAGGTATGTGCCCTCTATCCCTACACTTTGAAGAGTTTTGATCAGGAAGGGATGCTGTACTTTGCAAATGCTTTTTCAGCATCTATTGAGAGTATCATCTGGTTCTTGTTCTTTCTTTTATTAATGTGTTGTATCACACTGATTGATTTGCAGATGTTGAACCAAACTTGCAGCCCTGGAATAAATCCCACTTGGTCATGGTGAATAATCCTTTTAATGTACTGTTGAATCCTATTGGCTAGTATTTTGGTGAGAATTTTCACATCTGTGTTCATCAAGGATATTGGTCTGTAATTCTCTTTTTTGATGGGATCATTGTCCGGTATGGGGATCAAGGTGATGCTTGCCTCATAAAATGAGTTTGGAAGTTTTCCTTCCATTTCTATTTTTTGGAACAGTTTCAGAAGAATAGGAATTAATTCGTCTTTAAATGTTTGGTAGAATTCCCCTGGGAAACCATATGGCCCTGGGCTTTTTTTTTTTTTTTTAAACATTTTATTTACTTATTTGACAGAGAGAGAGAGATCACAAGTAGGCAGAGAGTCAGGCAGGGGGCAGGGGGAAGGAGGCTCCACACTGAGCGCCCAATGTAGGGCTTGATCCCAGGACCCTGAGATCATGTTCTGGGCCAAAGGCAGAGGCTTAACCTACTGAGCCACCCAGGCACCCCTGGCCCTGGGCTTTTGTTTGTTTGGAGATTTTTGATGACTGTTTCAATCTCCTTACTGGTTATGGGTCTGTTCAGGCATTCTATTTCTTCCTGGTTAAGTTGTGGTAGTTTATATGGCTCTAAGAATGCATCCATTTCTTCCAGATTGTCAAATTTGTTGGTGTTGAGTTGCTCATAGTATGTTCTTATAATTGTTTGTATTTCTTTGGTGTTAGTTGTGATCTCTCCTCTTCCATTCATGATTTTATTTATTTGGGTCCTTTCTCTTTTCTTTTTGATAAGTCTGGCCAGGGGTTTATCAATCTTATTAATTCTTTCAAAGAACCAGCTCCTAGTTTCATTGATTTGCTCTATTGTTTTTTTGGTTTCTATTTTATTGATTTCTGCTCTGATATTTATGATTTCTCTTCTCCTGTTGGGTTTAGGCTTTCTTTCTTGTTCTTTCTCCAACAACTTTAGGTGTAGGGTTAGGTTGTGTATTTGAGACCTTTCTTGTTTCTTGAGAAAGGCTTGTACTGCTATATATTTTCCTCTCAGGACTGCCTTTGCTGTGTCCCACAGATTTTGAACCATTGTGCTTTCATTATTATTTGTTTCCATGAATTTTTTCAATTCTACTTTAATTTCTTGGTTGACCCATGCATTCTTTAGAAGGACGCTGTTTAGCCTCCATGTATTTGGGTTCTTTCCAAATTTCCTCTTGTGATTGAGTTCTAGCTTCAGAGCACTGTGGTCTGAAAATATGCAGGGAATGATCCCAATTTTTTGATACCAGTTGAGACCTGATTTATGACCCAGGATGTGATCTATTCTGGAGAATGTTCCATGTGCACTAGAAAATAATGTGTATTCTGTTGCTTTAGGATGAAATGTTCTGAATATATCTGTGATGTCCATCTGGTCCAGTGTGTCATTTAAGGCCTTTATTTCCTTGTTGATCTTTTGCTTGGATGATCTGTCCATTTCAGTGAGGGGAGTGTTAAAATCCCATACTATTATTGTATTATTGTTTTTGTGTTTCTTTGATTTTGTTATTAATTGGTTTATATATTTGGCTGCTCCCATATTAGGGGAATAG
Source organism: Mustela erminea (assembly GCF_009829155.1). Taxonomy (NCBI): domain Eukaryota; kingdom Metazoa; phylum Chordata; class Mammalia; order Carnivora; family Mustelidae; genus Mustela; species Mustela erminea. The sequence continues at coordinate 44,649,932 of NC_045629.1, read as the reverse complement.
AGATTTAAAATTATTAGATCTTCTTGTTGGATAGATCCTTTGAGTATGATATAGTGTCCTTCCTCATCTCTTATTATAGTCTTTGGCTTAAAATATAATTGATCTGATATAAGAATTGCCACCCCAGCTTTCTTCTGATGTCCATTAGCATGGTATATTGTTTTCTACCCCCTCATTTTAAATTTAGAGGTGTCTTTGGGTCTAAAATGAGTTTCTTGTAGGCAACATATTGATGGGTTTTGTTTTTTTTATCCATACCCTGTGTCTTTTGATTGGAGCATTTAGCCCATTAACATTCAGGGTAACTATTGAGAAATATGAATTTAGTGCCATTTGTATTGCCTGTAAGGTGACTGTTACTATAGTGTCTCTGCTCCTTTCTGATCTACTACTTTTAGGTTCTCTCTTTGCTTAGAGGACCCCTTTCAATATTTCCTGTAGAGCTGGTTTGGTGTTTGCAAATTCTTTCAGTTTTTGTTTATCCTGGAAGCTTTTTATCTCTCCTTCTATTTTCAGTGATAGCCTAGCTGGATATAGTATTCTTGGCTGCATGTTTTTCTCATTTAGTGCTCTGAATATATCATGCCAGCTCTTTCTGGCCTGCCAGGTCTCTGTGGCTAAGTCTGCTGCCAATCTAATATTTTTACCATTGTATGTTACAGACTTCTTTTCACGGGCTGCTTTCAGGATTTTCTCTTTATCGCTAAGACTTGTAAATTTTACTATTAGGTGACAGGGTGTGGACCTATTCTTTTTGATTTGAGGGGGGTTCTCTGCATCTCCTGGATTTTGACGCTTGTTCCTTTTGCCATATTAGGGAAATTCTATACAATAATTCTCTGCAATATACCTTCTGCTCCCCCTCTCTCTTCTTCTTCTGGAATCTCAATTATTCTACTGTTGTTTTGTCTTATGGTGTCACTTATCTCTCAAATTCCCCCTTTGTGGGCCAGTAGCCGTCATTTGGTCTTCTATATCGCTAATTCTTTCTTCTGCCTCATTTATCCTAGCAGTGAGAGCCTCCATTTTTGATTGCACCTCATTAATAGCTTTTTTATTTCAACTTGGTTGGATTATAGTTCTTTTATTTCTCCAGAAAGGGCTTTTATCTCTCCAGAGAGGTTTCTTTAATACCTTACATGCCTTTTTCGAGCCTGGCTAAAACCTTGAGAATCGTCATTCTGAACTCTACATCTGACATATTACCAATGTCTGTATTGATTAGGTCTCTAGCCTTCGGTACTGCCTCTTGTTCTTTTTTTTGTGGTGAGTTTTTCTGCCTTGTCATTTTGTCCAGATAAGAGTATATGAAGGAGCAAATAAAATACTAAAAGGGTGGCAAAGACCCCAGGAAAATGCGCTTTAACCAAATCAGAAGAGACCCCAAATCTTGGGGGGAGAAAGGGGATAAAAAAAAGTTCAGAAAAAGAAAATTAAAAAAAAGAAAATTAAAAAAAGAAAACAAGTAAAGAAAAAAATATATAAAAAAGAAAAACTATATATATATATATATATATATATATATTAGACTGGTGACTAGAACAGTGTTGCCCACTTAATTTTGGGAGTATTCTGGTGTATTAGAAGAAACTACCTCCCCAAATTTTAAAGAATGTTAAAATGTATATAAGAGTAAACACAATGAAGGGATGGAATATACCTATAAAGATAAAAAAATTTTTTTTTAATTTCTAAAAAAGGAGTTGATCAATTAAGTTGGTTGGGGGAATAAAAAGCAATAGAAAGTAGAGAGAATTTGCTCTGGCTGGGGACTAGAACAAGCCCGGAGCTAGATTAGGGTATATTTTGATCTATTAGAAGAAGTTGTACCCCAAATTTTTTAGAAGAAAAAACCTTATGTGTATACCAAAAATAAAGTTAAATACAATGAAGGATAAAATATGACTATAATAATGAAAGTTCAAGATTATTATTATTTTTTATGAAAGGTATTGTTAAGATAAACTAATTTAAAAATGTTAAAAAAGAAAAGGGTAAAAGTTCAAAAAAATTAGCAGAAGAAAAAAAATAAAATAAAAAAAATTAAATTAGCTGCAAGAATCAAGAATCATGGGGAGAAAGCCATGAATTCATGCTTTGCCTTCTCCTCCTCTGGAATTCCGCCATTCTCCTTGGTAAGTGAATTTGGTCCTGGCTGGATTTCTTGTTGATCTTCTGGAAGAGGGGCCTGTTGTAGTGATTCTCAAGTGTCTTTGCCCCAGGTGGAATTGCACCGCCCTTACCAGGGGCCAGGCTGAGTAATCTGTTCGGGTTTGCTTTCAGGAGCTTTTGTTCCCTGAATGCTTTCCATAGAGTTCCGGAGGACAGGAATGAAAATGGCTGCCTCCCAGTCTCCAGCCTGGAGGAGCCGAGAGCTCAGGGCCCCACTCCTCAATGTGCCCTCAGAGAAAAGCGCTCAATCACTCCCATCTCCCTGGCCTCTAGCCACACTCCGAACTCACCCAGCCAGTGACCGGTTCAAGGTAACCCCGAGCTGAGAGCTCATTCCTCGCTCTGTCTCTGTAGCCGGCTTCCCCGCTCTAATACCTGCGAGCTCTGCGACACTCAGACACCCCCGATCCTTCTGTGACCCTGCAGGACCTGGGGTCACCCCGGTTTAGCCTCTGGAGCGATGTCCCTTAGTGGAGCAGACTTTTAAAAGTCCTGATTTTGTGCTCCATTGCTCTGCTGCTTGCTGGGAGCTGGACCCTCCCACCGCGGTCTATCTTCCCATTGCTTTGGATTCACTTCTCCACCAGTCCTACCTTTCAGAAAGTGGTCAATATTCCATTTCAAGAATTGCTGTTCTTCTTCTCTTCGATCTCCCATTGGATTTGTAGGTGTTTGCAATCTTTACATAAGCTATCTAGCTGATCTCCTGCTACCTGATGTAGTCTCAGCCTGCTACTTCTCTGCCATCTTGACTCCTCCCTATTTCCAGTAATCTAAGAGTATTTTCTAATTTTCCTTGTAATTTTGTGTGGGTCCATTGGTAATTTAAGAGCATACTGATTAATTTCCATACATTTTTGTATTCCCAAATTTCTTTTTGTTATTGATTTCTAAATTCATTCCATTATGGTCAGAGAGCATACTTTGTATGATTTGAATACTTTTACATTTATTGAGGCTTCTTTTTGGCTTTGTATGTGGTCTGTCCTGAAGAATGTTCAATACATACTTGCAAGTAATATGTAGGTGTTCTACCATTGTTGGATAGAGTGTTCTACAGCTGTCTATTATTTACAGTTGGTTTATTGTGTTGATCTTCTGCTTGTTTGTTCTATTCGTCATTGCAAGTGGGGTATGAAGTATGCAAATATTACTACTCAATTGTTTATTTCTTTAAGTCTGTCAGTTTTTGCTTCATATATTTTGAGGCTCTGTTGCTAGGTGCACATATGTTTATAACCATTATATCTTCTTATTGTATTGACACTTTTATCATTATAAAATGTCCCTCTATCTCTGGCAACAATTTTGTTTTTAAGTCTATTTTATCTGATACTAGTAGAGCCATTCCACCTTTCTTACAGTTGTTGTTTGCATGATATATATTTTTACACCCTCTACATTTAAACTGTTCATGGATTTGAAGTCTACCTAGTATCATTTCCTTACTCCAGTATAGCTTTACTCACATTTACCTCCTTTGTGCTGCTATTATTAAATATATTACATTTCCTTATGCCATGGGTCCAATAACACAATTACATATATACTGTATGTATGTACTGTTTTATATAATTGTTTTTATGAGTTTACTTATTAGGAGCACCTGGAAGGTTCAGTCATTGGGTGCCTGCCTTCGGCTCAGGCCATGATCCCAAGGTCCTGGAATTGAGCCCCACATCAGGCTCCCTGCTTAGTGGGAAGCCTGCTTCTCCCTCTCTCACTCCCCAAGCTTATATTCCTTCTGTTGCTCTCTCTCTCTGTGTCAAATAAATAAATAAGATCTTTTTTTTTTAATCTTATTTATTTATTTGTCAGAGAAAGAAAGAGAATAAGCAGGGGAGCAGGCAGAGGGAGAGGCAGGATCCTTCCTGAGCAAGGAGCCCAATGCAGGATTTGATCCCAGGACCCTGAGATCATGTCCTGAGCCAAACCAACTGAGCCACCCAGATGTCCCTACAATTGTTTCTCAACCAGTTAAGAGAAGAAAGGAAAAGAAAAAATATTCATTTCTGTGGTCAGTTAACAGCAAACTCAGTTTTTGTTTGGCAAAATAATTATTTCACCTTCATTTGTAGGGGATATAGTTTTCTTAGATTCTTGGTTGACAGTTTTTTCTTTCAGCATTTTTAATGTTTCCCAGTTGCTTTCTGGCCTCCAGTGTGTCTGATGAGAAATTAGAGGTTTATCTTATTAGGGTTGCCTTGTACATCTCAAGTCATTTATCTATTTTCAAATTTATCTATTTTCTCTATCTATTTCTCTATTTATCTCATTTATCTCATCTTATTTATCTCATTTATCTATTTTCTCTATCTTTGACTTTCAACATGTTTATAATGACATATGTGGTTGTGGCTCCCTTTCCATTCACCCTATGGAGCATTTTGAGGTTCCTGGATGTATAGATTAATGTTTTTCATCAAATTTGGGACAATTACAGCCATTATATTTTCAAATATTTTTCTGTTCCTTTTTTTCTCCTCTCCTTCTGATACTCCCATTATGCATACGCTGGTACACCCATTTCCTTGAGAATTTGTTCACTCTATATTCCTTTTTCTCTTTATTCCTTAAATTAATTAATCTCTATAAAGTTATCTTCAAGTTTACAGATTCCTTCCTCTACCAGATTAACTCTACAGTTGAGCCCCTCTAGTGAATTTGTCATTTCATTTATTGTACTTTATAATTCCAGAATTTCTATTTGTTCTCTTCTATAATTTATATATATGTTATTTATATAATTTAAATATTCTCTATTTAAAGAGACATTGTCATTCCATTCTCTTTAAAGAATTTTTTTTTTTAATAGCTACTTTGAAGTAGTTGTTAGTCAAGACTGACACCTGGTCCCTCTCAAAGGCAGTTTCTAATTGGTGCTTTCTTTTCTCTGTATGTGTGTGTTACACTGACCTGGTTTTTTTCATGTCTCATTAGTTTTTGTTGAAAACTGGACATTTTAGATAAAATATTGTAGCAACTCTGGATACTAATGCCCCTTCCCCCTCAGGCATTGTTTTTGTTCTTGTTTGTGTTTTTGTTTATTTGATGACTTCCCTGAACTATTTTAGTGAAGTCTATTTCCCCAACAGTGTGCAGTCTCTGATGTCAAGGCTCAGTGGTACAGTCTTGGGCAGGCTCAGTCACCTGGTTTGGTAGTGGTTTATCTTCCCTTTTATTGTCACTTGACCTGATAATTGTATTAAGCTATCTGTTGTGCTGGTATCACAGTCAGCTGTTAGCTTCTACCAACTGCCAAGTGACTGCACTGTGTTTTAAATAATGCCACGGGGCATCAATTTCTCCATAGTTTGATTCCATTAAATTTGAGTTCCTTTGCAGTTGGCAATCTTTGAAGCCAGGCTTTGGGATTTGTTATGAAGGGTCTTTTTAGCTAACTCTTTGGTTCTATCCACCAAACTTCTAATTCAGCTTGCTCTTCTCAAGAAGCTACCAGATACCTCTCAACTGGTTATCACCACAACCTCCACTGTTTTTGAGAACACAGTTAGGCATAAACTTCCACACACTTGGTTTCATAAAATAAACTCAGTTCCTTTGGAAAGAGCTCAAAGCTCTCTTATGGCCTGTTCTTATGGCCTGCTCTCTCTCTCTGCCAAAACATATGCATCACTGTTCCAGAGCCTAGAGTAGAGACAGTGACGCACTTCTCTCAAATGATACTTCTGCCCCATGAACAGGGTGCTAGGCTAGAGCAGCAACCTCTGGTCTTTTCAGCATGCCTCTCCCTGTAAAACTGCTATTACCCAAGCAATATTTCTTCATAGAGTGACAATCCTCACAAAGCTATATTTCTTTATACCATATGAAAAGTATGATATGAACATGATATAAACTATCCTGCTGTTCTTAGTTTCTTTTACTTAAGTCATGCTTAAGCCATCTTGCTTTCTTTATGCTGCTTGCCTTTGAATACTGACATCAGAAAACCCTTCTTTGAAGTTCTATAACAAATGTTTTGAACATTAAGAGAGCCTACTAGACAAAGACAGTAAGAAGCACCTTCCACTCACTAGATTAATAAACTGAGGGATGCTGTCTAAGTGAGGCAACAGAGGTGATGAGTGATTCATGATTGTCTGTACAACGTGAAGATTTTTAGAAGGCCAAAAAATATTAATGAGTAATGATGAACAGAATAAGTGCTTCCTGGGGCATAATGTGTCTGGACATGTCAGTTCTGTGCCTTTGTGGTTTTCCATTCAGAAATAGCTGGGAACTGGGGCAGTGATGCAGTCCATATTATCATAAAGAAGTCAACTTGAAAATTTTTTACTTATTTGAAAGGAATTTAGTATCATTCTCTAAACTTTCAAGACACAAAAACGCTCAGGCCTCAGAACCATGCTTTTAGTCTATTTCTGTCAAGCTCATAAAAACCACTTTTTCACTTTCAGGATAATTTAGTGCTTTGATTAAAAAAAGGGTTTTGAGGCTGAAATACCAGTTTCTCTAGTTATTCTGATTTAAAAGCAGCTGAAAACACACAAACAGCTCAATTTCTTTTTTCCCTTAGTCTTAGGAGAGGTCAATGTTTTTAGACTCAGAAACCTTCAAATTTAACATGATCTAAACCAGTGCTAATCAAAATGTGGTCCACAGACTAGAACTGGCCAATGAACTGTTTATTAGGAATCTGCAAAAGCACAAAACTGAGAATAAATGCTTATAAACATTTATAACAATTTGACAAAGTAGCTTTATTTGAATCAAATAACAAATTTTGGATTGATCTTTGGATATCTTTGTGGTTTCATTTCATTTTTATAGTGATTCATTTTTATCATACTTTATAAAAGAGTCAACCCATGATAGATTAAAAATAAACAAAACCAGTGTTTCACCACAGATAATTTGAAATAGCTAAGCACTTGAGTTTATGCCCTCTCTACCTATTCTCCTCTGAAAAATAATTAAGAGTAACAAATAGAAATTCTCCCATTTATACCCCCCATAAAATATAACTGTATGCTCTATATTAGTTTTGTCCTGTGTAACAAATTACATAAGTTTAGTAGCTTAAAACAATCCCCATTTATTAGTTCATAGTCCTTTAGGTCAAAAGTCTGGAGCAGCATGGCTGATTTCTCTGTGCAAAATATCACCTGGCAAAAATCAAGGTGTTGCTGGACAGAGTTCTTACCTGGAGGCTCTAAGGAAAAGTCTACTCCTAGGATCATTCTCGTTGTTAGCGTAATTTAGCTCCTTGCAATGACAGGACTGAGGTCTTCTTTCTTGACTGGCTGTCATCCAGAACCCATTCTCAACTCCTAGACAGTACCCATAACTTTTTTGTGACTTGGCTTCCTTCATCTTTAAGCTAGTAACAGTGCATCAAATCCTCCAGTTTCAAATCTCTGACTTCCTCTTCTGTGACCCCTGCCATGGGTTAGGTCAGGCCCACATGGATAATCTCCCTACAATAAGGTCAACTGTGCCATGTAACATAACCTAACCATTGAGTAAAATCCATCACATTCACATTCTCAGGATGTCACAGCCATGTACTCCATGGGGGGTTTAGGGAGGAGGGAATCTTTGAGGCTATCTTAGAATTCTGTCTACCACATGCTCTGTTAAATTTCATATCGGAACTTGGCAACTGTTTCCTTTGAATTCTGGCCAATAAAGACTCTTGACCATTAAATAACATCCTTTACATAAATCTATGCCTTGTTTGAAGCAGGTCTTTCTCTGTGTAAAATAGGTTAAAATTGTTTAATTTCAATGACCCAAATGATATTGACTAAATACTTCTTGTTTAAAAAAAAAAGGAACTGCACCTGTGTACTATATATTACAATGTTTAATATCAATGTCTCAAATTTCATAGGGTGTGAATAAAATAAAATTACTTCTTCAAAAATTCATTTTTGTAAAGTTCAAATATTATTTTTTAAAAAATTTCCTATTAAGAGTTATTTCAATGGAATGCCTGCGTTTCTGCTAACTTATTATAGATCCATCCTTTTATAACATAAACCAAAGACTGTGTGATAAAGCATACCAGTTAGAAATATAAACAGATATAGATAACTTAAGTAATGTTCTTCTCTCCTATGAATACAGTTTATGTCGCTTAAAAGCTGGAATCAAAGCAACCTATTTTTAGAGATATTTAGAGCTGGGAGATGTAGCAAGCAATAGCAATACTAGCTAATTAAGCCAAATACCATTCATGGTCTCTGTTAGCATTTTAGGGTTCAAGATGAAACAAGATGGAAAAAGTGTATGATCCCTTGATAAGTATAACTTGCAACAAGTTGGCAAACTGGTAGGAATTAAAAGCCAAAAATAGCAGTTTTGCTGTGTAATTTTTTTTCACATTTTTGACTTTATAGCTTCACATCCCAACTTGCATTACTCATTTTGTAAAATAAAGAGAAAACTATATTTTTTTAAAAACTTATCTTAAATAAATTACCCCACCAAACTGACCAGTTTAAAGAAATATTCCATGGACTGAAGGCTTCTGAGGTTTTATATGGGGAAAAGAGAACCAAATATTATTTGACACTGAGAATAACACAGCCAAATATAAAGTAATAATTGTAGTCAGTGCGACTTAACCTCTGTTTAGTAATTGTGGCTGTTTTTATTAAGATGAAAACATCTAAGGTAGTACCTTGTTTCTGAATTCTAGTTTAACATTACCACTGTTTTTCCATGTTGATGCTTCTATGTCAAATTCATCTTAAGCAGTGTAATCAAGAGACTTCAGGAACTACAGTTCCCAGACATAAAATAGAGAGCTGACTCTAGTACATTGTAAGTCTTAAAGATTATGCTTCACCATGGGAAAAGACAGGTGTGTGAACATAGAGTCAGTTTTTCATGGATAAATTCAGATTCCTGATCCTTGTCTGGTGTCTGGATCATTAACCTTGCTCCAAGGATCAAAGGATTGGGTCAGTTCTACGCTTATTGATCCCTTATTCTATGTTTTGTATCCCCATGTATCTGCAGGTCGGTGCTGCCAGAAATTTTAATAGACTTTTGGCCACTGGGTGAACCAAGTACTGGCCACAAAAGAGTCATGAGTGCACATGTTCTAATAATCTCCTATTGACCATTAAAAAGGCTGATGCACCCAATTTCAACGTGTATAAATAAGGGTTTCCTCACCACTACCAAGTAATGTTCTGATACTAGCTGAGCATCCTACAATTCAACTCAACTCTGACACTATCTGGAGATAGCATCAGATCGCACAGGTTAAAGGCTGAGTCCCATGAGACTGTCTTCTGCTTGATTTGCCAATCACAAACCCAGATTGTTAGTTGCTTCTGATCCAATGGCTACAGATTGGAGGTTTCCATGGCCCCCTTCCTTGAGTTTGATAAATTTGCTAGAGTGGCTCACAGAACTTAGGAAACCCTTTTACTCACTAGATTACAGGTTTATTACAAAGGATATTAAAGGGCACAAATTAACAGCCAGATAAAGAGACAGATACATAGAGGGAGGTCCCAACAAAGGAGCCTCTGTCCTTGTGGAGTTTGGAAACCCACACTGTGGCACATGGAAGTTCTGGTTTCCCAATCTGGAAGCTCTCTGAAGCCCCTCCTTTTGGGTTTTTATGGAGACTTCATTATATATGCATGATTGATTAAATTATGGACTACTGATGACTGATTCAACCTCCAGCTCCTCTTCCCTTCCAGGAAGTCAGGGTGGGAATGAAAGTTCCAACACTTTATTCATTGTTGGTTTGCCTGGCAACCAATCCCCATCTTTATGTGCTTTCCAAAAGTCACCATATTAACATAAACCCATTTGTGGTGAAAAGGGCTTGCTTTGAATAACAAGACACTTATTTTACCTTTATGACTCTGAAGTGATTTCAGGAACTGAGGACAAGAGACCAAATACTATGATAAAAGATGCTCCCATTGATCTTATGGCTCAGGAAACTCTAAGGGTCTGGGGAGCTATGAAGCAGAAATTCTGGACAAAGACCAAATATATGTATGAGAAATAGATTTGGGTCCTCTCAATGACCATACATCTCGTATAAATCGCAGTATTGCAACCCTATTGGCAAAGGAGGTATTCCCCAGCCTAAATAGCAGGAGATGGCTACACACACAACACTTGACATTGGACAGATGTGTTCAATGGCAGTTTATTAGCCACTATATTCACAGCCTAAGGAAGGAGGACACTGCATGCTAGGCAGAGTCACACAGAAATTGCACCTGGCTATGGGAGGCATACCTTGTGGCATCAAGAGGGTGAGGGGTGCCTGGGTGGTGCATTCAATTAAGCATTGTCTCTTGGTTTTAGCTCCAGTCCTAATCTCATGGTGGTGAGACGGAGCCCCATGTCAGGCTTCATGCTCAGCATGGAGTCTGCTTAAGACTCTATCCCTCTCCCTTTGCCCCTCCCCTCCATGTGCATGCTCTCTCCCTCTCTCTCAAATAAATAAATAAATCTGTTTAAAAAAAAAAAAAAGAGTGGGAGGCACCTCCTGTTTCCCATGGCCTGTTTGAATAATTCTGAAGATTGGTAGGAAAGTAAAGCCTGTTAGGTTGAATTCTAGGTGGAGTGCAAATGATCTGGCTGATGAAGGAGCTAGCCAGATGGTGCCTTTTGTACTGGGGAGGGGGTGCATATCTAGTGAGAGCAAGGGAACTCAGAGCCCTTTGGAAACTGGTCAGTTTCAAAGACATCAAGACAGTAGTTGAATTGTTAAGTCTTACAGTCTAGCTTAACTGAGCAAACAGTCTGAACAAATCAAGACCCCAACAAGCCCTATCAGAACAAGGAGCAAACCCTAGACACCAACCACTGCAAATTCTCTCTGCAAATGAGAATGACAGGAACAATTCCAGACGCTTATCTTAAAGTTCTAGGAGCAAGTTCCTCACCGTCTCCCTGCCCAGCTGCCTTATCGTACCCTCTAACAACTACTGATCATGATTTTCACCATGACATTTATTCACATATTTGGTTTCCTTGGTTTTCCTACTTGAATAATCCCATTCAAGACCAGGGTACTCCTGGAGGAGTACAGGCTACTACAGGAGGTGACCTGGTGCGTGTTCAAACTGCTCCCTGCTCACTTCCCTCTTGGCACAGAAACTGTCGTTTCTGTGATGGGCTGTTTCTGTTTTTTTTCCAGAAAAGTACTATTGAAGTTTTATTTACATGAAGTGATTCATTTCCACCTTTTTGTTCCCCGTACCCCCTCCCTGCTGGTAACTTAGAAAATGCCAAAAAACTCAAAGTACCTCATGCTGAATCATCTTTAGATGTTCTTGGAGTATGACCCTGAGTTCATGACTGTGCCTATCACAAGAGGAACTGCCCCTTCCACCTCAGCAGATTCTAAGAAAAGCTGTCTTCCTGACACCTGTCCACCACCACCTTAGAAAGAGGGAGAGTGTTAGAGAGACAGAGGGAGGGGAAAAAAGAAAGGCAAAGTGATGAGAGAGGGATGAAGAAAAAGAGGGAGGGAGGGAGCGGGAGAGAGAACGAGAGAGAAATTTGCAAGATTCAAGTAGGTTCCAGGAAGCAGTGCCATTAATAACATGTGTCACTCTTGATGACATTAGGAGCCAAATTCTAGACTTCACAGCCAGCCACCAGGGGAAGTTTTTGCCGGTACAGTCACTACATAAACTCCCATTTGGTCTTTTTGGTACCCCCTGCCCTGCAGGCATCCTGTAAATTTTCTTGACTTTATTTCACAAAATTTCTGAACCTGCACGTCCTCCCTGTGCAGTAAGTGCCAGCAAGACTGAGGTCACAGCAACACCCACTGCTGGAGTTTGGGGGAAGGTGATGGGAAGCAGATGGGAAGCTGTTCTTGGTTCCTACAGATCACCTGCCACCTTATAGAGGACAAAAATCACTCCAGAAGAATGCAGCCTCCTTGCTTTTGCGCTATCCTCATTCGTTCATTTATTCAAATACTCTTTAATGAGCACCAGCTACAGACCAGGTATTCCTACCACCACTGCTTTTATCCAGCTTAGATCTGCTAAGACAAGAATGATGGATCCACAGCTGTGCTAAAACTATCCCACCCTCCTTTTAGCCAATTCAAGTACTGGATAAATGGTACATACATTTTAAAATATCAGAAGGCCCCAGTAGAAATAAATTTTGGAGTGGACAGTTTTCTAGTCAAGTGGATTCTGAGTTGGAAAATTAACTTGAAAATACAAAAATCAACATGTCATTGCACTTTTATCAGATAATAGTACCTAACCTTGTGAATGTCTTCTTTAAACATCTGTTAAGTATTATTTTGGTTTTCTAAGAATGCATCTCCAAGACTGCCATTGGTTTCCAAGGTAAATGGTTCAGATTTAAATTACTAGTAAATGTATTGTTTTTTTAATCTTACATAGGTAAATTATTGGATTCTAAAAGAAGCTGAGGGGGTAATTTTTCCTAAAATGCTAAAAAAAAAAAAAATAGGTACTAATTGCAATCTCATACTAAGAAAAAAAAAACAGTGCCCCCGCTGCCTTGAAAAAAAACTGAGGGCTATTTTCATCTTTGGAGTATGTGATAAATGTTTATAAATGTTTATATGTTTATAAATGTTCAACTATGTTTACAAATGTTCAGCGGCGTATTTGGTATAATTGCTTAACCTATGAAAAAATCCTCATTTTCGCATACTAACCTCAGACATGAAAATTACAATTAGCAAACCCTGAATCTTGAGAAAAGCTGGTAAGAGAGCCTGGGGAACAAGTCTAAGAGCAGGAGACTTATTTTTATTAATTTCTGTAAACTAAGTAAAAAAAGTCTTCTTGAAAACCAACTAGAAAGTTTATTCTTGATGTGATCATGTGTTAAATACACTAAATATTCCAGATGGCCCTAACATCAATGAGAAGAGGCGATGGGTCTTAGCATCTCAGTTTTCAATGGGGTGAGGTCATGAAGTTCCAAGAATTTAATTTAAATAAAAACACACATGCACACACACACAAAGCATGAATCTTTTCAAACTTACAAAAGAGGTCTATGATTTTTTTTATTTTTTAATAAACAGAGAACATGGACCATAAATAAAACCCCAGGTTGGCCAAAAACTGGACATTAAGCTATGAGACCTTGAAGAGAGAACCCAGCCGAGCTGCCCGGATTTCTGACCTGTAGACCTGTGAGAGAATAAAAGTTTTTATTTGAATGCTAAATTTGTTGTAATTTGTTACACAGTAGTTAGGTAAAGGAGGGGATCCAACATTGATTCTCTGCTTCCAAACGAAACTCTGAATGGATCAACTGGAGTCATGCCTTATACTTGCCCTATTTCATTTCATTCCTGGTCACAGCTTTACTTCCTTTTTGCCCATTTCCTACTTGCCATACACATCATATAGGATGATGGTACTGTTTTCCAGTCTCCTTGCCCCACAGTCTTATATCTCCATCCTGACCCTTCTCATGTGAAGCCTTGGACCCATCTCATATGAAGCCTCTTCTAGCACAACACTGGCCTTCAGACCCTTGGCTCTGCTAACTACCTCTCAGTTTGGCTCAACATAAAAGGCCAAACCCTTGTAAATTCAAATGCAGTTTGTCTTTCTTCATCACAGGAGGCTGCTTCCTGGAGAAAAAAAAAAAAAGGTATAGAAGTAATTTCAGAAGAAAAATAGCCAGGCTCAGAACTGACAGGATGAAGACAGTCAAAAGCATGGAGCCTAAGAGGCATAGAAAATGTTTGATGTCACTGTCAGACTTGAGAAACTTTAGGAGAGCTGGACTTCTAGGGCAAGTTGATAAAGTTGATTTTATCATGCTCAGTGTCAAGTGTTAGAGGGATATCCAAGCTGGAAGGGTAAGCCCTTTCAGGCCAAGGACATTGTCCATCCTATTCACCTTGGTAGCTCCAAAGTCTTTTATAATGGTGGACACATTTTAAGTGCTCACTCCTTGAGTGAATTAATGTAGCTGTAAATTATCCATTTAGCAATTGTTAAGTACTCAAATGGAGTTCAGTGGGAAGGGTGCTGGAGGCTACCCTGAAGAATAGGAAAGCACTAGTATTAAGCCACATATTAACATTTAAGAAAAAAATCTTATGGGAAGCCCAGAAGAGATGAAAATCAAACACAAATTAACCATTAGATGGTATTACAGACTAATTGCTGATTTGGGAGAGGGGGTGATAATT